>NW_022900942.1:62007095-62012873 GCF_012274545.1 Fukomys damarensis | reverse complement strand
CCAGGGATCGAATTCAGGTCCTTGAGCTTGCGAGGCAGTCACCAGAACCAATGAGCTGAATCCCCGGCAAGACCTTCTTCATCAGTTATTTATTTTGCAGATTTTTCTCCCAGTGAGCAGGTTGCATTTTCACCCTTATCATGGCTTGGATCTTAAATGTCTCCCATGGTCATGTGCTGAGGGATCAGGCACCAACCCGTGGTCCTGTTGAGAGGTAGTGGAATCTTTGACATGAGGCCCAAAGGAAGGCCATGAAGAGGTGAGTGTCCCTGTTCCACCCCGTGCTCCCTGCCACGATGCTCTGCCTGGCCATAGACCAAATGCACGGCACCAACTCTATGCATTGAAATGTCGGAATCCATGAGCTAAAATAAACCTTTCCTCCTTTTAAGCCTATTTTAGGTATTTTGTAATAGTAACAAAGCTGATTAACTTAATTCTCTTAATGGTGGGTTTGCAGAACAGAAGCTTTTAATTTAAATGAAGTCCAATCTATCATTTTTTCTTTCATTGATTTTAATCAATGAAATATTTGTTGCTTTTAAGTCATTGCCAATCCTGACATCATTTTTTTATCTTACATATTCTAGAATTTATAAAGTTTTGAGTTTATATTTAAGCTTGTGCTCTGTTTAAGCTGTTTCCATTTAATCTTGAGTTAATTTTTGTGAAATGTATAACATTTATGTCGTTTTTTTTGCATATGGATTTACAGTTGTTCTAGTGCTGTTTGTTGAAAAGCAACCCTTTCTTGGTTGTATTACCTTTGTTTCTTTGTCAAAAGTCAGTTGACTATATTGCCTGGGTCTAGTTTTGGTCCTTGTATGTGATTCTGTTTATCTTTTAATCAGTATTTTCCCAACATCATTACTATATTGATTGACATTATAGTGTATTTATGTAATGTCAGATTGTACCAGTCCTCCAACGTTTTCTCTTAAGTATTGTGTTGACTATTCTGGGCTTTTTTGTCTTTTTCATATAAGTGGTAGAATCTGTTTTTAATAGCCAGTTTGTTCAAAGGGAAAAGGCAAGCATGAAAAGTAGATTCAGATATAGTAGATATTTTGGAATTTTCAGGCTTGAAATTTGAAATAATCATGATTAATGAGCTATGAGTGCCAAAGAAAAAAGTGGGTAAAATACAAGAACAGGTGCACAATGTAAGCAAGGAGATGGAAACTCTACAAAAGAATAAAATGCCGTAACAGGAGTGAGGAAGGTACCTCATCAGCTCAAGGGTAGATTGGGCTTGGCCAAGGAAGGACTTAGCATGCTTGAAGCTGTGTCAGTAGAAATTTCTCAAGTTAAAAAGCTAAGGGAAAAGAGAAAAAATCCCCAGAACATCAGCAAACTATAGGGCGCTTGCCAAATGTGTGACATGTGTGTAATGGGACTGTTGAGAGAAAAAAATGGACAAAGGAACAGAAAAAAAAAAAACATTTGCAGTGATAATGACAGAGAATTTTCCAAAATTAATGACAGATTAACTACAGATCCAGGAAGCTGAAAGAATACCAAGTAGGATAAACAACTAGATTTATCCTCAGGCATGTCACATTCAAACTGCAGAAAATATAAAACAAAGAGAAAATCTTGAAAGAAGTTGGGGGGTAAAATTTACCTTAGAGAATTAAGGATAAAATTATGTCAGACTTCCCTTTATAAATAATGCAAATAAGAAAATGGAATGAAATGTTTAAAATGTGGAAAAAGAAAACCCAGCAACTTAGAACTCTGAACCATATAAAATGTTCAATTGAACCTAGAGAAAGCAGGAAAAGAGTGAAAGAAAAAAGAAATAAGAATAAGGACAATGAGTAGAAAACAGTTGCCAATATAGTAGACATTGCATGAACTATAAATGCATTGATATGTTGTATTACTTTTTATATAAATGTATTATATAAACGTGTCTCTTCAAGGTTAAAGTGTATTTAATCACCTTAAGTGTAAGTGGTGTAAATACAACAATTGAAAGAGACTGTGGTGTTAGTTACTTTGAGACAAACTACTTGGCACCCGAAGCTAAAGGGGAAGGAGTTTATTTGGCTTACAGTTTGGAGAGGTTCAGTCCATCATAGGCTGGCTCCAAGGTAGGGATGGTGACAGACATCACAGAGGAGGAACATCGTGGCACACACTAGGTAGCAAAGGCTACAACAAGAAGGCCCTGCCCCTTTTATCTTACTCTGAGGATTTAGGGCATGCAGCACTCACGCCCTTAATCCCAGCGCCCCTGAGCCTTCCACTGCATCTTGAGTCATTTCTGGCTTCACACCCTAGGACAAGCCTATGACCGACCACACAAGGCTTTGGGGGACATCTAGACCCAAGCCGTAACAGCTGTCAAAGTGGATCAAAAGTAAGACCAGTTACATGTTGTCTACAAGAAACTTATTTTAAATAAAGACCCAGATGGATTAATATGGGTTAGTAGATTAGAGGATGGAGAAAGATTTGGTATGCTAGCACTAGTCAGTTGGAAGCTGGGAGAGCTATATTAACTTTCGCTAAGGCCGACTTCTAGACAAGGAAAATGATCAGAAGAAAGTTGGTATGCTAGCACTAGTCAGTTGGAAGCTGGGAGAGCTATATTAACTTTCGCTAAGGCCGACTTCTAGACAAGGAAAATGATCAGGCAGAGAGACATTACATAATGAGATAAATCTGAGCATTTCCCCGTCCAGATAGTTAACTCATTTTGCTAAGTTTCTCCTGGCAAAGAGAGAAAGTGATAGCAGGTGACACTTAACATAGTGCATAGCTGTGTGCCAGGTGCTCTTCTCAGAGCTTTGATTCATGAGCTGATTCAGCCCTGCAACAGGCTGTGGGGTAGCAACTCCTACCCTCTCTGTTTTTGCAGACAGGGAACCTGAGTTAAATAACTTGCATAAAGTCACCCAATTAAAAAGCAGGAGCTGGGGTGCGAACCAAGGCATATTGGTTGCAGTGTGCACTACAATACCTGCAGTATGGTTACGTCCATTTTTACTTTTAGTGGTTAGGCTTGAAATGGAGTAGACAGGAAGGGAATTTGTGTAGGCCGGGTTCTGAGAGGCTCCCATATTTCTGCCCTGGATGGGCTTCTGCTGCTCTGCATAATCTTCATTTCTGAGCACAGGCAGGATCTGTGGATATGATAGGCTACCACCTCCGTGAGTATTTACCTTTTATTGGGAAATGAAACTCAGGTGTAATTAAAGTCTCTAACCAGTTGACTGTGGGTTAATCAAAAGGCAGATTGTGCCATGCTTGGCTTAATTAGGCAAGAATTGAAAAGAGATGCAAGTGGTCGTGGATTCTTCTGATAGCCTCAAGGGAAGAGTTCTAGAGCTGCAGGGAAGTGAATAGTGCCACAGGAGCAGGGAAGAGGAGGACTTGGGCTTCAGAAGAAATGGGAGCTCCAGCCAGTACCTTCCCTGCAGCCTTGTGACTGAGCACAGGACCCAGGTAGGCTGTGTCAGTCTCCTGACTCATGCGAACTGTGAGAAAGTACATGTTGTTTTAATCGGTTAAATTGACCCCCATTTGTCACATGCTAATAGTAACCTAATACAGGGATCTAGTGTAAGTGGGTTTTAAAGTTCTGGGAAGTATCTATGTATTTTTGCAGGATGTGTGTGACCCACATGCACCTTAACTTTTCATACTTTCTTTTAAACTTAATAAGAATTGTTTATGTTTGTTATTTCCAAATTACTATAACCATAGGAGGAACAGATCCCACTCACAGCTCAATCCACTGCATGCCCACTGGACTTCACCCCTTAAGATAAATCTTATTTGCCCAACTATTAAATTTAGAGAGAATTTTTCAGCCTTTTTTTTTTGCCCCCCAACCACGCTTGACACAAGTATCTCTTAGATGTTTTTGATTCCCAAATAACATCTAGTATTGATTTCCCCCCCCTGAGTTTTGGATTCATATTCCATTATCTGTTGGACATCACTTGGATGTCCAATAGATGTTTTAAACTCAATAGCTATATTAATTCTCTAGGGCTGCCAGAACAAAGTGGCATGAACTAGGTCGCCTAATAAGAGAGGTTTGTGCATGTAAGTAGGGGATAGGTGCCTTATTCATGCTGGGCCAGTGCTCTCCCACTGAGCTATACCCTCAGCACCAAACAGAAGAAAGTATGATGCCAATACCAAAGGCCAAAAGCTATACCCTCAGCACCAAACAGAAGAAAGTATGATGCCAATACCAAAGAAGTTCAAGTGCAAGGTGCTGTCAAGGCCATGCTTCTCTGGAGACTTCGTGGCCATCCTCACGCCCTCTCATAGCCTTGCCTTGCCTCTCCTAACTGCTGGCATTCATCCTAACTGGTTTCAGCTGCACCACTCCAGTCTCTGCTTTCGGTGCTACACGCTGTTCTTGCTGTGTGTCTTCCTGCCATGGCCCCACTGTGTGTGTCCATTCACATTTCTACTTCTGAATGGACACAGAGATGTTGGATTGGTGCCAACATTGGCACTAACCAGGGTTTCATGAACTGGTTGTGACTTGATTTAATCTACCAAGACCCTACATCCAATTAAGACCACATTTTGGGGTACTGTAGGTTAGTATTTCAGTATACTTTTGAGGGACACAGTTAGATTCATAACTGTGTCCCTACTGAAATGAATTCTTCCTCCTCATGCTTTTCCTTACATGTGCTTTTAGACTCATCTTTTGGTTGTACTGATTTTTGTTTGTTTGTTTGTTTTTGGTACCGGGGATTGAACTCGGGACCTTGCGCTTGTGAGGCAGGCACAGTGCTACTGAGGTACATCCCAGCCCTAGACTCATGTTTTGAGGAGGGTTGCATTGCTGTCAACAGATCGAGGTCTTTGACCTTCAACATGAACCATGTGACATTAGTTCACGTAAGTTGGGATCATAGAGATTCTTGTGAAAATTAAATGAGAAATCTGTGCTAATACTCAGCACTCAATCCCTAAGAGTTATTCCTAGGTTTGCTGTTCTAAGTTTTACTTTTCAGTTAGTGGTACCATCAACTAGAAGTTTATTTATTGAGAGAAAATACCCTGATTACATTTTGATCTTGAACAATAGTCTGAAAAGAGTACCCCATGAGATGGGAAGAGTTGGTCCTAATAATTACGGTATTTTCTTCTGTTCACATGGATGGTTAGCTGTGGAACCAGGCTATAAAGTAGCTTCTGTTTGAACTCTTAATGCCATTGTTCTTTCTGCCACATAATCCTACCAGGACAATTCTCATACGAAATCTGCCAAGCCATCTGAACACTGCACTTTGTATATCTTCCTTACAGTTTTGGAGTAGGATTTTCCACTTAGAATGTCTGTTTGACTTATAGGCAATATGCTTTCTTCCTCTGTGTAGCTGATGATGAACTTAAAGTTAGATTCCAAATCTCTGATGTTGCCTTTCATACCCTGACGTACTCCTATTTCTCCTCTTTCTTCTCCCTGTCTTTTCAAGCCAAAGACATTGATGGGTAGGAGAGTTGGTGCATGTTGGTGGAGAGGAAACTGCAAAATTAAATTAATCTTTTCCATAAACACATGTATGTCATTGAAGGAGCTTCTGTGACTAAAGAAATACATGAGATGAATTCTGGTACAGAACTGTTGCTTTTCTAGGTAATTAATAATAATAATAATAATAATAATAATAATAATAAATGTAGCAAATGGCAGTAATAACACGGCTCACATTACGTTTGTTGAGCGCATGGTGATGTGCCATGTGAAGAATGTATTTCAAAGGTCTTGTCCTTATTTTGATAGTTTTTTTTTTTTTT
>NW_022900942.1:61998011-62006966 GCF_012274545.1 Fukomys damarensis | reverse complement strand
TTTTTTTTTGTGGAAGCCCTTTATTTTGGTTTAGGTGCACTCACAGATGGGGCCTGATTGAAGACGTGGAAGGGTACGTCTCCCTCCCTGGCTCTTGTTCCTGCCTCAGAGCTGGCCATCTCCTCCAAGTTGTGGCCGTTGAGGATTGTGCCTTAGGGATGAGGAAAGTGTCTAGGACACCCTCCTTTTCAGTCAACACTGTGTGACTAAGAGATTTTAGAAGAAAATGAATTCAGTGGCTCAAAATCATCAGGAGGCATGGAGATACTGCCTTGGATTGTGTGCCACCGAACTGGTTCATCAAAGATGTCTCTGCCTACATGCTGCACACTTGTACTTCTGTTGATGATCCAGCCCTCCATGCCTCTGCAGCTCCAGGAGGCTGGTCTACAAGCTCCTTCTGTCACCAGAGCGAATTATTCCTGATCTCTCGTCCTTTGCATCCTTAGTGCCCAGTTCATCGGATTGGTAGCGGCTGGCAAGGCACTCAGGGAAGTGTAGTCCGAATTGTAGCAACATTTGCATCAGAGAAAAATTTAGAGTTGAAAATTGTGCAATGGGCTCTGCTCTATCCTTCTGAGACGTTATCTTAGTTAATTTTCTCATTGCTGAGACACAGTGCCTGAAACCCAAAGTTAAAGGAGGAAAGTCTTATTTGGCCAGTTTGTAGCGGTTTCAATCATAGTTGACTGGCTCCAAGGCAGGGTGGCACGGCAGAGGAGAAACAGTTCACGGCAGGCAGAAGGCAGCAAAGCATGAAGTAGTAAGCAATAAGCGACAAGCAACGAGCAGCGACATTCTTTTTGTCCCTTAAATCTTAACCAGGCTACACCCAGGGTGGGGCAGGTTTAATCCCAACATCACAGAGTCAATCCCAGAAGCACATACCTTAGATTCAGCCACCTCTAAAAAGCCCCACCTATGATTGCATGAGGCTTTGCGGGGCCATCTGGACACAGCCATAACCATAGTATCCCTGAGGGCACTGCAGCTAGCTCCCCGGGTTTGGTGTACCTTGGACATCATACATTATGTGCATTAAAGCTGTGAACTCTTGTGTAGAGAGCAAGTCCATACCAGAAAAGGAGGTTGGGACAAAAAGCAACAGACATTTTCAGCTTTACAGCTAGAGGTGGTTTGTCCTCTCTCGGGAGTGGCACAGCAGGGGAGTCTCAGGACTTGAGAAGGAGGCTTAGCAGTTCAGTAACCAAAAGGAGCAACGAAGGTCAGTGCAGTGCCGGATTCCTGCTTTTGCAGTGACAAATCTCAGAGCTGTTCTGCTTTGTGATGAGGCGTCCAGAGCTTCACGTCCCCGCTGACTCCCGTATGATCGAGAGCGCGCCTGTCCTTTTCAGTGACTGTGCCGCTCTCGTCTCCCCTCTTCTCCCCCTTCTCTTCTCCCCTTCCTTCCTTTTCCCTTTCCGTCTCCCTCTTTTTGTCCGTCTTATTTTTCTCCCTACTACAGCTCAAATTGATACGAGGAGTCTTCCTTGAGATTTCAGAGAAAAAGGAAATCGTTCTTTTACCAAAAGCTGCTGTCATCACTGGCTTGCAGGGTTAATGAAGCTTTCATGGGAAGTTCTTCGTCATTTTGCCAGGAGGCTAAGAAATCATACACCCAGGGCTTGCTCTAGGGGAAGCACTGAAGTTGAGAAGTTGATTTTTCGAAACTCCAGGCTCTCTTTAAGTTTCTTTCCTTCTTGTAGATCCCCCTCTTTATTTCACTGTTACCTTCCATTTTAGCTGTCCCCCTCCTGCTTCTCACCCTCCAATCAAAACTTGTTTGTCAGCCAGGTGTGGTGGTGCACACTTGCAGTCCCAGCTGCTTGGGAGGCTGAGGCAGGATGACTGTCTGATTGCCTAGGGCTTTGACAACACCCTGGACAATGTGCCAAGATCCCATATCAATAAACAAGACAAAGCCTTGCTTTTGGGAGAGAGCAGTATCCTTAATGACTTAATGTGTCAATAATACACAGGATCATGTCTCTCAGAGTATTTATTTTTTTATTTGTTGGTACTGGGGATCGAACTCCGGCCCTTGCGCTTGTGAGGCAGGTGGCAGAACCACTGAGCCAAATCCCCGGCCCAAGAGTATTTATTTTTAAAGTTGTTTTGATGGTTGTCTTATGGTAGAATAATTAAAGGTTTTGTTCTCACTAAAAACAAACTTCAGAAACATTGGTTGGTTGGACAAGTGGCCAACTGTGTCCACTCACTAGGTGAGTGAAGAGGTCCTGCTCGTAAACTTTTCCCTACTGATTTTAATTTCCACTCCCTGCTGTGGGGGTTGGAGAATGTGCCAGAGCTCTCTCCTGCTTCCTGCACCTGATGACGGGGTGAATGACCCGGGAGTGGTGTGCAATACATTGATGTTCTGGGGTCCATACAACTGTGCTGTTTCTGCTCAGCCCCACCCCATTCCGAGCCTACTTTGAGTGAATCAGGAAGAACTTTTGTTAGAGTTGCCTGCTGTTGTCGTGTCCTCCTTCCAGGAGCCGCGGTGGTGATTTCCTGACTCTGTATCACTCAGAATCAAAGTCTCAAATGAGTCATTCTGTTGTTTAACCTTTTCAGAAAGGTTAAACAAACTTCGGAGGCTGTGTCCAGGAGTAACATCCTACCTTATCCTCTTGGAAAAAAGGCACTGTCTTCCCTAGGACATAAACGAGGATGAGACACTCCGTTTTACAACAGTGCTTTGGATTTGACCCAAAGCACTTGTGGTACAGGTTGAATAGCACGTGAAAGTGAAAGATCAAAGCAGAAATTGGAGGATGGGGAGAATAGTAAATGGAACCGCAGCTCTTGGTGCCACGAATGTTATAAAGCCAGTTTTTATTTTTCTCGGTGGTTGTAATTAGCTTTCAATAACACCTCGAATGTCAGGATCAAAAATGGCATTTATATGATGTAGTTACCACAGGCAAAACAAATTTTTACAATTGCAGGATAAAAAAAAAGGACTAAGAAAAAATACTAAATTTATGTCACAGATAGAAGGTTACACATCCAATACATAAGAGTTCTTGAAAGTAGAGAAGGTAAGAAAAATCTGATGTCCCAGATTGATGATAATCAGACAGAAGCAACAAATGCTCTTACTCAGTCTTTTTAGTCTTTTTGATCCTCAGAGGACTGGGTTAGACCTCCCACAGTGGAGGCAACAGTCTGCTTGACTCAGTTTACTGATTTAAATGTTAATCTCATGCAGAAATGTCTTCACAGATACTACCAGAGTGATGTATAGCCAAATGTCTGGGCACTTGGTGGCCAATCACATTAATGTGTAAAAAACTTTTTTATATCGACAAACTTTTAAAATTCTAATACTATAGTAATAATTCAAGTGCAGTTTTCTTTGATAAGTCAATTCTGTCAAAACAAAACTTGTTAAATATTTCTCATTCAACACTGACATTTGCTTTGCAATCTCCCACAACAGTCAGAACCATGTAGCAGAAATGAGATGTTTTTAAAGCCTACTACATTTTGTTGTTGCTAAACAAATATCTGAATTAGTTGTCAAGGTCTCAGAAGCAGTGACTGATTAAATTCTGAAGACTCTACTGTACATTGTGACATGAAATCATGAATCTAGGTATCAGTGTCTGGCAGCGACGAGTCCACCAGATAGACCACACTTTTCAGTCCCAAGGGTTAGGATTTTCAATAACTTCTTGTACCAGTGCCACCAGACGTTTCTTCTCCACATGGTTTTGAAAAACCATCGAAGCCTCTTTGGACCACTGGCTGTACTTCACTCCTGCAAGTTGAGCTGTGACTGCTTGGAATGGTAGTTTTTGGAACATGTCCACAAAGGGTTGAACTTTCCTTATGTTGATTAATTCATGCTTGTCATAGTCCAGCTCGTACATGGATACAAGTCCACTGGTCAGGATTCCTTTTAAAAGAACCCTATTCCACTTTCCACCTTTGCAGCATACACTTGGTCTTTTTCCAGTGGTGCGTGCTGTGCTGCAGACACGCTATATAATACAGAATCATCTCTTCCATCAGGACTTCCAGCTTATGAGTCTCCCGCCAAGGCTGGATGACAAGGTAGCCTGGCCGATAGGCCACAGGCACTTCCACATCCATGTGCTGCTCAGGCTTTGACAAGTGGAGAGGAGGTGGCAGTTCCTCCATGGAGAGGGAGCTAGCATGGTCCACCATGGGCTTTTTGATGACTTTGGGGATGCTTTTGAAATCCTCTCCCGTGTAAAATGAACCATCACAGTCCACCCCTTGTCAACTTGACAAACACACATGTCCCTAAACCACAACTGTCCTTTGTACAGCTTGAGAATGTACTAACCACTTTCCCAGAAGAGGGAAAGGCTCTGGGTGATATTTACTTTCTCCTTCAATAATGCTTAAATACTGTGATGGTAAGTTAGCATGGCTAATGTTACATCATAAGAAACGAGGAGGAAATCAGACATTTGCTTGATGTATATTTATAATAGAATACACTAATACGTATTAATATGAGCATATTTATAACAAAATAAGAAGGAATATTCATAAGAATCACAGTCTTTATTTCTGTAACTGGTCACAAGTCATGGCTGATATTTTTAACTATCTTCATTGCCCATTTGCTATTTCCTTTCTCTTCAGCAAGCTCCTCATCTGATTGTGATTCTTCACTTGGTAGTGTGATCCAGATCTTTGTGCCTGAAGGGTTTGGGACATCCATAGTCCTGCCTGTATGGGGCTACTGTAGTTTTCCAGTGTATTCAACTTGCTAGGTGTAGCAGGCTGATCTCTGAAGTGTGGTGCCATCTTGGGGCTTTAGTGTTGGCCTTGGCTGTTGGCAGACTGGGTGTTCAGCAGTGGCCCTAGCCTGGCCAGCCTTAGTGAGTAGAAGGCTGTGTGCTGAGCCCGTGCTCGACCTCCATCCCTGCCACCAGGGCCCTTTTGTTATGAACTCTTTGGCTGATGGCAGAGGTGGCTGGGAAAAGTCTGGCTGGTATCCATGGAATGGGTGCGTCTATAATTGTGATCAGTACGACTTTCCTCTGCTGAGGTTTGCGCGGCATGCCGAGGGGAGCGTCCACAAGAGACCAAGATGTCTTCATGTGTTTTCTCCTCCAGAGACGGCAGCTATCCACATTCTCTTTCCCAAATTCCTGTCCCACTGTTTTTCTAATCATCTTCCTCTGATCACCCAACTGAACCACTGACCACAGCCCATGCATCAGTGCATAATCACATGCCCGACCTTTTCTCCTTCCAAACAAAGTGAACAACCAGATGCATTGCTTGGAATTCTGCCTATTGGGAAGATTTCTTTTCATGTCTGTCCTTCAGGGTTCCTCCCTGCAGGAGTTGAAAGCCATGTATTTTCATGTGGTGGCTGCCCGTCAGGCAGATCCATCTGTAAACTAGGCCTGAATCTACTCTTCCTCTGTTCGCTGTTCACAGAGAGCTCTCCAGAAGGTCATGGGTGCAGGCTGACAGAGAGAAGGTAGTGTGGAGGGGTGGGGCCGTGGCATTTGATCCACTTCAGAGGTAACTTAACCTGTGCTTTAGCGTCTGCTTGGGCCTGACCATGTCGGCAACACTTCCATTTCATGATATGTGTTGCTGTGAGGCTCAACTCTATAGCTTGGTGGGTCAGCTAACACCCACTGCATGATGGGTGGCCCAGGTCACTGATAACTTAGTGGCTCAGTTAAGAGTCTACCTTCTATTTAGGTCCAGTAACAGGCCAAAGGCTCTCTCTCAAAAGGAGAGTAGTTATCTACAGAAAGTAGCAGGGGTTTGCTTCAAAACTCTAAGGGCCTGCTCTTAAATTCACCTGCCAGGGGCTCCAAACTGCATCTCTATCTGCCACTAATGCTTCAGGCATCATTGGATCTGCTGGACCATACACCCCAGTGGGCAGAGAAATTGTATAATGGGCCAATCTGACAGAGGACATAGGACCTCACTGCTCCGTGGTGTTGTCACAGAAAGTGAGATAACCAGGCACTGATTTCAGTACCGCATATATTCTCTTTTCAAAAATTGAGCTTGAATTTGACTGGGCCTCTAGATTTAATTTCCAGTTGATAAGAATATGTTAAACTGCTCCCTGGGAATGTGCAGTTAGTAATCTGGAATGTGGGAAATTCTTCAGAACAGATGAGCCAGTATCTTCTGCAACTCAATGGCACAAGACCAATTGGAGATATATCAAGCAAATCTCTGGGTTTGGGACAAAGTGTATGTGGCCAATAATCTTGATAGGTCAACTTCATTGGGTTGAGAAATGCCCGGTGGATTAGTAAAGCATGCTTCTGGGTGTTTGGGTGGGTCATGGATCCATAATCTGGAGTACAACATACGATCTTAGTTTCCCACTGCTCCTACCCTGCCACCAGGGGCTAAGCAGTTTTGCTCCACCTCTCCTTTCTGCCGTGAGGTTTCTGCCTTGGAGCCAGTCAATCATGGACTGAACCCTCCGAGACTGTTAGCTAAATTAACCCTCTCCTTCTTTAAGTTGTAGGCATCAGGGGTTGTGTCTGAGGAAAGGGGAAAGTTGTCTAACATACAATATGTAAGATTAGGAACTAAAAACTATAAAGGGCTGTGGGCATAACTCAGTGGTAGAGCCTTTGTTATCATGTACAAGGTCCTGGGTTCAATCCCCAGCCAATTAGTTATGAAATACTTTGTGAAATTATTGATAGTAAAAAAGCATTACTAATTTCAACTTCTATTTGGTTATGTAGGAAAAGATCCCCTATCTTCTAGAGCTATGTACTGAAGCATTTAGGAATTAAATGATATGTTTCAGAATTGCTTTAAGTTAATCCAGTTGGTGAAGAAATGAGTGGAGTATAGATGAAATGAGATTATCCCATGATAATGGCATGGAGGTGAATGGTGGACGAGTGATATGGCTTTTCTCAAGAGGTATATTTTTCCTGATGCAGAGTAGGAAACTAATCATTAGAGCTTCCAACAGACATATGGTGTGATCTTACGCTGAGCCATTTGGCCTCGGTGTCCCCGTGGGATTGTTATGTGTGACACAGGAGCACATGGAGATTAGCACGGTGCTTTCTTGCAGGCAATGCTGGGTTCCTATCAAACAGGGCCTGGGCTCTGAGTAATCTTTGTGAGGCCGTTGGGAGCGGAAAGGGATATTGGGGAGAAGTGTTTGCATATGTTCAATAGAAGATGTTAAATTTTACAGACTCACTCATCCAGCCACTCTATTTTTGGTCATCTCGCTAAACTTGTTTATTTTTTAAAAACAGATTTTATTTTCTGTAGCTTTACTGGGGTCTGATTGACAAATAAAATTGTATAGAGTATTAAAGGTATACGAGTGATATTTTGATGCACGTATTTGATTAGCTTATTAATGTGTCTGTCACGTAGCTCAGGTAATAAAAAGCTAAGTCATGTAGTCATCCTCATGTGTGTGTGTGTGTGTGTGTGGTAACAATGAAGATCGATTTTCTTAGTAAATTTCAAGGATTAACTAGAATGTTTATAACTTCTGTACATTTGGCCTTCGGAGCCGATTTTTTTTGTATGGGTTTTTTGAGACAGGGTCTCGCTGTGTTGCCCAGGCTGGCCTTAAACTTGCTATGTAATCCACGTCAGCCTCAGACTTGTAGCCAACCCCTGCCTCAGTCTCCGAGGTGCTAGGGTTACAGGTGTTCCTCACTATACCTCACTTTAAAATGGATTCGTTTTATAACTGAAAGTTTGTGCCTTTTGACAAACATCTCATTTTCTTCCACCTTCCAACCCCTGCTAACCGCCATCATATTCTGTTTCTGTGAGCCAGATTGTTTTTAGAGTCCACACATAAATGAGATTTTGAAGTGTTTGTCTTTGTATTCACTTAGCATAATGTTCTTCAGGTTTATCCTGGTGGTTGCAAATGACAATATTTCCTTATTTTTTTTAAGGCTGAATAATAGTCACATGTAAGCTGTGGTCAAGACATATGGCAGATGTTTACATTTTTAAAAATCGTGACAGTAAAAGTCACATTGCCATTAATCCCCTCAAAACACTCCCCTCTTCAAACACACTTATCCTGTGGTCGTCCTCGGGCGGTTCCAGAAGTGCTCCTTGGCGAGTGTCTTCAGTGGTGTCGTCCCAGCTGCTTTGATTCCTGAATCCACTCAAAGTGTTTACCTCTCATGGCTTGTGACTTTGGGGAGGAGCCAGGTGGATGAGGACACAGTGTCGCATTTGTATTTGGCAGAAGTTGCTTTAAACATTTTGAAGCCATTCAAGACATCGAGGCAGCCATGACAGTGCAACTGGGAGGACTTCTGGAATGGCGACAGACAGTGGCAGGTACGTTGAGATAACTGTGTTCAAAGTGAGGGGGTGGATTTTGAAGGTGTTAACTGGTTATGTGGCTTCTACTGTAATAAGTTTTAAAAATTTAAACACATGCCATCTGTTTTGTATATATGGTCACATTTTCTTTATTCACTTATCCATCAATAAACACTTTCCCCTGTATTTTGGCTACAGTGTGAATGATACTGCAGGGAATGTATCTGTTCAAGATAATGGTTTCCCCAGGCGTGGTGGCACATGCCTGTAATCTCAGCACTCAGGAGGCTGAGGCAGGAGGATCGCTGTGAGTTCGAGACTAGCCTGGGCTACATAGTGAGTTCCAGGTCAGTCTCAACTACATAGTGAGACCCTGTCTCAAAACAAACAAACAAACAAACAAGATAGTGGTTTCATTTCCCACCTAGGTAAATACACAATTGGGATTGCTGGGTTATATGGCCATTCTGCCTTTACTTTTTTTTTTTTAATTTTATTGAGTTTATTGGTACATTTTAGGGATACAGTACAGTTACATTCATTGTTGGGATCATGTACCTCTACATGGCACATCTTGATTCTCATTTTTTCCCCTTATCTCTGCCCTCCCTTCACCCCCTCCTCCCCTCCCCCTCTACAAACACTTTATTTTCATCT
>NW_022900942.1:61997241-61997576 GCF_012274545.1 Fukomys damarensis | reverse complement strand
GTGATTTCTTGATAGCAGCCATTCTTTGTGGGGTGAGGTGGAATCTCAGGGTTGTTTTCATCTGCATCTCTCCAATGACCAGTGATGTGGACATTTTTTCATATATTTTCTTGCTGCTCTTACTTCTTAGTCTGAGAAATGTCTGTTCATTTCGGACGCCCATTTTTGAATCGGGTCTTTATATTTGGGGGGACTGATTGTTTTGAGTTCTTTATATATCCTTGATAATAGTCCTTTGTCTGAGGAACAGCTGGTAAAAATTTTTTCCCACATTGTAGATTGTCTCTTAGTTCTGCTAATGGTTTCTTTTGAAGTACAGAAGCTTTTTAGTAAGA
>NW_022900942.1:61994115-61994440 GCF_012274545.1 Fukomys damarensis | reverse complement strand
TCCATGTGTTCCAAAGCTTGGTTCAGTTCTATTATTTCATTGTTGATTTTCTGCCTAAATGATCTGTCAATTTGTGATAGTGGGTATTTAAATCCCCCACTACAATTGTATTAGTGTTTATTTGGTTTTTCATGTTACTTAATATTTGTTTTATATAGTTGGGGGCATTTGTATTTGGTGCATATATGTCTATGATTGTCAGCTCTTCCTCTTGAATTGTTCCCTTTACAAGGATGTAGTGTCCTTCTTTGTCTCTCTTAATGAGTTTTGGTTTGAAATTTACTTTATCTGAGAATAAGATTGCTACCCCTGCTTTTTTCTGGAC
>NW_022900942.1:61993115-61993592 GCF_012274545.1 Fukomys damarensis | reverse complement strand
CATTCATCAGCCCAATAGGATCAGGCACAGCTTGTCAAATGACCACTTGTGGTAATCATTAATGTATCACCTTTAACTCATGTCAATTAAATTAATTTCAAGAAGCAGCTCATAGTATGTTTGCAGTGAATATGCTTTTCAATATGGCATCTTTACCATTTAGGATGGGGGGTTCGACTTAGAACGAGAGGATTAGATAAGTGAAAGAATTAGAGCAGGTTTGAAGTGAATCCAGAGGTTGTAGAATTACCTTACTATCTTTACAAAGCTATTAATTTCAGGGGGGATAGAGAGAGTGCAGGAATAAGGACAGGAATATATCCCCTTAACAGTAACAGGCGCTTGCCTTCCCTTGAAGGTACAGAGCCATGAGTGAGGTAAAATGACTGGGGAAAAGAACATAAAGAGCAACCCCGCCTAAAAACAAAAAATAATAAAAGAAGAAGTCTGAGTTATTCAGGAGCTGGAATAAAAAGG
>NW_022900942.1:61976746-61992638 GCF_012274545.1 Fukomys damarensis | reverse complement strand
CCCCGTGTGGGTGTTTCAAGGGTGCCCGCATGGCTACCTTCCTTCCTGGATCTGTTGTTGCGCAGGCCGGGAGCTCGCGCGCAGGCTGGGAGTTCGCGCACACGCTGCCGGGTGATCGCAGGCAGGCAAGCAGGCGGGCAGCTGAAGAAACCCCCTCCGGGGTCTTTGGGGCCTTCCTGGGTCTGTTGTCGCGCAGGCCGGGAGGTCGCGCGCACGCCGCCGGGTCTCTGCCTTTACTTTTTGAGAAATATCCATGTTATTTTCCTTAGAAGCTGTACCAGTTTACAGTCCTCCCACAGTGTAGAGTTCTCTTTCCTCCACACCATTGCTGATGCTTGCTGTGTCTTGTTTTCATAATGGCCATCCTAAGAGGTGGGAGGTGGCATTTCATTGTGATTTTAATTTACATTTCCCAAGTGATTAGTGCTTTTGAGGGCCTTCCCAGATATTCACTCGTTATTTGTATGCCTTCTGTGGAAAAATACATTTTAGGTCCTTGTACCCACTTAAAAATCAAGTTATTTATTTTTGTTACAGAATTGTATGAGTCCCTTATTTATTTTGGATAGTAAACTCTTATTGGATTTATAGTACACAAATATTTTCTTTGTAAGTTGCCTTTTCATTTTGCTGATTGTTTCCTTTGGTGTGCAGAAACTTTTAAATTGGAGGGGTCATACAATCTTTCTTTTGTTGCCTGTGCTTCTGGTGTTATACTCTAAAAAATCATTACCAGCATCAATGTCAACTTTCCCCCTACATTTTTTTCTAGGAGTTTCATGTCTTGTGTCCTTTAACCCACTTTTGAGTTGAGTTTTGTGTATGGGGTGAAGATAAGGGGCCCATTTCATTCTTTCCTACGTGAAGATCTAGTTTACCTTTGAAGTAAGGAATTTATCCTGTTATTTTTTTTCTGCCCTGTAAGACCCATCCCACTGTCTTCACCTCACGGTGTTTTGTCAGATCTGATGGTGTGAATGAGTATTTTGGTCATCTTCATCCCCAACAGGCAAGGCCTTCCCGGGGTCCTGCGCTAAATGTTGTCAGTCCCTGATCCTCTGTCTGGGTCGGCGAGCCTGGTACTCACCTCACAGTGTGACAAGGATGACACGCATGAGTGTGTGTGTGTGTGTGTCCTCTCCTGGAGGCGTGGTGAGGACCCACTGATTTTGAGTGATGACTGTGTGTCAGGCACTATGCTATGTGTTTTGTGTACACAAGCACACTTTTAGTTAATTTATTTTCAAGACAGAGTCCCTCTGCGCAGTTCAGGCTGGCCTTGAGCTCACTATGCAGTTCAGGCTGGCCTTAAACTCAGTGATCCTCCTGCCTCAGCCTCTTGAGTACTGGGATCACAGTACATACCACCTGTGGCATGAACTCACTTTTTTTTTTTTATCTCTCAGAATAGAATGTTCTAAATAGCCTTTGAGGGAGGCACACCCAGGCCTGAACCCTGGCTTCTTAATGTGTAATCTGAATGTGATTTTGGGTGTCTCTATATTAGTTTTCTGGGGCTGCACTAAAAAGTACCACAAACTGGGTGGCTTATGCAATAGAAACATCTTGTCTCACAGTTCTGGAGCTGGGAAGTCCCAGCTGTGGATGGTTGCCTCTGAGAACTGTGAAGGGCAGTCAGAGTCACCCCACCCCTCCTTGGCTGGTGGAAGACTGTCTCCTCCTGTGCATCTGCACAGGTCCTCCCACATCTGTGTCCTGAGGCCCGACTTCCCCTTTCTGTAAGGACACTAGTTGTGTTGGATTTAGGCCGGGATCGAACTCGGGACCTTGTGCCTGTGAGGCAGGGGGTGGAACCACTGAGCTAAATCCCCGGCCCTGAATTAGGGGCTGCATTCTAACTGGGTTACTTCTATAAAGTACCTGTTTCCATCTGAGGCCCACTTTGGATTCCAGTTTTGGGCTTCAGCGTATACATCTGGGGGCAACACAGCACAGCCCAGAAGCCTCCAAGGGAAAAATTCTTTACGCTTCTAGAATATTTTAAGACTTTATTGAAGATTTGATGTGTTCCTTGCTCCTACGTGGGCCTTGGTAAAGAAAGTTTTGGGATGGAAAAAGGTAGAAATGTTGAGGTTGCTCTCTGGGAATTCTTAGAGACTGACAACCATGGGGCTGTTGGCAAACAGGGGTGCTTGATGATCCCTGTGAATCCCCACGCTTAAGATCCAAACTACGGCTTTGACAACTCACAAATAATTTGAGCTGCATCTAGTGTTCTAATTTTTCAGTAACAGAACAAACAGGAAAGAAAAAGTCGAAGGAGGCAGACTGATGAGGTCAGAGCCCTGCGACTTGAGGAAGTGGGGGAAGCCATCAGTGGAAAGGAGGCGAAAGTCTGCTGAGGTTTAAACCCATCCTTCTCCACTCCTGCTGCGTAGAGCAAAGGGAATCATTTAACAATAAATAGAACAAAAATGTAGTCAATGAACAATAAGCACAATAAGAAGGAGATAGCAGTGAGGGCATCAGTAGACACTGTAATTTGCAAATCTCAGTGAAGTCTTGTGAAAATCGTGGACAATACGGGGACGGGCAGGCCTTGTGTGACTCTGGGCAGGAGCACTTGGGTGCCCTATGGGGTGAGCCAGGGCCAGGAGCTTGCTGGGATCCTGGCCCCGCTCCCCGCAGGGTGTGACCCCCTCCGGCCTTCACCCCTGGGGCTGCTCACGTGTTGCCTCTGCGTGCTCTCTTGCTTGCACAGATCTCTTTGTGTGAGGGTTTTTTTTTTCTTTTGGTACCGGGAATTGAACTCGGGACCTTGTGCTTGCAAGGCAGGTGGCGGCACCACTGAGCTAAATCTCCAGCCTGCAAAGATCTCTTTGGTGAGGGAAGTTTCCTCCAGGTAGGCAGAGGGACACCTTGCAAAGTCCTATCCTGCTTTTAAGCTATCCATGGGGGGGGGCAGAGAACTTCTTGTGTACTTGCTTCTCAGTTATCTTCAGGCTGGAAGATAAAACGTCACGTTGAAGTGTGGCATAGTCTGCTGCTCTTGGTGAACAAGAGGTCCAGGAAGGGCCTAAAAACTGTGAGGTGATTAAAATAAAAAGTTCTCAAAGATAAAAAGATTTATGAGTGTGAGATTTTCACTCTTAAATTATAAAGGTGAAAAAGTCTTATAACCCAAACTCGCAATATTTAAAAAAATTAAAAAATGTTTTGTTTGAATGAAGAATTGAGTTGATTAAGGAAAGAAAGACACATAAAAACACTATAGTGCGCTATGTCGAATATCACACGGGGAAGAATGAATAGCAGTTTAATTACTGATCAGGGAGACACGAATGTCCTGAGGTGGCCCTTAAAGATAGTGATGGTTAATTGGAGCTTAACTATCGCCTAACTTAGATTTGGGATTTATCTCTGTATCCTGATGTCTTCTGTCCATTCCTTGGGTATAATTGGGAATTTGGTGCCTTGCAGGATAGAATATCACGACTGTTCTCACCTGAAGCAAATCGTCATGTCCATCTCAGGCCGCACATTTGGGCGCCGACGCTCCAGTGTTTTGCGGTGCTTTTGCTCTTTTATGCTTCCGTTGTGTTTAGTTGTAAATTGTTTTCCCAGAAATAAACATCGTGAAGGAAAGAGCTCCGTTTATTTCAGAATCCGGCACCGACTTTTAGCCTCCGTTACTTATCAGCGAGCATCGGTAGTGTTCGCTCTTTCCTGTAGAATTCTGTAATCACCAAGTGTCACGCAAAAGCGCTTTGCCGTTTATCCCCCTAATGTAATAGAGTGGTGTGGTTACATCATACGGTGATAAATGTTAACAATTCATGCTTACTGGGGGATGCTTTTCTGAAGAGAATTCTTGAGAAATTTTTGCAATTGCTCTTCACTAGATGTACATAAATATAGCTAATATCATATCATAAATATAAATAGCAAAGTTAGAAATAGGCAAGAGGGATTTAAAATTTGTCCGGATAGACCAAACTGGAATTTGTGCATATCTGCTTAGGTCTCATTTGGATTAAAAGATGATGGGGTGAATGAAAAGAGAACTGCCCTAGGAAAACATTTACTTGATTATAATCTTTGCCTTTGTGACCCCTGGACTAAATTATTCAAGGGCTCACAAGCCAAAATTAGAAAGACTTTTCCTTAGATATTCGCGGTGGGATAATATATAAATAAGGTGAGCTAGACTGAGAATTACTAGGGATCTAGAGCTCTGTATTTGTAAAGCTCAGGGTAAGGAGCACACAAGGTAAGTAATGCACAAGGTGAGGGACAGATCTGCTCCTGCCCCTGGATTGGTTTTCAGAGTTGGTTGTATGTGTACTTCAGATGTGAAGGGGTCCACATGCAGCTCTTTCTGATTCCGGTGATTTTGGGGGCTAATCTTCCCTAGGAAGCTCTCAAAGATTCTGGAGGAAACCGCTTCTTATTCCACAGCTGGAGGGAGGCAGATCAAATGTGTGTGTGTGTGTGTGTTTGTGTGTGTGCATGCGTGCATGCACTGGTGTGTGCCCACGCATGTGTAGATGTGTGTTTTACTTGGCTGGCTAAGTCGACATCAGTCAATAGAAATATAATGTGTAATTACCATATACTTAACATTATGAATGATGCCACAGGAAATTAGGAAGGCAGGAAGCCAGGCTCCTGCCCTGAATGCTATCATCAGGACTTTTAACCAGGGTTCCCTGCCTCCAAATCCTACACGATCCACACTATATCACTGGGAAGACATTTTACTTACATTATTTAATATTTATAATATGTGAGCAAAGAAGTTTTATGTATAATTTGCCCAGAAACACCACCCATTTAAACAGAAGGAACCACATTAGCAAAATAAGAAATGGAAAAGCATTCTTAAAAAACATCCAAGAACAAAGCCCATTGCACTCTGTAAGCAGGCTCTTGCGTATATAGTCATCACAGTATTATCGTTTGCATTTTATGTACGAGGGAGCAGAGGTCCAGAGGAGGTCGGTAACCTTCCCAAGTTTGTACCGTCGGAGCAGTGGGTGAGGATCTCACACAAGGCTGTGGGTTTGTTTTTAAATATCTCATGTTAACTTCTTCTGCACTGGGAAATTGAACCTGGCCTTGGCAGACAGAATTATAGGGGAAGGAAGAGGGAGTAGGGGAAGTAGGACAGCCTCCCAGCTCTTGAGTAGTGTAGGAGACCCGCCCTTCCCACCTCTGCAGGCGGCTGACCCTCTGTAGACTCTGCTCTTTTAGGTACTTACTATAGGCGGTATGATCCCAAACGATAGTGAATTTAAAATCTTTATTATAGCAAAAGACACACGGCCACTAAACTCCTTCAAAATACTCCCCCGTTCTTTGAACACGCTTGCCTCGGTGTTTCTCGCCACTTTCTGAAGCAGTTTTAGAAGCTCTCTTTTGGAGTGTCTTTCCTGTCAGTGTCCTGTCTGCCTCACTGTCCTAGTCAGTTCAGGATGTTTACCCACCAGGGTCATCCTGACGTCGGAGGAGCGCTAGAAGTCACACAGTGCCAGATTCAGTGAATGAGTCGGATGAGGACACACGGTCACGCTTTTACTTGACAAAAATTGCCGTAAACATTTGGATCAACTCAGGGCATCCGGGCAGCTATGAAAAGACCCGAGAAAGGGGCTTCCAGAACCGCTTCTGAAAGTGGCACGAGCAGCGGTGAAGGGCGTCGGAAGTGAGGGGAGGATTTAGAGAGGGACTAATGGCAATGTGTCTGTGTCGGTAATAAGTTTTGTTCTGTTTGTTTGTTTTTTGGTACCGGGGGTCAAACTCGGGTCCTTGCACTTGCCAGGCAGGTGGCGGCCCACTGAGCTAAATCCCCGGTCCTCTGTAATAAGTTTTTAAAATTTAAACACCCATTGTATTTTTTGACCAGACTTTGTGCTTTAGTGGAATGAATGATTGATAATCCGAATGATATCGTAATCCACATGCTTATATGAATCAGTAAGAGACTTTTGCATGAACCCAAAACATTTGTCTTTAAAGTGAATAATACTGTATTACGTCAGGGTTATTTTTTTTTGCTACGGGGGATGGAAGTTGGGATCCTGCGCTGGCGAGGCGAGGCTGACCACCGAGCGAAATCCCCAGCAGTGTTCTTTTGACAAATGTTTGGCGATCACTGTTCTGAGACGGAGAGGTAAAGAACAAAACTCTTGATTTGCATGCACATTAGAGCATCCAGGACAAGGGGGATAGGGGTCCTTGTGCCACCTACTTCTAGGGACACAGAGACCACTGGCTGACAGTAACCCAGCTCAGGGTTCTGCTCCATCCTTCGGTACCGGACACACTGATGCTCGCCAGGTGGGCTTTTATGAGCCAGACGCTTTCTCTTTTCAGAGAGCTTGCTTCCGTCCTTTTAAACTGTAATTCAGCTCTAGAAGCAGTGGGAAAATGAACTGCTTGCCGTAATCATTAGTCTGAAAAGTTTAAATATCACCCATGGTGTGCATGTTGCATTTCAAAATGAAGAAAAAAAAAAGTTCATCCGAAAGGTAGGTAGAAGCAGTGACAGCAGTCTTTTCCAAGAAACATCAGGTTTTCCATCGTTAATTAGTTAACGCAGTACCTGTAAAGCACTTAGAAATTGAAAAGCACTATGTAATTAAGCATCACCTCACAGATCAGCACCAACAGACTTTTTAATCATGGTATAAGGTCACAGACAATCTATTTTGCTACACTGGAGAAAGATTTTTTTCCCCCGTATATTGGAGGTATTTCTTTAGAAGAAAAAACAAAAAGAAATTATTTTCTTTAGGTTTCGTTCAGTGGTTCCTGCTTGTAAATCAGACGAGACTTGTATAGTTTCTGTGGGATTTGTAATCTACAGTGCTGAGTTCATAGTGCCTGGGATACCCTGGGGCCTGGCGTTACAAACTGTAAATAAACCTCCCCATGCTGCTCTCAGCCGCTTCTGGGCGCTCTGTTCCTCCTGTCCATGTAGGACAGCTGTCCTCATCTGTCTGCTGAGCCCCTAAGAAACAATCCAGTTTAAGTGGAGGAGCTCTCCACACAGACTGCTGCCTCTGATGTTACCCTCACCTCAAGCACTGCCACCTGTGCACCCCCGGATTATAAATTTTCAGTCACCACCTCGTTCCTTCTCATCTCAGTGGCCTTGCCGGTTACTGAATCTTAGATGTGTTTGATTTGTCTCTTTTCCAACACTGTACCATAGCGCTGGTGTTGAGGTCCTCTGGCCACTTGTTGTTTCTCTGCTCCTATTTTTTTTATAAGCACATCCTTACCTTTGAAAGGGTCCTTGAGAGGACCTCAATGAGAGGATTTTTCTCAAACAAGGATTATATTTAAGCCATGAAATACTGCCACGTACACTGGGAACAGCGTTGGTTACCACCATCTTTTGATTTTAATACGGTAAGATTCCTCCAGGAGTGGAAGTTTGCCTGAGACATCTGTGAAGGTTTATGGGGGAGAAAAGTGTGCAGATTCCGTTTATTAATGAATTAGTTATTGTGCAACCAAACAAGGTGGGCATGCTCTATAAAATTTTGTATTGAAGTTTCATAATTTAAAATATGTAAAGAATATGAAGTTATTCACTTATAATACCAACAGCCAACTGTTGAGAGAGGAAGATTAATTAATTGGTCACGCAGAGTCACAACTCTAGGCTTCCTGCCCATTGTCTTTAGGATATGGTGATATTTCTCTTGGAACTCTTTTTATTCATAAAGGCTGTGACCTTTGGGAGGTTTTTAGTCATGGAATTTAAGCAGCTAGACTTTAGCCACAACATATCCACTTAGTCAGACATTAGCTTATTTTTTTGCTCTATTATTATTATTATTATTGTTATTATTATTAATATTATTATTATTATTATTGTTATTATTATTAATATTATTATTATTATTATTTGGTACCGGGGATTGAAATCGTGTCCTTGTGCTTGTAAGGCAGGTGGCGACACTACTGAGCTAAATCCCCAGCCCCTGCTCCATTGTTTTTAAAAAAGACACTGGCATAAGAAAAGACTTTATGAACAAATCCTCAGTAGCACGGGAACTAACAGAAAGAATCAACAACTGGGATCTAATCTTATTAAAAAGCTTCTGCACTGCAAAAGAAACCATCAACAGAACTAAAAGACAACCTACAATGTGGGAAACAAATTTTACCAGCTGCTCCTCAGACAAAGGGCTCTTATCTAGAATATATAAAGAACTCAAAACAATCAGCCCCCCAAATATAAAGACCTGATTCAAAAATGGGCATCTGAAATGAATAGACATTTCTCAGACAAAGAAGTAAAAGCAGCAAGTAAATATATGAAAAAATGTTCCACATCATGGTCATTCGAGAGATGCAGATGAAAACAACACTGAGATTCCACCTCACCCCAGAAAGAATGGCTATCATCAAGAAATCAACCAATAACAAATGCTGGCAGGGTCGTGGGGAGAAAGGAACCCTTCTCCATTGTTGGTGGGAGTGCAGACTGGTGCAACCACTATGGAAATCAACATGGAGATACCTCAAAGAGTTGAGACTAGAGGTTCCATTTGACCCAGCCATCCCTCTTCTGGGTATCTTTCCAAAAGAATTAAAAGAATTATAACACAGAGACATATGCACACCTATGTTTATAGTGGCACAGTTTGTAATAGCTAAAACTTGGAAACAGCCCATTTACCCATCAGTTGGAAACTGGATAAAGAATACTACTCAGCCATAAAGAATGAGAAATTAGATTCATTCATAGGAAGATGGATACATATTGACATATTGAGAATATACCCCTAAGTGAAATAAATAAGTCACACATGTATAAATACAGAATAGTCTCTCTGGTGTGAAAAACTATAATAGCACACAAGATCCTAAAGGGATTATTAATAGTATGAAATAGGAAGAAAAGAGCTGAAGGTGTAGGGAAAGTTGGAAGGGTAGGGGAAAGGGAGCAAAGGAAAAGAAAAAAATTATGAGAAAAAATATACCCCTAAGTGAAATAAATAAGTCACACATGTATAAATACAGAATAGTCTCTCTGGTGTGAAAAACTATAATAGCACACAAGATCCTAAAGGGATTATTAATAGTATGAAATAGGAAGAAAAGAGCTGAAGGTGTAGGGAAAGTTGGAAGGGTAGGGGAAAGGGAGCAAAGGAAAAGAAAAAAATTATGAGAAAATGAAAAAATGGAAATAAAGTGTTTGTAAATGGGGAGGGGGAGGAGGGGTTGAAGGGAGGACAGGGACAAGGGGAAAAATGAGAACCAAGACCTGTCATGTAAAGGTACAAGATCCCAACAATGAATGTAACTGTACCATGTACTTAAAATGTATCAATAAACTCAATGAGAGAGAGAGAGAAAGACAAAACCAGAAACACAGCTGTTTAAATAAAACATCAGTATACAGCACATTAAAGAACAGCATTATATTAATATGTATCCAAGCAAGACTTAAAGAAACAAACACTAAGGCACATTTTGGTATTTGGTGCTTATTTTCATTTTATACTTTTAAAAGAAAAGGTTATTTTCTCTCATGTGATTAATTCTGTACCAAATTGAACTTGTTTGAAACATTTTTGTGGTTTCATTTTTATTGAGCAAATACATAGCATACAATTTGCTGTTTTAACCATCCTGATTTCTATGGCATTTAAGTACGTTCACATAACATGTGAACCACCCTCATCCTCTATTCCAGAACTATTTCATTTTCCTCAGTGGAATCTTTGTACCTATTAAACATGAACTCTCAGCTGGGGATTTAGCTCAGTGGTTCTGCTGCCTGCCTTGCAAGCACAAGGTCCTGAGTGTGATCCCTGGTGCCAAAATTGATCCAATAGACAAACATGAACCCTCCTCTTCCTGGGGCTCCCAACAACCACTGTTCTACTTTCCGTGTCTATGAACTTGGCTAAGCTGGGAAGCTCTCTCATGTGGACTTATAGAACTTGTCCTTTTGTGTCTGGTTTATTACACTTAGCATATCTTCAAGGTTCAGTCCTAGCAGACTTTATCAAAAATTTCTCGTGAAAGACTGAGTACTATTCCATTGTGTGTACCATTACACACACTGAAATGCGTGGCTACTTGGGTTATTTTCGTGGCTTCTCTTGTGTATTTTGCCGCTGTGACCGTGGGTATATAAATATTTGCTGGAGACCATGATTTCAACTCTTCTGCATGATACCCAGAGATGGCTATATATGCTAGGTCATACAGTAATTATGTGATTTAGTTTTGGATGAATTGCTGTACTGTTTCCACAGCAGATGTTATCATTTGAGCTTCCCACAGCAATGCGTGAGGATTTCATTATCTGACAACTCCTCTTTCTTTCTCTTCCCATCTTACACCCACCCCTCATCAAAGTCACCCTAATGGCTGCAGAGTCGTATTTTATAATGGTTTTGATTCGTATTTCCTAGTCTAGTGAAACTGAGCATCTTTGTTTGAATTTAATGGTTTTAATGGGACTCAATGTTTTCTGTTTTCCTCCCTTCCTTCTCTCTTCCTGCCCCACAACAACAATATTAATAATTTGCATGTATTGAATGCCACCTTGTATGGAGTGCTGGAAATACAGGGAACTGAGAATATATCAAAAGACAAATTATAAGGTTAGTTTAAGGTCAAAGTCATTTTATTCTAAATTTGGGCAGCTTCTTGTAAAATAGAAAGAGTGCTCTAATGGGCAGAACAGGATGAGTATTGTAGTAAGGTTATAAAGAAGAAACAACAATATTAAAAATTGATTAGTATCAGAGTTCTGCAGATCACTTTTCTTATAAGGGTTAAAGAGAGGGAACTTCTTTACTACCCAGACTCTTTACAGCGAGCCCATTCCTTTCTGCTAGCTTTTTGAGGTACTGTATATGGTGCATAGTTGCTAGAGTCAACTTACTTCTTAAAAAAGACAGTGCTCAATTTTAGGTACTTTGTATTGACTTCCTACTGGAAAGATTAAGAAATAATTCCTACCTCTCTCATCATTCTTTCTCATCACCTTTCAAATATGTTAGTCACATTATTATTTTTAAGTTGTCAGTGTTTGCAACAGTTGCATTTTGTTCTGTAGCTATAATCCCATGGTTATTTTAATCTTAGGGCTGTATCTTCTCTCTCTGTCTCTCTCTCCCCCTCCGCCTCCCTTCCCTCCCTTCCCTCTCTTTGTATCCAGCATTGAACTCAGAATCTTGTGCTTGGCAAGGCAGGCATAGTGCAGCTGAGCTAAATCCCATGCAGGTCTGTATTTAAGTAATTTCAAACCTCTGTCATTTTGTCAAAGCTTCTCTATTTTGCAGTTCTTAATTCAGTTCCACCTTGTCTTTGTTGGAATTATCCTGCAGGAGTTTTCTCAAGAAGGATTGTATTCATGCCCTTTCACTTAGGTAGTGTTTTATTTGCTCTTCTACTTTTTTGGAGCCTATTTTATGTACTTGTGGTCCTGTTATCTCTCTGCTTATCTGTCTTTTGAAAACCCAGTGTCTTTCATAAATTTGTACCCTTCTGCAACTTCCAAGCTGGTATAACCTATAGAATGTGTGCTGTGGTCTGTTGACTGTGTGATATTATGATGCTGTACAATATTATTTCAGTCATCAGTAGTAACTGTGTCTTGGGTAAAGCTGTGTTAGTGCTAGGCAGCAAAATCTTGCAATTTTCCCCTGTATTATGTCCATATTTTCAAAGCATTTATTGTGCTTTCTAAAAAACACAAACTCCAGGCTCTTAGATGTTGGAGATTTCTTCAGATCCTGCAGTCATCCTTGAATCCCATGAGTTGTATCTTTTCTTATAATACCACGAAAACATTGCCCAACTCCTGCTTGAACTTCTCCACAGCCAAGGAGCTTGATGTTGTGGCTGAAGTCCTTTCATTATGGAAAACTCTCCTTTCATTGGACAGAAAGTTCTGCCACTGTCCTTCTTGCTCATCAGTTGATGCAATGGAAGGATCCCACTTCTCCATTCTTTAGAGTCTTTCAACAACTTTAAGAGCTATGCATACTCTTATTCTTCTCCATTCACATTTTCTCCTTTGTAACCTGCATTTTGACAGAAGGCTTTGAGGGATATCCTGAACTTGTAATTGCCCCTTCTTTTTTTTTCGGTACCAGGGATTGAACTCAGGTCCTTGCCCTTGCAAGGCAGGCAGTGGAACCACTGAGCTAAATCCCTGGCCCTGCCCCTTCTTTTTTAATAAGCCAGTGTCTTTTATAATTAATTCTGCTCTGAAACTGTACAGAAATACAGCTTGTAAGTATGGATTGGTGCATGAGTAAAATTACAGTGCAAAAGGTGATTTGTACTAATAGTATATGTGGTATCAATATATTAAAATTCAAATTTAATAAGATGGACATCACTAGTTGTTAATTAAAAATGTTAACAATTGAACCAGGGATAGTTTGTAATACGTAAAACTTGGAAATAGACCAAATGCCCATCAACTTGTTACTGGATAAAGAAGATGTGTTTTTTCTATAAAGTGGAGTATACTCAGCCACAATGAATGAGAAACTAGAGTCATTTATAGGGTAAACAGAAGCACATTGAGGCCATACTCCTAAGTGAAATAAATAGGACACACGTGTAAATACCAGCTAGTTTCTCTGGTGTGAAAAACTAATAAGCACAAATAAGGTTCAAATTATATAATTGATAATGTGAACCAGGAAGAAGAGGCCTAAAGGAGGAGGGGAAGTGGGAAGGGTAGGGGAAAGGAAGTAAGGGAAAAGAAAAAAATATGAGAGAAAACCCCAAACAGTCTTTGTAAATAAGGAAGGGTAGAGGGGTTGGAGGGAGGGCAGGGGTATGGGGAAAAAATAAGAACCAAGATACATCATGTAAAGGTACAAGATCCCAATGATGAATGTAACTGTACTGTATACCTAAAATGTACCAATAAACTCAATGAAAACAAAGAAACAACAAATTGGGCTGGGGCTTTAGCTCAGTGGTGCCCCATCTGCCTGGCAAGAGCAAGGTCCCAAGTTTGATCCCTGTACAAAAAAAAAAAAAAAAAATTAACAATTGACTTGTGTGCTAAAGAAAGGGAAATTTTCCTGTCCTCTTTTATGTTCTGCAGCTTAGATTGTGAAATAGCCCGACAGCAGATAGATTAGCAAGAGAAAAAGCTACAAGTGTATTTGGTGTTAAAGTGTTTCATGGCACGAAGAGCAGGAGACACTGCCTAGAAAGATGAAAAAAGTATCCAAAGAAGTGGCAACACGTGGAAGCTTTTATAGTATTTGGACAAAAATGGATAAATATAAAGAGAGGTGACAGATGAAGGAGAGGAGCTTTGAGCTTCTAGGGGAGGCAGCTCAAGGGATCGGATGTGGGGAAACACGGTAGGTGAATGCGAGTTATGAAGCTGGTCTGTGCAGGCCCTGTCTCAATGCTGTTTCAGCTATGGTGAGGAGGTCACTATTCCACTGACAGTGAGGGAAGTGAGCGGGGGTTGGGAGACACCTTCACAAGCGAATTTATGATCTGTTTTCTGGAAGATACGATGTGACAGCAGAGTTTACCCTGAGCCTACTCTATTTCAATTGCTGCTGGCTGAAAATCATCCTTATGTCAGGATGGCATATTTTGAGGATGGCGTATTAGGATATACAATGTCTGAAACCAAACGATTCCTTGCTGATTATTTGGATGTGAATTAAGCACCATGTCTCTTTAGCAGTAAGCCTTCGTGGTTCTCAACAATTGGACATTTGCTATCTGGAGAAACTAAAACCAAGCATTATTTTTACCTTCAACATAGAGATTTGCAGAAATGGAGAGATTGTTCAATTTAATTTCCTCCTTCCAAGGTGTAACTCATGGGATTTTTAGCCTATGGGTGAAGTAATGAGACATGCTTAGAAGCAAAGAGATGGCTTGATGCTAGAAATTTTAATGTTTATAATAAACTTTTAGGTTCTGTCACATTAAACACTGCGAACCAGTTGCACATGGGGGAAAGAAGACCGGCGAGAAACAAACGCAAAGGAGTATTTTTAATCGCAAAGGCCGATAAGCAAATGGCAGATTCTGCTCTGCGCTCCCAAACAAGAAGGACACAGTGCACTTCCCTTTGTTGAGAAGAAGAAGAGGATTTTATCCGCCTTGATGTGAGCTTGCGGATCTGAGGATGTCGTCGAGCTGTACCTGACATATAATCTCGGCTCTGGGGTCCCCGAGTGGAGCCTGTTCTGGATACAGCCACAGAGCTTCCTCTTCCTACTCCGAAGAATAACCCTGCTAACTGTACTCAGCCCAGGGCAGTAGAATTCCTGTATGATTGCTCGTGAAGAGTCATTCGCATCAAAGAAATTAAGGGGCCCACAAAGAGGCCACGCCTGTTAGGCTGGGGAGTTGGAATTCTTTTAGATGACAGCAGGCCAGTAATGGAATGGTGGCCCTTCCTGAGCTGGAAGCAACTTTCATATTATTTAGTCTAACTTCCGTATTTTGGGAGTGAGCTGTGATATTTCATCTTGAGATCGGGTTTTCAAAGACAATTTGGGTAATGTTAAAGCTGTATATGCCAGGGTCACCTGAAAGGATGGCCGCATGGACTGGAGGGACTTAATTCTGAACATATTTAAATTGCTTCTTGCTCCTATAGTCTTATCTTATGCTTTTTCATACATTTTTAATTTGGGGGGGTATTGTTTTTTTTTTTTTTTTTGGTATCAGGGATTGAACTTGGGTCCTTGTGTAGTGGAACCACTGAGCTAAATCCCTGGCCCTGTGTTCTTTTTTTTTTCAGCTTTAATTGAGTTTATTGGTACATTTTAGGGATACAGTACAGTTACATTCATTGTTGGGATCTTGTACCTCTAAATGGCAAGTCTTGGTTCTCATTTTTTCCCCTGTACCTGCCCTCCCTTCATCCCCTCCTCCCCTCCCCATCTACAAACAACTTTATTTCCATCTTTTCATTATCTCACATTTTTTCCCCCTTATTACCCTTCCCCTACCCATCTCACCTTCGCCACACCTTTAGCTCCTTTCTTCCCCTTCCTAAATGTCAGTAATCTTATTAGGATCTTATGTATTATTGCAGATTATTCACACCAGAGAAACTATTCAGTATTTATACATGTGTGACTTATTTATTTCACTTAGGAGTATATCTTCAATATGTATCCATTTTTCTATAAATGAATCTATTTTCTCGTTCTTTATGGCTGAGTAGCATTCCATTTTATAGAAAAACCACATCTTCTTTATCCAGTTTCCAATGGATGGGCAAATGGGTTGTTTCCAAGATTTAGCTATTACAAACTGTGCCGCTATAAACATGGGTACACATACTTCTCTGTGATATGATTCTTTTAGTTCTCTTGGAAAGATACCCAGCAGAGGGATGGCTGGGTCAAATGGAACCTCCAGTCCAAGCTCTTTGAGGTATCTCCATATTGATTTCCACAGTGGTTGCACCAGTCTGCACTCCCACCAACAATGGAGAAGGGTTCCTTTCTTCCCACAACCCCGCCAACATTTGTTATTGTGTGATTTCTTGATGGCAGCCATCTTTCTGGGGTGAGGTGGAATCTCAGTGTTATTTTCATCTGTATCTCTTGAATGAACAGTGATGTGGAACATTTTTTCATATATTTACTTGCTGCTTTTACTTCTTGGTCTGAGAAATGTCTGTTCATTTCAGATGCCCATTTTTGATGGGGTCTTTATATTTGGGGGGGCTGATTGTTTTGAGTTCTTTATATATTCTTGATAATAGTCCTTTGTCTGAGGAACAGCTGGTAAAAATTTTTTCCCACATTGTAGATTGTCTCTTAGTTCTGCTGATGGTTTCTTTTGAAGTACAGAAGCTTTTTAGTAAGATGAGATCCCAGTTGTTGATTCTATCTGCTAGTTCCTGTGCTACTGAGGATTTGTTCATAAAGTCTTTTCCTAT
>NW_022900942.1:61944070-61975917 GCF_012274545.1 Fukomys damarensis | reverse complement strand
TCTTCAATGTAGAGTATCATATCATCAGCAAATAATGATAGTTTAACTTCTTCCTTTCCTATCTTTATTGCTTTAATTTCTTTCTCTTGTCTAATTGCTGTGGCTAGTGTTTCCGGAACTATATTGAAGAGGAGTGGTGATAGTGGGCATCCTTGTCTTGTTCCTGATTTTAACATTAATGTTTTCAGTTTTTGGCTATCTAATATGATGTTGGCTGTTGGTTTTTCATAGATAGCCTTTGTTAAGTTGAGGTATAGACCATCTATTCCAATTTTTTGCAGGTTTTTATCATGAATGGGTGTTGAATTTTATCAAATGCTTTTTCTGCATCTATTGAGAGGATCATATGGTTTTTGTCCTTGACTTTGTTCATATAATGTATTACATTTATTGACTTTCGTATGTTGAACCACCCTTGCATCTCTGGAATAAATTCGACTTGGTCAGGATGAATGATCCTCTTAATAATCCTCTGTATTCTGTTTGCTAGTATCTTATTAAGGATTTTTGCATCTATATTCATTAAGAAGATTGGTCTGTAGTTCTCCTTTTTAATTGTATCTTTCCCTGGTTTGGGAATCAAAGTGATACTTGCTTCCAGGAATGAATTTGGAAGTATAGCTTCCCTATCGATTTCACTGAAAAGTTTGAAGAGTAATGGCAGTAGTTCTTCTCTAAATATCTTGTAAAATTCAGCAGTGAATCCATCAGAGCCTGGGCTTTTCTTTGTTAGTAAATTTTTAATTACATTTTCAATTTCACTGACTGTAATTGGGGTGTTTAAAATGTTTTTATCTTTGTTCAACTTTGGTAATTCATAAGTATCTAAAAATCTGTCTATTTCTTCTGTGTTTTCCATTTTATTGGAGTACAGGTTCTCAAAGTAGGTATTCATGATCCTCTGGATTTCTTTTGGATCTGTTGTGACTTTGCCTTTTTCATTCCTAATTGCATGGATCTGAGCCTTTTCTTTCCTTTTTTTGATAAGATTAGCTAAGGGTTTGTTGATTTTATTTATTCTTTGAAAAAACCAGCTCTTTCTTTCATTTACTTTTTGTATCATTTTCTTAGTTTCAATTGCATTGATTTCTGCTCGGATCTTTACAATTTCCTCTCTTGTTTGAGCTTTGGGTTTTTCTTGCTCTTATTTTTCTAGGAGTCTAAATTTTATCATTAAGGTGTTTATTTGAGCCCACTCTGTTTTCCTAATGTGGGCATTCAATGTTATGAATTTTCCACGTAGAACTGCTTTCATTGTGTTCCATAGATTCCTGTATGTTGTATTGGCATTCTCATTTATTTGTAAAAACTATGTAATTTCTTCTTTAATTTCCTCTGTAATCCATTGATTAGGAGAGTGTTGTTCAGTTTCCATGTGCTTGTGAAGTTTCTACAGTTTCTTGTGCTATTGATCGCCAGTTTGATTGCACTATGATCTGACAATATACAGGGGATAACTTCAATTCTTTTGCATTTATTTAGACCTGTTTTGTGAGCCAATATGTGGTCTATCTTGGAGAATGATCCATGTGCAGCTGAAAAAAATGTATATTCTGATTTTTTGGGGTGGAATACTCTATAAACGTCTATTAAATCCATGTGTTCCAAAGCTTGGTTCAGTTCTATTATTTCATTGTTGATTTTCTGCCTAGATGATCTGTCAATTTGTGATAGTGGGGTATTTAAATCCCCCACTACAATTGTATTAGTGCTTATTTGGTTTTTCATGTTACTTAATATTTGTTTTATAAAGTTGGGGGCATTTATGTTTGGTGCATATATGTTTATGATTGTCAACTCTTCCTCTTGAATTGTTCCCTTTACAAGGATGTAGTGTCCTTCTTTGTCTCTCTTAATGAGTTTTGGTTTGAAATTTACTTTATCTGAGAATAAGATTGCTACCCCTGCTTTTTTCTGGGCTCCTGACGCATGGAGAATTGTTTTCCATCCTTTCACTTTCAGTCTGTGGGCTTCCTTTTGCACTAGGTGTGTTTCTTGTATACAACATATTGTTGCATTTTGCTTCTTAATCCATTCTGCCAGTCTATTTCTCTTGATTGGTGAATTGAGGCCATTAACATTGATGATTATAACTGATATATTCTGACTTATTCTTGTCATGTTATTGTCCTTTTGTTGACTCTTTTTAGTTTTTATCCCATCTCCTTTTACTTTCTTTCCTTGCCTATTTGATTTGGTCTGTTGGGCCTCATGTTATTGTGAACTTCATTTTCCTTTTCTAGGATATTGTTTAGAATTCCTTGCAGTGCTGGTTTGGTGTTCATGAAATTTCTCAGGTGCTCTTTGTCATGGAAGTATCTTATTTCCCCATCTATTTTGAAAGAGAGATTTGCAGGATACATCAGTATTGGTTGGAGGTTCTTTTCTTTTAGGACTTGGAATACCTCACTCCAGGGTCCCCTTGACCTAAGGGTTTGTGTTGAAAAGTCTGCTGTGATTCTAATGGGCTTTCCTTTGCATGTGATTTGTTTCTTTTCTCTTACTGCTTGTAGTATTTTGTTTTTCTGTTTGATTTCTGCGATCTTGATTATTATATGTCTAGATGTACATTTTTTTGGATTATGGCTAGTTAGAGTTCTATATGCCTCACTTATCTGTATGTCTAATTCTTCCCTTCCATTTGGGAAGTTTTCTGTAATTAATTCTGTGAAGAGCTTTTTTAGGTCATTTGAGTTTTCTCCTGCTTTTTCATGAATTCCTATCAGTATAACGTTATTTTTCTTTGCATCGTCTAGAAGTTGTTGGATTGATTTCTCATGATCCGTTACTGTTTTTGATAGACCTCTTTTTTCACTGTCACTGATTGCGATCCTATCTTCCATATCTGAAATTCTATCTTCACAATCTTTTATTCTGTTGTGTACACTTTCAATAGAGTTTTTTATCTCCTGGATATCTGTTTGAATCTGTTTTATGGATTCCATTCTTTCCTCTGTTAGGCATTCATTGTTTCCATTTCTTTCTTATGCTGAGTCTTCATGGCTTCTATCATGGTCCTGAGCTCATCTATTTTTTTGTCAGTTTCTATTCTAGAGTCTCAAATCATGACTTCCATTTTGCTCATCATCTCTCTGATTAACTGGGAAATTATTTCTGATTTGAATTTTTCTAGAGCCTGATTGATCTGTTTTGTTACCTCCTGTGATATGGGTCCAGGGTGTCCTGTTGGTTCACTATCAGACTTTTCATCCTCATTTGTCCTACTGTTTGCCATTGGTGAACTGGAAATCTGTCTTTGTGCCTTGCTTAAGTGTTTTTTCATTTTTATTTTTGTTGTTAGGTTGTCCTTCTTTAATTTCTGGGTATTACTTAAATCTTCCTGATGTAGTTGCGTTTTAGCTTTTGAGTTTCTAATGACTCATAGACATCCTCATTTTCATAATATCAGAGAAAACAACTCTTTAAATCAATCACAACCCTTTATCCCAATTGATACATTCATCAGCCCAATAGGATCAGGCACAGCTTGCAAAATGATCACTTGTCGTAGTCATTAATGTATCACCTTTAACCCATGTGAATTAAATTAATATCAAGAAGCAGCCCAAAATATGTTTGCAGTGAATATGCTTTTCAATATAGCATCTTTAACATTTAGGGTGGGGGGTTAGATTGAGTTAGGATGAGAGGAGTAGATTAGTGAAAGATCTGGAGCAGGTTTGAAGTGAAACCAGAGGATGTACAATGACCTTACTATCTTTTCGAAGCTATTAACTTCAGGGGGTATAGAGAGAATGCAGGAATAAGGACAAGAATATATCCCCTTAACAATAACAGTCGCTTGCCTTCCCTTGAAGATGTAGAGCCATGAGTGAGGTAAAATGATTGGAGAAAAGAACATAAAGAGAACCCCCCCCCGCAAAAAGAAAAAAAATAATAAAAGAAGAAGTCTGAGTTAGGGCAGGAGCAGGAATAAAAACGGAGATGAGGGATAATATAGTGGAGCAAGAGACTGAGTTGGAGAGAGAGGACAGAAAAAAGAAAGACATTTTTGGGTGGAATGAGGAAAAGAAAAAAGAAAGAAAGAAAAAAGAATTTGAAGGGCCTCTTTCAGACTATGTCTCTGTTCTCATATTATACCACATGTACAGCCATATGCAGAACCGAATCCCCTGGTCTCTGCTAGCCAATGGCAGTTCCCCACGACTGAGACTGAACTCAGTCCACAAGGCCTAACTTGAGTTTCCCAACCCTCAGGGTTGAACTCCACTCAGTAGGTTTCCCCTGCCCTTTCTTTAAAGATGTTCAAAGTTGGGAGCTTAGAAAACTACCCTTCATGAGAACCTATGTCTCTGCAGAGTTGGTCCAAGGACTGGCCCAATCAGGAGGTTTGAGAATGGGGGGGCAGGTCATGGGGGTGTTTCAAGGGCACCTGCGTGGCTACCTTCCTTCCTGGGTCTGGCGGCGTGCAGTCTGGGAGGTCGCGCACCCGCCGCGTGATCCCAGGCAGGCAAGTGGAGAGTGTAGATTTTTTTTGATTGTAGCTAGTTGGAGTCCTATATGCCTCAGTTATCTGAATATCAAATTCTTCCCCTCTGTTTGGGAAGTTTTCTGTCATTAATTCTGCAAAGCTTTTTAAAGTCCTTTGTATTTTCTCCTGCTACTTCATGGATTCCTATCAGGCTTATGTTATTCTTCTTTGCATCACCTAGGAGTTGTTGGATCGATTTCTCATGATCCCTTACTGTTTTTAAGAGACCTCTCTTTTCATGGTCACTGACTGCAATCTTATCTTCTATATCTGAGAGTCTATCTTCGCATTCTTTTATTCTGTTGTGTAAACTTTCTATGGCATGTTTAATCTCCTGGATATCTGTTTGAATCTGTTTTATGGATTCCATTTCTTTCCTATGTTGGGCGTTTATTTTTTCCATTTCTTTCTTATGCTGGACCTTCATGGCTTCTATCATGGTCCTGAGCTCATCTATTTTTTTGTCAGTTTCTGCTCTACAGTCTCAAATCACGACTTTCATTTTGCTCACTATCTCTATGGTTATCTGGGAAAGTATTTATGTTTTGAATTTTTCTAGAGCCTGATTGATCTGTTTTGTTACTTCCTGTGCTTTGAGTTCAGGGTGTCCTGGTGGTTCACTATCGGCCTTTTCATCCTCATTTGCCCTACTGTTTGCGATTGGTGAACTGGAAATCTGTCTTTGTGTCTTTCTTAAGTGTTTTCTCATTTTTATTTTTGTTGTTGGACTGTCCTTGGTTTAGTCTCTGTGTTATCACCCAAATCTTCCTGCCTCCTAGCTTCTGTGTCTCTAATGACCCACAGACATTCTCATCTTCATAACATCAGAGAAAACATCTCATCAAATCAACCACAATGCTTTACCCCAACTGATACAATCAGCAACACATTAAGATCAAGCACAACTTTGACACTGACCACCCGTGGTAGTCACTAGTCTATCACCCTTAAATCATTTGAATTAAATTGAAATCAAGAAGCAGTCCAGAACATGTCTGCAGTGAACAAAATTTCAATATAGTGTATTTACCATTTAATGGCTCAGACAGAGCGAGGATGCATGACCCCTGATCTCAGTTAGCTAATGGCTGAACCCCATGATGCTGACTGACCTCGGGCTGCAAGGCCCAGATTGAGTTCCCCAGCCTTCTGAATGGTTGAACTCCACAACGTTCTATTCCAGGTTTCCCATGCCCTTTCTTTAAAGATGTTGAAAGTTGGGAACTCAGAAAAGTACCCTTGATGACCACCTCTGCCTCTGCAGAGTGGGACCAAAGACTGGCACAGTCAGGAGGTCTGAGAGTGCATGTGGGGGGGATTATGGGGGTTCCAGGGTGCCCATGTGGCTACCTTCCCGGCCCTTGAGTCATGGCGGCTGGGGTGGGAGAAGGTGTGGCTCTCCTTCCCTCAGTGGATTGGGGCCCCCCTTATTCTTTATTTTAAAAATAACTGTAATCATAAATATAATCCCATCTTGAATTTCGTGAATCAGTCCAGTGAACCATCACACATCAGCGAGACCCTGGGAACCTGTTGGCTGGTGGCCAGTTGGTATAAGCTAAGAGCAGTCTGGTGTGGACCTTGACCTTTAACCTGTGGGGGTTGTACCACTGCTGGGTGGTTAGTGCCAGAACTGAACTTGGGGTTGGCACTAACTTCCTCACACTTGGTAACAAAACCAGAACTTCAGTCATTAAAACACTTCAGTGACATTTAAGACATTATCATTAAATACTTGTTATCGTTGAACTAAGCCAGGCAAGGATGTGGAAGGTTGGAGATGGCCCTGGTCTTGATTTCCTGTGAAAAGAGGGGTGTGGATATGTAAATATACATTACAATTGTGGATGTGAAATCGGAACATTGGGAACTATGTCAGTGATCATCAACTTGAGATGGGAGAAAAAAGAAATCCAAGAAAACTGAAACTTGGGGGATTTTATTGACTTAGTATCTTCTTTTCCATGGTAAATTTTTTAGACATGAAGAAGGAGCTGATAATGCCACTAATATGAATTGAGTGTCCTTATTTTGCTATGGAGGACCCTGACATCTGTAACAGACTGATAATGCAGAAGGTCCCATGTTTATCTAGAGAGGGTGGGATGAGACTCCAGATGGCATAGAGCTGGCCTCAATTGGCCTCACAGTGATTCACACAAGAAGAGGTTGTGTGTGTGCATTACCCATTTATATATTTGTACTTCTTACATAAATTGGCAATAGTATGTAAACATGCTGTTATTAAAAATGTCAAACCACATGGAAGTGCCTAGAATAAATATCAAAATCCACACTAATCCAAATTCTTCGAGGAGGTCATTTTAAAGGTTGAGTGTATGCCCTTCCAAATATTTTATGCATTTATGCGCATATTGAAATATTAGTTTGGTTTAAGAGGATTTTTCTGCAAAAGAGTTCATGCAGGCATGTTGGTCTATAGCTTTCTTTTCACACTTAATGACAGATAAATGGGCACATTTCTATTTCTGCATTATAGTGAAAATCTATCCTACTTTACATAAAAAGAGCAGTATTTATTAAAAACTAAGAAAACTAAGAGTCTCATTTTCACTTTGTAGATTTCTGGGGGGTTTTCCTTTTATTATTGTTTTCCTCTTTTTATCATGCCAGTTCTTCAAAATTAAGAACTTTTTATTGCACTAGTTCTTTCTTGTTCCTAAAAGAAATGTATTTATAACAGTCGCCTTTGTAGCATTTTCAACCTCAGATTCCACAAACAATTCCACGTGATTAACTGTAAATCTAAGTTTCCTCTGTAGCTACTCTGATGAGGAGGGGATTTATCATTGTTAGAGTGAGAAATTACTCATGAATTGCAAATAGAAGAAACAGAAGTAATAGCGATTGCCTCATATATGGGCATTCACTGAAAATGTTTTTCTATGTCCTTAGGTGACATAGAAAGTCACTCCTTCAGTTTAATGTTTATTCAATGTCCTTAGTACAAATTTAAAATATGAAATGTTGCTTTACCTAAAAAGATGGGAAATTAAGGATCGACTGGTTCAGCAAGAAACATACTTATGCAGTTTTCTCCCTTGTATTAATCCTACTTAATTTATTTTGACTGAATGAATCTTCTAATTTTCGTTCCCATGCTGTTCAGTTCTGATGAACAACTACCTAGAGGCCAATTAGGTTAAAAATGGAAGTTTGTTTTTTATTGATTGTGATCATGAACTTATTGCATAAATGATGGTCTCAAAGGTTTGTAAAATTGTGTTCTTTTGTTTAAAGACAAGCGAGTTTCAGATGGTCTTCAAATAGTTCTAATCTAGAAGCACAAACTTGATGTGAAATATAAATAATTAGAACGTAATAGCAAACATATGTATACCCAGCTGTCTCCAATTAGAATCTTATTGTAAATGTTTTTGTTATGTAGATTCTTGTTATTAGTTTACCAGGGACTGCACAAAAGAGATTTGTGTTGCTGAAGAAAAGTTTCACTATATTTCATCCATTCTTCAGTGTCCTCTTTTTGAATATATTAACATAATGTTAAATGCACCATTGCTCATGTGTGGAATGGTGTGTCTCGCCTGGCAGGACCATATTAGAAAGGATAAAAGCAAAATGAATCAAATTAACTAATAAGGAAATACAAATGTCTCCTAGTTTCTGTGATCAATAATTTGTGGCAGCAAATAATGAAAAAGCATGTAGTTTAGCTGGGGTATTAGTAGATCAGGGACACAGATGAGAAATAATAACAACAAAAAGGAGTTTTTTTTTTAAAGGAGTGCTAACATTAAAAAATCTTGTAGTTTTTTATTCATTGATCATTTTACATAATATTAGTTTGTTTTTTTCCTGACCCAGTGTGATATAGTCCAGTTATATTCAAATTCTTGACTTTAATGGAGTACAATATATTGAGTAAAGATTCTCCTAAGCAATTTTTTAGAAAAAGGAAACTGCTTATTATAGCAGCTAAGACCAAGGACTGAGTACTCATATATATATAGTTTGAGTTCGAAATCCATGTCTCTTCACACTAAGTCTACAACTTTCTGCTGTTTAGAAAAACTTCGTATGTGTTGGTTTTCTCACTTATGATGTTGGATGATGATAACCATTTATAGGACTGTTTTGGGGACTTAAGTGGGGTATTACATGGACAATGTCAACACTGCACAAGTATAGAGTCTGTATTCAGATCTGATTTCAAGTAGAAAAGAAAATCTTCTACACATGCATTTTACAACTATTGAATATGTAACAAACCAGCCAGTATTCCAACTAGGATAATGAAGAAAGGATTCACAGTGGTGCTAGGCCTAGGGATTGGCTCAGTGGTAGAGCACATACCCAGCATACACTAGGCCATGTGTTTTATTCCCAGCATTGAAAAAAAACCCCAAAGATTCTTTCATGAGCTTGTGTACATCAACAACAAGCAAATACAGAAATGAGATACATGAGTAATATTGAAATCAGGTTAGATAAGGATGAATGTTAAAGAAGAAACAAGAGGAGGGGGTAGACAATAGTGAGAGGATTGAAACTTTGGAGAGCATGGCCAGGGAAATCCTCACTAAGTAGATGATGTGTAAGCAAAGGTCAAAGAGATCATCGAGACAGCCACAGTGGTATTTGTATTTGAGGAAAGAATTCCTGCAAGATTCTAGGCGACAATAAGGCTGGTGTGTTTAGGGAACAATGGGGAGCACGGTGCCTGGAATGGGGCAGGGTTGATGTGAGAAAGGTAGACAGACAGGCCTGCATTGTGTAGACCCTTGGGATCATTAGGAGGACTTCTGCTTTTCTGTGGAATGGGATGGGAAGCCATGGAAGGATTTTGAGCAGAAGGTCATGATCAGAGTTAAATTGCAAAGGGATCACTCAAGGATATGGTGTAGCATACAGCACAGAGAGGCAAGGTGGAGAGTGGTTAGGGGGCTGTGTGACAAGCTGGGGCAGAGAGGACGATGGCTGAAACCCAAGTGATGATAGCTGAGAAGAAAAGTTGCTGGATTCTGGTACCGTAGTGCGAAAGTAGTTGCTAATGGAGCAGACGTAGGGTGTGAGACCAAGAGAAGAATTAAGAGTAGTTCTGGAATTTGACTTAAGCAACTGTAAGGATAGAATTACTATATATTGAGGTGGGGAAACCTTGGGGAGAGCAAGTGTGGAGGGCAAAGCAAGATCTCATTCCTGGATATGTTGAATTGAAGATGTCTTTTGGGACTGGGTAGGATTACTGTTACATCTGTTTTGTACTGGTGGGACAGACTGCCACAGTCTCGGCCATTTATTTTTAATTTTTTATTTTTTAAATTTTTATTTTTTTATTGAGTTTATTGGTACAATCTAGGTCTACAATACAGTTACATTCCTTAATGGGATCCTGTACCTTCACATGACAGTTCTTGGTTCTCATTTTTTCCCTTGTCCATTTATAACCAACACGTTTATTGTTTCATGGCTTGGGGGCTGGAAAGTCCAATACTGAGAGGTTGCCATACTGCAAGGGCCTCCTTCTTTTCCTCCTCCCCCCTCCTCCTCTTCTTTCTCTTCTTCTTCTTTTCTTTTTTCCTGCTTCTAAAAAAATTAATCGATTATTTGAAATTTTACTTCTTATATCAACTTACATGTTTTCTTGATGGTCACTCTAAGAATTGCAAAATGCATCTTTAACTTGTCACAACATACTTTAGGTTAATATTAAACCATTTAAGAAATAAGGTAAGAAACCAAGATCTACTGCTTTGAGATTGCTCCCATTTTTTTGTGCTATGATTGTCATACATTTTTATTCTATGGAGTCATAAATTGCATAATACATTGTTGATATTTTGCCTTAACCAATTTTGTATGAAGATGTTAAATGTAGTCTTTTATAATTATTCACACAACAGCCACTATGCACATTTGGTCTCTATCTAGGATCAGTTTTTTTTTTTTTTTTTGATTTTTCAGTTGAAGAACTCCTATAGTGATTTTTGGGTTGAGGGTCTATTGGTGATCAGTTCTTTTAGTTTTGGTTTGTCCAAAAATATCTTTCTTCTTTATTTTTGTGTAGGATTTTTATATCAGCTTTTTTTTTTGACACTTTGAAAATGTCAGTCTGGCTTTTGTTGTTTCTGACGAGAAGTTTCTGTTAGCCTAATGTTGCTGTTGATTCTCTCAGTGTATGCCTTTCTTCTTCTGGCTGCTTTTAACATTTTCAATTCATATTTCACTTTCAGTAGCTTAATTACGATGTCTGTGGTATGGTGTTTTTTTTTAAATATTCTTTCCTATTAATGTTTGCTAAGTATTATGAATCTCTGTGTTCATGATTATCACGAATCAAAAAATTATCCTCAGGGGATTTAGCTCCATGGTGCCATGCCTGCCTTGCAATCACAAGGTCCTGAGTTTGATTTGCGGTACTGAAAAAAAAAAAAAAAAGTATCCACCGTATTTTTATATTTCTTCTCTCACATTCTGTCTTCTTCCCATTCCACATATTTTGTTCTGTCTAAAGTTTCTGGTGTCTTCATACTATATTTTTCTAGTTATTTAGTATCTCCACTCATCATATTTGGCAATTCTCTTGATTTGTCTGTAAGTTCACTGATCCTTTATTCTGCTATATCCAGTCTATGTTAAGCCTCTCCAATGACGTCTTTATTTCAATTTTTAACTTCTAGTATTTTCAGATTTATTTCCACATTCTGCTTACATTTTAAGAGTAACTTTAATCTCCAGATCACATAGCCACACACCTGTTTCTTTTTAGTGGAGTCTTCCACTAACCTTAAATGCATGGTTTTTTAAACAAAGATTTACCATGTCTGTTACATGTAACACACAGGGACAATGTTTAGCAGAAATTCACCGGTGCCGCCCAACCTTCCCTCCCTCCCAAATAAGCACAGTTATCAAAACAATCCTGAAGATATTTTTTAATATTATTACTGGCCAACACCCACAATGCTTCAGACGTTAATGGAATTTATGGCAATATTCACTGTGCCTGCTACTATTTCAGCAGCAGGTGTTGTTAAGCATGATGTCTAAAGCCTTCCATTTCTTCTGCCTTTCCTTCTGGGGCCTTGACATTGCAGAGACACACGTTTCCACTGCCATCTGACACTTCCTGCCCTGCTTTCACCTTGTAAACCTGATTTTATTTCTAGTACTCCAGGTTCTTGTCTGAATAATATGCCTTAACCGGCAAAAGAAAAATTGTGTTGCATTTTCCCTCCCATTATCTGAAAATATAATGGGTGTCCCTACATTACATATATTCTTACAAATGTCAGGTCCTGTTTATCAGGTGGAATTCTTTTACTTGATGTGTCAGTATTTTGCATCATGATATTTAATCAAGACATTAATATGAGTAGAAGGTTACTGATTTCAGACAAGTTTGACATTCACTAAAATTAATTGTGTGTTTGTCCTTTCAGTAGTTGCAGAAACTATATTTTCTTTGGGCATCAGAAGACGTTGTAGAGCTCTTGAAGTACAACTTCGGTGCTACATGAAACATATGCTGTACATCCACCATTGCACTGGAATTATTTATACAATTTGTGTTAATTTTTGTTACACGTCTAACTGATGGAGGGTTTGGGTCCCCATTCTACTTTCCGACTACATAGGTTGTGTATTCGTTCATGAACTTCATTCTTCCTGCAATCCTGGATGAAAACGGAGTTGGATGAGAATGGAATCAAATTCAGTGGTTAGGTTCAATGTTGAACTTACAGAGAAATTTAATTCCATTCTCATTCTGTCTGGTTTGCAACCAGAACTGTGGAGAAAATTGAGTCTGTGAACCGAGGTACAGCTGTATTCTGTTTTCATATTTTGTGCTCAGTGGCCCAGTCATCATATTGTCCAGCTTTTAAATGTCCTATCTTCATTGTCTAAGGGCCCTATCTAGCCCTACTCCTTTCTGTCCTTCCAGTTTTTACAGCGAAAGCAAACTTGAGGCACCTTAACTCCCATGGAGACCAGCATGGTCTCCTATAGCCTGTAGTTTTCCTCGGTGATTCCATTTCTCCACAGTAGTCGCTATCTGGTCGATCAGTTTGTCTATACTTTTTTTTCTATTCTTTAACATACATACGATAGTTATTCAAAGTCCAAGTCTGCTAATTCTAACATCTTAAGCAACTGTGGATCTGCACCTAATGCATTCCTTTCTCCCCTGTGTTTTTGAGCTGGCCTGAGTTGCATAAGGTTTTGATTGCCTGCTGGTTATTGCATGTAAAAAAAGAGTAAATTTAAACTTGATGTTTTAATCGCTTCTCGGCCTTTTGGCTAAGATCAAGTGTAAACTTGATGTTTTTTTGTCCAGAGAAGATTTTTTTCCCTCTTTCAGGAAGCTAAGATGAAGAGTTGGTGCCTTCGATTTTACTAGAGTTGAGCTGGGTCAAGGTGATTTGAAGCTTTAATTCCAGGTCATCTCTGTCTTTAAAGATCTCCAGGGTGAGTTCAACTGCTCCTTGAACAGGAATTTTTGGCTGAGGATCTAGAAATCTATGATCTCTCCCCCTCTCTGGTTTTTTAGTCTCATCCTCAGCTCCGACTACTCAATCAGCAAGAATGGGAAAGAACTGTTGGGTCAGGAAGGTAGGTACTCCATTTGGGCCCCTCCGGGGTTTTATGCTACTTTCCCAGTCCATGCAATCATATGGCTTCGTTTGTTTTATCTTCTTGTCCTGGTAAAGGGCTGCTTAGGGCAGATCAACTCCTCTACCTATTTACATCCCCAGATGAAACCCTTAGCTTTCTGCCAGGCATGGCTGCACACCTGTGATCCGAGCACTCTGGAGTCTGAAGCAGGAGGATAGAAAATTTAAGACCTGCCTGAGAATTTTAGGAACTTAGACCCTGTTTCAAAAAACCTAAAAATAAGCAACAAAAACAGCAAGAAACACAAACAAACCACAAAACTCCTAGGTCACCTGGAAAAGGCTCGCTGCCCTCTAGCATTGGGACTGCTTTGTGTACATAGTGCTTTGATGGCCCCGGAGAAAAGAATCCTTGTTAGTTTATCTTTCTATGTTCTTCTTAAGGCAACAGCAGAGTTCTCTCATGTATTTCTACACTCTAAGTAAGAGTAGAATGTAGAATGTGACTTGATACCCTTGATAATAAAAGAGATTGATAAAAATCCTTCTAAAGACAGCCTGACAATACTTATGCCCAAGAATACATTAAAAATATTATTTCATGACCAGTGTAGTAGAGGACCCATAAGGACAGATATGAGGCAGCACAGCCGCTAGGTAGAGGACTGGAGTACTCAGAAATAGCAGTGCCCACGACAAAGAGGTTGGTTATGAAAGTCTCAGGAACCAGTGGATGATGTGAGAGTTAGAAGCTCTACCGTGGAACTCGCATTCTAAATGGCATTAACAACAGCAGGCTCAAAGTAATAGTTTTTTATTCCAGACCTATAATTTGTTTTACCATCACCACATATCTCCTATACTTCTCAATTTCCACCAGTCATACTCTAAGACCTTGATGTTTGACCTGTAGGAGTTCTGCTCTTGACATCCCTGGCGGGAAGTAGGGGCTCTGCAGTCCCTACAGAGCTCGCTACCTGTGGGAGGCAGGGCCGGGAGCTCCTTCCTGAAGGCTTCTCTCGCTCCACTCAGCCTCACCTATGGTGAATGAACCCTGTCTTTCAGTAACTCAGGTCTGGGCTGTGGTTTCATTGCTTTGACAGAACGTGATCTAAGCCATTGGTTTCTAATCTAGGGAAAGATGGAAAAAGCAAAGAGGAAATGACACTGAAACATTTCATTTCTCTTGGGAGGAAGACAGGATGTGAAGCCCCAGTAAATGAATGAATAAACAAAGCTGTATCTGGGGGTTGATTGTGTAGACCTTGCTGGCCATACCTAGGATCTTTGCACGCCATTGGATCGAAATGGTTTTATCCTAAATTTCATCAGGAGAATACAGGGCCTTTAAAAATGTCTTACATTTATGACCGTATATATTGTAAGATACCACTTCGATCCTGCATTTCAGAATCCATGCTTTGAAAAAATATACTATATCTTCAAAACTAGAAGAACAACAATCAGAAGAAAAAAATGAGTAACAACTACCTACTACCACTATTATCAACATTAATTGTGTAAGTCCAAAGTGCTACACTCTGTACAAAATATATCAAGTGGTTCTGGAAAATGCAAGATGGAAATAAAAGCCCTTTGGACATAATTGTGATAAAGGGACATACAAGACAAGAAAAAAAATTGTGCTGTTAGAAAAAAAAAATGAGAACCAAGACCTATCATGCAAAGGTACAAGATCCCAATAATGAATGTAACTTTACTGTATACCTAAAATGTACCAATAAACTCAATGAGGAAAAAGAAAAAAAAAAAAAAAAAGAAAGTGGTTGAGGGCTGGGGATTTAGCTCAGTGGTCCCGGTGCCTGTCTTGAAAGCACAAGGGCCTGAGTTCGATCCCTGGTACCAAAAAAGAAAGTGGTTGAAATTAACAGCAACAAATGACACTTTTTAGATGGAAACAATACCCTTTGTAGATTTGTATGAACACTTAAATAAAAGGGGCTACATGCCATAGATAGATTTTAAATTTCCAAAAGGAGATAAAAGGAAAAACACTTTTTAACCAAAGGTGTATGTGTATATGACACAAATTATGAAACCATTCTGGTTACAGTGGACCCTTACAAAATAAATTTCTTTGCGAGTCAGGTTGGTCAATGAAGGCTCAGACTCCTCTACACAACTTCAAAGTCTCTCTTCTGTGTGCAGGTAGATCTCAGTGTCCTTAGAGAGACACTGGCCCAGGTTCTTCAATGAACCCTACAAAGGAAAGGGTGTTGTAATGTTCCTTGCAGAACTCTTTAAGCGTTAAATCTGTATCTGAGATCATTTGGAAGGACCAGCAGTGGGGATTCAAGTCATAACTCATGACTTTGGTCATAAGTTAAAACTGAAATTCTGGCCATAACTCAAGTTGTTTGTATGTCAGGCCAGTTGCAATTTGAGGGTCCACTATAGTTACATTCTCGTTGCTGGGACAAAATATCTAACATCAACAAGTTAAAGTAGGAAAGGTTTATTTTAGCTTACAGTTTATAGAGGTTTCAGTCCCTTAGTCAGCTGGCTCCAAGGCAGGGTAACATGGCAGAGGGGCTTCACAAAGGAGAAACAGTCCATAGCAAGGCAGGCAGGAAGCAGCAACACTTCCTCTTCTTTTCCCTTTTTTTTTTCCCATCCATGCTACAAGCCTATTGGTTGTGCCATCCACACTCAGAGTGGGTCTTTCCTCTTCAGTAAGTTCATCATCTACACCAAGAACTATGCCAAGCCAGTCAGTGGACTGATCCAGTATCACACACCCATGATCCAGTCACTCCCTAAATCCTCACCTATGAACAGAAAAGGCTTTGGAGTGACATCTAGATATAAGTTGTAACACCATCCCTAAATTCTAAAGAATTTTAAAGAATTGTCTGGTATAATTCCTTTACTATTTCACTGGGTGTTTCACCTCATACCTTTCCTGGCGTTGATTCCCTGATGTTCTTTTAAATTAACTCCTGACACGTTAGAGGAATGTGAGGTTGGTGATAGTTGCATACTTGGAAAGTTTCGCCTGTGCAAGAAGGAGGTGATGAAAACCACTTCGGATACTGCCATGGAGACGGAGGTACCTTTCCTGGCCAGAGAACTCCAGTAAATCGCTAAGGTGATGCCTTCTATTTTCCTTCCAGACCAGCTGTCCAATGTTCTCCAATCTGCTGTCTGTCTGGGTCTGACGTACGATGGCACATCTGTGAGCTCCAGTCCCTTTGTCCTACACAGGTTTGGGCAATGGGGAGCCCTGGTAAAAGCTTCAGAGAGCTAGGTGATTGCTAACTTCTTCCCCAGTGGCACGGACTCAGTGCTCTGAGTAGAAATCTCTGGTCCTCTCGGGAAATCTTCTTCTCCTTGACTCTCTCTCTCCAGATTCCAGTCAGCCCCTCCCCACCCCCCATTCTGGCACAGGGAGGTGACAGCCAGGCTGTTCCTGCCCTGGGTAACTCTTTCATATATTGTGGTCCCCCTGACCAACGCTTTTATCATTAATCTCTCCACAAGTAAACTCCTCAAGTTAGCCTTCTGGGAGTGTGGCTTCCTGTGGGATCTTACAGGTAACTATTTTTTTCTGGTGAAAAATGTATTAGTTTACAAGAAAGTAAAGTTATTGAGGATAGTAAGCACACAACATTACTAGATTGACATAGGATCAGTGTTTATGACTTACCCTCACACAGAAAAAAGCCTCTTTCTTTTTTATTCAGAATATTAGAGCGAGTCTATCAGCAGTTCAGAGACCACGTGACCATCATGCTTTTATGAACGTTTTTTGAAGAATAAGATTTTCTGTTTGCAGACAAGAGCTTGTACTTGAACTGCGGCTTTCAGGAAGGTCACTCTGCTTTCAACTCTTCCTTAATCCCTATGAAGAGGCATCTTAGACGCCCCCTCAAATCTAGTTCATGAAAAATGATTTTGATTTAAATGGAAGGACAATGGCTTTGCACTGTATTTTAGGAAGGCGTTTGGTCAGTGGTATAACCACGGACAGGTTAGAGAAACTGAAGTTTTACTTCTGAAGAGGATATAGTGAAAACAATGACTTGTTCTCCTTCTTAAATTGGGCTGGGCAGGCTCGGAGCTCGAAAAGACTGCCCCATCCCAGCCTTCTTCAGGCATGGTCACCTCGGACCAGCAAGCCAGTTCCATTTACAGAGTCCTTCAGAGTCAAGCCTGGGACAGAACCTGGGCCGGTGAAAGGTACAGGGGTGAAAACCAGTGGTGCAGGACCTCTTGCAGAGTATTTGTTAGTAGAAAGGACAATTTGATTTGTGGGGATGGAAATGATAGCCCGATTTGATCCTAAGGCATTGCATAAATGTGCTGAATTATAACCCTGTCTCTCCAAAGTACAAACATTGTGTATCAGTTAAACAAAGACACACAAAACCTAAATATGGTCCTTCTGGTGTGATGAACCATTTACTGGAGTCGCTTGAGTTCTGTCACCTTTTTCCTACCTTCTCCTGAAGTTGTCCCTATTTTGCATCTTCTTCGTCTCTTCCCATTTCTACATCCTCAGGACCAAGTGCACTGTGAGGAGCCCTCACCTCTTTCCCGGCATCCTGCATGCGTCCCTGCTTCCAGGACTGTCTCTCAAATCCATCTTTGTCACTGTCATCAGACAGTTTTAGCCACCAAAACAAACTGATGGTCTTATACCTGGCAAAAATTACTCAATGACTTTCCAACCTGCAGGTGACAAAACCCTGTCCCTAGCACGGTGCCAGAGGTTCTTGGGGACAAATGAACTCTGCTGCCTGTCAGCTGGGCTCCTCTTCTGGAAGGGTGGGCCCTAGAAATGGAATGGAAGAGTTGCATCTACTAAAGATGGCCATAGAAGATATCTTACATACACAGAGACAGAGAGAACAGTTCCTTGCTATTTAAACTTAAACATTATTTTCTTTTCCTAGTAACTTCATTCACTCTGTATTGATTCAGTAATGCACATGCTGGGTCCAAAAGGATATACAGGGCCGGGTGTGGTGGCGCACGCCTGTAATCCCAGCACTTGGGAGGCTGAGGCAGGAGGATCGCTGTATGTTGGAGACCAGACTGGGCTACATAGTGAGTTCCAGGTCAGTCTCAACTACATAGTGAGACCCTGTCTCAAAAAACAAAAACAAACAAACAAACAAAAAACACAAACAAAAGGATATACAAAGACAAGCTTTGCTATGAAAATATACCGTTTCTCTGAGGAGAAGATGCCATCTCATTATGTGTACCTGCAAGGCATGTTTAACTAAGGATGGGCATTTACCATTTGAAGGCCCTTGGAGGCTGGGGACATTCACAGGATGAGAGCGTTGCTCCTGGGTCACAGGGGAGAGCCGGACAGGTGCTCCAGTGGCGCCCGCCCCGAGGGTGGCCCTGCTCTGGGGAGTGGCCCCTATGCTCTCAGGACACAGGAGCTTTTCAAGCACAGCTTTATCGCCCGATGCTAGAGCGCAGATCCCCTGCAGTGACCTGCCTCGCCCGGGGCTCTTCAGGTTGGAGCTCTGTCCGAAAAGTAACATCAAGACCCTTAAGACCCGAGTTCACTCACCAGAGGGTGGAGCTAAGTCCTCATTGCGGTCCGTCCCCTCCAGATGTTGCAAACTGACATCTTTCTTCTCTCTGACTCTGGAATCATACGAGACCTTCCTCACAGGCTAAAAGGCTGCGGATGGCTTTTCATTGCCTCCCACTTCAGCGAAAGGGATCTGAGACACCTCCGTTGATGTCTCTACTTTCGGCTCTTTCGAGGCAGTCAGAATGCGTCCTGGAAGAGGGGAGCAAAGACGCCCAGTTCTGTGCTGCTGTATAGAAGTCCAAATGCAAAGGTGTTTACGTGTATAGAAAGCCTATCTCTGGAATCATTTGTGTAATTAACATTCTGGAGTTTAACTAAAACGTTCTTTCTATAACTGTATTTTTTATTTCTATCCATTTACCAAAACATGCTTTTAACAGCGAGATATAAAAAGGTATCTTGGTTCTAAAGCGAGTAACCTACTTGGAAAAACTCGTTTTCTCTCAAACTGAATTTCTGATCTGAAAGAAAAGTTACCTTAGTACAAGTTTTTGGTAATTTTAATAAAAAAATAAAATTCCACTCTTTGCCCAGAGATTGTCATCAAAAAGATAAAATTAAGATTTCTTAAGCAACACAGCACTGTATACTTGATTTTTCTGTCTCCTTAGGTCTATTTCATGAGCCAATTAAAAATGTCACAAATCTTGGGCTGGGGATTTAGCTCAGTGGTTCTGCCACCTGCCTCGAAACCACAAGGACCCAAGTTTGATCCTGATACCTGCCCCCCAAAAAGTCATAAATCTTTGGCGAGTGAATGCTTTTGCACCTTTCCTCCTTTCTATACCTTGTGACTTATTGCTAATGTTTTTTTAGTTTTTTTATGTGTTTCAAGTATCTGATTAGCTTCCTATCTTTATTAAAGAAGGTTGTGTATTTAACAACATCACACACACACATATGCTTACATTTCTAAATGTCTCAGTGTACACTTTGCTTCAATAGTAACAGCTACTACTTGCTGTGTGTCCCCTTTTGGACAAGTACCATGGTAAGCTTTCTCTGTGCAAACACTCATTCTATCCTCAGAATAATCTTACAAAGTAGTTAGAATTATTACCCATTTTAGAGTTCAGGGAAGGAAGGCACAGAGTGTTTAGTTAGTTCACCTGAATTCTGATGGTAGTGAATTGTGTCCCTGGGTTTGAACCCTGGCAATCTGGCTTTAGAATGAGTGCTTTCAAGTTGTACTCTATTCCCCTTTCATAGAAAGGTTAAAATGCTGGACCAGAGTAAAGTAAGCAAATCGTCTGGAAGGTCGTGGACAGTCTGAAACCCACAGAAAGTGCTTGAATTCCATTATGATGGCATTTGTGAGCTTTCTTTTACCATTTCAAATGAGATTATCAAATACTGAAAGCCGACTGTGTGTGTGCGTGTGTTTGTGCACACGCGTGTAATATGCACACGTGGGTATAATTTGAGAGAAATTTAAGATGAGAATAAAGAGTTTTTGGTGCTGGCTCGGTAGTTAGAGCTCAGCAACATGCTATATGAAGTTGCCAAAGATAGGGAAGATGTCACCCCGTGTGGATACCTCACACGGCAGGACGCTTTCATGGTGAGCTCGGTGTGCCACATGTCGCATGGCCACATCATGCAGTGCAAAGGCTCCGGGGTAAGGAGTGTTTCTAGCGAGTAGACTGAGGCCGGAGACACAGGGCAGCGGTCCAGCCAAGAGCCAGTCAGTGCCTCCATGGAAGGTCAAGGCTGGGGCAGGGGAGGAGCCAGAGCAAAAGTCCAAGATGTGCTGCAGAGAGGTGTGATATTGGTGCGATGATGAATCTAGAGATCCTAGTTTGAGATGGAAACATGAGGGGAATATAAAATCTACTTCGAGGACTGAAATGTTTCACATACCACTGCTGTTCTCAAATTCAGGCACCCAGCAGGCAGAGGGGCCGGAGAAGGTGGCTGGGGAGTTGGCTGGAGGTGGCCCACGTGCAGGATGCCTCGCTGCGATCCTCACCTCCTCCTTTGTCTCTCAGGGCCACACAGCAGCCAGGGTGATCTGCCGAGGAACACTCAGGAAATACTGCTTCCTACTTAAAATTCATTGGTGCATTGATTCTAAGTGTGAGAGAAATGTGTGCTTGAAAGGCTTTTGCAAAGTGAGAGGATGTGTTTTGAGTCGTCACCATAAAGTTAGTAGAGGGCTCAAGCCAGGATTTCCCCGCAACTTGAGGTTCCATTAATCTTGAGCCCTGAAATGTGAAATTCACCTCAGGTCATTACATATCGTTATTTCTCCTTTATTAAACTATTATGTAAAAGATCACCTGTCCATAGGTAAGTTTTATATTATCTATGGATTTCATTTCAGGGCGAGAAGGGGGTTTTACAAAATATTTCTTATAAAATTTTACTTTTATTTCTCCTTATCGCTGAGGGAAATAGGGAAGAAATAATGAGTATTAGTTCAAAAGAATATATGGAGGTTGGAGACACATTCTAAATGTATATTACATTACATTGCATTTAAATGTAGATTTAAACTTAGCCGCGATGGTCTTTAAGCCTTGTGTCCATGCCATCACCACTAACAAGAATGGAGACAGTGCTAGAATTGAATTTGAGATGAGAACCCATGAGCTCTTCTCATCTCAAACATCTCAGAGCCGGGCAGAGTGAGAACTCTCACGTCTGCCTTGAACATTAGGGCTGCACCCCTCCTAGTTTCCCACAGTAAGCTATGATAAATATGTCACCCACTGGTGCAGCCTGAGGTGTTTACTAATCTACATTTTTCTTCTATACTGAATTTAGATGAGTGAATTCTAGGTCTACCACCACCTGTCTTAAATGGTGTTCTCAAGCTGTGACAGACGCTCCCTAGGGAACTCTCTGGAGCTCAGCGAGTAGAGCATCTAGGGAGCCCATTCAGGTTCCTGATCAAATAAGTTCTGAGGTAAACAAACTCCACTTGGAACACACTGAAAGTCCCTCCTGGAGGAAAATCGTAGTGCACGTTGGCACACTGAAGATGTGTTAGGAAATGTGCTCACAAAAACCTCTCCCCTGTAAAACCACACAACAGTGGTGTTCTCAGGGGAGAACTGTTCTAGTGATTTAGGAACAAACTGTTGAAGCTGTTTATACCCACACACTGATTGTTCTAGAGTGAATCTGGGTGCGTTAAAGGCTTGGTTCCAGCCACGGTGCTATTGGGAGACGGTGGAGACTTTAAGAAACGGGCTAGGAGGAAGTGTTAGGTCAGGGGGTGTGGTGGTGGTGGTGCTGCTGTGGGGGTGGGGGTGGCCCTCAAGGGGTTCTCGCCCCTCCCCCACCTCCCAAATCTTCCTTTTTTGTCTCTTTGCCTTCCTGGCCTTGAGGTGCAAAGGTCCTGTCACATCCTGCCATCAAGATGTACTAACCCCAACCCTACCCAGAGGCCAAAATGCAGAGTCCCCCTGATTCTGGACAGGAGCCCTTAGGAAACTTCTCTTTTATAAAGTAACGCCCTTAAGTATCCCACTTGTCACAGCCCTGGAAAGCTGAGTAACTCACTGATTAAGGAAAGTTGTCAGTTTTTGACAAAGATGTTCTGATCACCGACCCATTTATCTTTTTAAAGATGTACAATTTAATATTAATTATGATAACTGTACTTATTTATTTATGGGGTACAATGTGATGTTTTACGTGGAGACATTGTATAATGATCTAATCCAGCATACCCGTGACATTTTATCATTTCTTTGTGCTAAGAGATTCAAAAACCTCTGACTATGTTGAAATGTGTAATGCATTATTAAGTCTAGTTAGCCTGCAGTGCAGCAGAGTACTGGAAGTTATTCCTCTAATCTGTCTGTAACTTTGTTCCTGATGACTGACCTCTCTCCATCTTCCTCCCCAGTCTCTGGTAACCACTATACTATTCTGCTCCAGACTTGGGGAAGCCTTGGAGTTGAACCCAAAGTCTTTCACACACTGAGCAAGCATTCTACCAGCGAGCTCCAGCCCTCCTAACCCACTTCTCATCCAGCTGGGTGACTGAGAGCCTGTGGACTCTAAATCTCTGGGTTCTGTCACGTATAGTGGGGAGGCAGCTCCCTGAGAGGACACGGGGTTCGGCTTTCACCATGTGAGCAGGAATCTGTGCTCTGTGCGACTTGAGAGTGCTGCTTGATCCTCTCGCTCGCTTCGTGTGTGGAGTGGGATAGGGTGGTCACTACTTACTAGTAGCATTATCTTGTGAATTACATTTGCTGGTGAGCGTGGAAACTTGGCAAAATGTATTGGAGTTTTTCAAATGTGTTTAAAGGATTTAGCAAACTCTGAGGTGAGCCCTGGTTTTCCAATCGGTGAAACAAGTTATTGCACATGTGGTCAATGACTCTCCTGCTTTAAGCTAAAATCATCATCTTTTGTGTATATGTGTATAAGGAGAAGAAAAATCAAAACCTTCCCCTGTGGAGAGAGTAGGAGAAACCCCACTGAGGTTGGTAACTGGTCTTTCGTAGCCCTGGGTGCCAGCCTTGCCTGTGGGCCAGGCACACAGCTGGCTCAAGTTTGCCCTCAGCAGCATTTGCATCTCGGCTCCTGCTCCACTGGAACTCCCGGGTGGAGAGCAGCTTCTGGACAGCTGATTTTAACACCTCACTGAGATAACGTTCCCAAGAGCTTTGGTCCTCAGATTAAACTCTTCATTTCCACCATTTCTTTTACAGCAAACAGGATTTCTATTGGGCTTTTATTAAAGAGTCCTAAAAAATGGCTACAAGCAGAACTCAAAATGGTCCTCCCAAATCCAAAGAGGAGACAGAACCTTAGTGCCCTTTTTCTTACTTAAGAGGCAGAACAAATTGAAGAAATATGTCAGCCTCCTGATAAAGATGATCTAAGAAAATATCTATATGTGCTGAATGCATAACGAGTGGCAGTTGAGGTGAATTCATAAGGCAGTGCTTCTCAGCAGAGGCTTTGCCACTTCAAGACAAAAGTGGCCAAATTCACGCCTGTGTGGGACGCATCGTGCAGGCTGCTGCCCAGAGGTCCTCAGAGACCCTGGGGCTTCCCTCGCGTCTCTGGGGTCCTTGCCTCCACTCCAGCAAAGAATGGAAAAATGGGTACTCTGGCTCAGAGCCCAAGAACCCCAGCAGAGAATAAGGAACTTAGAAATGAAGGTGATGCGAAGCTAAGGTTGATTTATAAGGCTGTGAACGCAGGGGAAAGCTGCCCGGCAGCAGGATGTGCTACGAGGCAGGGGGAGTTCGACTAAGTTTCCCAAGGTGAGACCTGGAATTTGGTCATACTTATAGGGATAACCTGGTTTCTAAAAATAACCATTCACGGATTGGTGAAATCTAGACCAATCGGGGTCTTGGCCTTTATTTCTGGGTTGAGGAGGTCAGGGGGTAGGAGGTTATAGCAAGTGCCTGTTATAGTTTCACAACAGCGACTTCTTCATTAATAGGGCACAAGCAGCATGTAGTAGCTTTAGAATCCTCACCCTATCTCTGCCTCTGCCCCCCTCTACCTGTCTCAGCACCTAATGATAAGGCTGCAGCTCCCAAGGGTTATCCCTGCCATTACAGGACAGAATCAGGGCAGAGCTCTGTCTCTTAAGCTAAGACCAAGTTTCCCCCTAAGCTGTGGAAGTTGGATTCACATTAGATTTGGGGAGGTAAATCAGGAAGAAGACCTCAGGCATCATGAATGACCCTCGCAGGAAAAGTATCCAGGATGGAGAGAAAGGACCACCCCGTTTTCTGTTATTTCCTCTATAGTGGTGTAGGCAGTGCTGGTATCATGGTGTGTGTGGTATGTGGTGGTGTGTATGGGTGTGCAAGATATAGGATGTAGGTGTGCCAGACCATGAAGTCACTCTGGACTTGTTGAAGATGGGAAGTAGAAGAGTACGTGTCAAGAGCTCAAAAGCACCCAGGGCCATGGAGGACTAAACGATAGGAGCTGTCAGACTGCTCTGTGCTCTGCTGTCCTGAACACACACATCACCTAAGGGCGTTTGGAGTTCATATTTGGGGAAGACACCAGGTTAATCAAACACAAGAGCTGAATCAACTCAAGCCATCTCCCAGACTGTTTGCAACTTCTGGGCAAGAGATTAAGGAGTAAGGGGCTCTGGAACCAAACCCACTCAACTCAGTATCTTTTCAATGTGATATGCTTAGTAAGTTACCTAACACAAATGGTCTTATTTTCCATTTTTAGATGATGATAGTACTTTCCCCTTGGCATTATTACAAGGACACGGAGATAAAGTATACACACATGTTTAACAGAATGACTATCGCTTAGTTGGCATTGAATAAACATTAGCTCTATGTATATACACATAAATACACACACACGCTAATGGCCATTTAATTCCCACCTGGAGAAACTATACTCTTCTATAACAATGTCTCGGACAACAGATGATTTACAAATGTTCACTTCTGTGTCTCCGCATTTTAAAGTGCCGTGATTCTCTCGAATGTAACTGATGACAGAAAATCTATTCTTTTTTTCCCAAGACCATAATAGACCTTTATTATGGGGAGGATTTGCTGAGCTACCTCCAAACAAAGGGGAGAAAGCAACATGGCAGATGAGGGAGCTTCTTTTATAGGAGTGGGGTGGGGTTAGCCTGAGCTGGAGTGACATCACGAGGAGGGGCTTGTGACCTCATTAGCTGCTAGGAGGTAGCAAGTATCAGGTTACTCTTTTGGAGGGAGGAGAGGCATGCTGGGAAGAAGAAGCCTGTCCTTTGTTGGGAGAAGCCATATTTTAACATGGAGGCTGCTATTCCGTGTGGCAGCCATTTTAAGACAAGGGAAATCTAATATTTCAGGCTTTTTGTTTTATGGTTATTGGGTGAAGGTCTCTTCTCCTGGAGGTACTTTAAACTGAGAAAGGGGTGAAGGGTGGGGCTAAACCTGGATCTGGTGGGTGCAGCGGTAGGTCGGGGCTTCTTCCGCCTGTCTCAGTGGCTGATACCCCACCATGATGAGTTCTGTGACTGTCTGGTAGGAAAATACCCTCATGAGTTCCTGTAAGAAATTTTGAAAACGGTGAAGCAGATGGGGCCCTATCATGATTAAAAGGCATATACAAGCCAGGGCCCAACAAGGGAAGTAGCCAAGGTGTAATTTGGGGAAGCCAGGAATAGCCCTGGTCTATTGCCCAAGAATTCCATTGTCTCTTTCGCTCTTGGATGAGCTGCTATAATTCTTTAACTTTTGCTTTAAAAGTCCCTGACTGGTTAACAAAATAACAGCATTCTTCACCTAGTACCTGACACGTTCCCCTTTGGGCCTCTGTCAGCACGTCAAGGGCCCTTCTATTTTGTAACATGATTGCTGCTAGAGAACTTATTTGATCTTGTACTGTATTTAAGGACTGGCTTATTTTATCCTTGTCATCTGAAATCTCTATGGACAGGGCCTGATGGAAACATGTGGATGTAGAAATGCCCACTGTCCCTGTTGCCATCCCAGTGAGGACCCCTGCTCCTGTTAAGGGGACTAGAAAGGAGCTGCCCTTTTTCTGATTGTGTTCTGTGGGAGAACTTGTTTAGACATCTGGGCTTCTGTATAAATGGTCATGGATGGGCTAAGGAAGGATATGTAACAGAAAACGTCAGACTGATTGAGGAATCGATCAGAATGCCTCTTGATTACATAGGATGTACAGGCCATTGGACACGCAGATGGGACACTCTTCTGAGATAAAGAGGGAGCAAGCAAGGCAAGTGCTGATGTCATTTTGCCCCACGCATGTCAGGTTAGTGGTTTGTGTAGGGAATGGGAGACCCCTAGCGAAGGGTCCCAGAACTGTGGATAAATTGCCAGTATTTGAGACACACAGGTTAAAATCTAGGGGGACTGAGGGAGCAGGGCTAAATGGACATACACACCCAACAGTCTGAGATATTGACAGGGAGATAGTGGAGGGTGCTTTTAAATAGGAGTTGTAGCCTTTCTTGAGACTGGGTTATCTGGTTTACCACTTGAAGATCTGTCCCTCTATAGGGGGGTGAAGTGGTGGGCCTCAGAAGTCTCTCTATCACTAGTGCCTGCTCATTGACTGCCTGCTGTTCACTGACTATTTCCTTTGGTTATTCTTTTCTGCTGGGTGCTTAAGACCAAGCTAAAGTGAGATCTGTGTCAATAAATATTAGCAACTTGCTATCTGTCAAGGTCAGTGAAGTCTCTTTAGGGAGTATTTTGGAACCATGCATAGATTGTCTCAGCTCTTATGAGTGTTGGCCTTAAGGATGGGTCGTGGGCCTTGCTGACCAAGTTGCTTTCAGTGAAAGTGCAGGAGACTTTTTCTCTTAGTGACTTGACTTTATTTAGCACACGTTACATTTGTCCTCTGGTGTCCAGCAGTCGCCCTGCTCAGGAGGTTGGGTGACTTACCCAAGAGGTAAGGGGTTGTAGAAAAGGTTCCTTCATACCCTGGATCTTTGCTGACCTTGGAGGGCCAGGGCCAAAATATTGGTGGTCTTCTTAGACAGTTACCCTTTGGTGTTGGTCTCTGCTCTTTGGTGGTTGAACACCCAGAAGAGAAGACCAGTGACATCAGCAGTACGGTAGGAGCTTAACTATCATAATTTTATCTGGATAGCAAGCACCCTGGAATCTAAAATATAGTTAGAGGGCTGTTATTTTTTATCAATCATAGTTCTAGTAGTTGATTTCCTGTAGAATATTAACAGAAAAAACTTGGAATCAGGAACCACAGATAATGATAATATTTTGTCTTGATGACATCTTTGCAACAAACTTAGATATATATCTTAGTATAAAATAGCCATTGTTAAATGTATTTATTCCCCTCTAAAAACACTTAAAAACAAAAAACCAGGAAACTCTTACTTAAGTTATCACCTTTTGATGGCCCATCTAAGGAAAGTGTATGGGCCTAGAGATGTACCTGGAACCATGAGCAGGTGGAGCAGAAGAGAAGGGTGAATACCTGGATCAAAAGGTTATTGCCATAGACAATATGTTGGAAAACCTGTACAGTCAGAAAACACGAATACGTTTTGTGCACCTGAAAAGTAGTAATAATAAATATAATTATATGAAACCTTATGTCCTGTAGTGTAGCCTGGTACCAAAAGGATCTTTTAAAACAACTCCTTGTTTTTCCATAGGAAATATTAAAATGTTTTGAAGATGACCATTGTGAACATATCACAGTAACATATTTAGAACCCAAACCTTTGATGATAACCAGTGTAAACATTTTATAACAACACATTTAGCGAGGCAGCTCTTCCTTTCAGGCTATGACAATTATTGGGGCTCCCATTAGTGAACAAAGACCAGAATAAATTTTTCTGAGCAGCTGCTTCTTTTTTTCACCAACAGGAGTCTGTCCAAACCTAAAAGTTTATATTTAATCATCTTGAGAATTTTTAATTTAACCTGTAAAACCAGGTTGTAGAAATGGACAATTTATTTGTATCTTTGATGTCATTTTGATCAAAAAACATAATTGGACAAATACTTTCAAACAATTGGATGGACACAGACAGACATATAAGACACTTTATGAACTAGAGTGCACTCAAATGACACTTTCAATTTTAACACACTGCACAATTTATGCAATGTTTGTCAACACCATGACAAGTGGTCAGAAATCCCCTCCCTCCAAGCCTTCCTTCTCACCCCTCCCTCCCTGAAACCTGTTTGCCCTCTCAGGTACTTTTAGCCCTGACTATTGTCTGCCCCACCTCTCCCCCACCATTCTCCTGGCCCGAGCGACACCCTTCCCCACCAGGACCTCAGCCCAGACTCCGAAGTGACCACTTTATAAAAGGTCATTCTGCCTGTGAGGCCCTTCTTGATAAAATGCTATTTTATTCTTGTATTGTATTTGTTACTGTTTGGACTTAATGGCTTAAAATTATTGTAAAGTGGGTGTGAGTTTCTTCTAGCTTTGGTATTCAAGTTTGCTTATTTGTACAAAAAATTAATTTACCTTTCAGTGGGTAACTGTTGTCTTCCTTCTGTATCTACAAGCCAACTGGGAGTTAATTTCTCTCTAAAACAGTACAAGTGTTTTTTTGGTACCAGGGATCGAACCCAGGTACTTGTGCTTGTGAGGCAGGCAGAGGAACCACTGAGCAAAATCCCCGGCCTACAAGTTTTGTTTGTTTGTTTCACTTGCAAAGTAAATGGGTCTCTGTATCTCAAGGTTACACATTTTTCTACATTTCATTTAAATGTAGAGATACAACTCTATCTCAGATTCACTGGACACCATATATAATCTCTGTTCCTGGCCCTACGCCCACCTGGAGGCCGGAGTTTTTATCGGTCCCTCGTCTGGCTAATTGACAAGTGTACCTTTCATCTCCAACTTAAAGTAATGTTCAATCTATGCTTAAAACATTTCTTGCACATTACAGAGTCTTACATTGTTGTTATAGGGTTAATATGCTCTTTCTGTACTTTCTTGACCACTGAGGTCATAAAAAAGGGAACACTTTAAAATTTTAACAACTGAAGCCAAATTTGTTATAAAAGGTTTACAGTAAATTAGATGGAAAAAATATATATTTTAAAAGGCTACAAATAAAGGGGATATACTTTTTATATGAAAGGATTTTGTATGTCTTGTTAGAAGACTAAAGAGGCCTAGGTATGTTGAGAAGATATGCGGGAGTGATTGATCAAAGAAATATATATGTTTGCTTGTTGGTTTCAAGCTTATTATAATAGATTTACATTTACAGTGCTTCTGGTTCTAATTCTACAAGAGATCTCTGTTAATTGACCTGCAAAAGTTTTGATTAGTCTTAATTAAAAGAGAGGTTGTAATTCAATTGGCCAAATGTATTTGAGAAAGTCTTTTCTTTCAGAGAGAGGGAGGGGACTTGGGTTTTGGAAAACATCACAAGTCCTTTGAAGCAGAGATTGACAAATAAGATAAATAATCAAACCGGGTAATATAATTTTGAGCACAAATAAGCAGATAGAAGGGAGCATGCATTTAGGCATGGGGGGACGTGCAGGACTCAGGTAGGGAATCATTCAGAGACCCGAGGTCGTAATCATCATGCTGGGTTTCTGACTTCCTGGTAGCCTTTTCTAGTACATCTTCTTGTTTAAATGTTGGGGACCCCTGGGGTAGCAGAGCCCCATTCCCTGGATGATCTCATAGCTTTCAGCTCCTTCAGCTGGTGCAGATCCTGGCTCTATAGCTCCTGTGTTTTGGATTCTTAACACAAAGCACGTAACTACTCAGTGGACAGCTGCATGTGGGTTTCTCGTGAGCTCCCCGTGCATAGTTCCCAAGTGCAGCTCCTCATCTTCCCTGCTCCTTTCCCCAGCCAGCTCCTGCCTCTTTCTTCCTCCTCTCAGCTAATGAAACTCTTGCTTCCAGGTGTTTACAGTAAAAACATTGGCTTCTTGCTTCAGGCCTCTCATTCAGCACCTCTAACAAATTCTGTGCACTCCACCACTCATTCCCCAGTTCTACTACCCTGGCCCAAACCACTGTCATCTCTCCCCTGCCTCATGATAACAACCTTCCTCCTCCTCTTCTTCTTGTCTTCCTCAGCACTTTGCTGCAGTGATCCTGGTAAGATAAAAATTCAGGGCCTAGTTGATGCCTTTACCACGAACTACAAACTGTCTGTAAGCCTGTCTCCTGTCAAAGCTCCCTGACGTCAATGGCTTACTCACTCATACCTGCTGCCCTGGCTTCTTTGCTATTCCTTGAAGACACCAGGAGCTGCTACTTCAGGACCTTTGCACATGCTGTTCCCTCTGCATGGAATGCTCATCTCCTGTGGAGTTGCATGGCTAACTCCCTCACTTCCTTCAGGTCTTTTCTTACAGGTCATATTCTATGGCCACCGTATTTACACATTTTATTTCTTTTCCTCATACTTTCTTCCTTGCTTGATGTAGTTTTCCTTAGCAATTGCTCATTTCTCTCTCTTTTTAGAAAGTATGCTTCTTGAAGATAGGATGTTGGGATGTTCTGTTTACTGTTGGCTTTCCGGTGCCTTGAACATCCCTGGCCCACAATAAACAATAAATATTTGTTGAGTTGCCTTTTCGAAACGATGCAGGAACTAGGGAAGACACAGGCATTGAGTGTAGTGGGGAAAGCTGTGGACCAGTAACCCTGGCACCTGGACTCACTTCTAGCTGTGCCACCAAGAGTTGCTTGGTTCTGGGCTTAAATCCCTGAGCCTTGATTTCCCCTTCTGCAAAGCGAGGCAGTTAGATAAGGTGTAGAAATGGTTGCCAGAATCTCTTCCTTCTCTGTGGTTATGTGACTCTAACAAGAAAGATGCTTATGACAACAAAGATTTATTTACTATTTCAGGCCAACTAGAAATTTCTCTGACAGCCAGCAAGGGTGCATCTGTGTGTCTGTTTTATTGACGGTTAGCTCTGATAGTTTCTGAGGAAGCGCCAAAGCCAGACAGCGGATAGAAGTGTTAATCCCCAGTGTTCCTGGGCTCCGCTTATTCAATGCATGGGCTTAACAGGTTCCCTCACCAGGCTGGCAGCTTACTATGCAGTGAAGCTGGTGCTGTCATATCATACTGTAAGTTTTCTGAAGCATTTCTGCATGTACTGATTGGTATCACCAGTCACCAGGCAGAAGATGGCTCAGGCTTGATTAGCATCTCCATGTACAGATGCTGGGAGCAGAGGGCCAGGGCGTGATGCTGGCGATGCCGCAGGGAGAGTCTGTAGCCAGCCAGATGAACCTGGATCCCAGGGTGTTCTTTTGCTGTCATCTGACTCCACTGTTAGTATTTTTGCCAAAATCTCCCAGTCTGGAGTGGGAGGCTGTTTAGAGACACTTACGTAGATGTTTCTGCAGCTCACGGGATACCAGGAACATCACAACGTTTTGTCAGAGTTTGAAGGTTTTCAATGACACAGAGTTGAGAGAACAGAGTGTCCTGACTGTGTACTCCTTGGGATAAGTGATCTCTTCTCTCTGCTCAGATCGTGTGAGGATGGATAATTTGTCCTCAGAATTGCTGGTCAAAGGTAGGTGAATGTGTGGTGCAGGTTTTGCTTGGTTGTTAAACAACCTGGTCTGTTACCAGCTGTGGGAGCAGAAGTGAGCGAGGATAGGACTTTACAGGTAATTATTAGCCTATGCAAACGTTTTAAAGACAAGAATCCCAAATCAAACTCTGGGTAACCGGGAACGTTGTGATAGCATAGAAAGCATAGAGAAGATATAT
>NW_022900942.1:61925485-61943821 GCF_012274545.1 Fukomys damarensis | reverse complement strand
CCCGGTCCAGCGCTCTTTTGCTCAGCTGGGCTGCTTATTTTTTCCCACTGTCCTTAGAACCTGCTGCGTTCACTCCTACCTGGTCTCTCTGCTCAGGTTCCTTGCCCAAAGCTGATCTGCTCTTCCCCCTTCTGCTTTGTACGTGTCCAGTTCTTTAGGTTGTGGCTCCCTGATAACCACCTCTGTGAACCTTCCCTGACTTCTCTCTTCTCGAGCTGTTACAGGAATGCGCTGCTGTACTTATTTTGCCTTGTGTGGTTCTGTTATTAATGCTGCAGTGCTATGTGTTGGCCTTGAATTTCTGCAGTGACTTCCTTCCTTGACCTTCTGACTCTGGGTTGTCCCCTTAACCAAGCAGTGGTTGGGAGACCATTTGTGTTGTCTGGAACAGTGCAAAGCACTGGATAAGGAGCTGAACAAGGGCAGTCTGAGAAGCTGGGAAGAATTAAAATCGAGACTTAAATCTGGTATCTCTTTTCCATGGAGAAGAGAGACAGGTGTTCAGATGAAACCGCTTGTACTAAATTAATGAAATTGACATCGCTATTTAAACTTTTGCTAATATAACTGAACTTTAATGCACATAGTTTGAGAAAGTGACTTTCTTAACCAACTTGAGAACAGAATTTCTCAAAGCAGCCTAACAGAGCACCTGAATTTTAAAAGCTGCTATTTACATAAAGTCATAGAACCATAAAGCCAAAAAGCCTAGGCAGACGGCTGATCGCTCTGTGTGTGACTTTGTCCTTCTCTTCGGCCAAGGGATTTTATCCAGCAGAGAATGAAGAGGTCTCGGAGCAAGGCAGAGTAAAGAGGGAGGATTTCCTGCCTTGCAAATGAAACAGATCAGGTATTGTTTTTGCCTTTGGACGCTGACTGCCATTTGTCAGTCTTTGAGAAGCCTGGGACCCCCAGGTGAGCTGAGCTGTTTTGTTACAGAAATAGACCCAACTCATTTGTTTAGGCTTACTGCTTGGACTGGACAGCATGGACCCTTCCGAGAACTACCAGGCCACAGAGTGCCTTTTGTTATGTATATCCTGAGCGTCTGATCTTTCCAGGGAAAGAATACTTTCATCACTTTGCTTTTCTACCACGAACCCCGTTCTGCAGAAGCTCCTGGTCGGAGTGATCCTGACACTGTACCCTGGGCCTAATGCCTCTGTTTGCATCTGACTCACCAATGTGCCTGTTCGGAGGCTGGGCTGGGACTGCTACAGCTGCTGCCTGATGGGCAGCTCTGTGTGGGACCCGTGTGAGCCCCCAAGGGCAGGGGACTGATTCTCTGTGGGGTCAGCATCAACCAAGGGCAAGGAAATTGGGGACAGGAGGAAACCAGGTGGAAAAACATCCTCTCCTTCCTCCCTGTGGACTCCCATTTCTGTGCAGATTCTGTGTGGAGACTACAAGCAGCTGAGTAGATGTCCTGCCTGGTGTGAGTTGCGTCTTCAGGTCTCTTGGGAAGCAGGCATCAGCCTTGGAAAGCATCACCTCGTTCACACTTCCCCTCCCTTGCTGTCTTGAAACTGGATGATCCAAATACATCTTCAGAGCCTCATCCTGTCTCAGGCTGTTTTTTTTTTTTAACCTGGGGAAACGACCTCAGTAAGATAAGCATGCCTTGTTTCTATGTTTGTCCCTTGTGGGAGATCATAAACCACTTGGAAGCAAGAACTGCATCGTATCTTTTGTTTTACCTCTCCCAGTACCTGACATAACATAGTCCTGAAGGCCCAAGTCCATGACTTCTATATGAAAATGGGGAACTGTAGAATAGAAGTGTTCTTCCAAGTGTCCTGCAAGCATGGTTATTACACAGCTTTTACCCTTACTGCTTAATATTTAAAATAACCTCTTGAACAGCAAATACAATGCACTATTTGGATCATGGAAAAAGTAAGAAAAAGAAAGTTTTAACTAGACAGGTAGTTAAAAATCCCCGAAGTATTTCTGGCATTCTGTTGTCATCGCCAGCATGATAATTTTATTAAAAACAAACCTGGACAATCTGTACAATATCTCTAAATGCCTCTGAAAGGTAAAGGATAATAAATATCAAGTAATAAGAGGTGAAGTGCTTTTGATGGGAAATAAAGGTGAAAAGGAAGCCGAGGAAAGCCAGTTTGGGAATAAGGCCAATCTCAGAAACTTCTGTTGAATTTGATACAAATCATGAGTGCTTTTTCATTTAACTCTTAGTCCAGTACTTAGCTCAAATAGAGTACTTTTAAGTATTTCCCAAATCGGGTTAATGGCGGTAGAGGAAACCCTACTTTACAGGTACAAGGAGGGTGGGAAGATTGTAAAGTCAGGGTAACTGTGACCGAAAATCTGTCTGCATCATGAATGATTAGTGTCCAAGGCTGTAAAATGTAGCTGGAGTCCCATGTGCTCTGTTCAGGTTTGGCATGAATTAAACAATGTGCATATCTTGGGAATTTATACCTTAAACACATATCAAGTCTGCCCCACTGTTACGGAAGGAATCAGTAAGTGACACACAGAGAGGCCGCAGAATGGAAGTAAAATAACAAATTTACTCCTCGACGAGGGTCGATCACACAGAGCCGTGCCTGGATCGACGACGCACTGGGTCACAACTCCTCCTTTCATAGGGTTTCACAGCCTTGGCTTTTTGTGGGTGGTTACATTCTGTTCTCACAGTTCAAATCACGGTACGCACTGGGTCAACTCCTCCTTTCATAGGGTTTCACAGCCTTGGCTTCATGTGGGTGGTTACATTCTGTTCTCACAGTTCAAATCACGGTCACGGGATAGTTAACTTTTCAGCTCGGACGTAATTCCTTAGGGGAATTTACCTTTAAGATTCGCCTAGTTGTCTATTCTAGTCCATAGGGAGGGGTGTTCAGGTCAGGGGAGCAGATGTTAGTGATGGTCCTTTTCATCCTGACTTTTATGGTCATGTGGCTCCCGTCTCTTTCTTCAGAGCTCAAGACCTCGATGTTACCTTGTTGTCTCAGAGCCAGATCAAATGGCTCATTCAGCGGTTAGTGCCTCTGGTGTCTTGTTAGTTCTGAGCTAAATGAAACAAGCTGCTGTTAGAGACAGCAGAAGCTATTCTCTATTATGACACTTTATAGGTTTTTGCTGTTTATAAAAGTTTTCCCTATCACCTTTACCTTTCATGCTTTATTCCCAAGGATTGTTTATGGGTATTGAAAGAGGGTCCCAGAGTAACAGCTGTAACAGTATTGTGTGTCAAGAAAAGAGTAACACTTAGAGACTGTGTATAGAAACTATGCTAAATTTTAAGCATTTTAGGAACTCTAACCTCGAGTGAAAATGGAGGCCAGAGTGCTATGTATGGGAACTAGGAGGAAAGAAAGATCAATTTTTATGAAGTCAGAAACTGCGTGTATTATCCTCTCCCTCTCCCCTCTCTTTCTCCTTACCCTTTTTACAGTGCTGGGGACTGAACCCAGGGTCTTGTACTGCTTGTCAAGCACTCTCCTACTGACTGCGTCCAGCCCTCTCTCACCGATTTTGATGACCATCTGTCTTCTGGAGTGGGCTCCATCATTCCCACACACAGCTCCAAGAACCAGAGGCTCCTGTAGTTTTAATGGGGTGAAGGCCCGTGGCCTGTTCGCTGTGTCATGTGCCCCTGCCAGAGCTGGAGGATCTTTTGTCTCTTATTAGATGCCCTGTTGTATTCCATGAGGCACTGGTGACTTTGCCAGCCTTTTACTTTTTCCCATTTAGAGTAAACCGGAATGGCTTGGCTGTTGGCAGGACAGGCAGGGGTTGGAGATACTTGTCAGTCAGGGTATCTAGAGGTACAGAAAGGAAAACAAGGAACCCTGGGTGCCGCAGTGTCTGCCCTCACTGGAGGTTGGGGAGCTGACCATCAATGTCTTCTGGGTGATCCTGAGTCTAGTGATAAGGCCTGCTGCTGCCTGGGCTGGAGAAGGTGCTTGACGTCATTCCTTCCGGTTCTGCCTCTGGTACCCACTTCTCCATGTGGTTTTCGTTTTTGATACACTGTAATGAAAGAGCCGCAGAGACCCTGCCTGGAGAATCTGTCCGGTTGTTTTGCTGAGTGTGTGTGCTTCAGGTGCACTGCCAGGTCCCCTCGCCGCTGCCGATGGGCAGTGCCTTACATTGGAAACGGTCTGTCTTGTAATGTTTCACAAGCAAATAAACACTGGTGTGCTATTATTAAAAAATGCAGAAATGTCTGACACTGAGTCAAAAATCAAGATAATCTCTTTCCTCTTCTATTTTAGCCTACATTTTTACTCTTTTCATTTCTTTCGGTAGTAACTTAAATATCACGTGGCCGTTTCCCTGCTTTGGTTTTCTGAGCTCCCAGGTCGAGTTGCTTTTTCACTGGAATCTCTACCTGGCTCGGTAACCAAGGCAACAAATCCCCAGTTAATGACTCACTAGAATTTCACTGTGGAGGTGGCTTATTAGTTTGTTTTCCTCCCCAGAGCTGGGATAAAAAGTGTGCTCATGACTTTTTTCTTCATCTATTTCTTCTTCCTCTCTTACTTGCAATCCAGACAACCTAAAGTAAACTCAATTAAAATCGGTAGATGAAAATATCAAGCACCTTTAAAGTACTACCCGGGGACTCACAGTATATGCATATGTAAATATTAGGGCAGTTAAGATTATTTTATTTTATGACTCTACTCATTTCAGTTTTCATGTGGATGAAAAACAGCAATAATTTTTGAAGTGACGGGTTTAGGTTTTAAGCACTATTCTAGTCCTTTGAAGAAAGTTTGGAGAAGGCATCTTACAGAAGGTACTAAGCGTGCCTAAAGAGAAACGAGAAAGAGCAAATAAAATCTAATGGACATTTGAGTGGGGAAAAAAGTCATTTTTGTGAGCAGGAGTCAATGTTGGAAGGAATGGACAAGAGGCAAAACAAAAACCCTTGGCATTATTAAACAATATCCCATAGGTTGCAAAGATACAGTTGTAAGATGGAAAACATCCACAAATATTTCTGGGGGAAAATTTTTTTTTCTATTACAATATTTAAAGGGAAGGAAAGGAAATGATGGAAGGTATGTGGCACATTTCTCAAGTGTTTAGAAGAGTGGAAAAGGAGGTGACATGGTGGTCACTGGGCTTGCAGGTGCTAAAAGGGACAGATCCTCTTAAGAAAGGTGCCGGGGAACAAGGGGGACCCAGTAGTAGACTTCTCTTGCCTCTTCCTGCCAGGGGGGCTTTTAGTGCCATATTTAAAAAGGGAAAATATAACTGAGATCTTGAGTTAAGAACTGCTAACTCAGGAAGTCATTTTGAACCCCTACTTAGAACTGGAGACAATTCATGAAGAACACAGTCTTTATAAGTTCAGAGAAAAAGTATTCATCTGTGGCATTACAGTTGTGATAATGTCAAAAAATAATGAAAAAAAATCTCATGACCATGTAACATCAAGTGGGAGAGGAACACATTGATGGGCAGCGGAGGTCTAGATGTGTGGTTAGCAAGTCTGTCATTTTTATGTTACACAGATTTGGAAGTTATTTCTGCACAGACGAGGGTGTTGCTTGATAGCCCCATGGGATGTGTTCGTCTTTGGGGACAGCACGGCAGTGTCATACAGGAAGCGCAAAGGACTACTGTTCTTTTGATCAAGTGACTGCTAGGAAAAACGTAACAAATCACCTGAAGATCAAAAGTGGATGCACGCTGGTAATTCTAGCAACCTGGAAGGCTGAGGCAGGAGGACTGCAAGTCTGAGTCCAGCATGGGCAACTTAGTGAGACCGTGTCTCAAAAGTAATTTTAAAGAAAAGGCTGATGATGCAGCTCAGTGCAAAGGCCCTGGGTTCAATCCCCAGTATAAAAAAATAAAATAAAGTAAAATAAAATAAAATACTGGCTGTGATTCTGCAAGAGGGCTGGCTTTTCCCTCCCTTCCATGTTCCCCTCACCATGAGTTGCCCTTTTCCTCTCTTTTCTACTTTTAAGCGTTGGCTTGCAGCTTTCTCTACCTCCAAGCTCCAGAGCTGAGCCTTTGCCCAGCAGACTAAGCCACCGGCCCTGCCAACTTGGCCAATTTCACCCGGGATGACTCTGCCAAAGACTTTGGCTCGCGCCAGTGTTGGATTCTCCCTCTGACACTGGACTGTGTGTGGTGGCAATCGGAAGTGGCAGGAACTCCAGCCAGGAGCCTGAGAGTGGAGTTAAATCCAGGGCAAAGCAAAGAGGTGATGACTTCCGAACGCTGAATACAGCTGTGCTTCAAGTCACCCTTGAGCTTGGACTTTCATCTAAACGAACATCACATGTTTTTTTTGCTTCAGCCAGTTTGAGATTCTTTTCCCCCCACTTGGAACTGAAAGACTTCTGAGCTAACAGAGTCGGAGCCCTTTAATCTATCCACAGAGAGCAGAATTTCCAGGGTAGTGCCAGTAAGGCTTGAGTCACAGGCAGTGAAGACAAGTGGAGCTTTGGCAGTGGGTTGTTTTTCTGGTTAATTATGGGAATATCAGAAAACAATGTAAAGGCATGTGCTGTGCCTTTGAGACATCTGTATCCTAGTCAAGGAAAAGAAGTAATGCGAATGAAACCAAACAACAATGTGGCACCATGATTTTCTGGTATGATTTAGTAAATGCATAAAAAATATACAGCACAGTGACTAGCTACCAGAAGGCTTTGAGAAGGAGGTGGGTAACATGGCAAATATGTAGAGTTACTGGGCAGAATGCCGACTCTATCCATGGGCCAAAATTCAAGGGCTTCTTTAGGCAGGAAGTTTGAAGTTTTAAAATTCCTTGTGCTTTTCCCACTGAGATTCTCTATATTGGTTACATTTTAGTAGAGGATCAATCAGGTCATTTGAGGGTATGTAGTCGGATAACAAAAATAATTCTTTCAGTCTTTAGAATGTCATTTGGGAGGTAGGATACCAGACAGAAAATATTTTAAATGTCTGTAGGAGATGTGAGCAACACTTTTCATTAACACCACGGTTCTCTTTAGAAGGATAAATATTGGTTTTGGTCACGTGCAAGTCTTTCTGTAATTTCTAGACATCTCCCCCATATGAGAATGTATTGTAGACCTACTGCTACTTAAAAGAAATACTTATTTTCTAACTACTTTGCTCCTATTGCTACAAATAAAGTTGAAGGTCAATCAGAAATGATAAATTCTGATATTTTCGAGCACAAGTTGAGGTCAAATGCTTCTTTTTTTAAAAAAAATTGAATAGGCGAGATGCCGGTAACTGGGTGGATGACAGAGTCAGAAAGTTAATTGGGAACAGAATCTCTTTGCTGAGATAGTGAACGTGTAAAGACTCTTAGCATTGTCATTGATCTCCAGGGAAGAGTGAGTGAATGTAATTTCTTAGGGATGACGGTCAAAACATAAGTGAAGCTGGCCCTGAGAGGGTGTTGAAGACTTAGCAGATGTGAGACACAGGGTGTAAGTCTGAAAGTGAAATCCGGCATGGAAAGGAGGCCACGGCTTTGAAAATTAAAAAAAAAAAAAAAAAGAGATGATGGAAAAACACAGTGAGCAGAGCAATGACTTTGTCAGAAGTGTTAATTTATTGTGTGTCCATTTTATTCGTTCCTCTTGTAAAGAAGAACTCAAAAGGTCTTGGATGTTTTGAGTTCTTTAGAGTACAGCAGATAACTGTGCTGATCTCGCACTTGAGTGAGACTGAATTAGCCCCGCGGCAGGGCTGCCTGTGAACTTCACCAGAAACATCACCCCTAAACCAGGAGCAGGTAACAAACAGGCCTCAGAAAGCAGAACAGCGACTCCCAGTCTCAGAAAACAGAAGGCCAGAGCAGGGAGGCTAGCCTGGCTCTTCCCATCCTTAAACTTCTGGTTAAAGCACTAGTTGATAAGTATTATTAGAAGATAACAAGAGCATCCCCCAAGGGTGTAGGAGTTAAATGCCTTTTGCAGACAGCATGTGTTAGGGCAATCAGGGCTAATAAAAATAGATAGAAATATATTACTTATTTAAAGTGAGCATTTCTTTACATACAAGCCCTCTCGAGGTTTTTTTTTTTTTTTTTTTTTTGGTCCTGGGGGTCGAACTCAGGTCCTTGCACTTGAGAGGCAGCCCCCCCGCTTTTGGACTGACTCCCTATAAGGCCTTTTTCCGTTTACTATTGTCATTTCATAGTTCATTTTCCAAGTTGCCACCTGGGTGATCTTTATACGCGAAGATCGGCTGTGTCCCCTTTTCCCTCCCTGAGGCCCCCTCCAAGATGGACACACCAGTGCACCTTCCAAACCTTAGGGTCCCGGCTGCTGTGCTCTGAACACTATTGCTGTTTTGTCCTCAAGGCTGAGCTTTCCACAAGCTGCTCCCTGCCAAAGCCTGAATGTGGTGATTGGTACTAAGGCAGGCCCTTCCTGTGGGGTCCCGGGACCCCTGTGCTGGGCTCCTGGCTTGAGGGCTCTCCGATGGCCTCGCCACACGAGCCTTCCTTAGCCTACACTGCGGTCTAGCACACTTCCGCCCTCCTGGTGGGGTTTGGTCTCGGTCCCAGGAAACCCCTCCCCTCTAGGCAAACCAAACTTCTACCTGGTCTTCCCTCACTATGGTCAGACTCAGTGGTGGTCTGACCGCTCTTTATGCTCCCTCCTACCTCATTTCCTCTCCTAGGAGTTTCCCCTCATAAATTTCTGCCATACTGAATCCCAGTGCTGTGTCTGTTCTCAGAGCACCCGGCCTACCACAACGTCTTCTTCTGTGACTCCTCAGAGGAAAACCCAAAACCAAACCTCTGGGTCATTTGAGACTCCCCAGTGCCCTGGTCAGAATCTCAGCCGGCAGCTCATCCACTGACTTCTTTCGGTTCCCTTTCAATATCCGCTCCTTTCTCATGGTTTGGAATTATGGCCACCTAGGGAGTTTCACAGCACAGTGCTGGCTGTGGGTTGGGTGCGTTCCGTCCCCCAGAGGGGTACGTGTTGATAACTTGGGCCCCTGTGTAGCAGTGTAGGAGGTGGCAGAAGCTTCAGAGGTGGGGTCCAGCTCAGGAATTGCCCTCAAGGAGTGAAGTAGTTCTCACTGGATCCCTGTTGGTTTCCAGGGGAGAAGGTTATTATAAAACAATAAGGCTGGCCTCCTCATTGGCCTTCCTGGCCTCCTCATTGGTCTTCCTGGCTTCCTCATTGGTCTTCTTGGCCTCCCCATCTGTCTTCCTGCCTTGTCATGTGATCCTTCCCTCCCACACTCCAGTGAAGCCTTCAGAACTGCGCCTTATAGTCTGTTTTACGTGAATATTGATTTAATGATTTTATTTGGACTGGATGTTGAATTCTGGAAGAGTGGACGCATTTTTTTTGCAATTTGTTATCACCTCTGTATTCCTGGTTTCAGACATGTCACCTCTCAATAAATGAATACTTATTCAATAAATGTAGAATAAATTCATGTAAACACATGATGCCCCTGCAAACCTAAAAGAAAATTTATTCATTGAGACATTTTCCTATCATTAGCGAACATTAGTGAAATATCTCATGTGTTCAATGGTATTCTCCTTTAAACCTCTGCCTCTTACATTTTTTTCTTGTTTGAAAAAGACCAGGTTAATGAAAAGCCCCCCAAACTCACATCACGGTGTAATTTGCTCAGTGCATTTGAAAAGAACATTCCTCGTATGATGTTCTTTTTAATATTGTTGTATCAAGGTTAGTATGCACACAGTTGTCAGATATTACACAATTAATATAGTGAATCATAACTTTCCTATAATTTGCTGTCTCATTCTGATTTTTGTAATTTGAGTTTTCTCTTCATTTTTTTAGTAATCTAAGTAAAGTCTTGTTAATTTTGTTGATCTTTTTAAGGAATTAACTTTTGGTTTCCTTTTGCTCTGTTTTCATTCTATACTTCACTTAACTCCGACCCAATATTTATTATCTTCTTCATTCTTGTCCTATTTGGTTTAGGTTGCTCTTCTTTTTCTAGTTCTTTAAGTTATAAGTATGTTGTTGATTTAAGATCTTTCTTATTTTTCAATGTAAGCATTTGTAACTATAACTTTTCTCCTTAATATTCCTTTTGCTGTGCACCATAAGTTTTGGTATGTTGTATTTTCATTTTTATTCACTTCTATTTTTTAATTTCCCTTGTGATTTCATCTCTGATCAATTGCTCATTTGAGAGTAAGTTGACTAATTTCAACAAATATTTGAATCATCCAGTTTTCTTTCTGTTATTGATTTCTAACTTTAAGCCACTGGGATCAGAGAAGATTCTTTGTATAATGTCTATCTTTTAAAATCAATTAAGATGTAATTGGTGGGGTATCTGGAAAATGTCCCATAAGCACTTGAGAAGGATGTGTCTTCTCTTGTTGGGTGTAATGTTCTATAGATGTCTAGAAGATCTGGTTGCTTTATTATGTCATTCAATTCCTTTATCTTTTTCTTAATTTCTGTTTGGTTGTTGTGTCCATTAGTGAGAGTGAAATCTTAATATTTTCAGCTATTATTGTAGAACTATTTATCCTTTCAATTATATTAATTTTTGTTCACATGTTTTGATGCCATTAAGTGTATAAATGTTTATATCTTCTTTCATTATATCTTCTTTGTACTGAAGCTTTCTTGATGTATGATGTCCCTCTTTTGTTCTTTTATAACCTCTTGAATTGAAAGCCTGCTTACCGCTGATATTAGTGTAGCCACTCTTACTCTCTGTTGGTTACAGTTTACACAGAAACCCTTTTCCATGTCTCCCTTTCATCCTGTTTGTGTCTGGAGCTAAGATGAGTTTTATAGACAGCATTTAGTTGGATCATTTAAACAAAACTATTCTGTCAATCTCTTTCGTTTGGAGAGTTTAATTCATTTATTTGAAAGCAATTGCTGATAAAGAGGGACTGACTTCTGTTGTTTTACTATTTGTGTATATGTCTTATAGGTTTTTGTCCTTAATTTCCTACATTACTGTCTTCTTTTGTTTTTAGTTATTTTTTTGTAGTAAAATATTTTAATTCATGTTTCCTTTCCTTTTTGGTATGTTCTGTAGGTATTTTTTTTGTGGTTGGCATAGTGATGATAGTTAATACCCTAAGGTTTTAACTCCTGGAGCTTGATTTCATGCAAATACTGTTCCTTTATCGCTTTGACTCAGCCCCGTTGCCATCACAAAATTATGACTCTATACATTGTGCGTCCAAAATCATAAACATATAATTTTTAGTGCATCAGTCTCTTTCCTTATTTAGAAAAGAAAATGTGGAGTTACAAGCCTAAGTTCCAATAATGCTAGCTTTTTTTTTATACTTGCCCGTGTATTTACCTTTACTGCACTCTTTATTTTTCTGGGAGCTTGGAGTTACTGTTTGTACCTATGTATTTTAACCTGCAGAGCTAGCTATAATAACCTGCAACTTCTATCTTTTTGCAATATCATAATTTTCCTTTCACTTTTGCAGAGTAGTTTTGCTTGGATATAGGATTCTTGGTGGACAGTTTTTCTTTCAGGACTTTAAATATGTCAGCCTACTGCTGTCTGGCCTCCAGTATCTCTTGTGAAAAAAATCTGCATATCGTCTTAGGGAGAATCCCTTGTTTACAACAAGTTATTTCTCTCTTACTGCCTTCGAGATTCTCTCACTATCTCTTTCAGCAGTTTTGTGCATAGCAGTGTGGTCTGTTTGAATTTAAGCACTTGGAAGTTTGTTGAGCTTCTTCGATGATCATATGCACAAATATTCCACCGAATTTTGGTTATTATGTCTTCAGATAGCATCTCTGCCTCTATCTCTGTCTTCTCTTTCTGGAACTCAAACAAAGCAGGTTAGTCCAAGAATGTTGGCCGCCTCGGAGTCCCTCAGACTCCTTTCTTGTTCTTTCATATGTTTTGTCGTTCCTGTTCTTCAGACTTATTTCACTTGTCTTTCTCCAAGTTTGCTGATTCATTCTTCTGTCTGCTCAAATCTGTCTTTGAATCTTTGACGTAAATTTCTCATTTTAGTTTTTTTGTACTTTTGAGCTCCAGAATTTCTTCTTGTTTTCTTTTTTAGGTGTTTCAGTTTTGCTTACATATTATTTTCTTGACTTCTTGCACACATTGATTTAGTTCTTTGAGCATCTTCGAGTCCTTGTCTAATTGATCTGCCAGCAGGTCTTTTTTTGGAAAAGATTCTGTTGGTGTATGTTTTTTTTTTTTCTTTAAATGAGACATACTTTTTTGGTTTCTTTATCTGTGCCACCATATCCAGATTGTAATTTTTACTTAGGGGAAGAGATAGAGTCCCAATGTTTCCTACTTCTTCATTTTCCAAGAATCCACCCTTTCTAGAGATTTCCCCTCATTTTTATCTAGACCAATTGCTCTCTATGTCTCTACTAATGTTTTTATTAGATTTCTTTCCAAGCCTTCCTTGATTAGATCACCTTCTCCGAAGTCCCAGGTCTTTATCTTCCTTGGTTTATTTCCTTAATAGCTTCAGGAGGAAAAGTACTTAGGATACTCAGTTTTGAGATGGATTTGAAGTATCTTTTCCCTCAGCTCATCCTTAATTGGTGTTTTGATTGGATATAGAATTCTAGATTGTGAATAAGTTTATCTTATAACTTTGAAGGCATGGTCTTTCAGTTTCCATTTTTCCTGTTTTAAAGGTTGATCCACATTGATTTGTCATCGTTTGTGTTTGTAATGTTTGTTTTTTTGTCCTTTTTGGAACTTTTAAGAATAATCTCTTTGCCTTATGATTGTAGTAAGTTTTGGTGCTATAACTTGGTGTCAGTCTATTTTTAGCTACCATCCTGTATTCTTATGGACGATTGCAACATGAAAACACATATTCCTCAGTTTTAGGAAATTTTCTGTTTTCTCTGTTCCCACATTCTTCTCTTACTATGATGTTGGCCTTCCTGGATTTAGCTTCTTATTTTCGTATCTGTTCTTGATTATCAGACGGACTATCACAGTGTCCCAGTGCTTGTGTTCAAGTAACTCTTATTTTATTTAGTAATGGCTTTGAGGTGCTTCAGTAATGATAGCAATTGAGAAAACATAAAGAGCTTCCTTTAAGTGCATCCTAGGTCAGCACAAGAGAGAGAGGGAGAGACACTACATTTATATAGCTTTTGTTATAGCGTATTGTTATAATTGTTTTTACATTATTAATTGTTATGACTTAGCTATAAAATGTCCCCTTAAAGACTCTTATGCTGAGTTTGGGTTTTGAGAAGGTGATTAGATTACCAGGACTCTAATTTCATAGGCGGACCAATCCATTGCTGAGATCATAATTTGAGGGCATTATTGGAAGGACTAGAGGCAGTAGGTGTGGCCTGGTTGGAGGGTGGACCAAGGGGGCATGTCCTTGGGTACTATTTCTGGTCCCCAGGCCTTCCTGCTGGTATTTTTCCATCTCTCTGTTTTCTGGATGTCATGAGATGAACACTTTTCCTCTACCAGGTCCTTCTGCCGTGATGCTTCCACCTCACTCCTGGACTAAAAACAGTGGCGCCAACTTACCATGAACTGAAACATCAGAAACCATGAGCCCAAATAAACTTTTCCTCCTCTAAGTTGACTTGCTCAAGTATTTGGATATAGTAATGAAAAATCTAGCACCACTATTCTTGTTAATCTTTTTCTATGACTGATTTCTTAAGTTAACCTTTCTCATAGGTATATATGCATAGAAGAAACAGTGCGTATAAGATTTGATATTATCCATGGTTTCAAGCATTCATGGTGGTCCTGGAGTATATTCTTCACAGATAAGGGGGATTGCTGTACAGACTCGCAGCTTTTTTCCTTAGATGGATATCTAGGTTAGGGAAAAAAACAAAATCGAATTTATTTTGTTCCACATTTGCCAGTTTTTAGTCACTGCTGTGAGAGAAGGCTGTGAGAGACGATAGCCAGAGATATTCCTGTTCCTTCCAGCTGAACTTCCAGCTGATCTCTCAGAGGAGAGCTGTTGCTAAGTCCTTAGATGGGGGTGGAGAGCAGAGAATATGGCCCTGGCACATAAAATATTAATTTAAAAGTTGATCAAGGCAGGCCGTTCAGTTGCACACCTGTTTCTCCTCTCCTGAAATGTGTGCCTTGGCTGCTGATTTTGGTTTTTGTTTTTCAGCCACAGAGAACTATCGATAGGTACTGACAGAAATCATTTTTGTTTATGCTCAGCAGTGTTTCAGGCTTTTTAAGCTTTCAGCCCTTCCATCACTTATTTTCTCTAATAAACACATCCCTACAGAATCAAATTATAAACGAAGAAGATGAAGCAGACCCCAGAAAATAACCCGTGATCAAGGCATCCTTGTGGGGACAGGATATCTGTGCTGGAGTGAGGGTTCCCGCAGTTGTGGAGCTTACTTCATTCCTGGAACTTCCCAGGGTGACACAGGCTGGTTGTGCAGTATCTGTTTCCCCAAACCTTCCAGCCTCACAAGCTTCCTGGTCCCACGGGGTGATTGTCTGTGAAAGAAGACAGTGGCGTTGGGCTTTCTGCCATCCATCCTTTTCCCTCTTCTTTTTCATTTGTTTCTTCATCTGCTTGCATGTCTCTGTTCTACGCAGATATATACACAAACATACACCCAAAAACACACACTCACAAACATGCACCAATAATCCTTGGGCTTCAGTTTTTGCCATTAGGTTTTTGCTGAGACGTGGCATGGGTGCGGTAGCATTACTTGCTATTGATATCATCTGAGAACCCTTAAATGGGGTTATGCTGTTGTCCCCCCAGACCTTTCTCTGGTCCTGTAGGACCTAATGAGAAGGGATAGATATGTGGAAAGATGGGATGACTGAGCTAGGAAGGCCTGGATCATAGAAATTCCCTATTTTATAATGGCTAACGTCCCATAAGCAGGGCTCTAATTACTGCCCTTAGTAGTTGTTCCATTTAAAACATTGTAAAAGTCCTGGTCAGGGAAAGCTGAAAAGAAACTCTGAGAAATGAATGTGTTGGTTGCAGTCTACATTCAATGACTGAAAAAGAAAGTTCTTCAAATAGTAGTAATTATAGATTCCTAAACTACAGGAAAAGTATATAACGTAACATAAGCATAGGAGAGCTGTAAATGTAAGCAGAGGACAGAAAATGTGAAATTCAATATAAACTTTAGAAGAGCAAGAATTGACTTGGCATCATTTTCAATTATAGAAAGAAAACAAATACAATGTTTATGCCCTCCTTTCTTTTTAATGGAATGGTAGGGGAATGAAGGGGAATTTCTATCTGGAGTTAGGAAAATTTGTCTAAAATTTATTTAAAAATGGGAAGCGATACTTTAATATAAAATCCTTGAAGAAATGTGAGGACTTCTCCGTAAGAAAAAATTGGGGTATTTCAAATTTGCTGAGATTATAAATGTACAGTTTTCTTTCTAAACTTTAGGACATATTGCAGAAAATTTTTAAAATATTTTCTTTGTGTTGAAGGTACTGTAATATCAGGGTTAATTTTTATTCTTGGATTATGCAAAGGAGCTGCTGACCTTGGCTGCCATTCCCCTGTATTTGTATAATTTGCCAGGAAGAATAGTGATTATTATTCAAAGGGCAATGTTGAGATTCTCCTGTCTGATGCAGAATTTTCAAGGAGAAAGAAGCAGGCGACAGTTGGAGGTTCAGCGTTCTCAACGTGGCCTTCAGTGAGACGCCTTTCATTCCACTTCAAGGCAATGTTTCATTTGTGGCTTTAGGTAGATTTGCAAAAAAGAGTTAAAAAGAGTTTGAATTATGAAGTGACTGAAAGCAGTATTTTAAATGACTAATGCATCCAGCTCTTAAAAACAGAGGCTGCAAAAACCATGAAGAAATGCCCATTCCATGCTGAACAGATTCAGGTAAAGGAACACAAATCAAGAAATAATCCCTTGTTGTCTTCTATTTAACTATGAACCTCTCACTACGTGTAGAGCCTTGGATTTCAACTGATCCTGTGCCAAAACGCACAAAGCAAACGTAAGAATGAGGAACACTGACATCCAAGTCAGCACTCGTGAAATGGGCAGTAGACTCTAATGTAGCTTGGAGTTGTCTTTCAAATCCAATGGAAGGAGATAAAACGTAATTTTCCAAAAAGGTTCTGATTGATGGAAAAGGCGTTTGAGGAATGAGCAGGAGGGTAGTTGGGGGCTGGGAGCTGCATTTTGAATGAAGCACTGTTACAAGGGGGTGCAGAGCAGCCAGCACACAGGCGGGTGCTCGCTGAGAAGTTAGGAGACCTCATCTCTGGGGAGTATTTAAGAAGCAGCCTGACCTTTCATTCTCTGAGCGTACGACCGTGATGCTGATGTTGGAACGAGGGTGCGTTAGTGCTGACGCTTACTGCTCTATTGATCGTGAGGGTTTCTTTGGAGGACATGACTGGCTTGTCAGTTGTTCACACTTCACTCATACACATCTCTCAAGTTTCCTAGCCAAAGAACAGACAGTCTCTTTACAGAGACTGTGTCAGCTGGAGGTGGCCAGGCTATGCTCCGGTAGCAAAGGACCCCAAATCTCAGCGTCTTCAGGGACTTTTGACACCACTGCCAGGTTGAGAATGAGAGCTGTGACTCAGACAGACTGAACCGTGCGCTCAGTGGCGGCAGAACTCTGCTCGGCAGCTGGTCATGGGTACACCTTCCTCCTGGTGCCACTAGAATGACATTTGGCTTCACTCAGGAACTCAAGAGTAGGGTGAAAGGAATAATCCCAAATTCCATTGTCACTTGTCTAAAATATTGTAGGAAAGGCACTGAAGATAAAATGATCATGACTAAGAAACTTGTTTCTGATCACCTCCCAAATATGATCTTTAGAGTTGGTTTCAACCCAAGATGCATTATATTATCTGTCGCTTAGCAGTTTGGGTTTTCTCTACTGTGAAGTGAGAGAGCATTTTTAATAACTTTGCGGTTCTAGGAAGTGATAAATGATTTCCCTTAGAGGATCAAGGGAAAGCAGATTTTAGTTCTAGCTCTTTCCGTCCTTTAACTCCTTTTGTGGTCAATATGAGCTCAGCACAACCTATAGAGTCCTCAGACTGTCAAGGAGGTGAAACAACTCAGGTCTTTGTCAGACCATGCTGTACAGATCGCCCCAGATTAGTTTATTACACACACACAGAGTGCAGTGATGATCGGAATTTTCCTGCATTGTTTACAGCCACTGTGCCTTTGCCCTTATCATCAGTTGGTATTCATTGGATAAAAGGTTTCAACAGGGAATTTGAACATACTTGAAGCATTTGCATTCCGGGTTTTCTACAGAAGTGACCTCTCTGTGTAGCTGTATTTGAACTGCACCGATTTTCCGGTCTTTGCATATTGGAGGAGAAGTAAATTCGAATAATAAACCATCCGGTCTCAGGCAGCCTAGCACACACTACACAATTTAATCAGTCAAGAATTTGCATTCTCCAGTTGCTAGGCAATGACATGTCTACATTCTCTTCAGTTAGGGTCAGGAGTTGCTGTCTGATATGAGGATATATTTGAGTTTAATAAATTTGATTCTGACTACTTTTAAATATAAGATTAAACATTTTCCATACAGAGGCAGCTATGCATATATAATTTCCATTGCTATTCCTTGTATTTTCTATAGTTTCTAATCATCTATTAAATGCAATAACTTGTTAGTATTTTACTATGATTTACTTTGCTGTATATAAAAATTTAAAAAGTGAGCAATCTTATTTCAGTAAAAGAAAATGATATATATATTTCAATAACTGAACATAGCAATTAACCAGTTGAGTTCTTACAAAATAAGAAGAGCAAAACTGCATAACCGCCAACATTCTGCTAAAATCACTCAATGTACATATGTTGTTCACAGTGATCCTCAGGAAATATTGAATGTTATTTTGTAACAATATTAAACAAATTTATAGAAGCAAAATTTCTCATTTCTGATGGTATATTTTTCCAGCTCACAAATAATTTCTTCAATATCTTTATTGAGGTATAGTTTCTGAACCATAACATTCGATCACTGTAAACATACAGTTCAGGTTCACAGTCAGTTTAGGGTACCACTGTTCACTCTCAAATTTCCCCTGTTTCCCTTGGCAATGAATCCATGCTCAGACCCTCAGTGCTAGGCACCATTGATGTGTTTTTTGTCTTTGTGGTTTTTAAATGAAGTTATTAAATATATGATTTAAGTGGAATCACATAATACGCAGTGCTTAAGGTCTTTCAAGACTTTTTTCATACTGTAGCACACATCAGTGATTGTTACTTTTTATTGCTTACTTATTTCCATTTCATTTATCTATTCAGCAATTGAAAGACATTTGAATGTTTTCAGTTTGGGCTATTATGGATAATTGGAGTGTAAGTATTCATATAAAAGTCTTTATGTGTGGATATATATATATATATAGAGAGAGAG
>NW_022900942.1:61924251-61925412 GCF_012274545.1 Fukomys damarensis | reverse complement strand
TATATATATATATATATTCTTATTTCTCTTGGATAGGTGTTTAGGAGTAGAATTGCTTGGTTATACAGCACATTTATACTTTCAGGGTTTTAGAGAAACCACCAAACTGTTTTCTAAAGAGGCCGTACCATTTTCTGTTCTCACCTGCAAAATATGAGGGTTCCAATTTCTCAACATCCTTGCCAACAGTTGATATAATCAGTCTTTCTGATTATAGCTATTTTAGTATTTGTGTGTGTGCATGTGTTTTTTTTTTCTTGTTTTTTTGTATTTTGTTTTTTGAGACAGGGTCTCACTATGTGGTTGAGGCTGACCTGGAACTCACTATGTATCCCAGGCTGGTCTCAAACTCACAGTGATCCTCCTGCCTCAGCCTCCCGAGTGCTGGGATTACAGGCATGTGCCACCATGCTTGACTCTAGTATTTGTGTTATGTTATGTCACTGTTACTTTAGTTTGCATTTTAAAGCAGTTACTGATGATGTTATGGATCTTTTTGTGTGTTTATTACCTATCCATATGTATTCTTTGTTGAAATATCTACTCAAATATTTTGCCCAACTGGTTTTTATTAGGTTATTTTCTTGTTACGGAACTGTGAGAGTTTTTCTTTCTTAAATATATTCTGGAAAGAAATACTCAGTTATAATGATTTTCCATTGTTTTTTCCCAGTCTTTAGCTTGCCTTTTCATTTTCTAAGTGATATCATTTGAAGATCAAGTGTTTTATATTTTTGATGAGGCACAGTGTATTTCATTTCTGCCACTTTTGGACATTGGTAGTGTATTCTGTTGTCTCTTAAATTTATTAAATTCAGTAGTTTTAAACTTAATATGTTTCCTAGGATTTTCTACTTACACAGTCATGTTATCTGTAACTTGGTGAGAGCAGAGAATATTTCTTGGCTCCCAAATTTAAGGGATTGCCTTCAATTACTCATAATTATGTATGATATTAGCTCTAAGATTTTTTTCTTTTTATTGAGTTTATTGGTACAATCTAGGTATACAATACAGTTACATTCATCATTGGGATTCTGTACCTTTACATAATAGGTCTTGATTCTCATTTTTTCCCCTTGTCCCTGCCCTCCCTTCACCCCCTCCCCCCATTTACAAACACTTTATTTCCATTTTTTCAGTTTCTCATATTTTTTTTTC
>NW_022900942.1:61915742-61922744 GCF_012274545.1 Fukomys damarensis | reverse complement strand
AGTGTTTAATCTCCTGGATATCTGTTTGAATCTGTTTTATGGATTCCATTTCTTTCCTATGTTGGGCGTTTATTTTTTCCATTTCTTTCTTATGCTGGGCCTTCATGGCTTCTATCATGGTCCTGAGCTCATCTATTTTTTTGTCAGTTTCTGCTCTAGAGTCTCGAATCACGACTTCCATTTTGCTCACTATCTCTATGGTTATCTGGGAAATTATTTCTGTTTTGAATTTTTCTAGAGCCTGATTGATCTGTTTTGTTACTTCCTGTGCTTTGAGTTCAGGGTGTCCTGGTGGTTCACTATCGGCCTTTTCATCCTCATTGCCCTACTGTTTGCCATTGGTGAACTGGAAGTCTGTCCTTGTGTCTTGCTTAAGTGTTTTCTCATTTTAAATTTTGTTGTGGGACTGTCCTTGGTTTAATCTCTGGATTATCACCCAAATCTTCCTGATATAGTTGCGCCCTAGCTTCTGTGTCTCTAACGACCCACGGATATTCTCATCTTCATAACATCAGAGAAAACAGCTCATCAAGTCAGCCGCAATGCTTTACCCCAACTGATACAATCAGCAACACATTAAGATCAAGCACAACTTGGACACTGACCACCCGTGGTAGTCACTAGTCTATCACCCTTAAATCATTTGAATTAAATTGAAATCAAGAAGCAGTCCAGAACATGTCTGCAGTGAACAAAATTTCAATATAGTATATTAACCATTTAATGGCTCAGACAGAGCAAGGATGCATGACCCCTGATCTCAGTTAGCTGATGGCTGAACCCCATGATGCTGACTGACCTTGGGCTGCAAGGCCCAGACTGAGTTCCCCAACCTTCTGAATGGTTGAACTCCACACTGTTCTATTACAGGTTTCCCATGCCCTTTCTTTAAAGATGTTCAAAGTTGGGAACTCAGAAAAATACCCTTGATGACCACCTCTGCCTCTGCAGAGTGGGTCCAAAGACTGGCACAGTCAGGAGGTCTGACAGTGTGGGGGGTGACAATGGCGACTTATGGGGGTTCATGGGCACCCACGTGGCTACCTCCCGGTGCTTGAGTGATGGTGGCTGGGTCGGGAGCAGGCTTGGCTCTCCTTCCCTCTATGGATCTGGGCCCGGGCTCAGCTCTAAGTTTTTGAAAGAGCTCTGTGTTAGCTATTTTCTTGTTGCTGAGACAAAATACCTAACACCCAAAGTTAAAGGAGGAAAGATTTGTTGTAGCTCAGTTTGTAGAGGTTTCAGTTTGTAATCAGCTGACTCCAAGGCAGGGTGGTGTGGGAGAGGGGCGCTGCAGAGGAGAAAGTGTCCATGGCAAAGCAGGGCAGGAAGAAGGTAGACAGCTGTGAAGTAGCAAGCAGCAAGTAGCAAGTGACAAGTGACAACCAGTGAATCTGTCTATGTCTCTCATATCCTATCCAGGCCACTCCCCCTTAGGGCAGGTAGCACTCACCCCCAGGGTGGGGCAGCCTTAATCCTAGCTTCAAACCATGAATCAATTCCAGTGTCACACCCTTGATCCCAGCAGTGCACACCCTAGATCCAGCCACCTGTAAAAGGTTCCACCTATGACCACATGAAGACTTGAGGGGACGTCTACATAGAAGCTATAATAATCTCATTTGTCATATTGAGGGCTTTTCCCCCTGTTCTTAGTTCATTGAAAGTTTTTGTCTTGAAAGAGTGTTGGATTTTGTCAAATGCATTGAAAGAGAGGTTTTTGTCCTTATATCTCTTAATATGGCACATCACATTAATTGATTTTCAAGTGTAAAGCCAACCATAAATTCCTGGGGAAATTCCTACTTGGTCAAGATGTATATTGTTTTTCAGCTGTTTTTGGATTTGGTCTGCTAATATGTAATGAAAGATTTTTGTGTTTATGTTCATGAGAGAAATTGGTCAATGATTTTTATTTAAAAAATGTCTTTGCTTGCCTTTATCAGGGGAAATTTGACTTTATAAAACAAATTGAGAGATTTTTTTTCCTCTTCCTCTCATTTAGAAAGCATTTGTTTTAGGGTTGGTAATGTTGTTTTTCTTCAGTATTTGATGGTAATCAATCTGAGCCAGGGCTTTCCTTTCTTGGAAGATTTACAATTGCTAATTTAATTTCTTTACTTGAAATATACCTACATGTATTTTCTATTTTTTTATGAAATTTGATAATCTAAACTTCCCCCCTTTAATCCAAGTTGTCTAATTTGTTGCCATAAAGTTGTCTGTGACAATCCCTTAGGATCCTTTTAATTTATTTAGAGCCTTTTGTATTGATATCTTCTCTTCCTTTCTTTTGTTTGTCAATTTTTGTCTTCTCTCTTTTTGTCAACTTACTTAAGGCTTATCAATTTTGTTAAAATTTTCAGAGCCAACTTTGGTTTGACCAATGTCCTTTATTGTTTTTCTTTTTTTTCTATTTCATTTTTAAGCTCTGATTTTATTTATTTTCTGTCTACACATTTTGTATTTCACTTGGTCTTTTTTTAATAATAAGTTTCTCAAAATAGAAACTTGGATATTTAAAATTTTATAATCTTTTCTAATGCAAATATTAAAGCTATAAGTCTTGTCTAGGCAACCTATCTGATCCATTTATTATGCTCTGTTTTTACTTTCATTCATTTCACAAAATTTTAAAGCTGTATTTTTGTTATCTTCTTGACCTGTTGGTTACTTAAAATTGTGTTTATTTATTTTACAAATACTTAGGGAATTTCCTATTTCTTTCTCTTTTGTTGACTTCTAATTGAAATCATTTGTTTTAGAACACAGGCTTTGCATTATTTTATTCTACCTGTGGATACTCCTTTTTGGGGTGTTCTTCTGCTCTGGGGTGAAATATTCTGTATACATCAACTAGATAAAACAAGTTGGTAATCTTCCATATTCTTACTGATTTTCTGTCTGTCTGTGTTACTGGGGTCCGGGGGGGTCCTCTAGGATCCTTCTAGAGATTCTAATTCTTATTGTCTCAAGCAAAGAAGTTGACAGGAAATGAGGTAGCAATGTTTTACATTTAATACAAGTAGGAAAAAAAGTATGCTTTGCACATTAAGTGCAGGCCAATTAGAAGTAAAAGAAGTACACTCTGCAGAGTGCAGAGTTTAAAGTGGCTGCCAGCTTAATGGCAGCCTTGTCCTTGCTGTGATGTCAGATTAGGTCATCCTATCTTAGATTTGGTTGATTTTGCACCAGAAAAATTAAAAGTAGCAATTCCCTGATTGGTCCCAGGTGCAGCCCTTGTGAACAGCTCTGCACATGTGTCCGGGATCTCCATGATTGACAGATGGTGCCCACTCACCTCGCCCATTGGCCACTCCCTAATCTCCTGCCTTAGTTGTCCTATCAATCAATGAGAGGTAAAGATAAAAATTTAAAAGTATAAATGTCAAAATGTCTCCTTTCTTCAGCTGTCTCATTTTGGTTAAAATATTTTCAGGGTCTGTTATTAAGTACATATATATTTATACTAATATCATGTGATGTATTGACCCTTTCATGATTATAAAAGATTCTTTATTTTTCTACCTCTTCATGTTGGACCATGTTTTTCATGTTTCTTGTCTTTTTTGGGTTAACTCTGTTGCTACCAGACTGTCTTCTTTGTTCAGTAAGTGTTCCGAAAGATCCCTTATACTTTCTCAGTTGATTTTTATGTCATCCAAACTCTGGGTTTGTTTAATTATTCTGATTTTTTTCCTCCTTTTATAATTTGTTTTACTTGTACTGTGAGATTTAATTTTTTAAACACTGGCTTTATGGTTTTACTTGCTCAGCTTTAAAATTTTATCCTGCCTTCAACTGGACTGCCATAGAAAGTCTAAGTATGTATAGTCTAGAAGTTGGCCAATAATATGGACAATCTTATGCACAAATATTCCTAGCCAGTAAAGCTTCACACTCAGTCAATATAATTGTGAGTTGGGGAGCATTTTCAAAGTTTTGCCTAGCTCCCCAGTCTCCCATTCCTTTTAATTTTGGCCTGGATTTCTTGGGTCTTTTTCATGCTTGTATGTGGCAGATCCTCAGTTAGCAAGGGAGGTGGGGAAGTTACTTAACCTGTCTATTATTATTTTCAGGTTTCCTTATTAAATCTCTTACAGCTGCACTGCTTGTCCAATTCAGCCTGCAATTTCAGGTTAGCAATTTGCAGGTTTCCGTAGCAAGCCACTTTTCGCTGACAAGATTACAGGTTTCTTCCTGTCCCCACTAACTTGGTGTCATACTCCTGCTGATGAATATCTGCTGTTTTTACAGGATTGCTGTTTCACCAGGTGGGGGTGGGGTGGCATGGTGTAGAGCTATTGTTTTTACTAACTGAGCTGGATAGGGGCTAGAGAGTTGAATAGAAACCTCTAGGTGAGAAGGTTACTGGCTCAGAGTTCTTGACAAAAGTTTCAGTAGTTTTTGAAGGAGAAAATCTTTTCTTTTTTTTTTTTCCTCATTGAGTTGGTACATTGTAGGTACACAGTACAGTTACATTCATTATTGGGATCTTGTACCTTTGCATGACAGGTCTTGGTTCTCATTTTAGAAAATCTTTTCAATTTGAGGTCTGGTTTGATTGTCCTCTGTTTTATTATTATTACTATTATTATTGTGTATACATGTGTGTGTGTGTGTGTGTGTGTGTGTGTGTGAAGAGATTTATCAACTGTCTTACATCATCATAAGCCCTTTTATTGTATTTTTTCTTTGTTTTTTTTTTTAAGATAGTAGCATGCTTTTAAAGAATTTTAACAAGATCTAAAATTTTTTTGTCAGACAGTAACATTGTTAAAAAGTAGAAAAAGTAGATCATGATTCCAAATGTCATGGGCATAAACTTTGATAGAATGAAATTGTGCAGGAGACTGCAATATTGATCATGCCCCAAAGCAGACTATAAGTAGTGCAGGCTATAAAGAGTTAACCCCACACCTGGCTTGTTTATAGAAGCTTACCTGCTGAGGTCAGAGTAACTCACACCCAAATTCCATCCCTACAACTAAAACCTTAACTAGAAGGCCAGTGTTCTAATTACAACCATATACTTTGTGTATTCTATTCCTAATTCCTAATTGTCTTTTAAAAGACTTGCTTACATTAATTTCTATAGAAACTGTGCAAATCCTTGCATGTAGTGCTGTCCTTGCACATAGCTTGCCTTTATCCTAATAAAAATCAGTGGCTTAGACTGCCAACACCTTTGTTAGGTGCACCAGCATTGGTTGTCCTGGTGCCTTGCTTTCTGTCTCTCTTAGTTCTGTCTTTCAGCTCCCCCTCCTTCAGGTCTGCTTTGTATACTGAGTAGGAGACTGGAACCTACAGCAGAGATTTCCAGTAATGTTTCAAAGGTCTCCAGTAATTGGTGCCCACCATGGGGCTTGAGCCGGTGGTGAAGGACCTGGTGTGGGCAATGGGAACTTGATCTTGGAGCCGTGGAACTGCTTGATGGCTGACTGGTGGCACTTGCTGGCTTAGATCTCCTCCACTTTCACCATCTGGATGGAGTGAGTGTGGGTGTGGTGCCAGATGCCCATGTCTCGTTTACACTTGATTACTGAGGTGGAGGATTGCTTGAGTATAGGAGTTCTGGGCTGCAGTGCACTATGGTGACCCAGTGTCCACACTAAATTCAGCATCAATATGGTGACCTCCCAGGAGACAGGGTCTCAGTATATTGCCCAGGCTGGAGTACAGTGGCTATTCATGAGTATGATCCCACTACTGAGCAGCATGGGAGTTTTGACCTGCTCCATTTCTGATTGGGCTGGTTCACCCTTCTTTAGGCAACCTGCTGGTTCCCTGCCCCCATCTCTTAGTTCTGTCGTTTAGTTTTTTTCTCATGCCTGCTTTGTACACTGAGTTGGAGACTGGAGCCTACTGCAGAAGTTTCCAGGAATGTTTCAGGGGTCCCCCAGTAGGTTTCTTACAAATGCCAAAGTGGTGATTTTATTCTTTAAAATTAAGAATGACATAGGGTCATACTAATAGCTCAAGTTGGGCTCAAACTTACATACCTCCTGCCTCAGCCTTCCAGAGTGCTGGCATTACAGGTATGTTTCCAGTTTTTGGAGTCCTATAGATTTTTCCCAAGGATTCTTTCTAGATTCTTGATGTCCTGAACAAAAAAATTGGACAAGAAGTGCAATAAAAATAATGAGGGTTTATATTTATCAAAATTAGGGGAAAGAAGTACACTCTACGGAGTGACAACTCTGGCCATTGAGAGAGTTTACAATGGCTATGAGATAAATGGTGTGGGCTTTTGCATCTCTCAGTCCTAAGACTGACATCAGATCTAGGCCATCCTGTCCAAAGCTCACTTGATTTTATAGCAGATGTAAATGAAGAATTGAAAATAGCATTTTCTGATTGGTCCCAGGGGTTTGGGAACTGTGTTTGGTGCCTGTGCTCTTGGTCTCTGTGACTGACAGGTCATGTCCATTTGTCCAGCCAACTGGCCACATCCTAATCTCCTGCCCCACTGTTGCTCCCAGCTAGATAAAGATAAAATGTCAATCAATATTAAAGAGCATACCACAGTACTTCAAAGTTCCACATATCGTCTTTATGCACACTTGATGTTCCACAATTTTAGAGTCTAAAATCAGCCACCAAGAGGAAAATTTAAAGAAGTAAGTGTTCTTTTAACTTTTACATGAACTTATGTTCTTCAAAAATAAAACTAATTTATTAAAAGAATAATATAATTATATGCATAAACATTAAATTTAAGCCTAGTTATAAGTAGGTCAAAATATGAATCATTTCATAGGTCAATTTTAAGAAGGTAAAACATTTGTGAAAATGAACCATACAATAAAAGAAAAGCTCTGGGCTTTAGAAATAGATAAATAAATATGTGTCTTATTGATTAGCTATAGAAATATGGTTAAGTGAAAATAATTACTAATGGGATTGAAATTGTCCTAAATTGTCTTTAAATAAGTGTATATAGGATTAAATAAGATAGGTAATGATGCAATCATACACACACACACACACACACACACACACACA
>NW_022900942.1:61857115-61915727 GCF_012274545.1 Fukomys damarensis | reverse complement strand
AGGTAATGATAATCATACACACACACACACACACACACACACACACACAAGCACACCTACCTCTTAAGGAAGATTTTTTAAAAAAGCTAATTTTATCCCTCATCTTCATTATATTAACAAAAAAGTAACATTTAAAGTGAGCCCTAGTGAATTTAATTGAGAACTTGATGGTACCATGTAACTTAGAGTAGCCTAAAATACTATTTTTTTCTGAACCTAAACACTGCTTATTAGCTCATAGCATGTCTAATTTTTAAGTAAGTTACTGTCAGCTGTCATAATCTTAGCAGTGAATTTTTTAAAAAAAGCATTAATTTTCAAATGGACTGATGGAAGAAAACTTGATGTTATTTTCTGATATTTCTTTTAGAAATACTCTCTTCACATAACTTATTGATCAACTTGCTTTAGATTTGTAATAACCTTTTTATACGGTCTCATCAAGTCAAATGTTGAATCCACCTGTCAATACTCTCTGCCCATTGGAAGGTGTTTATTCTTTTGAGTAATTTATGTACATGTGACTTCATTTGGAGAGTCTATGTGAAGCTGCTCATATTTGGCCATTTCTGATCTTCAAAAATTGCAATTTTATCCAATCTATAAACACATTAATGACAAGCAAGGTCAATTTTGTTTGGGTCTCTAAGGTTTTCGGTTGACTTCATTCAAAGCCTGCAATGTCTTTCATTACCCCTGCTTACTTTTTGTCTTCTCTTTCTTCCAGACTCCTCTCTACAATGCAGTTTGCCTTAGAGACAGCTTTTGCTTCCTAAGGAGTACAGAGCTATAAATGAAATAATTCACTTATAATCTCATGATACAAAAAACAAAACAAACATGGCATTAGTGTTCATAATAATATATATGAATGCTCATATTCCATGTGTATTTTCAAATCATCTTCTTTACTGAAGTTCTCTTATTCGTATATTTAAAACAGTACTTTCTGTAGGATGTACATTCCTTAATGGAAGGTGTTTTATTAGCTCTATCCAAACAGTGACTACCATAGGAAGGATTAGCCAAGATCTTTAAGTGCCTTAGATGAAAATACCAGGAATGTGTGTATAGAGTTGATGGAGCTGGCTTAGTAGAAGCAGAGAAAGAGGGACATAATATTCTAAGTCCCTAAAATTTAAAATCTATAAATGAAATGTTGTGACAGTGTACACCCATAAAAATCTTTTGGATGAAAATATTTTTGAAGATGTCTTAAGGATCAACGAACTAGGAAGACTGAGTTTATAGGAAGGCAAAGCTGAGAGGAGACTGTGTTTCTTTTATGAAAAAGTCAGATTGCACGGAAAGAGAAAGCTCTTGATGGGTGGTGAACTCACTGGCCACCACCTGGCTCTGTTTATTGAAGCAGTAATCCAAGCAGGAGAACCCACTGGGTGCAGCCAAGGTTGGAACCCAGTGGGTTTTCGGGGGCTTGGCAGGAGATAAGCAGTCACAGTTCATGTTCCAGGTCCTGGAGGTCAGAGTGGGATGTGTTTGTTGATATTCTCAGGAAGACGTCCCTGGCTGTGTGGTCAGAATAATGCCCTTGGAAATTTGCTCTTTCCTTGTAAGAATCAAAATTTAAAAGAAGTTCATGAAGGCACAGCCTTGACTGTGAGAGGTGAAAGATCAATAGGAAGCTTGATCTGATTCGAGGACTGTATGGTGTTTTCATTTTTTGCTATTTTTGAATTTGTACCAGGGAAACTTTGTTGGGTTTCTTACTAGGAGATATAATATGTTAAGTGATAGATGTAAATTTGTGAAATGAAATTTTTGGTTGGATGATGATGAGTTTGAATTCTAGTTTCCTTTGTTAGTAGCTCTGCATTTTAATTGTTAATCAGTGTCTCTGAATTTTCACTTTCATTTTACCTGTGAAAGATCTCACTTTATGGAGTTGATGGAGATCAAATGAGATATTTATGTAAACACATTGTGTAAGCAATGAGTGATACAAATATTAGTCACCCTTAATACAATCTAGAAAATTTTACTAGGTGTTACTGAAAGTAGAATCAGTTATCTGTGCTCAAAAGTAGATGACAGTATTTTTCAGGTTTGCTACTATAAATCTTGATGGTATAAGAAACAAAATTTAGTTATAGTAGTTCTGGTTAATTAGTTTGTACTTCAACATTTCCTATTTTCCCCAACAATACCCCTGGAAAATTATAGTGGTAGGAAAAGGCATTTCCTCATTGGTAGTAGGAGCAATACTTAATATTAATTTAGTTTGAATCAAATCAACATTTTTTGTTTCCAGTATAATATCACAAGTTAGTGCTTTGAATTGATACTGTATTTTGAGAAGTCCCTTATTAAACTCTAGCAATGCTACTTTAAAAGGAATCATAGAAAAAGCTATGATGCATTGATAATTAACACTTTATGGAAAAGAAATAAGATTCAGGATGACACCATTCATACAATTTTGAGGTATGTTTACCATCCCTTCTAATACTTATTAATCAGAATGCTATTTAGTTTTTGACTTATGAAATAGAGTGCTAATTTGATGTTACTCTAATACAGTCACTTTTCTTGCCAGAGAGTAATACATAATCTCTTACTATAATTTTATCTTAGGAGATGTCAGAGAAAAGTGGATCAATAGCAGCATCTAGGAGAGATATCACTAATTATAAGAAAAGACAGTTTAATTAAAGTCTCTTCCATCTGAAAGTCTAATTCATAAGCATTTTGTTTTATTTTTTCATATATTCTTTTAAAGCAAGTAATAAAATTTTATAAGATCAGCAGGCCTTAGAGCAATAATAATTAAGAATCTGAGGGTGTTAGGAAACAACCAAAATTAAATTTAGTGTGATATTGACTGAACATGAGAAGCCAAATTTTTTTTCTAATAAACTCAATGGAATATCACAGGAAGAGAACTTCTGCTTAAGACTTCTCTGTTTGCAAAGCTCTTCCCATGAGCCCTAGTTCTCCTCTCTGTCTCCTTTGTGGCAAAAACACTTGAAGAATCGCCTCCTCTCATTTCTATCCTCTTCTTCCTTTTGCTCATCAGCCCTCTACAATCTGGTTACCGCCTCTACCATGTGCGTGTATTGTGGGGTTAATATTTGTTGGGCCCGGGCTAAGCAAGTTATGTATATTATCATTAATTTCTTATAGTAGTCTGTGGATGGATGTTAGGAATTTCACTTTCCTTTACTAAAGTTGTTTCAGATAAAAGTTACTTTATTAGTCTGCTTGGCCCCAGTGAAGGAAACAAACACAACTTGTCTTAAAGCAAAGAGAATGTTCTGGGCCGTGCATCTGAAAAATGAGAGATTTATGTTGGTTTTAGGCGGATGAGGCCCTTGCTTTTGTCTGTCTCTTACCTGCTCTTTGTGAATCTCCATTCTCCATAGAAAGCAAGAACTAACTTTCTATGAAGGAGCAGAGACAGTATTAGATATAAACCTGCATTTTACCAGTTTGCCACTTTTCAGTGAGAAAAAGTACCTCAGTCCGAGACAAGGGTCTAGGTCTTACCTTGTTTTTTGGTCAGGCTTGGATCTTGGGTCTATCTATGGGACAATGTAGGAGAAAATCTTTGTGACATTGACTTAAGCCAGTGCAATAAACCAAGAAACATGGTCCAGAAGAAGAAAGTTGACACATTGGAAAATTTGCTTTTTATTTTGTCTTGCTTCCATGGAGCATTTGAGTCTGGTGACAGTTCCCAGTTTGTTGTGACTTTCTCCTTTTACCGTACCATTTTGGCGGAGGACAGTTTCCGCTGTGGGGTTGGTAGGTGGGTGTCAGACCCTAGCAGATTCCAGGTGGACTCTGAACAGAGCAGAGTTGTGTCTCATTCTCAAGGACACTTGGAATAGTCAGTTTTTTAAAAAACATATATTTTACCCATTGTGATAGGTGTGTGGTAATTTCCTCTTATGGTCTTGATTTACCCTTGCCTAATGACCAGGGCTAGTGAGTATTTTCATGTACTTGTTGGACATCCATTTATCTTCACTGGTGAATTGTCTGTTCTGTTTTTTTTTTTTGCCTGTTTAAAAAAATGTGGTTGCTTTCTTATTAGGGGTTTGAGAGTTCTTTATATATTCCAACTACAGCCCCTATCAGATAGGTAGTTTGTAGATAATAGTATTCCAGTCTGTTGTTTGGTTTTTCATTTTGTTGATAGTGCTCTTGAAAGTTCTACACTTTTAGGCCTCACATTTGGGCCTATAATTTATTTTGCATTGATTTTTGTATATGGCACAACGTATGGGTTGAAGTTCTTTGTGTCTGCTCTTTGGCCACCGCAGCCCGATTGTTCCAGCAGTGTTTGTTGAAAAGATTGTCCTTTCTCTACTTCCTTTACAGGTTTGGAAAAAAGGCACTTATCCTTGTTATAGATTCAATTCAGTCCAGCCAAAATTCATATGGACTATTTTTAGAGGAGCAACCCTTAAGGAGGTAATTAAGGGTATGAGGTCATGGGGATGGGGCCCTATTATTATGACAGGGAGTTTCCCGATAAGAAAACAAAGAGGCCCCAGAGAGCCTGTCCACAGAAGAAAACTCCGTGTGTGGACACAGCAAGAAGGTGGCTGTCTGCAAGCCAGGAAGAGGGGCTTCAACAGAAACCAAGGCAGCTGGCACCTTGGTCTGGGACTTGCAGCTTAGAGAACTGTGAGAAAATCAATGTGGGTCACTCAGTTGGGGTCACTGTGTTGGGCAGGCTTAGCTACATCTCTGCGTGTGTATTTCCACACGGGCCTTTCAGTTCCATTGGTCTAGTTGTCTGTTTTGACACGAAGTCCATGCTGTCTTAATGACCATAGCTTCATAGCAGGTCCTTCCGTGGGGAAGGGGGAGCTCTCCGTTTTGTTATTCCTTTCAAAAGTCATTTCACTGTTCTAGTTTTCCTTGCATTTCTCTATATAAGTTTTATAAGATATGCCTATTTTTAAAAATGTTTACATGAAAAACGTTGTTGGGGATGAGATCTAAATAGTGGGAAACAAAATCAGTTCTTAAAGGTGGTTCATAAAAATTACAACTCTAAGGTATTATTGAAAAATACAACTTTGGTACCATTTTTGCACTCTTTAAGATATTTCCCAGATTAGTCTAGCAAATGAATCAGTTCCTTAAAATTATGGAAAACTTTCAAGAAAAACATTAAGGAAAGCTATTATAGAACCCTGAAATTTTAGCAGCAAGATTTCAATATGGGAATTTCTTTTATTCCTAAGATGATTTGTTTTCTTCCTTTGCTTTGTCATATAGTGCTTAGATTACAAAGTACACTGTCTTGTTAACAGTTTATGTACTTCACTGCAAGTATGTTCATTTGGTAAACTGATCTATTTAAAAAACCTCACAAATTTTTGCTAGTAATTTCTACATCATCATCTGTTTTCAACATTGTATTTCAGTGTATACATTCTAATTTATATTTCTAAATGAAACAGGACCCAAAGCTCTTGTATTTCCAAAAAGTATCTAGATAAAAAGTGCAAAAGCCAGCTTTCTTCCTTTAGCAGTTTTTTCAGTTTATCAAAAACATAGTAAGTAAGAAATAATTTCCTGTCTCTGTACCTCGTTTCCAAAAACGACATGCTAATTCTGATAATTGTGGTATTTAGTGTTTGTTTTCGAGTTAAAGGCTTGAATTTCTCATAAAATGTCACAATACTGCTTGTAAATATTACACTGTTGCTGTTACTTTTTTTTTTGTAAAATTCAAATACGTATCTGTTCTCTGCATTTCTGAGAGGGAACGGCTGTGGTGAACCATGAGCCACAACTGAAGGTGTCCTCTTGATCATGAGCAAAGAGATCGGACACTAACTGATGTAGCAAAAAGGAAGAGTTTGGTAGAAAGCTATGGGCTACATCCTGAAAGTAAGAAGGAATCGAAGGACTGAGCAGAGGGCTTAGCCTCACCGATTCCCAGGCTCTACATCTCTGAGATCCTAAGTTTAAATTCCCAGGAGACCGAATGATCTCGGTAGTTTTGGTCAGTTCTCTCCTCCTGGAGCACCTACCTGTGGCTCAGGAAATAGTCACCCGGAAGAGGCTTGCGCGCTGATAACCTGCTTCTCTGCACAAACTGCGTTCTGGGACCGTGGAAAATACCCGAGCCGCTTGCTTGAATCCCTCCGTGTGTGACATTGTATTAATTTATGTTGACAAAGCTGCCTTTCACTGGCTTTGTTATTCAATACTTATAAAAATTACATAATGTACATATTTTGATCATTTGTTTTTTTTTTTTTTTTTTTTTTTGGTCTGGGGGTGGGGTGGGGATCTAACTCACGACCTTGCGCTTGTGAGGCACACACGGTGCCACTGACCTAAATTCCTGGCGCTTATTTGTTCGTTTTTAATCCTGGGGAAGGGAAGACGCTGGGAAGTCTACAGAGCACATAAACAGCAGAGTCTGCTGTCAACCAAAGGCCTCATTCTAAGTTTGCAGGAGGAAAGTCAAGCTTGGTAAAAAAAGAAAGAGCCAGTGAGGGGTTTTAAAGTAAACTTCGGAAAAATATTTTGTTAGGAAGTAGATATGTAATGTTAAATAGATGAGTGGCTCTCCCTACTCCTCCTCCTACCAGAAGCTGTCATTTTTTTTTGTCCTTTAATCTCTTTTAGATGTGCACATTGAACTGATTGCTTTTGATAATGAATAGTTGCTTTTCTGCAGGCAAAACACAGATCCACAAATTATTTTGCATCATTTGAGGTTCCAAGTTTCATCCCAAGGTTCTTGCCTGCCTATTTATTTCCTTAGAAAGGAGAAGAAAGGTAACAGCGATGACGAGGGAGTGAGGTCCAACAAAAGAGGCGGTGATGTTTGACTAAGCAGTGAACAACACAGCAACAAGGGAAAATGTTCTCCAAATGCCAGGTGCCTTTGTGTCCTTGCCTCCCACATCCTCAGGGTTCAGGATAGGAGAGATGATCTGGGAGCCTGAAGAATTCTAATTTTTCTCCATTGTCCAGGGGAGACCTTTGAAGGTGATATTAGACAGTAGATAAGAGACAATTAAAATATCACATCTTCCAGTTACAATATCTCCCACAATCTCCCTGTTGTTCTCCTTCATCCTGTTGTATTTTCAGGTTTTCTTTCTCATTAATGAGTGAATATTTGGAGTCTCTTCATAACTTATAGTGATGACAAATTAATTTAGAATTTCCATTGAGTGTTTACTGGTTAAAATAAGAAGCTTTTTAAAATCTTTATTAAATGTATTGGTACATTTTAGGTATACAGTACAGTTACATTCATCCTTGAGATCTTGTACCTTTATGTCTTATCAAGTTCTTATTTTTCCCATTCCCCAGCCCTCCCCTCAGCCTCTCTACCCTTCCCTGTTTACAAAGACTTTGTTTCCATGTTTTTCCTTTTCACATATTGTTTCTTTTTCCTTTTCACCTTTCTTTCCCCTATCCCTTCCACTTTCCCTACTCTTTTAGACCTTTTCTTCCTATTACACAATATCAATTATACATTTTGACCCTTATTTACACTTTTACTTTTTTCACACCAGAGAAATGATTCGGTATTTACACACGTGTGACATTAATTTCACTTAAGAGCATGGCCTCAGTGTGCATCCACTTAGCTATAAATCTAAGAATCTTGTTACCTTTGCTATTCGCCATTTTTAATGAAACAGAGAAAGCTGGCCTCAGCCTAACATTCAAGGGAATCTCTGAAAATGTATTATTGTGGAAAGGTAAGTGGAGAGAGCAGTGACATTTCTCCTACTCCACTCACAAATGTCTCCCAGAATTTCCCTGGGCTTCTTGATCATGAGGATGTTTTCTAGGAGGGAGCAGTGCCTTCCTCAGCTTCCTCCTCTGTCCCTAGCCAGTCAGCGACAAGGGAGACAACTAACTTTAGATGCACCCAGCGTTGCCTGTATCCTTTTGCTATTCATTTTTAACGTTCTTTTTGGTATGTGTGTTCACATCCTACTCTTTCTAATGCTTCTCAAAGGATGCCAAAGTTTAGGTCCATATAAGTCACAATTGCATCTTTTATATTCACTTTTTGGATTTCTGTATGTTATTTCAGTTGCTCACTTCAGTTGTTACCATTGATGTTAACTTTGTTTTTTTTTTCCTTTGAAATACTTCCAACATGTTGACATTATATAGTTTATAATTTGGGGTGGGTACTTTATCTCTTGTAAACTACGATCTGCCTTTCAGTTATACAGAAGGCAATGCCACTTTGGACATGGATTGTACATAGGATGAAGCAGGCAGTAATCCCCAGGCAGTGAACTAGAAGCCAGGTGATAGGAGGATGTTGTTAGGTTCGGAGTGTCCTGCAATCACTGTGTTTAGGCTGCCACAGTTCAGCTAGCACCTCTGGTGGTCACAGTTTTGTACTAATGGGTATAGATATTTGTGTCAAATATCAACCAAAGCTACTCCGTGAACTCTTTGTTACAGAAATAAAGAATAAGTATTTAGAAAATGTAGCAGATCACATCCATGCTTGGGATCAAGGGCCTACCCACTGGCTGGGCAGAGAACTTTGGGTATGTCAGACTCGCGTGTGTGAATTGTATACCAGACATGTAGTAAGACCACATTTGAGCCTGTGGTCAATTTGAAACAACAACAACAACAAAAACAACAACAACAATGATACTGTCCTTCCCCACTAAGACGTGGAGAGCACTGATGTAGATGATACTGCTTTGCATGATAAACAAGGCTTGCAGACCTCTGGGAGCCATACATGCAGGGCACCTCCAAAAGGACACACCCACAGGTGTAGTTGCTAAAACTATGCAAATGGAACACTTATGTTCGCCTTAAAGTTCCAGAGAAGAGGAAATGAGGGAATATGATTTTTTTTATGAGTATATGTTTGCAATACAAAATACGTACATTCATCTTGGGGAATTGGTAAATACATGAAATACGATTCTTTGCTAAAAAGAAAATGACAATAACTTGGGAGAGAAGAATCACAAAATTTCCACCCCAGGTATGATACTGTATAAACAGTATTTAGTTACTATTTCTTATTATAGAATACTTTGAAATTAGCGCAGAGAATGCCAGGTCTCATATGTGAGGGCATTGACTTGTGCTGTGGCTTGGGTCTAGATGTCTCCCCAAAGCCTCCTGTGGTCATGGGCTGGATCTAGAGTGTGTGAAGCTGGAGTTGATTCATGGTGCAGTGCTAGGCTCAAGGGCACTAGGATTGAGGGTGTGGGTGCTGCACACCCTGAGTAGTCTGAATACGATAAAAGGGGCAGGGAGACACTGTTAACTCTCACTACCTTTGCTGTCTTGTGTGTGCATGTTGTTTCTGCTTTGCCCTGCCTGTTTGCTGTCCCTGCCTTGGAGTTGTCTGATTATGGACTGAAACCTCTATCAACTGTAAGCCAAATAAACCCCTTCCCCTTTAACTTTGGGTGTCTGGTATTTTGTCTCAGCAACAAGAGAAAAGTAACTAACACAGCTTGGCTCTCCCCAGCTCTGGCCAGTAGAAGAGACCATCTAGGAGAAGAAGTTGATGCCAACTCTCATGGTGGAGGCAAATTGTTTTTCTTGTTTTCCAAACTCTTTGACATTTCCTACCTAGCAAAAACATACACTGTGGAGGTCACAGGGATTGACTACAGAAGTTATTTAAAGGAGCTACTTTCTTTGATGAAGAATTAAGTTACTTGACACTGAAATGTTTTTTTAAGATTGTGTAATATTATAAATATTAAGGAAGAAAGAAGCATTTTAAATAATTTCACAGTGTCCCACATGAAACAAATTTTTTTTTTTTTTGGTACTGGGATTGAACTCGGGCCCTTGCATGTGTGAGGCAGGCGGTGAAAGCCCTGAGCTAAATCCCCCATCCCCACCTGAAACAATTTAAACCATTCCATTTTAAATAAGCTAAAGCCAAAATTGGAGTGTACCTGATAAAAGCAAACAAAAGCTAAAATGACAACGATTTGCATAACTTTTGCGGAACCCCTTTATTTCAGGAAGTTCGTAAAAAGATACTTGGAGATGGAGGGCAGAAGTTCCGTACTCTACTTTGGCAAGTTCCGTGCTGAAGGTCCTGAGCAACATCTTCTCTTCGGGTCATGTTGGGATGGAGCGCAATGAGCACTCTTCATCGGGAAACCCTAAAATAGAAAGAATAAATACCTACGGTCAGGCAGATTCGAATCAAAGTCTTTCAGGTGTAAATACAGCCCCTGATTTCAAAAGGGAGTTGGGAGATTAAAAGATAAGCCTTAACATTTATGAAGTGCTCTGAGTCCCTGTGGGAAGAAGCGTTTATTTGGCACGACGGCAGTGACGATATCTGACTTTTTACAGAGTAGTTTTGGCTAATGTATTCGGATTTTGGTAAACCCTGTAGAAGATACTAGAAGGAATCATGAAAGCATCGCTTTTCAAACGCATAGTCCTGTTTCTAATCTTGTGAAACTCTAGCACTTTGAGGTAAGAGAGATATTTACATCTACTTAAGATAAGTTTGATACTATTAACCAAATATAAAAGCAGAAGTGTACATGTCATTGAGGAGGGACATCCGGAAATGCTGCCTTCCAAATGTAACTTTGTATTTCTGTCTAAACACAAGGAAATGTGCCTTTTGTGGAAATAAGATGAGATGGAGGTAGAGGGGGAGAGGGAGAGGGAGAGAGGGAGAGAGGGAGGGGAGAGGGAGAGGGAGGGGGATCCCACACAAGACAGTATAATCAAAATTGCATGGCAGACAATAAGATTATTATAGGAAGTGTGAATTATTCTTCATTCCTATCACTTTCTGTAACAGCAAAATGAGCTCATTTTGAGGCTGTTCTTAATTTAGTATCTGCAATAATGGAAAATGATAGTCTTTCCTACAACAAAACCTCAAGTTATTAAAAAACTTACATAACTTCCTACTTCAAGTGTGGAACACAGGAACAACATCATATCCCTAGGATTTAGGAATCGGCTGTTCTTATGAGTAGACGTTTTGAGTCACTAAATTTGAAATTTGCAGCATGGACGATTACTTCTGCATTTTTGAAAGAAGAATGCAAAGAGAGAAAGGAGACAGAACACAAAAGACTTAACACTGAGGAGGAGGTTAAACTTCCAGGGGCTTTTGTTTGATATTCTGCATCTCCTCTAGTAGACCTGGGTTCCTCGTGATGCTGCAAAACATTGATTTTAGCTTCGTCGTTGTCTTGTTGTCTCAGAAGGCTTGATTCCCCTTTATTCATTTATTAAAGTTCTGTACTGCATATGGGAAATTGTGCATCAGAAATGTGGAATAGGGCCCTGAACAAAATCTTGATGCTATAGAGAACCTAAAGGAATATTTCTTAATGACTTTGCTTGTATATGTCACTGGGCGGGGGATGTAGCTCAGTGTAGGCTGCTTGCCTGGAGTGTGTGAAACTCTGGGTCCAGTCTCCAGCAGCGCACACACACACACACACACACACACACACACACACACACACAGTCATCCAGTTGAAAACTTCATACCTACATTTACGTGTAGTAGGCCCCAATCACTAAATAAATGGCACCCAACGCACACTAAATTCCTAGTAAGTATGGGAGTCACTAAATATTTGAACTTGAAGGAGATAGATTAGCCATTAGCTCATGAAAACTCAAAACACTTCAAAGTTTAAAATAAACCCTCAGGACAAACAAACCATGAAAACAAAATTAAACCATTTTATCTTCCAGCATAATGTTCTCAGAATCTATGGACAATGAAAATAATTATTAGGTAAACTTTGAAGCCTAATGATGTTAGAGCAACTGTGTATAAACAAGCGAAGAATCAGTAGGAAAGCATTAAAGGTACTTTAGAATAATCTCTTGAGGTCTCATTAGTGGTTAAAGAGGCTGAAATTGTTAGTCTACAGAAATCTGTAATGGAGTTTGAAACAGCATAGCTGTGTCTAAAAATACTTTCACAGAAAAGTATTAAAATGTTGTACATATTTCCTTGGATCCAAAGGAGCCCTTGCTACCCAGTTGGCCTTTTCTGTTAAAAGAATGACCCCCAAAAAGAATTCCATGTTTCACAATTTCAGAATAATTTCGCATGTCATCAGTTTCTCCTGCCTGGTACATATTGTCACTTACATCGTGGGAAGGGATCAGCTGGCCCATCCCTCTGTTCTGAGGAGCATGGGTGATAATTTGTCTGTGAATCGGAGGTGAATAGGGTTAGATTCTCAGGCTGTAAGGAAAAAGGCTGCATCCCACAGGATTTCATCAGCAGTTCTCCGTGAATCGGGAGAGGTGATATTTTGAAATCCAACAGGTGTGTGTCTGTAAATAGCACACTTCTTTTTTTGGTGACTGTTTTCCTGGTATTTCTCTTTCTTAAATTGTGTTGGACCATAGAATACTTGCTGAGAGATAATTCTTTTCCAAAATATGCGATTGCTGGGGCAAGCCAAGACTATTCCCAGATCTTCTGGCAGTCAGTATGCAAAGATGACACTGGGGCTCTTCTGACAATTCTGGAGATGCAGGGCAAGCTATTCAATAGCAGCTCTGGGTCCTTGAAAACAATTTCTGTCTAAAGAGTTGAATAATAGAAATGTATATCCTCCTTCCTTAGTGTTTCTATGTCATCTGAGATATTAATTTATGATAGAATATTGAAAGAGTATAGTGCCTTTGTAAAGAAATTCTTTAACTTCAAAATCATATGGTGGAAGAAATAAAAGTGACATCATATTTTTTAAAAGAATGATTACTTTATTTTTAGGTGTTATGATAGTACCTACTCTTAAATGTTTCAGTTTGTATTAGTTCCCGCTTCAGGCCTCTGTTGTATTTATTTTATCTTGGCTGAGATCCATACACAGAAAACAGAAATGTTGCTGCTTTTTTTTTCCTTTCTGGAGGCAGAAACGTATTCAATATACCACATCAGTATTATAAAAGATGAAAATAAGTTGACACATTTGTTCTATGTGGTCATAAATCTGCTATGAAATGTTTGACTATTTAAATGTCTTAAGATTCTATATAGTCAAAAGAAGAGTCATACAAGTGCTACCTGGTCTTATCTTCCCTCTCTTGCTCTCTTTGATTTTACTTTTCAATTTGATGTTGATCTTCTTTCACTTCTGATTTAATTTCCTTTAGGGCTTTGTAGGCTTTTGTAGGAAATTGCTTTATGTGTTTCTATATGGGAATAAAACACCTTTAAAATAACATTTTCCAACTTAAAAGTTGCACGTGGCTATAACTTTGGAAAACAGAAAACTTGAAAGAAGTACACTGGACCCTTGAGTTACAACTGGCTTGACATACGAACAACTTGGGTTACGGCTGGAATTTTAGTTTTAACTTATGAACAAAGTCTTGAATTATGACCTGATTTAACCCTTAAATAGTTCCAGAAGGAACATTACATCATCCTTTCCTGGGAGGGGTGCATTGAGGAATCCTGGGCCGGTGTCTCTTTAGGGACACTGAGATCTGCCTGTGTACGGGAGAGAGACTGAAGGCTGTGCAGAGTAGCCTGAGCCTTCATTAACCGACTTGAGTTACAACCAGCCCTTGGGGATGAATTGAGTTCGTAAGTCAAGGGTCCACTGTGAATTATCATGCTGCTTCTACTACCTAGTGTCTTTGTGCATATGTAAGGTATAAATCTGGGTATAATCCATTTGGCCTTCCTGTATCTGTGGATTCAACCAATTGGGATTAAAAATATTTGACAATTTTGTCCATACTGAATACATAGACTTTTTTCTTATCATTTCTCCCTGAACAGTGGAGGATGACAACTATTTTCATAGCATTTACATTGCATTGTAAGTAATGTAAAGGTGACTTCGGTGTATGGGAGAATGTGCACAGGTTATATACCAATCCTACACCATTATATATAAAGGAGTTGAGCACTCGTGGATGTTGATACCTGTGAGATCTCTGGAACCAATGGCCCACTGATACTGGGGGATGATTGGGTGCTTTTTCATTCATAGAAAATATGAAATACATATGATACATAAATATTTAGTCTGTTTGTGTTCACTTAATGTTCTATTACTGTCATGCACTGTAGTGGCCACACACTCCCTACTGGTCCTCCCACGGAGGGACACAGTCTGTTGTCCTTCTTCTTGAAATGGGACTGGCCTGGGATTCGTGCAAATGAAACACAGCAGCAGAAGTGATGCCATGTAACTGCCTAGAGCAGGTCTCAAAAGATCTGCAGCTCCACGTTGCTGCTTTTTGGATTTTCTGTCCCATTCTCTGAAGAAGTCTAAAGAGCCTTATGGGGAGGTTCATGAGAAGCGCCATCTGGGGCCTTTTAGCCCTTCCAGAATCCTTGTCAGGAAATTACAAAGCAGAACTGCAAGGTCTGCCCACAGAGCTGTGGGAGATAACCTGCGATTGCTTCAAGAAATGGAGTTTTGAGGTAGTTTTTAGACAAGGGGTAAACTAAAAATATGGTAAATATTTAAATTAAAACAATCTGTTACAGTAAAAGACACATTGCCACGAATCCCTTGAAACACACTTACCCATCATTCTTGCCACTGTCCCCTCCCCATTAATGTTATTGGTACATTCTAGGTACACAGTACAGTTACACTCATCATTGGGATCTTGTACCTTACATGACAGGTCTTGGTTCTTATTTTTTCCCCTACCCCGGCCCTTCCTTTACCCCCTCCTTCCTTCCCTATTTACAAAGACTTTGTTTCCATTTTTCCTCTTTTCACATTTTTTTCTTTCCCTTACTTCCTTTCCCCTCCCCTTCCCACTTCCCCTTTAGCCATTTTCTTCCTCTTTCACACTACCAGTTATACCATTTGAACCTTATTTACACTTTTAGTTTTTCATACCAGAGAAACTATTTGGTATTTATTCAAGTGTGTCCTATTTATTTTACTTAAGAGTATGGCCTCCATGTGCATCCATTTAGCTATAAATGTCTCTGGTTTCTCCTTCTTTATGGCTGTGTAGTGCTCCATTTTATAGGAAAACCACATCTGTATCCACTTTTGCCACTTTCTGAAGCAGCTCTGGCAGTCCTCTTTCATGAGTGTCTTTATGAGGTGTGATAAAAAGTTGGTGACTGCTGCTGCTGAGTGCATACCATAGAAAGGCAGGCTTGTAAAAACATGACAGGGTCTTCATCCACCTCACCCACTGGATCTGGCAGCATGAGACTGCTGGCTCTTGTCCACAGTCAAAATAACCATGGTATGTCAATGTTTTGAATGGATTCAGGACACAGGCAGCCAGGTCAGTGCAACTAAAGACATTCATGAAGGAAGATTTCCAGAACTGCTGTAGAAAGAGGCAAGAACGTCTTGTTCTTCGAATATGTGTGTTCAAAGCGAGAGGTGTATTTTGAGGAGTATTAACCACAATGTGTCTTTTACCGGAATAATTTAAAAAAATTGAAACCTGCATTGTGTTTTTGATTATACCTCATACAGCAACCTGACTGAAATGATCCTATTCTCATATTATTAAAAGTGTTATAAGCATAATTTCAGCAGCTTCATAATACTGTATTTCAGTAGCTATCTATGTGAATCTTCACCATTTCTCTATTGTTAGACATTAAAGTTCTCTTTTCTATTATGAATAATGCTATGAAATAATATTTTTATGCATAAATCTGAAGATGAAATTAGGACTGTTTCCTCAACTTGGCACCCTGGAACGAGAAATAATGTTAGCCTCTGTAAGACCATTGGTAAAGATTTCTAAATTGCATTGCATAAGGGTCGGACCAATTCACGGCATCTCTTCACCATTATTAGATTAGCCCTGAAAACAAGCACTGAGGAAACAAGATAGTGAGCATGAAGTCATCACAAAACCAAAGCATGTTACTAGTTTAATAGGTAAAAATGATGCTTTAAGTTACAGTTCTTCTGTAGTGAGCTTAAACTACTTAAATATTTAACAACTGCTTTCTATTTTATCATCAAATTGTATATTACTATTATTTGCCATTAAAATTGCAGTAGTATTATTTTTTTTTTACAGATTTGTGAGAGCTCTTTGTTTTTAAAGATGTTAATTTTTATGGTTCTGGAAAATACTTTGTAGAGCTTATTATTTGCATATTAATTTTTGTCCGTTGTAGTTTTGATTTATGTAAGTTTAAAACTCTTACTTATTCTTACTGAGTTGCTTCTATGGTGATTTTTCTTGCCTTTAAATTTAAATGTTCCTTTTCCTGCAGCATTTTAAATCATTTAGGAGAAGGTAATTTACATTCCAAGTGTAAGTCGAGTGTTTTAAAACTTCTCCCATTTTCCTCTTTTCTTGTGTTCGTATTTCCTTCCAAAACTTCTTCTGTTTAATTTGTGCTTTGCGCTGAAAGTTTTTCGGGCTAGTCATGATCCATTTTTGTAAATATTTGATTTAGGAAAGGATTTTCTATTTCTGGGGTTACAAAGTTCGGTATATATTAATGTAACTTGATTATGTAATTCAATTCTTCCATGCCCTTATTTATTTTGTATTGAATTGATTTGTCATAGATTGATAGCGGTGTGTTAAAATATCTCATGATTGCATAACTGTCATTTCTGCTTTCATTTGTAATGGTTTTTACTTTATATGGCTTGATGTCATATTGTTTAGCACAAAAGATTCGTGCCTTTGTCTCAGTCATTCACCCATTTAACATTTATCAAGTGCTAGAGATAAAAAAGCACGGGTCATTCATTCCTCTCAACGAGCTCGAAGAGCTGTAGGCAAACTTACAGAAGAGCGGAAATCCGGTTAGGGAGGAGCGGTGGGAGGCTGGGAGAGGGAGGGCTGCCTCATTTAGCCAAAGTGGTCCTCTGACTTGTTTCATGATCTCATCTGGAATTTTACTTCATCTCGTAATTCTGCCACCACTAAATCCCCATTCTTTTATAAGCTACTTATAACTGTTTTTTTGGGGGGGCGATACTGGGTATGGAATCGGGTCCTTGCGCTTGTGAGGCAGGCGGCAGAACCACTGAACTAAACCCCCAGACCTATAACTGAGTTTGTGAGTTAAGTCTAAACGTCTGGCTTTCATTCAAACCAACACTGGGGTAATTTAACAAACCCTTACCGAGCTCCTACTACCCGTCAGGCCCTGGGCTACGTCTGGGGCTAGAGAGGCAAAGCCAGTCCTCCAGGAGCTTTCTCTGCAGGAGGGAACATAGAGACCGAGCGTGCTCGGACCCGCAGGAGGAGCGCTCGGTGCAGAGCCCTGAAAGTTGAGCGGGAGCCATGGATCAGAAGGAGGAGGTTGGGGTGTGTGTTTCAGAAAGAACGCAGGAGAAGCAGTGCCGGCCATTCGAGGGTCAGAGTGCGGTTCAGTATTTGGAGCCCTCGGACTGTGGGGCAAAGGGTGGGGCTGGGGGTGGAGGCAGAGAGATGGGGTGGATCGTGCGAATCCCACAGGGAGGTTCAGTTTCAGGCCGAAGGTGCGCGTCGCCTACGTCATTTTACTGATGGGAGGGGATTTGCTCCTGAGCGGTTCCGTGGGGACAGCGTCTCGCTCTGGTTCCTGTTGCTGGTACTGATTACCACGACTGCATACCTGGCGCTGCTACCACGCTAGTCCCAGTTTCTTGCACTGCATAACTGATCTTTTAATTTTGACTTGGCTTCAAACAGCTTCTCTTCTTTAGCGTCTGCTTTTAACTTGAGCATTTCTGTAATTTCAAGTTGTAGTCTACAGATGAAAATGCCGCATCGATGCGGATTGTCTTCACTAGAACAGAAGGCATTTTTTCCCGCGAGAATTCTCAAAGGGCACTAGACATGCTCATGCGTTCACGGCCTGTTGTGTCCTGGCTCTCAGCTTCTGATCCCTTCTGAAATCTGGTCCTGGTGAGCACTTCTGTACTTGCGACATCTTAGGGGGCTTAAAGGAAAGACTATGAGGCTAGGGGGTCTTACTGAACAACTTTTGAAGATTTGTTATAATATACAAATAGGCCATATACTCATACTTAAGGCTTACGAAGGAAACTAATTTAAAAAAAATCTTACCTTATTTCTACCTGTATCTCGTCACTCCTGCCGTCTCTATGACAACTCACATTCCTTAAGGAAATGCCACAGCCACTGACAACAGAGCAAAGTTGAGGACTCTGATGTTTGTTTTTTTGTATATAGTCTTCCATTATTATATAAGTACTATTTCACCAATATGGGCTGTGACATTCATGATGTCACTACCAACTATTCCAACTACCCAGGACCAATCGCAACGTATTATTCCTGAAAATCTGTATTAAGAACTCCAAATACTTAGGTTTTATGTATCAAACAAGTTCAAACAAAGTAATAGCTACGAAAGCCTCAATACACTACAGGAGAAAGATGCACTATGTAGTGAGAGATAATAGGGGCTAGAAAAATAAAAGAAAGTCATTAGAAAAATTAAGATTCTGTTAAGCAGAATGACATTCCATCTTGAATTTGCAGATTCAGTGTTGTTAAGATGTAAATACTGATCAACACCATCTACAGTAAAAATCTCCCTCAGAATCCCATTGATTTTTCTTTATGTTTGCAGAGATGGAAAAATCTACCCTAAACTGATCTTGGATAGTAAATTTAAAAACTCTGGAAAAGAAGAGCAAATTCTCATACTCCAAAATTTACTACAAAACTATAATAAATCAGTGTGGTATGGGAATAAAGATAGACATATAAACCTATGGGACAAAATAGAAATCCCAGAAATAAACCTTCACTTATGTGGTAAACGATTTTCAGCAAGAGTCTCAAAATAATTCATTGAGGAAGAACAGATACTCTCTCCAACAACTGGTGTATAATCTGGCAATTCCACTTCAGTTATGTAAAGAATTGAAAGTAGGAACTTGAAGAGATTTTTGTATATTCATGTGGATGGCACCATTATTTGGAACAACCAACGGATAGAAGCCATCCAAGTGACTGCTGGTGAATTAACGGTTACCTGAAAATATGCAGTGAAATATTCAGCCTTGAAAAGAAAATTCTGACATGCTACAATGTGGATGAACCTGAAGATATTGTACGCAGGGGAACAAGCCCGTCACAAGGAGACAAATACCACATGACCCCGCCTAGGCGAGTGGGACAATGGTGCTGACCAGGGCATGGGAAGAGAGAGAAACTGGGCTCCTGCAGTGGGTGTGAAGTTTCAGTTCAGCAAGTTGAAGAGCTCTGCAGCAGTGATCACACAACAATGTGAGTGTTCTTAATGCCCCTGACCTCCGTCTGCACGGTTACCATGGTAAAGTTTGTGTTTTACCACAGTGAAAAAAAATGGAGTTGTTAGCTCTGTATCAAGTTCTTTCGGGCATAAGGAAGAATATTAAATATATGGCGATGGTACAGAGGACCAGGGAGAGTAAGATATTCAATTCTTTTCTGCCATTCTACATAGTTCACACCCCGAACCCACAGAATATTAAATTTTGCTATGACTAAAATTAGCTCTTTGGAACAAATCGCAGGTAGTAATGTGATTGGCTAACGGGCAAGTCACGTGTTCTGCTGCGGACAAATCCTCACAGCTCTGGCTGGCTCAGTGTGGCCCTGTGAGGCCCGGGGCAGGTGGGCTATGCAGAGCAAGGTTTCATTCTGGGAGGGAAGGGGTGGGAACTTACAACGTGAATTTTGAGACAAAACACATTCGATGTAAATATGTTGAAAGTACAGAGAAGTACGTATAGTGATAAGAAAAACCCCCACACTCTCACAGAGCAGAGAGAGCCTTGGTGTATGTGTCTTCTAAGGATTTAGTTCCTTGTGTTCGTCGTCCTGAAAGGCTTTAGTGTACACTTTTAATGTTTTGACAATGTAATAGTAGATATTGATTATCTTTCCATGTTGGAAAAAATAATTCTTTTCTATCAGTAGAATTGGTTTGTGGAATACTTCATGAAAGGGGTGAACCAAAGCCATTTATTACTTTCCCATTTCCAGAACTCTGACCTAACCTTACACTAGTAACGTGTGCTGCTCTATGTTGTAGAAAGATCATGCCGTGCCTTGAGTCAGATTTAACTCTGTCGCTTTCCCACTCAAATGCGTCGTGCAGATCACTTAATTTTTCTGTCTCATTTTCTTTACTGTAAACAGTGGCAATGATAACTATAAAGCTTATACGTATGGAAAGCTTACCACACAGTAGGTATGGGCCCGAGTGCTTTTATACACCTGACATCAAAGTTTAAACACATTGAAAACCAAAAGTGTAAATAAGGTTCAATTGGTGGAACTGGTAATGTGAAATAGGAAGAAAAGGTCTAAAGGAGAAGGGGAAGTGGGAAGGGTATGGAAAAGGAAAGAAGGGAAAAGAAAAAAAATATGAAAAAAGAAAAAATGGAAACAAAGTCTTTGTAATTAGGAAGGGTGGAGGGCGTGAAGGGAGGGCAGGGAATGGGGAAAAATAAGAACCAAGATCTCTCATGTAAAGGTACAAGATCCCAATGATGAATGTAACTGTATTGTGTACCTAAAAAGAACCAATAAACTCAAAGGAAAAAAGAAGTTTAAACACATAAAGTAGGTAGGTACTGCTATTCCTACCATGTCTCAGATGCGCCTTGAGATTTTGCTCTTACATGAAGTAAATCGGACACACACGTTTAAATATCACATTGTTTCTCTGGTGTGAGAAACTGAAAGTGGAAATAAAGACCAAAATGTATGATAGATTCTGGGAAATGGGAAGGAAATGTTCAAATGAGAAGGGGAAAAAAGGAGGCCAGAGAGGGAAAGGAAAGAATGCACAAGACAAAAAAAAAAAAAAAAAAACCCAAAAAAACATGATAATTGTTATCCAGATATCCTTAGTCACTTCCAAAAAGGATTGTACCCTAAAACCCCATAATTAATGATTAATTAAAATAAAGGAAAGCAAATAAAATTTTACCACTGATAATGATATTAAGTTAGAATATAGAGCATGATGAATCAGATCATTTTTTTATAGAAAAGATCGAGCAGTCTTTCCATCCAAGGAGAGCAGAGATAGAAAAGAGTTAACACGCGCTTTTCAAAACTTCCCTCACCGATGGCTGCGGCCTTCATGACAAATTGATCATGAACTCTCCTCGCTGGACCTGTGCTTCCTTCCCGGAACTCGAGGCATCTTCACCAATCAACTGGATCCGGCACTTGAGACAAAATGTCACCAACCTCCCCGAGGTTCGCAATCCTCTTTCAGAAAAGGACTTGAAATATAGATTATGTGACTTGGCTCAAGGAGCTCCACAGGGCTGTGACTCTATCCTGTATTGGAATCTGTCCATCTCTGGAGTCCTTTATTTCACGGTTTATATTCTTTCACTATATTAGATTTGGGAGGTTTAGTAGGAATTTCTCCATATAGTGTTCATTTGACAAATATTTGGAGTGACAGGATCAATACTAAGCACAAAATGATTTTTATTAGAAACACATGGAGGCATGTTAACTATTGTAGAAATCACTAGATGATATTTCTCACAAATTCATAAGCTCTTTTTTTTGTTTTTTGAGACAGGGTCTCACTATGTAGTTGAGACTGACCTGGAACTCACTATGTAGCCCAGGCTGGTCTCGAACTCAGAGCGATCCTCCCGCCTCAGCCTCCAGAGTGCTGGGATTATAGGCGTGTGCTACCACGCCTAGCTATAACTCTTTTTATCTGTTGTTTAATTTCGTGGACTAGAATTTTGTTGACAGTTTTTGTATCTATATGGTTTTATTTTTGCATGATGTTAGTTTGGCTTTGATGACAAGGAAATACTTGCTTCATTACATGAGTTGAGAATTGTTTTCCTCTGCTTGTTTGTGAAGAATTGCTATTAAGTATTCTTTAAATATTTCGGGTCTTTTTTTTTTTTTTTTTTTTTTTTTTTTTTATCAAATTTGGGACCTTGTGCTTGCAAGGCACTGAGCTGAATCCCTGGCCCTGTATTCTTTAAATATTTAATATAATATATCAATGAAGCTATCTGGGCATAGGGTTTTCTTTTTATTTTAGGATTTTCTTTATAGTATTTTTTTTTTCTAATTCAATATTGTCACTCAAGTCTGCTCGGATTGTCTATTTATTCTAGAGTCCATTCTATTAGTTTGTGTCTTTCTAGGAGTTTATCCACTTAATCTGAATGATTTAAGTTATTGGCATGCACTTTTTTGTAGAAGTCCTTTATTGTTTAAAAAAAATTCTGTAAAGGTTTTCCTCTTTCATTTATAATTCCATTAGCTTTGTTTAATATCTTGGTCAATCAAGCTAATGACTTGTCAATTATGTTGATCTTTTCAAAGAGGAGCTTTTGGTTTCATTGTTTTAATGCTAATCAATATTATTTACTTTTTTGCTTTTTAAATTTAGTATGCTGTTATTTTTCTAGTGTCTTAGAAAAAGATTATGTGATTTGAGAACTTCTTCTTTTAATACTGGTGTTTCTAGGCATGTATTTCCCTCAGAGATTGTTTTAGGTACATCCCAGGAATGTTTCTATGTTCTTCATTTTAATTCATCTTAAAGTAAGTTTAATTTTACATTTTATTTCTTTTTTGATCAGTAGTTAGTATCAATATGTAATGTATAATTTTTAGATATTTATGAGTTTCCTAAAATTTTTTTCTGTTACTGATTTCTAATTTCACTTCCCTGTGGTCAGAGAAGATATTTTGTATTTTTTCTATCCTGTAAAATTTATTTTGATTTGTTCTATGGCTGAGCACATACTATACCCTGGAAAATATTCCCTGTGTACTTGGGAAGAATGTCTACTAAGAATGTACACACATACATATATGTCATAGTGGGGCACACCTGTAAGCCCAGCACTCTGGGAGGCTGAGGCAGGAGAAACACAAGCTTGAGCCCAGTCTGTGCAACTCGGTGACTTAGTGAGACCCTGTCTCACACAAAAAATATTCAAACAGGACTGGTGATGTAGCTCAGTGTGGAGCCTAAGTTCAGTCCCCCGTACCACACACACACACACACACACACACACGCACAAAGAATATATACTGTTGTAGTTGGAAGGAATGTTCTACAAATGCCTATTATGTCTAATTGATTTGTGGTATTATTAAAGCCTTATATTTAATTTTTGGTAATCTGCACAGTTGTTTTATCCATTATTTAAAGTGGGATGCTGAAGCTTGCAACTCTAAGTGTTGATTTGCCCATTTACCCATTTGTTTCTGACAGTCTTTGCTTTTTGTATTTTGATGCTCTATTATGTGTTATAATTATGTCTTCATAATACCTCATCTCTTTATATTTGCAAAACGTTCCTCTATTTTAGTATCATTTTTTTTTTTTTTGGTTTGAAGAACATCTTGTTTGATAGCTGTATAGTGCTTCAGTTTTCTTTTAGTTGGTGTTTGCCTAATATATTTTTTTCTATCCTTTTACTTTCAGACTTTGGGATCTGTACATCTAAAATGTATGTCTAGTAGGTATCATGTATGTGAATCAAATATGACAATCTCTGCTTTGTATTGTATGCATGTACATATAAACACACACATACAATTTTATGATTGCTTTTGAGGTCAAAGAAGGAAAAGAGAAAAAATACTTTATTCTGTATATTTTAATTATCTAATTAATTATCTTTTCTGGTGCTCTATACAATTTTTATTAGTGTGTAATAGTAATACAAACAAATGAAGTTCGTTTCAGGGATTCAGCACCTGCATTTTAACATTATTGATTGTTTAAAATTACATTAACCCTCACCTCCTTATCTCCCTCTTTGCACTGGTCCTCTTCTCTCTCTTCCAGTTTACCTTCTAATTTCCTGGCATCTCTCTTACATTAAATTCATTTATTCATTTGTTTATAGGTTTCTCTAATAGGAGGCAATGGGACATATAACGTTGTGAGTCCCGCTTATTCTGCTTGGCACAATGGTCTTGCATTTTATACATTTTTCTGCAGATGACGTGATTCACTTTTCTTTGTGGCTGGATAATATTCTGCTGTGAGAATATGCCATCTTGTCCTTATTCATTCATCTGTGGATGGACATCCAGGCTGTCCCAGCACTGGGCCATTGTGAATGGTGCCACTATAAACATGGATATTTGTGTATTAGTATAGTATGTTGTCTTGCAATTCTTTCATGAATATACCCAGAAGAGGTACATGTGGATCAAATGATATTTCTATTCTTAGTTTTTGAGACATCTCCATACAGTTTCCGGAGTGGTGATACTGGTTTACATTACTACCAAAAACATAGAAGAATTCCTTTTTTATTTTTTGTGCAGGCTTGCCAGCATTTGTTATTTGATTTCTTGATAATAGCCACTCTTTCAGGAATAAGAAGAAATCACAGTGTTGTTTTAATTTGCATTTCTCTCTGGAAGAATGATGTTGAATGTTTATTTCATGTATTTATTGGCCAATTGTATTTCTTCTGTATCTATTTAATAACTAATTTTTAATTGGAGTTTTACTTTGGAGTTCTATTTTTTGGAATTCTTTATATATTCTGTTATCTTCTAAGTATTAGTCCTCTATCCAAGGAGTAGATGGTAAAAAAGTTTTCAGTTCTGTAGGTTGTCTCTTCCTGCTTTTGGTTGTTTCTTTTGTTAGGCAGAATTTTTTTAACTTGGTATAATCCCACTTGTTAATTTGTGTTTTGTCTTCCAGCAAGTTAAATGTTTCTGCTTCAGTGTCTAGGTCATAATCCATTTTTATTTTAGTAAATGGTGAGAGATAAGGTCTGAATTCAATCTCATGCACCTGTGTAAGCAGTTTGCACAGCACCCTTTGTTGAAAAGGCTGTCTTTCCTCCAGTGTGTGGCTTTTGCCCTTTTGTCAAAGATCAGGTGACCAAAGGTGCCTGAGATCCTTTCTGCATCTTCTGTTCTGTGTCACTGACCTACGTGTCTGTTTTGGTGCCAGTACCATGCTGCTTTTATCACTGTAGCTTTGTAATATAGCTTAAAATGGGCCAGGGATTTAGCTCAGTGTTGCTGCCACCTGCCTCATAAGCTCAAGGTCCTGAGTTCAATCCCTGGTGCCAAAGCAAACAAACAAACAAACAAATATAATTTGAAATGTGGAATTATGATGCCTCCTACTTTGCTTTTGTTGCTCAGGATTGCTTTTGCTCTTCTGGGTCTCTTCTTGTTCCACACAAATTTTAGTGTTGTTTTTGCTAGTTCTGTGGGGAATGTTGTTGGTATTTTCATGGAGTTCACATTAACTCTCTATATAAGTTTTGATAGTCTGGTCTGTTTGGCAATATTGGTTCTGCCTATCCATGAGGCATTGATGGGGAGGAAAGAAAAAACTGAATGGTTTTGTATACAATGGCTTTACCAAATGGATTATATATAAAACAGGAAAAGAAACAAAGAAACTAGGTTGAAAGGGTTGTATAACTAAACAGATAGTGATATTAATGAACAAATGGTCAGCAAGCTAGAAAAAGACAAATAAAAACTAATGGAGCTAACCGAAATGATTCAAAATATGAAGGACCACCTTAGAAAAGAATTATAGTGCATGAAAAGGAGCCAAGCAGTAATCCAGGAGAGAAAGCAGTCTGTTGGAAGTGGGGGAGCAGCCATGACCAACATGAGGAGACAGTCAGATCTGGAAGATGGGGCTCAGGCAGGTGACCATATACTCAGAGATACCTTGAAAACGACAAGGCAGCAGAAAAAATGGCCCCAGGAGCTGCTAGGTGACACCAGGGGTCATACTGTTGATTTACCATTTCAATTTGTTCTTTCCTTATGTTTCTATCTTTATTAATATTCTCTGTTTAATACAGTATTGCCACTTAACCCTGGTTGCCTTTAGTTCTATGAATCTGTTTCTCGTGGTTACTTTGGTTTCATCGTCCAATCAACCTACCATCTGGTTCTCTTATAGGAAACTTCTTTTGCCTGCTTCTTTTCTGGTGTCTGGATAATATGTTCCTATTTCTTTATTTTTTGTTGTTGTTGTTGTTGGAAATTTTAGATAATGTACTGCTGCAGCTTGGTACTGGTTCTCTCTGGCTCCAGAGCTTGTTTTTAAAATTCACTTATGTTTTTGTGTAATGACTGGCTAGATTGCTTTAGTGATGTCGTTCTCCCTCCTCCAAAGTTTTTGATGCTATTCCCCAGGGAGGGGAAGCCTTGGGTACACTTGTAGTCACCACTGTACGACAGTGTTCACTTCCTGGTTTTTTTTCCCTTTCATGACACCCAAGTGTTAAATGCCATTAAATATAACCATGCCACTCTTTTGTTCTCAACACTGTCCTGGAATATAAGGTGTTCTGAAAGTAATCAAATCAAGCTCTAGCTCCTTTGGAAGAATAATTCCAAGCGGAATAGTTGGTGTTTGCTATTCATTCTGATCTCAACACCTCTGTAACTTACCGCAGGAGAGGGCTTTTTTCCACTTGCAGTTGCATAGTCGGTGGTGGGCTGGTTCCAAGGGGGAAGTGTGGCGAGGGAAAGGGCCTGGTGGAGCAAAGCTGCTCACCGCATGGCAGCTAGGAAACAGGGAGAAGAGAGGAGCCAGGGACAAGAATAGACCATTCCAGGTCGCGACCCTCAGGGACGCGCCTCTTCCGACCTCACCTCCGGGCAGTCACGCCAGCCTCTGAACTCATCCCTGACCAATGTGCTGTGAGTGTGACGTCTTCACGATCCAATCACCTTCCAAAGCAGGAGGCTCTGGGGGACCTTTAGATCTAAACCGCGACACCAGATGACAGAAAAGTTGAGCCTTTTTTTATATACGTGTTTTGCCCCTGAATATGTTCCTCAGTGAGGCGTCTTTTCAGACTATTTGCCTATTTTTAAATTGGGTATTCTTTTTCTTATTGTTGAGTTTTAAGAGTTTTTAATTTTTGTAGATTCTGGATAAATCTTTTATCAGATATGTCTTGTTCAAATATTTTCTCCCAGTCCGTGGCTTCTCTCCCAATGTCCTGACAGTGTCTTTCCAAGAGCTGAAGGAGCCTGTGTTCTAGTAATGGAGATCTGCTTTAAGGCAGCCGCAAAACCGAGTCTGCTTTCTGCACGTTTAAGACTCCCAGAGATCAGTGTTAAAGGGAGACGATAAGAAGTGCCCAGAAATGTCCTCTGAGGAAAAGCTAAGGACAGAGAGAAAAGTGAGCGATGTAGATTTTCGCCTTTCTTCTCATGCGCACGACTTATGATCGGGCAGGCGGTGAGCCCTCACCCTCAGGTACTCGGGGCTGAGAGCAGAGAGGGACAAGCGAGCAACAGGGCCAGCGGCCCAGTGAGGAGGGTCCCAGCTCTGTGCTCACTGTGCGCTTCTGCACGTCCGACACACCTGCACGGTTACCTGCTTCGGAGGCTGCTTCGAGGGTTACGTGACGCGGTGTGGGCACCTCGCGCCCGTCGTGCTCGCTTCCCTGCCTCTCTCAGGTCTCCCCTTTGTGGAGAGAGTCGGGACTGAGGAGAAATTGGCGTTACATTTTTTTTTTTTTGTACGAGTGATCCAATAACAATTTTAACCATACATAGTGACTCTCGGTGACCATGTACATCACACACTTGTGTGTCTTTATTAAAGAAGAATTCCACCATAAGTCCCTTCTGTTCAACAGTGTGTGTCCAGGAGGCCCATCTGAAAAGAACCAGTGAGGATGCGGAACTTAGTTTTAATAAAACAAGACTCTGGATGACTAGAAGGCAAAACCCCAAATAGTAGTTCCAGAGGTCATGATAAATGAAATAGGAAAGCAATCAAAATGGCTCAGCAATGCCACGCTGTCATTCTTCATCTTAACAAATCTTTTAAAGAGTAGCTAAAAGGAGAAAGATGAAAGTAATCATTGACCATGTCCCTAGTTCCTGGAGCTGCTTCCCTGGCTGAGGAATACAGTTCATAAAGCTGGGGCTGGAGCCGCCTGAGAGCTGACACATAGATCGTGTTTATGCCTGGGGTGTGTAAATGCTTAGTGTAATGAACATGCTATGTGGAACTCTAGCCCCCTCTCATACTTGCTGAATCTATAGTGTGCTTCTTAGATATTAGAAGGGCTGGCAAGAACAGGGCGATAGAGGCTTGAGCAGGCTCCCGCTATGGAGAGGACATTGTAGTTTCTTGCCTTTGAAAAGGAGAGGGAGAAGGCAAGCAAAGAAAATAGCATTTTTTTGGGGAAAAATGTTCCAAAATAGAAGAGGGACCCAGGCACGCCACTGGTGCTTCTGTGAGAAATATAGTCAGTCCTCTTTCCCGGAATACTGTATTAGAGGGTGGGTTTGCCGGTACAGACTTTGTTGGAGCCAACCCAACAGAACGCTGTTAGAGTGTGGGATCCCTGTTGGGATCCCTGTCCTTTCCAGTGATGAAGAAAGAGTGCCACACGAGCCTCAGTGTTCAGCAGCTGCACACTGCAGAGCAGGGAGGTGGGCAACGTGGATGGACCCGGGGGTGCTGAGGATTTTGAGGGGCTCATTCCTCCTCATGAAAGGCGGCGAGGTGCTAAATATCCTCATAGATTTAATTGGCATTGATATAAAAACTGACTGTAGCTACTTTTTGCAGCTGAAGTTCTGTAGGGCTCCATGCGAGCAGGGCCGAGAGAGGCCGAGATTGATGTGCTGGAGGTGACGGATGGGTTGTGCAGGGCTGCCTTTGGCTGGGCAGGTCCATCTGATCTTTACAGAACCTCTTGCCATCTGCCATTTAGGTTATGTCTGGACAGAAAAATACGCCCAAGAACAGTCAACTCCAAACCGAAGACATTTCAGTGGCAGAATTAAATCAGCTGCTACCAAATGGGAATATTATGTCTAAATCAATCCTAGATGACCCTGCCCTAAAAAAATTTCTGAAAAATGTCAGCTCTGTTGTACTATGTGGTCATGATAAAAAATACTTGCTTTTTAAAAGTCTGCTCCAAAAGAATAGCTTTCAGGGCATGCCTACTAGAAAAGACTCCTCCTTTCTGTTGTAGCCACAGGAATCAGAACCGATTTAACCAGCGCAACAAAAGCATTGCCCCAGGATTCCTGGGAAACAATCTGGATCATGTTCTCTTTAGCCCTCAAGGCTGTGGTGAAAAAAAGGTATGACAAGGGAAAAAGTGAAAACTCCGTTTAATGCAGCTGATGTTTAGTGGAAAGGTTAATCAGATTTGTAACCTCTTAGCTTCTGTCAGGTGCTCAGAAATTTAAACAATAACCATTGTGTTTTAGTGTAAAAGACGTATAAAATTTTTTGATTTCTGTGCCCAGAAACAAATGGGCACATAATGAGGAGTATGCTACGTATTGGTGGTGCCTGGCTCTAGCAACTACAACGGGCCAAGATTTCTGGCTATGTACATCTATATGCGTCCCTACTGTGTTCTATTTTAGTGGTAAAATCTTTAAAATGAGGAACAGAAAGAGAAAAAAGAGCATATGATTATAGTCCACATTCTGTAAAAATACATTTATTGTTAAGTAAATTAAATCCAGATATTTAAAGTAATTGGGTGACAGAAAACCTTTAGAACTATTGTTTTATATTTTATGTATCGCATTAAAACCGAATTCATATTTTACAATTTGAAATTATTTAAATTTAACGTAAACGTAATGAAATTCTGACTTTTTCCGTGAATCCCGTAAATTTTCATATATCTTGACTGCACACGGTACTCTGTGGTAAGAGCAAAGTTTGATTCAGTGGGAAAAGTGCTGCTCTGGAGTTTGAATGTCGAGGTTTGAATCCAGATGGCTCTGTTAGCTGTAAACTTGCCTGGGTCTTTGCAGGTCTCGGCCTCTCCATATTTAGAGTGGGACTCGTAATACTTAATCTCACCCTGCCATAATGGAGGGGGAATTTGGAAGCAACTAGACTTCAGGCGCGTTTCTCTATTCAGTTTCTAGGAATGTTTAAGCATGGTGGGGTGAGCACAGAGCAGGAGCGCAGCGGATGGATGACCCTGAAAGTCGGATCGGCCTAGGGGTCGCATATGGGCCTTTGTCACTATGTGTGTTTTTATTCGACTTCTACTTCGGTGGGCTTACTATGTGTCGGGGGCTCGGCTGTCTTTGGTGGGTACACAAGGGGATGCGAGCAATGATGACGTGTGAGGAATTCACCTCTTTCCTGCCCCTTGGCACCTTCACCTCTGTCCCCTCTGGAGCTTCTCCCCTGTCCATTCATGGTCTGTACTAACTGTGTCCTCCAGTGACCTCTGCGGCCCTCTCTCCAGGGTGTGCTTCCTGTCCTCTGGAGTAACGCCCGGCTCCAGGGTCTACGGTGAAGGCAAGTGAAGCGTTCATAAGTCACTGAAAACAATTTCCTGGCATGAAGCACTTGCTAACTTTTAGTTATCATTTTGTATCTTCCCACTCCTCCTGGGCTGGGGTTTATTCTACCCCATTAGTCACCTCCTGTCGAGTTCTTTTATGCCTGTGAGGATACAAGAAAGATCAGAGCCAGGATTAAGGTTCAAGGATAAGAGTCTTGGTATTTAGGTTAATAACATTGGAAATGACCTCTGCTTGATAGGAAACCATGAAGTTATGGACATGAAAAGAATTAGGATGAGTTATGTCCATGTACCAACTCCCCATGATGGATGTAACCCCTATGTACTGCAAACATGTACTAATAAAAATAAAAATTAGAAAAGAAACCACAGTGAATCACAGGATAAGAATATCGTATATAATAAAATCTTGAGTAATAAGATATTATTTGTAGTTTATCACAGCTGTATTTAGTCATACTTTTCCAGTTTAAAAAAAAAAACTTCCAGTCAACTCTTACACACTTACATAAGATATCAAAATCTGAAGAAAAACTGCAGAGGAAAAGCATTCATGCACAATCACATTCTCCCTTATTCTCCAAACAACTCAGCTTACTTCTAACAAGAGCATCAGAAAATTTCTTACCAAAGAAGCAAGACCTTTAAAAGGAAAGAGCTGACAACCAGATAAACTACATAGCATTTACAGAGGGATTCGGTGGAATTTACTCCATCTATTTCCCTGGTCCCTAGAGGAAATCATTCATCCTGGGAGGGCGCAGCTGATTGAGGGGGAAGACATGCGGATTAGGAGAGACAAAGCTTTGAACTGTGTTTATGGGGTAAAGTCTAGGCCTCCGGATTCTCATCACAGAAGGGAGGCGCCTGGACTGGATTCCTTTAAAGGGTCTTTCTGGCGGAACAGGGTGAGCTCCACTGTACTAGGCCACTGTTCGGTGCCACTTACAATCATGGGCTCACTACAGTCTGCAGACCCCGCTCGGTGAGTGCAGGCACTCAGCTCACCTGTGCTTGGATCCCCTGGGAAGCCCAGTACCTGGCCAGCACCAGTCCTCTGCTCGGCCTATGTACCTGCAGTGAGATCCTTCAGGTGTTTTACCTTGCAAGAGTGTGCTTTACCTTTCAGGTGTGGTGAGGCCAAGGAGGACAATGGATTTGGAAGAAACTGGAGATCCACAGAGGCTTTTTTTATTCATTTGTTTGTTTTTAGATGTAAAGGTGTAAAATGAAGGCAGTGAGAGTAGGCTGAAGATATTTCTTTGATTAATTTTATTTATTTATTTATTTAGGTACTGGGGATCAAACTCGGGACCTTGCACTTGTGAGGCAGGCAGCAGAACCACGGAGCCAAATCCCCAGCCTCTGTTTCTTTAATTTTTGAGAATATTAGAGCTGAAGGAAAATGTAATGTGTCTCCAGGACAACCTAGTCATTCACAGAGGAGGGGCAGCTGGCAGGACTAAAGTGACTACTCAGGGGGGCAGCTGGTGACTGACAGGTATTAGCAGAAGGCTGGGATTCTGAAATCATCCACCTGCAGGCTATGATTGGAATTTAAAATTTATAGGAGGGGATAGATAAGGTAACATAAAGGAAAAGAGGTACCCGTGCCAATATAACACTGTAAAAGGACACTGTGGTATTTGCCATTGAAGTAATGGTCATTTTTATACCAGGAAATGACACTTTAAACCAGCCTGTATTCATAAAACAATGGAAATATGAGTCTAAATGTGGGAATAATTTTACTCTTTTATATGGTGCCTTGTGGTTTGTCATGGGAAGCTTGGAACAGAAATTGTTTTTATTTGGCCCCATTGAGTTAGGTTGCAATTTTGCAGGACACGGCTTGGTAATAACCAGGTCTTGATTTGGTTGTAATAAGACAGGTCCTCAATTTGCCTCGATATTGTGACTGTATCTAGCTACTTATAGCCACGGTACCAATATACATTTTTCAGCCCAGTCACTAAGAAGTATAAACATTTCTTCTAGAGGCAATTTTAAGTGAAATGTTTGAGAATGCTTGTTTATAGGGCCTAGCAAATATTCTCAGGAATATTTCAGGAAGCTCTGGAAGACTCAAAAACGCTGCTTATGTTGATGTGCTTAAGTCTTTAGGATGGTCTGAAATTTCAGAATTTCTGCAGATGTGATTCGCATCGGTGTCCATTTTACCCAAGAGCCTTTGCTGTGGGAGTGGTGAGAGAGGGAGCTGACACTTTGACAATTAGCAGGTGAGTGTCCAGAGAGATCAGACAGAAGGAGGAAACTGTGAAGGGTTAAGCACACACGTCATATGTATCTCCTATAATTTTTACCCACGATCAATCTAGAACTTTAGAAGATACCCATAAGCACAAAGAAAGAAGGGGAAAGAATTCTGTGATCCTGTTCCTCAGGGAAAACAAGTATTACCAAGTTAGCATATAGCACCTCTAGATTGTGATTTTGTTCTTAGGACCTTCCTCCAGATTGGTGACAACCTTATGAGTCGCCTCTGTTTATAAACTTACAGTCACATTCAGGTCCATTTGAGGTGACATTCCCTCTAGCTGGTCTGGATTGCAGATTGGGTGTTTGGCAATTTTCTGGTCGTGCATTTGTGCGGTGTCTTTATTACTCTTGGAGACACTAACTGGAAACTCATTTCCATCTAACTGTGTGTGCATTTTACTAGTCTACGACAACCTAATTTCTGTCATTTTAAAGTTCTTCTCATTCTTGCCTTTATGTATCATCAGCAATGAATAGAAAAATACTAATGGAAAATAGTCTTGAATGCGTTATAAAAGGACTTGACTTTTGAAAAGGATCTCATCCTTAAGAATTTCAAGTTACTAGCTGAATCTCAAGCTTTTGAAGCTGTCTTTCTTCATTGGTGATTTTTAAGAATGGGGACTGGAAAAGAATCTGGCTTGTCTTGGTCTATTTTAAATCTGCACTTACAGATTATGTAAGGGTATCATGGAAGGGGATTTTCTATTTATAGCTTCTGGTGTGGTCACTTTTTCATCATGGATAAAGTGAATCATGACTATGAAACAAGGGTACAATTTCCCCCTGTGTATTTTATGTCCTCCTGTGAGCGAAGAGGTAACATCTGACTTGAATACTAATGTGAGGGACTATTTCAGATCCACTGAACAGTTCCTTGAGGTCTTTGGTAGAAAACGGCTTTATATAGCACCCTCAAAGTATGAGACAGTCACTTATGAATTGCTATGTGATGACAACGTCACCGGACTGTACCAAGAGACGTGCGGTGCATCTTGAGTCAGCTTGTGGGGGAAACTCAATTTTCTGTGCTGTCAATCACTTTCAAGACAAGGGAGGTCATGCAACAGATTCCTTTTCTCTTCCAAAATCCTACTTGGATATTCAGACTTCTGAAAGCTTTGCTGGGGTAAACTGTCAATGATGAGCAGAGTTGGCCTTTCTTCACCGTGTGGCAAGCTGGCTGCTGCACTTGTGCCATTTGAGAAACAGACTGGAGTAGGGTTGTAACCATTGGCACAGATGTGAGAGTTGGATTATACGCGCGTTCCATGCAGTGTTTGGAGATGTTTCAGTCCTTAAATTATAAATGCTGTGTCTCGCCATGCAGGTCATCAGAGAACAGCGTGGATGATTTCAAGATTGTTATTAGAGGAAGGCAGTCCTTCGGGAGAACATGAGGCGAGATAAGGGACAATGAGAGGAAATTAGAAATGCATTCTGTGAAAAGGAGCTGGAGTAACACTAGGGTGGCAATTAGGGTTTGGCAATGTCGGTGACAGATGGGACCTGCTGTCGCTCGCCAGTTGTAGAGGGCTTTGGGTTCCCATAAGGGACGCATGGTTCCCTCCAAGCAGAGGGTAGTAAACATCTAAGGAATCTGAAACTGCAGAAGAGCCTCTTAGCCATCGGCATCCCCTGCTGGGGGAGATGTGTTCTAGGGACCAAGGGGTAAAAGGAGAAGACGTGGAGGAGCCAGAGGAAGCTGAAGGAATGCGTAGGTTTTGCTTAAAACTTCATTGAGTTCAGATCATAAAAATGTTTTCTTTTAATTCTTTCCGAGTTGCCCATGTTTGCACAAAATTCTCTGCCTCTTGTATTTGGAAAAATCTGTCTTAAGTTAGAGTCCATGCACTGATTTCAAAATAAAACATTAAAAAAGAAAATCATAATAAAATAATGTTTTTCCAAGTTCAAAATATTTATTTTTAGTATCATACAATGTATACCATACTTCAGGATAACTTAATGCAAGCACAACCATTCTCTGCTTTACTACTCTCATTTCACCTAACAAGCAAGCTAGGTGGGGAGCATGTAAAAACATTGTAGAGAAGCAATGACAGAGAAGGCCTTAGAGCCGTCGCCCCTTATCCATGGTTTAGTTTTCTGTGGTTTCAGTTACTGCAGTCAACTGTGGTCTGAAAATATGGACTGGAAGATTCCTGCCCTGCTTCACAGGGACCTGAATCAACCCTTCGCCCAGTGTTTCCACGCTGTGTATGGCACCCACCCATTGGTCACTTACCAGCCTTGTGAGCTATCAGACGGACAGTGCTGGTGAGCCTGTGGCTCTTATTTTATTGATAAAGGCCGTAATGTGCAAAGTAGTGAGACTATCGATATTATTACACTATAATGTTACTCATTGTTCATTTGTGACTAGTTATTGACATTCATCTCTTACCATACCTAGTTTTTGCTTTAAACTTTATCACCAGCATGTATGCATGGGGGAAAACATGGTATGTAGAGGGTTCGTTATACCCGTGGTTTCAGGCATCCATTGGAAGCTTTGGAACAAATCCTCTGAGGATGAGGGCACTACTGTAAGTGTGTTCTATCTTGGATCATCTAGTGAATTCTTGAAGTATATTCTCTATTACTAAATAAGCTGGTAAAGGAAAACTAGAGCTCTTCTTACTGTTTTGTTTATCTATTTCTTTTTGTACTGGATGTAAGTGGTGTAGTATACATTTAATGTTAAAATCAATTAATTAATGGTACTCGAGATTGAACCCAGGGCCTTCACACTGGGCTATATCCCCAGGTCTTTTTATTTACTATTTTGAGACAGAGTCTCACTCATTTTCTAAGTTGCCCAGGTGGCACTTGAACTTATGATCCTTCTGCCTCAGCCTCCCGAGTGCTGGGATTACAGGCTTGTGGCATCGTATCTGGCAAACTTTTTCATTATTGATAAAAAAGATTTGTGCATTGGAAAATGGCTATGAATTACTAGTGTACTATTAGTGTGTTCTAACTGCATGTCAAGTGGCATGATAATTGAAGTCATATTAAACAATGCAGCCAAATTTTGTAATTTTATTAGCCTCAAAGAGTATACATTTTTCTCTTCAGTTTACTTGTAGAATTTTCCATGTTGCTAGACCAGAAAACCCCATGCTTCCAATGTTGTGAAAAATGTCCTTAAGCACATAAATTTTTTATTTTTGGTGAGGGTTTAGTGTTTCTTTCTTTTTTCATTTCTTTTCTTTTTTTTTTTTTTTTTTGTATCGTGACTAGTTGGAGTCCTATATGCCTTACTTATCAGTATGTCAAATTCTTCCCCTCTGTTTGGGATCACTATTTGGTTGAGACTGACCTGGAACTCACTGACTCACTGTGTAGCCCAGGCTGGTCTCGAACTCACAGTGATCCTCCGTGCCTGGAGCTGACTTTGCTAAGTATGTGGTAGATGCCGGCATGGACACCAGGGCACTGTTGTTTTCTGGTCTGTGGCACCCTTGTTCACCCGGGTTAGTCATGGTCCTCCAGGACTGATTACTGGGTTCAGCTGGATTCCTCGCTTGTGAAGCTCCCCACTCGGATTTCATCTAATTATTAGTGTTGTTTCAGCCATCGATGATCGTTGGTGACAAGTATGCACATGTGACTTGAATGTTCTCTGGTGTATGTTGGGTTTCACAGATTTCTGGGTTGAAGCACAATGCCTTATCCACAGGGAATGTGTGCTGAGGTCCCCTGTGGAGGCCTGAAGTTGAGGATAGTGCTGAACCCTGGGTGATCTGCTTCCCCTTGTGCATACGTAAGACAAATAAGTGCTTTTTCCGTCTCACCTGAGTGGGCATTTCCTATGTGTGTGCGATTTTTGCAGTTGGAAAGTGCATCAGCAGAACTGTCCTGAATGTTTCCTTGTTCATGATTACGTGGATAGAAGAGTCACTTTGGAATACGCATTTTGTGCTTTGCTTATCAAACTCGAGAACTTTCACATTTTCCACTGGCAGGAAGCCGGTCGTGCTTCTCTTTGTCATAGATGATTTGCCCAAATCATAGCTCTCACACTTTGGGGTCATTGTTAGGTAAAATAAGGGTTTAGTTGGACACCAGTTGGTGACAACGTGACAGCCCAGCTCATAATCCAGTTGTCTGCTAAGCTGCTAACAGAGGGTAGAGTACCGGGTGTAGGCGTGCTGAAGAACATGACTACATTGTAGTTCTGATTGACACTTTCCTAGTGACTAAAGGTGTTGAGCAATTTTTCATATACTTATGGACTATCTGTCTCTTTAGAAGTGTCTGTTCAATTTATTTGTCCATTTAGTGATCATGCGATTTGGTTCTATGGGTGTTAAGTTTTTTGAGCTCTTTATATGTCCCAGTTAATATCCTTTATCGGAAGGGTAGTGGCAAAGATTTTCTCCCACTCTGCAGTGTGTCTCTGTGCTAGGTTGGTTGTTTCCATTGCTATATAGAAACATTTAAATTTGGTGGAGTCCTACTTGTAGTTCTTGCTTCTTTTTCCTGTGCGATCGGAGTCTTATTCAGGAGGTCTTTACCTGTGCCTATGACCTCAGTGTTTTCCTCTAGCAGTTTCAAAGTTTCAGATTTTATACCTAAGTTTTTGATTTATTTTGAATTGATTTTTGTTCAGGGAGGGAGATAGGGATCTTTTTAAATCTTATACATGTAGATATTTAGTTTTCCCAGCACTATTTGTTAAAGAGGCTGCTTTTTCTCCTATGCATGTTTTTTGGCCCTTTGTTCAGAGTCAAATGGGTGTAATGATGCAGGTTGTTTGTGTCCTTTCTTCTCATCTATCGGTCCACATGTCTGCTTTTTTATTTTTTTTGTTACTGTGGCCTCATGGTATAATATGAATTCAGGTATTTTGATGCTTCCAACCTTTCTCTGTTTTTGCTTAGGATTGTTTTGGCTAGTTTGGATCTTTTGTGTTTTCATGAATTTTAGGTTTGTTTTTTCTAAAAACTGTAAAAGTATTATTGGAATTTTGATAAGAATTCATTGATCACTTTCAGTAATGTGGTTATTTTTATTTACAATGTTAATTTTGCCAATCCATGAACATGGGAGGTTTCTCCATCTTCTAGTGTCTTCTTTAATTTCTTTAGTGTTCTATAGTTTTCACTGTAGAGGTCTTTCACCTCGTCAGTTAGTTTGATCCCTGGGTATTTTGTATTTTGAAGCTATCAGGAATTGAATTGTTTTCCTGTGTTCTTTTTCAAGTAGTTCATTATTGGTGTATAGGAAAGCTATTGATTTTTGAGGTTGATTTTATATCCTGTTAAATAGCTGAATCTGCTTATCATCTCTAAAAAGCTTTTGGGGAAGTGTTTAGATCTTCTAAGTATAGGATCAGGTCATCTGAAAATATGGATAATTTGACTTCTTACTTTCCTATTTGTATCCCTTTTATTTTATTTATTTATTTTTTGGTACGGGGGGGGGCTCAAACTAGGGACCTTGTGCTTGCGAGGCAGGTGGCAGAACCACTGAGCTAAATCCCTGGCTCCTTGTATCTCTTTTATTTCTGTCTCTGTTTATTTCTGTGGATGCATTCATACCAAGTCCAAATCATAGCAGTGAGCTGAGGACTTTGCTTTATTTTCACAGTATACGCCCTGCACATAGAACAGGGATAGGACTCCTATAAATATTTGTCGAGTGAATTTCACTGAGAGAATATAGTTTATTGGAAAGTTAAGGAGTATAAATTCTGTTTAAAATAAAGATAAACTTATTTTCAATTATGTAATTCAACTCTGGGTCCTTTAGGAGTAGTGGGAAAACCTGTGTGTATTTGAGTCATTAACAAATGTCTCCTGGAGGCGAGAGGGCTAGAATGATGAGTTATATTTGGATAAATGGGAAGGAAGGAACAGAAGATATTTAAACTGCTGAAAATAAAGACAGATGCATATCTCTGGGCTGTGAACAGGCAATTGTTGTAAATATCAGCATAGAATTAGATAAGGGCACAAACCCCAGGAGACCTGCTTATTTCTTTTAAAGGTTCTGGTATAAGCTGGTACAGACCTCACATAAACATACAAATGGTTATGGTTGTAAAAAGAAAGCACCTGGCTTCTCTTAGTTTTGAAGCATCACTGTGATATAAATAGGTTATATACTGTTGTCCTCAGCTTCTCGAGCCTTCGTGTTAGTGAACGACTAGGCTGTCATTGAAAACAAAGGGTGGTGTTGGAAGCACGGACTGGACACGAGTGAGGGAGGGCTGTGCCACGTGCTCTGTGCACATGATGACACCTGTGGATGGGATGGCCTTCAAAGGTGCTGGGTCATATGGATGGTGACTTCACAGGCCCTTCTGGAAAGGGTAGGCCATGCGGTCTCTTTCCACACGACTTAACCCTGCAGTTTAGCAGTAAATTTGCCATACACAGTGAATGTGACCACATAGTAATACATTCAGGTACAAAGGCAGTTGGTGGCTGAATTTTCCCATGGCAGTTTTTGCTGTACCCCCCTTCAGGCCAAGCTCTAAATTGTACCAGGCTTGTCTGAGGTGTCTCCTCTCATCTTCCTAGCTGGCCTCTTGACCTTTACCTGGCATTCTCACTCCCCAACCCTACTCCAGGATCTGCTTCCTCAGGAGGATGCTCCCAGGAGCTGAGCTGGTTGGAAAACCTCCAGACAAATAGCTCTATACCTTCCAGGAGGTCTATCCTGTAAGGCAATGCTTGCACTTAAGGGGAAATTCTGAAATACAAATAATAGCTGGTCCATGAAAAATAGAGCTAGTTAAAAAAATCTAGCCATAAAAATAATGCACAATGATTATGGACCATTTATAAAAGAAGGAGATCACGAATTCTGTTACAATCAGCATTTTGAAGTTAGTAAGGAGTTAATTTCCTGCTGGTGTGTTTCGCACTGTTGGGGGCGCATTCTTCATGAATGCTCTATGCAGTAGGTCCTGTTAAGACTCAGAAAGGAGGCCGCTGCTCAGTTTCCTAACTTGTGTCAGTGGTATCCATATCCTCTTTGGTTCTATCTCGCCCTTACCTCCATAGGTCTCCAGTTAGGCAAATGCTTTGACAGACGTGTTGAATTACCACATCAGCTCAAGAAAGTGGGATTGAGGAAAAATAACATATGTCCTGAGAGGAGCTGCTTGTTTGACATGGGTCTGTGCCTCCTCTCCTGGCAATAAAGGGGTTGACAGACCTACAGGATGACTGAGGTCCATCCAGCCCTCCCCATCTAGTATATTGTGGAAACAGTTTTGACTCGATCCCAATTTCAAGGCCACCACAGTAAAAGTTCGTAAGACGAGAGAAGAGATGAAACTAGTGTGGGATTAAACCCCCACTAAATGAAACCCAATGAAAGCAGGTTCTGGGGCTCCAAAACACAATGGAATACCCTTACAAGATGAGGCATCATGAGAAAAATGTTAAGTGAAGTGATAAATTATCCAGAGGAGTCAGATATTGCCATGGATGAGCAGAGGAAGAATAATCATTCATTCATTTATTCCAGCAGACATGTGCTGGCAATCCTCTGTGCTAGACAGGTAGACATTCAGGAAACAAAGGTGTAAAAGATGTTACCCCTTTCTTTGAGGTGCACATAGTCCGATGTGGATTACGTACGAACAGATAATTACCATCTAGTTCACAAGTGCTTCACTGGAGGAGAATGCTGGGTCATTACTTAGTCAAATGGTGTTCCAAAGCAGTTTTGTGGAGGCACTTATCTGAATGCAATATTCTATTCCAACTTTTTAAACTTAGACTTACTCCCTAATTTCTCTGAGAAACCCTAAATATACAAAGCATGCTGAACTAGAATTTCAGCAGTCAAACTTATTTGTTGATTTAATAAAACATGCAATATCAAATTTACATTTTGGACTAAGCCTTCCTTGATTTTTTTGGAGAAACCCAAGAAGGTGTAGATTAAAGCCCTGTAAAATTAAATCCAGTAATTGCTGGCACCGTCTTCACCAAGCCCAGCAATGGCTTGTTAAACTCTAAATATAACTTGTCATCTTCTGACAAAAATCCAATTTTGAGAATAAGTGAAAACTCATTTCAATTTTCAACTGTTTATGTATTTGAGAACAAAAACGTTACGGTTGGAGTTTTTCATATTTATCTTGTGTCAGGTAACAGGGAATTATATTCTCCCTGTGTCTCGAAAATGGCAAGATTGATGAGTTATTTAGATGGGCAGTGAGGATTCTGTTCAAACACTGTGCAGCACTGCCTTTCTCCACTTTGGCTTAACATGGTCTCAGCAGTTGACATTTCTGAACAACTCTCACAAAGAAATCTAGGTAATTGATCTTATGCCCCTAGTGGAAATTCTACATAGTGGTCAGTTAATATAGTTTATGACTGGAAATTATTCTTAGTGACTTAAGTGAATTCTCAAAAATAATTTATGATTTAGAGGTTAAGACACAATAATTGATTTTCAATAGAAGGGATGAGCTGTATTTAAAGCCTGAGATAGAGGGCAAAAGCATGGGGAGAAAAGAATGTAAAGAGACAGTGACAATGAGATAACTTGGTTCTCAAAACATTTTTTTATTAACCAGGCTTAGCTACAGACATCCAATGGCGAATCACCTTATTGTAGCTAAGCGGACGAAATCACATTTTAGTTATAAAAATGTAGGTGAATTTAATTGTTCTTTCCTGGTTGCCAATTTTTTTATTTTTTTGGTACCTGGGGGATCGAACTCAGGACTTTGTGCCTGTGAGGCTGGCAGCAGAACCACTGAGCTAAATCCCAGGCCCTGTTGCCAATTTTTAGTCGTATGTTTTTTTAGATCAAAGAGAAGAATATTCAGAGAAATTTGTCTCTAATATTAAATAAAATAATTCTGTTTCTTGCCAAAGAAAATCAGTAGGATTAGATTGTGAGAGGCACGGATATCTGCTTTTGTGGAAGAAAAAAAATTGTACTGATCCTTATCAATCTTGCATGGCGAAGAATAATCACTGAAAAAACAGGAGCCAATGAAACCAATCAGTTCCCAAAGTTTTGGGTATCCTTTTTGATTTCTGCATTTTAATATATGTACAGCACAATGCTTGTAAAGTGTAATCACCAACCAGCCCAAGAGGAAATATAGAGCATTTTCATGCCCTCCCCAACCCCTTATTGCCCTTTCTAGTCAGTAAGATGCTCCCAAGTGGTAATGAATTTTTTGACATGTATTGTTTGTAACTAATGGATTTTGTTCTCGAACTGTATATCAGTGGATAGTTTAATTGTGTGATTATTACTTTTTAAACTTCATCTGTATTATCAATACAAATTTGCGTAGGTGTCACTGTATGCCAGGCTTAATGCTTCTAGTTCATTGTGTTCTCTGTCCAGTATTAGATTCCCTGTGCATAGCGTAATTAAAAGTGGATCGCTTTTGCCTTAGTGAAATGATTCTGAGTAAAACTGAGTGGGTAGGAAACCATTCTTTCCAGTAGAGTGGAATGCCTGGAAGATGTTGGGGTGCAGATCTAAGCCAGCAGGTGGGCCGAGGGCTTGCTGCCCTTTGGGGGAGTGGGTCAGGGGCATGTGCCCGGGTCTGGGTCGCTGAAGACAGAAACATCAGGAGGCTGTTTCCAGCACTGGGTGCACGGTGAGGACCGTACTGTAGGACTAGGGTAAGGGCCCGGCGTAGGGTCAGATCTACAGCAGGGATGTGGTGTGTCTTAGGATCAGGGCTCTAGACCTGCCTGCATCCATTCCTTCTACCAAACACCAAGATGGGCCCTTATGCTTGTGACGGTGTAGGATTCTGGCCTGCAGCTGCGGTCTAATGGCTGTGGGCCTGGGAGGAGACCCACAGCGAGTGGGGCCTGCTGCCCCCCACAAACTGTGGCTCCAGGCTTCCTGACAGGACGGATCTGCCCCTCATCACCTGGCCCGTGACTTAACTGGCTTCAGCTTCATCCCTTAGCTGGGTGGGCTCTGGGTGTGAGGTGATGAGAACTCTGTGCAATTGGCTTCCTCTGCCAGAGTTGCCCGTCTTCCCTTCCCACCCTGACTGAGTAAATGAGCTTCCTGGAGATGCACAGGAAGCAGGCTCAGAACGTTGCCAGTCTGGGCCCATTCTCTTACTGGCTTTGGGATTCTGGGCATTTTGGCCCTCTGCATCTAAATTTAAACTGTTGGCCTTCAACATTCAGCTAAAACCCTATTCAGAAACCTGCTTGATCAGCTCATGGGCTGTCCCCTACTTTTTGTTTTTAATAGTTGGCCTTTTCCTTTCTAACCACTCCTCTGGACCCAAGACTACTTGGGGTGGCAATGGTGTCTTCTGATTTAGAGTCCCATGTCCGTTACGAGGTCTAGCATATCGCGGGTAGTCGGGAAAGAGTTGGCACAGGCACGGTAAGGTCTATTACTTGGCAATTATGTGTCGCACACCGTTTGTTTCTCTGCAGCCCTCGTGTTCCCATTTATTTTGTAGAGGGTATGAGTTTCAGCAAATTCTTCAAATTTACCTGTGTGGCTCCTCTGGCTCTCTTAAATGGGCTCGACGATCAACACGAACACAAGATCACTATTTATGAAATGATTCTCCGTGGGAAGGCTCCGCAGTGACGCCGTGGAAACAGCTATAATTCAACGGTGGAGGAGCAAGTGCCTTGGAGAAGAAGTTACTCGCCTTGAGAGTCTTCGGCTCCCACCGAAGCGACGGAAAACTGTATCGGGTCGCTGCGGTGGAGATTTGCACGGAAACCTGCGCATTCATTGCACCTCAGCCCTTGGCCATTTTCATAACATTTAAGAAGAGCTAGGATTCCAACTCTAAACTCCAACAGCTGACAAATGAGTCTCACAGGGCAGGAAACACTCCCACCTATCGGAATGTGACCGTGCGATTCTGTTAATATTATTAAATTATTGATGTCCTGGCCAAAGTAGCCTCGGTGCTGGCTCCCACCGGCGAGGACGTCGAGGTTCACCCTGCAGGCAGCTCCTGTGACGTTAGGGCAGCGCCTGCGCCTCTTCCTGCCTCTTCCTCCTGTCGGTCCTGAGTATGGTGCACACGGGTGACTTTTAGGCACATCAGCGGACGTGTAGGCGAGGAAGACTATGGATTTTCTCGCAGTTCCCCTAAGTTCCTGGTTGGAACAGACCCCTGTAGGTTGACTACAGAAAAAACGAGCAGAAGTTTATTAACACGCGTTTCCTATTTACATGCAACACCCAGGGAACGGGCCGCTCCCAAAAGAAGGGACCTCAAGCGGCAGCTTGTGCCTCCCACAGAGGACAGTGAACATTTGGAGAGGTGACGAGATCAGGGTAAGGACCTGGAGTCTGGGCAGTGGCACCCTGTGGCCAGGCAAGTACTCAGCACAAGAGGGTCGTCAGTAAATCTCCTCTCGTCAGCTCTTCTGGTGCCAGTGCTGGGCTCCCGAGGGGCAGAAGCCGTCTTCGGGGAGAGGGAGGCAGCGTCTGGCTTTGTACATTTATTTCCTGCTTTTAGGGAGAGGAAGGGCAGAGAGCTTTGCTCCACCTGCTAACCCTCAAGTGCCCTCGGCTCCTACCGATAGGTTTATTTCTGTAAAACAAGGCCACGGCTCCCTAAGCCCGAAAGACTCAGGCAGGGTTAATCCAGCAGTCCGGCTCCTGACCCCCACTCTGACCAGCACGTTGTCTAGCTGACGTCCTAACCACCTTTGTCCCAAAGCTGAGCTTCTCATTCTGCTTCATGAAGGGTAACGCATTTCATAACACACGCAATCGTCCATGTGTTGGGAAATTTCATCGCCACTCAAACAACTAACAGTTTATTCTTTTCTTTTTGCAAGGGAGGGGCAGCCCTGAGGGATCGAACTGAGGGGTTTTCTACCACTTTCTTACTTCCCTGTCTTTTTAATTTTTTAAACACGTGAGGCAGGATCTTAGGATCTCACTAAGTTCCTAGTCTGGGTTGAACCTGGATCCTTCTGCCTCAGCCTCCCCGGTATCTGGGATCCCGAGCATGCTACACGATGCCTGGCTTCATGTCTTTTTGCTGTAACAGTCACCACAGCCCACCCTTTTGGGAACCCAAGGTTGGTTGGGAATAGGAAATGGAGCCTCTATAAAATATTTATAGCTCTCAGAGAAGATACAGGGAACTGAAGAGATTTTTAAAAAAATTGATCTTGGTCCATGATAATAGCTTTTCTAGAAAAAGATGGACAGTGAGAAGAGCTTGTAGAAGAAAGCAGAATCCCCTTTCTGCTGTGCTGAGATCAACCGGTAAGATGAATCCTTCGTAACTGTCTCTGATGAGAATTCTTGGCTGTCACCAGTTTCTTTGTTCAAGAGCATCTTAGCCTATCTGCTGATGACCTGTTTTTGAAATAACTGGGGACTTGGTTATTAAAGTTTGCCACAGATACATTTTAAAATGTGTGTAATTTCCCGTTTGTAATCCTTGCCGTATGGCTGCTACTGTCATACAGTATTGTGATGGTCACGACAGCTTGAGTGGCACCTTCAGCAGGTTTTGCGAGCACTTAGAAGGAGTCAGGAGTCTTCACAGTTTTTATGCCATTTTTAGGTATCTTCCCGAGAGGACCTTTGTGCTTTGCTTCCAGATGAGGAACCCATGTTCTGGAGGTCAAAGAATTTGCCTGAGGTTAGCAATCAGCTGGACTCTGGTCTCAGGCTCGCCTGGTCTCAGCCCCTGCTGTTCTTGCCCTTCTCTTTGCTGTGGGGTTGAGGAAGCTTGTTTTATATATTCTGTCTGAAATCCTGCAGAGGGAAGTTATCAGTCCGGTTGCTGCTTCGGTAATGCTTTAGGCATCAAGATGTCCAAGTTCTCTATCTTTTCACTTTCTTTTTCTTGCCAACTTTAATTTTGTTGTCAAAGACTTGGGTTCCTTTAGATATCCTAGCGATCACAACATTACTATATGGTATTAACTTCAGTGGGTGCATCACTGGTATTGGCTTTTCAGAAAAAAAATGTGTACTGTATATAGAAAATCAGTTATCCAAAGGTAACAGATTTGACACATGTCCCAATAAGAACAGGTTGTGAAGACGGCAAATAAATGGCTAGGATTTAACTCTGTAGTTATTCAGGAAAGGCAGTGGGAGTCATTATTATAAATTCTCATGCATATGGAAGTAATGAGGGATGAGAATGATACGGAATGATTCCAAAAAGAGTCTTTTTCATATCTCTTTAATTTCTTCCTCAAGGAATGACATGTCTTACAGCATTCTAATTATTCTTCACATCTCTTGACTTTTGCCTGTTACTTTGATTAATTGGAATTAGCAGTGCATTTTAATTATGTAGGCAAATTAAGTAAACTGTATAGCTGATGGTTAAAAATCATCATGAGTTTCCAGCTTGGCTCTGTTGATTATTTCTCTGTGACCTTAGGTGGGATTGTTCAGCTATCTGTGCCTTTCCTTTCTCCTTTTCTTCATGGGGCTGGAAAACATTTTCAAATCTGAGTAGCAGAGTTTAAACACAGTTAAGTCAGAAAGTGTTTGGATCATAGAGTGAAATCAATGAAATGAGTATTAGCTATTGTATTTTAAGGGACTCTGCTACAAGTAAGAATTTTCCCTTTCTTTAGGGAAACAAATATATAGTTGAATTCTTCAGAGGCACAGAATGTTTTTCAAAGGCGGTGAGATATGGATGGTAGGAAATAAAATCAAGTATTTCTAAAATGTGAAGACACTTTACTGAACTTCAGCTCAGAAAGTATTGAACCAATATATTTGATCTGTGAACGTGTCTCACTTTCCCAGGGGCAGGAGGGAGGGCAAATCAAGTCTGTGTCTAGGCAATTAGGGTCTAGCTGGGGGACTGACAGCTGGGAGAGAGACAGAGGCATGCAGCAGGCCTGGAGGGAAGGAGGCAGGTGAGCGGAGGAGGGCAGCAGGCTGGAGCTGGAGGTTGGGGAGAGGAGAAAACCCCAGTGAGCAGGGCTGGGTGCCCGGTGCCCATAGGCCAGGCCGGGCTCTCCCTGCGCCTCCTGGCTGGAGGCCTGGCTGGCTCCCTGCAGGGCCCATGCTGCAGGTCCCTAACCAGCTGTTAGAGGACTTGGGGGTCCCTGTCAACAGCTTTCTGCTGGTGTTGACCAAGAAAGAAAGGAGCAACTTGTGTTGTGAGAAACAGCGAGGAGAAAACCAATGGGGAGGATGAGGAGGGGCTATTTCAGGGCTCCTCCACAGAGGGCCTCTGTGGCAGTGGGAACCAGGAGCAGCACAGAGGCGCTCAAAAGGGGCAGGGAAATGGCCAGCGACACAGGGCCAGGGGAGAGGCGCCAGGGTCACCACCGAGGGGAGAAGGGTGGCTCCCTTGAGTCTTGGGTAAAGTTAGAGGAGCACTAGCTTATGGAGAGTGGGGAGGATCAACTGGGTTCCGAGGTGCTGAACTTGGGTCTTGGTGGGGGCGTTCGGGAGCAGCCAGGGTAGGATGTGTGTTAAGGTCTAAAGCAGGCAGCAAGTGTTTTAGTCTCTACAGGCCAGCAAAGGGGCAGAGGCAGTGCTGAGCACTGTACTGGTGTGCGTGGCTGGGGAGTTCACTGTGGGGGACAGCGAGGGGATCAGGGAGCACAGAGGCAGAACTGGGATTGCAGAGTCCCCAGAACTGAAGGACAGTGAGCTCGGGAAGCCAACTGGCACACAGAAGGTGAGGCAGGAAGACCCCCATTAAGTGCTCATTAAAATAAAAAATGCCCAGAAAAAGTAAATGACAATCACATAACGTCATTGTGCAGAGAAGCTGTCTTTTGCCGATGTGAATCGGTACACTGCCTTTCCCTTTGCAAACATACGTACGTTTTCCCACATTGGCATCATGCAATCTTTATTATTTTGTATTTGCCTTTAAAATATATTGTGAATTACTTCCACCTGTACATTAAAGCCATCCACTATAACATATCTTTGCATGGATAGTTTGTCTGGAAAAGACATTCAAGGCAAGCAAAGGTTTTCCATTTAAGAGTAACCTGGCCCAAGGGAAAGAACTCATGGAGAGACTGAACACAGATGTTTGCTGAAGGAATGGTCTGAGGGTGAAGCTAGGAGAAGACAGAGCAGCAAGGAGGGTGGCAGGATGACTGAGGTCATCCCCGGGAGGCACAGGTGGGTTTTCCAATGAAAATTACGTATTTGGGGTTGAATGATTGGTTAAATGAAGACAAGAATGCTGGGTGGCTTTGAGATTTGTGACAAACAACAGGATAAAGCTATCTTTTCAGCGATGAGAGAAAAGGAAGTTCATTTAAAGAGAGAATCATGTTTTGGTCTGGTTTCTGAGAGGATAAGCCTAGAGGATGAAAAAAAAATGAAGCTCTGGTGAATGAGTCCACGGCCTCTGAGCCACTGGAAATCCATGCAGTCCCACAGATACTGCTGGGAAGTAGTGAGTGTACAGTCACTGTTTAAATGAATTATTCAAATTTGCTTGGTCTTCTTGTTTTTATTCTGTGTGTTCTTGAACCACTCAAACTCTACCTCAAGGAGAAAGTCATTGTCCGATATGGTTATTAGTAGAAAGAGATTAACATATCATAGTTTTACTTTTTCCATTGACATAGAACACTCTGGTCTCATCTCTAGGAGAAGCAACAGGGCTTAAGACTCTTCAGAGATATTCTTTTGTGTTATTCAATTTAAAGTCCTCATTTCTTGTTCAGAGACACATGGCATCAGACTTAAATGCTGGCTATTTGGTCTTTCTTCCTGGTTCGGTTGGTTTACAGGAATTATCAATGAACATTTCTGTACTTATGTCATTGAAATGTACGTAGGCTGACAAGAAATAAGTGTTGAATGTTTTCTATCCTTGTTTAAAAATTCATGCTTGTTTTTGCTGTGTATCCCGGCTGGTGTTCTAGTCATGGTAGCAGAATGTTTGTGGGACAATCCATTCTAGTACTATCAGTCAGAACCATCTACTGTGTCCCGTCTAGCACTGACCTTGGACCCACGAGACTCCAGTTCTATTCTAGGTACGACAACCAAAGAACCCTGTGGTTTTGGAACAGTTATTCCTGCTTGCTGCTTTGCTAAATGAAATATCTTGATGTGACTGTTTTTAGGGCTGCTGGATGGTCTGAGTGTGATTTGTCCCTGATAAAACCCATGCTGAAATTCACTTCTTGGTGTAATGCTCTTGAGCCATAGTGGGACACAGAAGAGGTATTTGAGTCACAGGGGCTCCACCTTTATGAAGGAGTTAATATTGTTCCTGTGAGAGCGTTGTTTTAGTTTCTTTTCTCATTGCTGAGACAAAATACCCAACACCCGAAGTTAAAGGGGGAAAAGTTTATTTAGTTCATAGTCTGTAGAGGTTTCAATTCATAATCAGCTGACTCCACAGGGCAGAAGAGCAATCGTTCATGGTGGCAGAAGACAGCAAAAGCAAGCAAGCCAGCAAGCAAGCGAAGGAGTTTAACAGCATCTTTCTGCCCCCTTTATCCAATCAGACTACTCAGGGTGGGTAGCACTCTTAATCCTAGTGCCCTTGAGCCTAGCATTGCACTGTGAATCAGTTCCAGTGTCACACACTCTAGACTCTGCCTCCTCTGAAAAAGCCCCACTTAGGACTGCATGAGGCTTTGGGGGAACGTCTAGACACAAACCAAAACAAACGTCATCACAAGAGGATTGTTAAAAAGAACCCATCCCATTTTGTAGCTCCCATCTTCTATTTGGCTCTGCTTCCCCTTAGCTTTTCACCATGGACCAAAGTAGCACAAGGCTATTACTGGAAGCAGACCCAAAACCAATGACCAATCTTGGGCTTCTCAACCTCCTGATAAAGCCTCTTTCTAAATTATCAGGCCTCAGGTATTCTTTTACAGCAACAGAAAACTTACTAAGCTTGTCCCATCCAAAGTACTAAACTCTATATCTGTATTTAAATTTGCACAGCTGGACATTAGAATAACTAATAACTGCAGGCTGCTCACAGCCAAAGCTGTGCAGATCAGACCAATGGGTGCAATGGAAAATGATCGCTGAAAGGGATCTCGAAGTGGTTGCAGAATAACATTGCCAGCAACACTGTGTTGGTGTCTTAGAAGGCCAACCAGTGGCTTGAAAGGTCACCTGTGTGAAGTTATTTGTGCATAGGCTTCTTTCCCGACTAGCTAATCCTCATAAGATGCTGCTGAATATAACCGAAAAAGATCACATAGTACCCAATAACCCTAGAAAATGGTCACACTGTACTAAAGGAAATGAGGGCAACAAGAGCAGTTATTAGAGGCACAGCAGTCAGGTGGAAGAGAAGGTTGAAATGACATTTCCAATTTAGAAGTTCTATTTATAGTCACTGGAACTTTCCAAGATCATTCAGCTCTGGAACAACAGGTTTTGGAAGATTTCTCAGCTTTGGAGTAAGTTTATCTGAAGAACCATAGGTAACTGTGTTCCTTCATTTGAGCTCATGCAGTATATCAGGGAAAACAGAATGTTATTTTTAAAGATGCTCTCCACATATGGAAGGATAGTGACATATAACTTACTTATAATAAATGTCTGACAGCACAAATCATTCCAGATATCTTAATGGAGCAACTTTGATTAGAAAATTCTAGCAAGGAACACATGCTAGTTCTGCTGTTTGTTTGGAAACAAGCATCCCTTTTATTTCAGGATAGTTTTTCAGACAAAAGGTATCAAATAATTAGAGTCCTGTTTTCTTATATACCACTGTCACAAGAGAATTCATATAATCAATCAGCAAAATATACTGGCAACTCTAACATTTATCAAGGAGCTGGGGACCAGCTGCACATTATCCCAGATTACTTCATAAATACTTAATAACATATTCTATCATCTGGCTTTTGGGTTTATAACTGCTGGGTCTGAATCGGATTTGCAATTTTTGTGCCAGGATATTTAAATCACTTTTGTGAGAACAAAGTGCCATTGTCTTGTAAAAAAAATGAAAGAAAAGAAAGCCAGGAGTCCCCCAGTAGTGGATATTTTACAATTTTAGAAAGTAGGATGTCAGGGAATGCTCTTCTGGGGAATTTTTTTAGAAGAAATTGAAACAAGATATGGAAAATAATTTGCATACCAAGTTGTTATTGTATACATTTGCTGGAAATTCCCATGGCAAAAGGAGTAAATAAATAAAAGCAGCTAATTTTGTCCATTTTGTCGGTACAGCTGCTCTAGAGGCATTGCTTTTGAACTTGTCAGCACATCGCAGAACAGAAATGGAACAGACAGGTTCATGCATAGACATTTTGTTCATTTTTACCTCAAGAAGGTGAGGTTTTGTTATTGTCACTGTTTGATGTCTGCCAACGGAAGAAATGCTGGCCGCTTAATCCTTGCCAAAGGACCAGAAAAACAAAGTCAATTATTATTTGTTTTAATAAATTATCATTTGATTGTTTAGGTTCAAAAAAGTCATATGGAAACAAAAGTTCCAGAACCTTCTACATTCCCTGCTATTTCATCATATAACAAACTACAAATTAAATCATTAAGTACTAATACAGGATAGCCAGCTACACTTACTTACATCATAAAATCATGCCTCTTATATACTTTCCTTTGGAGGTCTGAAACACTTTTCTAACTGTTTGGTGAGAACTTCCCAACTTTACAAGGAACAAGAATTAGATTCTCTGTCCACATTCCTGATAAGTTGGTTGGAGATGTGTTTGCTAAGCTACCTGGAGGGATATTTTATTGGGAGCAAAACTGTTTTGCTGCTGATGGGATAGATCTGAGGACTAGGCAGGCAGGGGGCTGCCAAATGGAATGAAGCGATCCATGTTCTCCTGAGATAGCCACTGGCTGGGGAGTGAAGTATGTGAGAATACTTGCTGCACACACAGAGGAGACCTGGTGAAATGGGACTATCTAGAGCTTACTCAGGAGTTTGTATGTACTGTACAGAGCACACCGTAGTGGGTACAAGGCAGCTACAGCCGACTCTGTACTCGAGAATGCACCCAGAAAGAGGGGCAAGTGCTTCTTTAAGCAAATGAAAAGGACAGTGACTATTTACTGGCCTACAGGGTGCAGTCAGAATTTCTTGCAACATTTCCCTCACCTAGCTGCACCTCTCCTTTCACAGTCCTTGTCACACTTGTCCTCTCCCATAGTACCTATCACGCACAGAAATTAAGTTTCACACTCAGAACCTGTCTTCTAGGGTGAGCCTCAGCCTACATTGCTCCCCGTCATATTTCTAGTACTTGGCATAGCCTGACAGAGAGACGCTCGGTGAACACTGGATAGTGGAATGGAGTCCTACGTAAGCCGTGCTGATCTGATCTTTCAATAACCATAATTTCGTGTGTTCCTAAGAAGAAAATTCTGTAGCTGAGGAGGAAGTTTGGTTATCTCCATGTTGGCACTGCAGGGTGGGTTGTGGGCTGCACTCAGGTATGAAGGAAATTTAGTCTACTGTGGAAACATGGTGCTTTACCTGTACAGCACCCATTCTCCCTTCAACCACATACTCCAGTGTTTCGCTATGATTTGAGGAGTCATCTTTTCATCGTACAGCTGGATTCTGTATCTGTAGATTCCACATCTGCAGATTCAACTGACCACATTAAAAATACTTGCAAAAACATTGCATCTGTGCTGAGCATGTTCATTCCTTGTCAGTATCTCCGAAGTAATTCAGTATCACAACTCTCTACGTAGCATTTACATTATATTAGGGATTATAGATTGTCTGGAGATGATTTACAATATACAGGAGGATATGCACAGGCTATATGTAAAATCTGCACACATTTATGTAAGGAATTTGAGCATCATTGGAGTTTGGTATCTGAGGGCTTTGGGAACCAATTCTCTGTGGATGCTGGGGAAGGGACTATGTAATTTTGGTGACCCTGTTAATTGCGATAACCTATCCTCTTGCACCAATAAATTGTCCTGTTACCCAATATAGCACAGTCAGATGCTCTCCCTGAAGTTTAGATTTCATACTGAGAAACTCACACAGCTGACAGGGTTCATCTTGATAGTATCAGCTTTGTTTTTCTACAGTAGCAATTCACCACAAATTTAGTGGCTTTAAATAGCACAGATTTATTGCTTTATAGTTCTGCATGTCAAGGCTTTCACACACGTTTGGCTGGGCTAAAATTCAGGTGTTGGCAAGGCCATGTTCTTTTCTGGAGATCCTAAAAGAGAATTGTTTTTCTCACTTTTTCCTATACTCCCTGGCTCTTGGCCCCTTCCTCCATCTTGAAGTGTGGGTCATAGTTCCATTGTGGAGCATGTTTTTATTGATTATTTTCCATTTGCATATCTTCTCTGATATCTTCTGTTAAGATCTTTGGCCCATTTTAAAATTTAGTTGTTTGTTTTCTTATTGTTTCAAGAGTTCTTTGTATATTTTAGGCAACAGTTCTCTATCAGATATGTGACTGTTAACTGTGTTGTTACCTTCATTGATCTAAGAAATGCCTAGCAGGTTAGTAAGGCACACTTTTTGGTGTGGGGTGGTTATGGAGATGTGACCTTGGGTTTACAGCTGGTCCCTCACTCTTCCTTCTCTGGTGCTATCTCCTGCCCTGCTCCCCGATGACATGAGCTGAATAGCTTTGTAAGGCCATACCCCTCCGCCCCTATGTTCCTGTTTTGCTTCCAGCCAACCAGGGACTGAATCCTGTGCAACAGAGTCAAATAAACCTCTCTATTGTTTTGTGTATCAGTTAATTTGTCCTACCAATAGAAATACCAATATACTTCCTTTGCAAATATTTTATCCTAGTCTGACTTGTCCTCTTTGACAGTCTCTTATTAGAGTCAAAGTTTTTTGATTTTAGAGTGTCAGTTTTTTTCATTGCTTATTTTTCTGCTGTGTCTAAAACTCATCATCAAGCTCAAAGTCACCTAAACTTTCTCCTAAGTTATCTTTTAGGAATTTCAGTTTTTCATCTTACATTTTAGGTGTCTATTCCACCTTAAGCTAATTTTGGGTGAAAAGTGTAAGGTCTATGTCAAATTTTTTTTTCAATGTGGATGTTTAGTTGTTCCAGAACCATTTGGTGAAATGACAGCTGTCTTTTCTTTATTGTATTGACTTTGCTTTCTTGTCAAAGATTACTTGAGTATGTATGTCGATTTCTTGGTTCTGTAGTCTATTTGCCTATTTTTGCCATTACTTCAGTGTCATGATTATTGTAGATTTGTAGTAAGTTTTAAAGTCATGTAATGTCAGTCCTCCAACTTTTTCTTTTAATAATTAGGCTTTATGTCTTTTGCCCCTCCATGTACACTTCAGAATCGGTTTGTTGATATTTACAGAGTAACTTGCCAGGGTTTTGCATTGAATCTATTGGTCAAACAGGGAAGGCTGTTTTTTTTAAACAATGTTGAGTCTTCCTATCTAGAAGCATGGAGTAGTATCTTGTTGTTTAATTTCTTTCCAACAAAATCATGTGGATTTCTTCTTGTAGATATTGGACATATTTTGATTTATAGTTCTTTATATACTTTGGATTTAAAAATATTTATTTTTATTAATATATTGCATACTAACAGAATTTTATCTTCTCATATAATCAAAGTTAAAAATAAGCTTATTATTCAATGAACCATATTCATGTGACTTCTGTCTTGGATGATTATCTAGTAGGTAGCACATTTATTTTTTTCTCACATATTCTTAAATTGCCTTATGGTTTCAATGAGATTTTTAAACTTTTACTTACTAATTTCGATTGGGAAACTTTTCATGCACAAATTAATGCATTTTCCCATCTTCTATTTAGCCTAGTTGCCTTACAGTGCAGTAAGATTTTTTTGAAACTTGCGCGGGACATCAGTGTTTTCAAATGCAAGCATAAAGCCCATCAGAAAGGACTGTCCCCACCTGATGCTTCACAGCCAGTTGCATGAGTATGACATTTTCTAAGGTGGGATTCTAAGGAATACTGAGTTCAAATGGCAGGGAGACAGGGATGACCTTGGGCTGCAATGCAGCTGTAAAGTGGATAAAACTCCAAGTATATTTTAAGAGCCCATCTTCTCCAGAGCTGTAAATGTGTTGGAAGGACGCTCAAACTTTTCTTTCTTCTTCTTTTTTTCTTTTTTTGGTACCGGGGATCGAACTTGGGTCCATGCACTTGTCGGCAGGCAGTGCCACCACTGAGCTAAATCCCCAGCCCCAACTTTTCTTGAGCATTCTTGGCATTCTTGGTCTCCCAGTTAGAAAAAGAGATGTAGGAGAGCAGAGCTTCTTAAACAACGCAGACTCAAAAAAACAATGACAAAACAAAAAAACAATGCAAACTCAATCTGGAAAGGGTGGAGAAACCCCCTCCCCCATCAGGTGTACCAGAAAATAAACTGCCAAGGACAATTTTCAGAACACACAGCATTTTGATAGACTAGAATAATTTTATATAACTCCATAGTCAGTCACTTGTACAAGTAATATTTCTGAGTTAAATGCCACTATGAATTATATTTTCTTTTAACTAAATTTCATGTTATACAAAATAGTAAGTATGGCGGCATGTTTTTATTATTAACCATCATATTATGTTTTTGGTTTTTGAAGCATATATTAATAAAAGTTGATACATTGCCCAGACTTTCTGATTTCAAAATATGAAGAAAATCAATATAAATGGTGGAGTAAAGACATCTTCTACATAAGCATGAATTAGTTTAGTAAAAAAAATGCAATTTAGTGCAACTAAGTCACCTCTGAGTAATATATACACTTTCATGTATTTGGAAATAAGTTTACATTTAAGAATATATTCATAGCAAATAAAAATAGCATTTATTCAATAAGAAATAGCAAAGTAATTCCAATGAGTGGAAAATAACTTCAACTACATATAATTTATCATTTAGATATTCCAAGATCCTCAGAATTTAAATAGAACATTTGTAGAATATCTTACTAAAGTATGTCTTAGAAAAATCAACCAAAAAATTGGTATACTAAAGAGAATTTGTGTACACATCCATGTTTGACTTGTATGCCAAAACCGAGACAGAGGAAATTAAAAGTTTCAAAAATTTCTGGAATATGTATTAGTACTTAACTCAAAACAATTGTGGGTTGGGGATTTAGCTCAGTGGCACTGTACCAGCCTCACAAGTACAAGGTCCTGAGTTCGATCCTTGGTACCCCCGAGAAAGCAACAAAATGAAATAAAACAACAACAACAAAAAACCCACCCCAAAACAAAACAAAAAAACCTGCCAGATAAGAAGAGCTTGGGATATTTCTAATACCGAAGCAAGTTTCTGAACATCAAATACCACAAGAAGGCTCCTCGAGCATTTACATCCAGTTTGGAGTTGAAGCAAAGAAGGCATCTTCCCTTCTCACCTATATTGTCTGTGTTCCTTTATGAAGTCTAAGCTTCAAGGGGAATGATCACATGTAAAAACATTCCAGGTGAGCTGGGGTGCCCGAGTGCGATGTTTTAGCAGAATGAAAGGAGGGATTCTAAATTCTCCTGTCCAGAAGGAGACCTAACCTCTTTGGACATAAACAGTATTTGCTATGCCAGACAAGAGATGCATGACCTTTGAAATAAAGCTCAGCTGACAAAGAACTCTAACAGGTAAACTGGATACATGGGCTCCCTCAGCAAAGATGGTACATTAAGCCTTTACACACGACACATGAAGATGATGAAATGTTTTATTTAAATTTGGTCTTTCTCCTTCTTTCCTGAGTCCTGAAAGGTTAGCAAGTCATTTCTTGGACACATCTTGGAATCCCTTTCTTCACACAAGATACACACACATACGCATGCACACACACACACACAGAGTATCACATGCATGTCAGAATAATATTAGTACAGCGTGAACATTCAAGCCGTAGACACACTTCACATGAAAGTGTCTCTATGCATTATGTGGTCTGTCCCAGTAAGAAGCAAACATTAAAGTGTCAGTTAAGCAGTTACAGTGTTATGAATCCATATAGCTAATTTTTATATTCCTATTATTAATATGTCATCCATAAGGAAGTAGCAAAGGACCAAGTTTTTTTTTTTTTTTTAGTACTAACTTCAAAATGACATACTAACCAGACATCAGCATTTGAAAGCTAGGCTGAATAGGGCTGGCCTTGATACATATGCCATAGTTTTGTTTTCAGAATATAAAATTGAAGAGCAATGTCAGTGTTACTGTTGTTTTTATATTTATGATCAATCACTAACATTACAACTCCCAGAAGGAAAGAGATGGATCCAACGGTGATGTAAGCAATCCCCAAAAATGGGTTTTTTCCTCCCATCCATGAAATAGTGCTCAAGATCATCCGTTTTCGTCCATCAAAAGAATGTACTGGGTAATTGTATGTGATATTCAAATAGTATCGTCCAGCTGGTAAGGTTGGGTGTAAATCGTTGTTCTGTTCTATAAGACGGTATAACTTACGGAAAGTAGGCAATGCTGCAATACGCATCCAAACAATAAAATCCTCATTGATGAATCCGTTATTATCATCCTCAGAATCCAGCATATATACTGGTGTACGCCAGTTCAGTGGCTTTGTTGTGCCTTTAAATCGTTCTTCCAGGCTTCCTCCTCCAGGAGGATTTCTAAATTTCACATTTTTATCTGTCCACCAGGTGATGCCTTTCTTTTTCAAAGGAATAGATACAGGCGTAGGGTTGGATTTATTGGTGATCAGAAACAACTCTAATGTATCATTAAACATGCTGTTGGCGATAGCTCCACAAGGAGCAATGGGTTTGTCTTCATTTCTTCGATAGGGCTCACATTCTCTACTGGGATTAAGCAAAGCTCTGAAGTCCCCACTTAGTTGATTATCATCTCGAGATTTCACATAATGACGATGATTTTGATAGAAATTAGACAGTCCATAATACATATACACATTGCCCTTGAATGCCTCTTCCAGGGTGAAATTAATGGTACAAATGCAAGGTGTTACAACCGTTGACAAACACTTGTTGCAGGGACTGGAAGGCTCTGTTCCGGTGTAATCAATATGGATCTCTTGGACCCTATTGGAGGTGACTAAGACGCCGATGCCAATGGGGCCGGAGACGAGGCCAATGATGAAAAAGGTGGGCATCACTGTGCCCGCAGTAAGAATTGGCTGCCAAGTAGGCAGCCGTTGCTGTTTGAAGGCCGTGTTGTCTGGCCTCTGGGTCTTAGGGGGGCCCCCGGGAGCACATGGGGGCCTGCCGTCCACTTCCTCATTCACTCTATAGCTTGCAGCCATCAAATTCTGGGGTACTGACCCACGACGCCCAGGTGACCCAACTGCAGACTTGGACAGGAGAAATCCCGCCCGCCACAGGCAGTGGCCAGGGAGAGGACACTTCCACCGAGGAACACCAACCGACACCAACCGACCGCAAGCGGAAGCGGAAGTCAGCTGGAGACTCCAAGGGAGAGCGGAAGGTAGGCGAAGACTGAGGAGGGATCAGGGAGGAGGAAGGGGAGTTCTAGAATGAGTTAGGATGTGTGCTGTATCTCCTTGTATCTTCTAAGACAAAATGCAGAAAATTGGTATAATTCTTTTTCAGATGTTGATAGAATTCACCAGTGAAGCCATTTGGGCCTGGTGTTTTCTCTTTTTACAATTCCCCCACCCCCTGGTATTGGGGATGGAACTCAGGACCTTGCTCTTGGGAGGCAGGCACAGTACCATCGAGCTAAATCTCCAGCCCTTGGGGTTTCCTTGTTTTAAGAAAGTTATTAATTATTGATTCAGTTTCTTTAGTAGATTTAGGCCAATTTAGATTGTCTGCATCAATTTATGAGAATTTTGACAGACTGTATCTCCTAAGAATCTAGGTGATTTCTTCAAGTTACCAAATATGGACATGGAGAGTTTTCCATACCAGTTGTTCCTTTCAGTGTTCTTGGGACCTGTAGTGATATCCTTCTTTTCATTTCTCACATTACTATTTGTTTCTTCTTTTGATCTTAGCTTGGCTAGAGGCTTATAGATTTCATTGGACTTTTCAAAGAACCAGCCTTTGGTTTAATTGATTTTATGTATTCATTTACTATTTTAAATTTCATTGAGTTCTGTTGTTTTTAAAAATTATTTTTTCTTCTGACTTTATTTCATTTGGCCTATTTTTTCTAGTTTCTAAGGTGAAACTTCAATTATTGATTTTAAATTCTTCTTTCTTCTTCTTCTTCTTTTTTTTTTTTTTTTTTTTTTTTTTTTTTTTTTTGGGGGGTTT
>NW_022900942.1:61832701-61857074 GCF_012274545.1 Fukomys damarensis | reverse complement strand
TTTTTTTTTTTTTTTTTTTTTTTTTTTTTTTTTGCTGTACGGGGGTTTGAACTCAGGACCTTGCACTTGCCAGGCAGGTGAGAATGCCGCTCAGGTACATTCCCATCTCTCTTTTCTTCTTTTCTAGTACATGAATTAACTACCATAAATTGTTCCATAAGCACTGCTTTTGCACATCCCACAAATTTTGAAGTTGTTTTCATTTTCATTTAGCGCAAAACACATTTACATTTCTTTTGAGGCTTCCTCTTTGACTCATTTAGAGCATTATATTTAAAAGTTTTATTTAATCTCCATGTATTTTGGGACTTCACAGTTACATGTTATTTATTTCTACTTTAGTTCTCTTGCAGCCTAAGAGCAGAATAGAGATTGTATGAAGAACATGACGTTTGCTGCTGTTAGATGAAGTCTTATAGATGCCAGTTATTTCCAGTTGATTGATGGTGTTATTAAATTGAACTCTGTCCTTACTGATTTTCTGTCTGCCAGATCTGTCATTTCTGACTGTGAGTAGTTGAAATCTTCAGTTGTAATAAGGGATTCATCCATTTGTTCTTACAGTTCTATCAGTTTTTGCCTCTCATATTTTGATGATCAGTTTTGAGGGACACACACATTAAGGGTTGTTGTGTCTTCTTGGATAATTGATCTTTTAATCATTATATAATACCCCTTTTATCTATGACAACTTTGTTTTTGTATAGCTACTTCTGATTTCTTTTTATTAGTGATAATTTGGTATATCTGTACCTGTCTCCATTGTTTGCCTTTAATGTGTATGTATCTGTATTTAAAGTGAATTTCTTATGAGTCACATATAGCTGTGCCTCTAAAAAATTAGCAAGGGTGATCTCTGCCTTTTAACTGGTGCATTTGGGACGTTGATGTTCAGTGTGATTATAGTATAATTGGGTTACAATTTACCACGTTAGCTATACTTTTCTATTTGTTGCCCTTGTTTTGGGACTACTTTTTCCTTCTACCGTTTCCTGCCTTGTGGTTTTAGTTGAGCATTTATATGATTTAATGTCCCTTCCTTTCTTGGCATATCAGTTAACATCAGTTATACTTTAAAAAAACTTTTTAATTTACCTAAAGTTGGCAATATACATTTATAGCCAACCCAAGCCCACTTTTAAATAACACTAGACTGTGGCCATACCACCCTGAATGTGCCTGATCTCATCAAATAAAACTATACTGCTTCATGTGTAATACAAAATCTATATTAAGAACAAAACATACTGATTCTTTACTATCCTTTTTATCATTTATGTCATTAGTTTTACTTGTATATAAGCATCCATAAGCATATAGAGGTACATAATAAGCATACAGAATTGGGTACATTGTTGGCATTATCTTGAATTATCTTGTGTGCTACGTTCCTTCCACAATATGAAAAACAAAAGCTATTTTACCTTTAATTATTTCATCTTTAGTATTTTTCCTTGTGTAGACATGAATTCCTGACCTATATTTTCTTATTCTTTAATGAATTTTTATAGTATATTTTGTAAGACAGTTATATTGACAATAATTTCCTTCAATGTTTGTCTGAAGAGGTCTCTATTTCTCCTTTACTTTTGATGGATAATTTAGCAGTATGTAGAATTCTAGGTTGGTGTTTTCTTCTTTCAACATTTTAAATATTTCACTGCACTTGTTATTGCTTGCATGATTTCTGAGAAGTTGGATATAATTATTATTTTCATCTCTACCAGTAAAATGACCACCTCTTGGGCCTGTTTCAACATTTAAAAAATCTTTAATTTTATGTAGTTTCAAAATGATAGTCTGGGTGCATGGCTTTTTATATATCTGTATTAATCTATCCTGGTTGGTGTTCTCTGACCTCCCTGGATGTGTAATTTACTGTCTGACAGTTAGTTTGAGGAAATTCTCAGTCTTCACTGGTTCAAATATTTACTCTCTCTTTCTCTCCTTATGATAGTCCTATTATAGAGTATATTACATATTTTGAAGTTATCTCATAGTTCTTCAGTGTTCTGCTTCTGAAAGTCTTTGTTCTCTTTGATTTTTCAGTTTTTGAAGTTTCAGTTAATATTGTCTATGGCTTCAAGCTCAGAGAATCCTTCCTCGGCTGTGCCCAGTCTTATTAATTAAGCCTATCAAAGGCTTTCTTCATTTCTCTTATGATGCTTTTGATCTCTAGCACTTCTTTGTGGTTTTTTCCTAAGATTTAATTCCTCTGCTCACATTACCCAGCTGTTTTTGCATGCTGTCTACTTTGTACATTAGAATTCTTAGTATATTAATTATAGGAGTTTTACATTTTCTAACAGTTTTACATTTTCTTTACATTTTCCTTGGGGTCTGGTGCCCACTATGTCTTTTCAAACTGAGTTTTTTTTTGCCTATTAGCATGCCTTGTAGATTTTTCTCTGATAGCTAGACATGATATATTGTGTAAAAAGAACTGTAATGTGTTGTGAGGGAAGGGGAAGTGTTCTACAGTCTTACAACGAGGTCTCGGTCTTTTAGTAAGCTTCTGCCTTTGAGAACTTCACAAGTGTTTCTCAACCGTCCCCCTCTTCCCCTAATTTGGGTCAGGATGGTTGGAGGGGACTGCAGGTGGGTATTTCTCTTCTACATGCAGGGCTAGAGCTGGCTGGAGGTGGGCACTTTCCTTTTCCTAGGTCAATTAGGCTCTGCTAAAACCCCAAAGGTTGGGCTTTGTTTAACTGGTTTTTCATGAGTATAGGCCTTATTGGGAAGCATTGGGTGCTTTGGCCAATTTCACAATGATTATTTCCCTCACTCCCTGCTCAAAGCATGAACATCTTTCTCTGCTCTTCAAGAATCCAGCCAAGCTTCTGGAGCTAATGTCTATAAAGTATGGGCCCCATATGACCAGAATACCAGCAGATTTTTAACTATCAAATTTATTTGCACCAAGCCACCAGCAGGTTGTCATTTACATTTCTGTACTGTTAAAAATAGAAACAAAGAAAAAAGAAAAGAAAATCAGAGCACTGATTTCTGCAGAGGCTTCTGGTCTGGGAGGTTGTCCTCTGTATCAGTCTGTCTGTCTCCTCATTTGGAGGCAGTAATGGTCCTTGGAACCTCAGATCTCATCAATTCAATACAGTTGTCTGTTTTTAAGTTTGTTCAGATTTTACTTGATAGCGCAGAGTGGTGACTTCCATTTGTTTGATACACATGGAACTATGAAGTCATTGTCTTTATACTTTAGTGGTTGTTTCTCATTTTTCCCCCTGTGCTCCTCTTCCTGTACTTCAGAATTCCAATTACATGTACAAGAAGCTGTTGGAAGTTCTAGCATAGCTTGTGAAGCTCCCTTTAGTTTTTGTCTACTTTGTATAATTTCAATTATTGTATCTTCAAGTTCTGTAACTTAAAAAATTTCTATCAGCTTTATTGAAGTACATTTGACAAATAAAACCTGTATACATTTGAAGTATACAATGTAATGTTTTAATATACATATTGTTATGAAAGGCTTCAGTATATTGGCCCCCAGATGTTTGCTATTTCTATTCTATCTTATTGCGTCCCTATTGGAAGTTTCCCTAAGTAAGAAACTCTAGAATTAAAATCCTGGATGGTACAGCTTCTAGAATGGTGCCTACAGTGTCCCAGAAAACTTATGAGGAAGAGTGTTTTGACTTAGTGCTTAGAAATCAGGTCAGCTTTTTTTTCCCTCTTTAAACGTGTAATCAACATGTTCTTTATTGAGCTTTTTGATTTACCTGTTATTCAGGCAGTCTCAGTACATGCTCCAGTCATATTTTAGTGAAAAATGGTGCATAAGACTGATATTTTGAAACATTTACTATTGCTTTTGTCTAATATTCTCTTTCTAGGGTTTCTCTACCTAGCCAAATTCTTCCTTGTGTGTGTGTGTGTGTGTGTGTGTGTGTGTGTGTGTGTAGCAAGATTTCTGAGTGCAAGACTGTCTTGGAGGTGATATTGAATAACAATTGTTAAGCAGGTTTTGGGTTTAATATTACTTAAGCTCGTATCTAGAATCTAATGCTTGCTAATTTTGTAAGATAGGGCAGTTCTTTAAGTCTTATATGTTGCATAAATATGAAAATGCTGCTTCCTAGGATTGTTAGAAGAATTAAACAATATAGTGTGTAATAAGTTTCTCCTTCAGGACGTAGCATATAGTATGTATGTAATCAACTACCATATGATTTAAAGTACATGTGACAATTATAGGCTATTATTAAAAAAAAAACACATTCCTTTTCCAGTTTTGTACTTCTAGTACCAAAGTACAGAACTTAGCATATACTAAATGTATAAAAGTGATGTAGAAGTGAACCCAGGGGCCATCCTGTCCTCTAGATCTTTGGCAGATCTTTTTTTAGAGCTCAGAAAGTTTTTATTAAAGTAGCAGCAAAATTTTAAATAGTTATTAAAAAAAGACAAGCAGGCAGAGGAACAGACAAAGCATATAGAACATTTAAGACAATTACATTAAATCAGAGTGTGCTACTAGATACATTGGCCATGCTGAATTATAATAATTATTTTCTTAGTTTTAGATTTATAACTATAAATAGGCAAGTCATTTAGAATTTTTCCTGTAGTTGATCAGTGAGCACTCTATTTTTCTTATATAAATTAGAGCAGTATTTCCTCTAATACTCTAACCTATACTGAATACTTTTTTTCCTGTTAGTTAACACTATAAACTTATGAACAGCAACAGTCAGAAGAGCAAAAGAGAGAAGGGCTGTAGATTACTAGGTGGAATAATTGTTTATTTTCCCTCTTTATTATAAAGCCATGCTGGAGGTCTTGTCTCTTTCCTCTCTAATTTACATTTAGAGCAATGTAGAGAAAAATCAACTTTTTCTAATGTTCCATCTTAAATTGGCCTTAAGTTCACAAAATATAAACTAAAGGTGAAGTCTTTTGAGGGTAGACATCGAATTACCCATAATCATTGAAGATGCAGGACATAATTTTACAATCTTCCCAGTGTACTTCTGAGAAGAGATACAGAGAGGAAACAAAATGGGTAAAAAAGAGAAAAGACAATCTCATGGTCAGATCTCCCAAACGGAAGCCCACCTTGTTCCTCAAGGTCAGAGCTGCCAATATATATAAAAATGTATAATTATTTCATAAATTTATATTTATAAATATGTGAATATATAGAATTTATTTCCCAGTCGAATAGCTTTCCAAGCTTCCCTTTTGAGTTTCATGGGAAATGGAGTTCAGTGTCAAGATGTGGTTGGATGAGTGAACGGAGTTAGCATTACCTGTACTCAACAGAAGACGGAGGGGCTGGAGTTAATCTACAGCAGACAACAGGGAAAAATAAGAAACGTAGCCCCACAATAATACCAACCTGCATTATCAGGCCAAGGTCAAAGTTAACCCAACCCACACAGATTCCTCCTCAGCTGAGGGCACACACCAAAAGAGACACTTTTTATTGAGGCCCATAGCCGTAGCAGTAAGATCTATCAAGGTACAATCCACCAACTGTGCAGGGTGTCTGAAAATACCAACTGGCTGTCCAAAGCCATGCGTTCCAAGGCTGCCGGGAAATGAATGCTGTCCAACTACATCTCAGTTCTGAGGGTGACAGTCGTTGAAGAAACCTGGATATGTGACTCCTTCAGTGGCAGATAATCCGTCTGAGCCATAGAGGAAGCCAGGCCCAGACAGAATATCTCCCTCATGGGTATCTAGCTCAAATGGATCACCACGTGAGCACTGCTCCTTCCCATCCATCTCATGACTGTCTACCATCTCCAGCTACTGAGAGTTGTGCCAGCAAAACTTTTCCTTCTGGATTTTCTTACTCCATTCTTCATTGTATTCCACTGTACTGTGCAGTGTGTTACCACAGACCTTTTGGTATCAAGCACACGATCTATGAGATATGCCAGCACCTGTATTTCCTTGATTATGACATCTCTTGCTGCTAGGTGGAAAACCATCTGGTAGAAGACATAAAATATCTGACACAGAAATTCATCACTTCTCGTTGAGAAATTCAATAAGGGCAGAAGTGATTCCAGATTCAGCTAGCAGTGCAGCACCAGAGTCACCCGTGATGCAGTTCCATTTCATTATAATCACTTCTATAGTGAGATCACCTTCTGCAGCACCTGGTTTCAGTTTATCCTTGAGGTATGGAGGCAACTTGTACCCCTTCGGAACCAGTTCCTAGACCAAGGCTGGAATGGTCAGATTCCCCAGAGTTGCCAGATATTCTATCACAAACTCCTTTTCTTTCTCATCAGAGATCTTGGCTGGAAGGTCCCCAGCATAACCAATAAACACATTTAGTTGGTCCACCATGCTGGGAAATGTTTCTAATAATTTTTGTCATCAGTGGATCCTTGAAGTTCGGGTCCTATTTTGTGGCAGGGTTTCTGGCTTTGCATGATTCCTGGGCACTGCGCTTCCTGTTACCTTTGGTTTGTCTCTTCAGCCTTGGTGGTTTCTGTACATGCATGCACTGTGCAGTATTAGCAGAATGCTTGAGAGGAACCTTGTTGGGATCTCTAGAATTCTTCATTTATGCTCCCCAGTACTCTGTCCTACACGCTCCAGAGGCCTAGATCTTCCTGTAATTTCAGCTTTTTCTCTTCAATTTAAGGAGCTTGTTGAGCTCCTGGTGGGTCCTGCTTGTTATGTTGTGGCCTGGAAAATATCTCAAGACAGCAGGAGATGTTACCTCACTTCATTGCTTTTTCATCTTTCGGGGATCACTCTCCTTCACTTTCTGATGTTATAGTTGTTATAGTTTTTATTGTTTGTTTCAGGTGAGTGAGTAAATCTAGTCTTTGTTACCTTATTTTGCTTGGAGACAGAAGTCTTACTTGCTTATTTCTAAAGGAAAGCTTATTTAATGTGATTTTGCTAATTTATGAGTTGCAGATCCTTGGGAGCTTATATTGATATTAATATTGCTGCTTCTTAGTGTAAGATTAAATCCCACATATTTTACCAAATAATCCTTTGGCTTTAAAAGAAATAATAAGAGAATATGTGAAGTAAAACAATAATTCTTGCCTCTTATTCTTTTTTTCTAAGTTACTGTTAAAAGTGTACTAAAGGAATGTTTAAAAGGACAAGTGTTGATATTGAAATTTGGGATATTGGTATATGTGCCTTGGCTTTTAAGAGAGGAAAACATTATCTATTTTTACTTTCCCTTTTCTTTGCTGTGCTGAAGCTTGAACACAGGGCCTCATGCATGCTAGTCAAGCATTCCACCGTTGAACTACGTCGCTCATCAGCCTGAGTTCTCTTTTTTTGTCACATTTCCAGTGGCTTTGGTTTTCTCCAGACTGCTGGATGAAAATCTTGCCACCATATAACATCTTCCATTGCAGAGCTAACTGGAATCTGTATTCCTAGGCTCAGTCACTCATATGTGGTTCAAATTAAACTTTTGTTATCTTTGGAGCAACCACTGTTTAGCGTTGATACTGTTACGTTTTCATGTTTCAAAAGGTAGGATGATGGAAGCTGTTTGTTTAAAGTCTTTACAGCTATAAATATAACTTTAAGGCATTTAGGTGTTTGCAGATTGGCCTCCTTGTAACCTTGCTTGGCCTCCACGAACCCTTCCAGTGTGGTACTGCTTTGAATAACAAGCAATTTTTGAGAACTCTCCATTAATAAAGAATTACAGAGTGAGAGACAGATGGACCATTTGGTGTCCCTCTAATACCCAGTAAAGAAGGATGCATGTAAAGGGCAGGATCTGTATCCCTCAAGCCTAATCAGTAGTGTTGAGTGATTGCGTAGCCTTGCTATAATAACAGAGCTTTTCTCAGAGAAGATTGTATAAAACAAGATATCAATGTGCTTTGAAAATTGGTATAATCAGTAGGTGTCTGCTGTATTTTCACTGGAAATATGCAGGGAAAAAGGGGTCTAGAATAATGCTGTTCGTTCCTTTAAGGGAGTCACTTGATGTGACTCTTTAATGTGTTTTGGTCATTTTGCAAAATATATCTCTTTTGTTTTAGCAACATGATTATGCTAGATTTTAGATTTCTGCATTAAATGTAGGTTAAAAATTCAGAGCACTTAATAGTTAATGAGTGAAATCATCTGTTAATTACACAAATGTATATGTATTCTTTTCCTCCATTTCAATGGCTTATTACTTATAATCTTAGCAATATATTCCTCTTTACCAAACAATAAAATCTCATTAAATTTTACCCACAATCAAAAAGTTCAGGCATCTCACCAATTTTCAAACAAGTATTATTAATAAACAGGACTCAAAGCTCATAGCATAAAATATAATTCACTTCTGAGATTTTTGCCTTTCATTAGCTGGATGCTTTGCTGTCATATGAAAACAAAACATGATTAATCGTAAAGTTTTTGATGACATTTAAGTAATACATGAACGCAATATTAAGATAATTTTAGTGTAAAAATATCAGTGCCTTTCAAGTCGAGAGAATGAGTTTAAAAATGGCACCGTGGAATTTACATCAGAGGACCTTGACCAGGGTCCAGCTTGGCCACTGCCTGCCCTTCTGACCTCCAGTTTCAATTTTTCAGGATAATAAATGCAACCTGTTTTATAGGACTGACTGGAAGATGAAATAAAATAATTGTAAAATGTGCTTGTAAATTCTCAAATTTGCATTATATTATACAAGTGTTAATCCTTAATAATGCTGCTCCTTTGGGTAAGGAGGAAAGAAGGAGAAAAGTTTATGATAAGCACCATCTGTGTAACTGAATTCTGCTTGGCCTATGTCACAACAGCCCCAAGAGACAAAGACTGTTTCCCATATTTTATAGTTGGAGAGATTGAGAGACACAGCAATCTGCTCAGGATCACGGATTTGGTAAATCTGTATGATTGACTCTGAAGCCTGTGTGTTCTTGTTCAACACCACGGGTAATTTACAGTCTCATGGAACGAATACATTCAAAGATCTCTCCCTCCCTGAGTGTCTTCTTTCCAATGTGTGGAGTTACAAAATCCCTTGCAGTGTAGACTGAGTCTTGAAGGATGAATATATTACCAAGCAAACAAGGAGAGAGGATTTCAAGGAGAAGGAAAATTATTCTCAAATTCAGAGAGCCAGAAGAGGGCATGTTGTACTCAAGGGATTGGCAGCAATTTAGTATGAATAAGTGCTCACGTTCTCCGTGGGTGTTTGGAGGAGGAAGTGGGAGGAGAAGAGAGTTATAGGATGTGAAGCTCAGAAAGGGACTTGTGAGGTGTGCTACAGACTGGGAACGAAACTTGTGGGGATGGAGAGCTATCATTGACTCTGCCATTATTAGGGAAAATGGAGCACAATCATATAGTTAAAAAGTGTTACTGGGGTAGGTAAGAATACATTTCTGCTATCAATTATAACAAAATAAACTTACTATATTTGACCTAGAAAAAGAAAATGCAATTTCAAGATCATCATGATAATGCACAATTGTCTTTCATGTTTTCCAAAGTAGTACCCACTTTGTAGAGTGAACCTTATGTTTATTTTCTGATGCTATAGTTCTCTTTTGCAGTCATTTCATTTATTTCAGCATTTATTCATTCTGATCATTTCATTTGAATCCACACAAGCAAAGATGGATCATTTTGGTATCCAAAAAAGTAGTCATTACTGTCTCGGTGGAAACGTATTGTGTATTGGAGGTCAATGGGATCAGCTGCTGGGTCCAGTTGAGCAGGGGATCTGGACCATGCCCAAAGGCTTTCAATACTGAATATACAAACAATGCCAAGATCTGTATTCCAAGTTCCCCAGTGGGTACCTGAAACTACAGGTTCTGTTTACCCCTCTGTGTATGAAACACTGTGCTACTGCAGAAGTTGATTTGATAACCAAGATGGCTCCTCAGTGGCTAGGAGGCAGGTAGAACATGTAGTATGGACACTGGACAAAAAGTGAATCATATCCTGGGTGGGACAGAGCGGGCAGAATATGATGGCATGAGATGTCCTCACATTACAAACAGTGGTGTGCAATTTAAAATTTAGAAGTTGTTTATTTCTGGGATTTTCTAGGTAGTAGTTTTGAACCTCAGTTGATTGTAGATAATGGAAACTGTACAAAGTGAACTGCAGACCAGTGTCACGAGACAGCTGCTGTCTGAAAGTAGAACTCTGACCTTAAACTTGCAGCGAGCACAACAGACAGCCGCCAGTCCAGGAAGCCACATCATTGCCTCTGTAGCAGTGGTCCCCAAATAGCAAGGACTTAGTCATGACTGGAGGCTTCCCTAGTTTTCCTACACGCTTCCTTGTGAGATTTTTCACAGGCCTTTCAAATATCGACTCTTTATTGATTATAACGTGCACCTCTCTGATTCGAAGGAATTCATGTCATGCTTGTGCTATTTTGCCTTTTCTTCCTCTCCTTATTTTCCTGATTCCTCTGGTCACTCTTTCCATAAGTCTTTTCCTTTCATCCCCCTTCATTGCATCATAAGCAGACATCAAGATGAGAGATCTGTGTTCTCACCTACGATAAAAAAAAGCGGCACGTGTGCAACAAGCTATTCCCCTTGATCTAAGGCTGACAGTTCTGGAATAATTTGAAATTGCAGAAGACCTTTGTCAGACATTTAAAATGCTGTATTATCCTGTGTACTTAATCATAAAAAGTGCGATTGGTACTTTTGGTTATTGTAGTTACTGATTTTCATAAATGCTTTAAAACCTTCAACAGATGTTCCCTGAAAGAAAGGATTGCATCCTGTAGAATTAAATATCCAGCAGAGTTGCTAAGCATAATGTGGACATATGCTGTGCCTTCTCAGTGTACCTTGCTAGACAGTTGCAGTTTGGTGACAAACATATTTCTCAGGAAAAGATCACTTTTACAAGCTCAGTTCCCTGACCGACAGGGCCACCACTGATGTGGAGCTTTGTGTGCCCATCTGGGCCTCCATGGTTGGCTACGTGGATGGAGTTTGGCCAGTGCCTGCCCCTTCCTCGCTGGCAAGAGGCTCTTCCCCTGCCCTGTCCCCTGTCCACTTCTAAGTACCAGCCGCACTCGTGCAAGCTGCAGGCTTGTCCTATCCCCCCATTGCTTCCCATGTTGCTAATGGCACTGAAGAGAAAATCCATCTCTGACTGATTCTTATCCCAGATAAAGTTGCTATGAATATTTAAGAAAAGAACAATTGAAACAGAATATTATTTCATCACATAGATGTCCTTTGAATCATTTTTTGTTAAGTTCCTACTGAGACTAATCTAAAAAGGTTCTGCTTGAGTTTTATCTTGTCTCTGACATTCTGATATGGATAACAAGATAGAGCAATGGTCTAGTGAGGCAGGGTGAGAAGAAGTGTGTGTGTGTGTGTGTGCTATTGGAGAAGAGAATTCCTGTATGAGAGCTAGGACTGCTGTAATTCCTCATCTTCTTGCTGATTCTTGGTGCCTTCCACAGTGCTCATATAGCATAGAGCTGTTGCTCTACAATTAGGCTGAATAAATGAACAAGCTTAGTATTGAGAGATTCTCTCTCAGGTACTTAAAAAAGAACAGCTTAATTGAGGTATAATCGGTATGTAAATACTTGCATACATTTATTGTATACAATTTGACCAGTTTGTGCACATGCACTTTCGATATTTTCACCACATTGAAGGTAAAGAGTGCTTCCGCCTCCAAAAGTTTCTTTGGGGTCTTTAGCCTGTGAGTGTATGAAGAATATTTAACATAAGGTCTACCTTCATAACAAACTTTTAAGTGTGCAACACTGTATTATTAACTACAGGTGCTACGGTGTACAACGGAGCTTAGTACTCATTCATTTTGTGTAATTGTAACTTTGTGCCTATTGAAAATGTAGATGGTCTTCAACCTATAAGAGAATTTATCCCAATAAACCTGCTGTAAGTTGAAGATACCGTGTTGAAATGTGTTTGGTACACTTAACGTACTGGACACCCTACCGTAGCAACAGCACGTTATAGAGCATCTGTTGTGTGCTGACTTGGTTACATAGCTGACTGAGAGCTGTGATCTTCTCTCACTGCCCGGCAACATGACATAAGATTGTACTAAAAGCCTGGGGAATCTACCAAAATTTGCAGCATGGTTTCTACCGAATGCGTGCCACTTTTGCATCATCACAGAATCAAACAATTATTCATTTGATATCCTAGACCCCTGCCGTGGGTTCTGATCTCCTGCTCAGTGCCATAATGCAAAGCAAGAAACAAAATATAGAGTCAGAGTTAAAGAGACCGAGATGGGGGAGCCGGGGGGACCAATGTTCGTGCAAGCAAGGCTGAACAAGCAAAGGCCCTGAACACCCAGGGCTGGTGACGTCATAGTTCAATTGAGGTAAGGGGCTGCGTGGGGTTGCTATGGATGCATTGCTGATGCAGGCAAGGCTTTCAAAGGAAGAGACAAAGCATCATTGAATTAGGAATGGAACAGACAAAATATAGGCTGCGGTTCATAATTAACCTTGTCTTTTTAGTAAAGAGGGTTTTAACTTTGGGGATGGAGTTTGGCAAGCACGTTGGCAGGTAGATTTTGGCTGGACTCACTTCTCAAAACAAGTCACTTATGGGGTTCACTCTTTGCAACCTGCGCTACTCACAGCCTGCTTTGGGCATAGTCAGTAGAGCGGTCCCCTAAAAGTGGAGCCATTATAAATTGGGGATGATCTACATGAGGAAATATTAAGCAGCTTTAAAAAGAAAGGCGGTCCCGTCATTCGGGACAACATAGGTGGAGCTGGAAGATTTTATATTAGGTTGGTCACAGAATGACAAGTGCCGCATCATTCCACTGTCGTGAGACAGTAAGAATGGTCAAATTATAGAAGCAAAACATAGGATGACAGTTGACGGAGGATGAAAGGCGGAGGAAGTAGGAGTTGTTCAGTTGGCATAAAGTTACAGTTATACAACAAAAACAAGTTCTGGAGATCTTCCAGGTGCGTTCCTTACGGCATCTCTTCAGTACTCACAGCATTGCTTCAAAGTCTTCATCATTATCTACATTGTATAGCTGAAGCTCTCAGAGCTTGGAGGCAGTGAGACTTGTGTTAGTGCCTCAGTCCTGTCCTGTTCAGTAGCTGTGACCTCTAGCGAGTCACTTAACCACGCCGTCGCTGTCCTACTGTTCATAACTTGGGAAAGCTTATAGGTACTTTGGAGAGTTATTGTGAGAACTCAGAATGACAGATGCGAAAGCCCACCATATATTTGATAATTGAGACTTTTAAGGCTCAATTATTTTTTGGCCCAAGCACGAAGCAAATGGTTTACCAGGTTTACCCAGCTCTAAAACTGAAAGAAAGATATGGGCTTCAGGCCTGCCACAGTCTGATTGATAGGGCATTTATGTTTATTTTATGGGGTTCTAGTGGTTGCAAATTATTTGAATGATAGTTGAAGTGCTATTTATATTAGAGAAGTTTCGAGATAGAAGCAATTCCATGTTGTGTACTTTTATATTAGTCTATTTAAAAAAATCATCCTTTAAAATACTTGTGTATTTTCTGTACATAGTGGTCAATTAATTTTAAAAAATTGTTTTCTAGTTATAAAGCCTAAAGAAGTGACCCTCTTGTGCTCGTGACCTGGGCCTGAGGTCACAGCTTTCTTGGTCTTTCCAATAGAAGCTAGAATCAGTTGGCCAGAAACCAGATGACTATTCTAAGTCCAGACAGGATGCTGATGTTTTCATAGTTTACACATGCATAGTTGGAAGGGAATAATGACTGTTTCCTTATTAAATTAGAACCAATACTCACTGAGATAAAAAACAAAAAACAAAAAACAAAAAGATTTCCTGGTTGCACCAGCTACTAATGGAATTGTTTCTCAAAGCAAATTTAATAAACACCTACAATGGAACTCTTGCTGACTCTGAAAATCTTACCTGGTGACTTGTAAGTCACGTCTTTAAAACTGCATGAAACAATAAAGGTTTTGGTGTTCAGACACGAAGACTGTCGGATAACTGCACCATCATACAAAGCCATCATCGTATGAACACAATCACAAAGCAGCTCTTCACTGTACAACTGAGAAATCAGGTGATGAGTTCCCTGTGCATAAACCAGAGACCCACTTTATACACACACAATCCTCTGTAAATTCTTTTGTTCTGAACAACATATTTACCCTTTTAAGTTTTTGCCAACTTGGGTCCCAGGAAATGAGCTTACCTACGGTGTAATATGGCTACCACAGTTTAAACTATACTGTTACCTCTTTATTTCATATCCTGTAACGCACAAAAAGTACCTTTGTGGTTAGAAAAATGTCATGTAAAATAGGAAAGATTGCCTATGTGGATAAAAGCAATTACATATATTAGAATGCAACTCTAGCTTGATATAAAGTGATGAAATTTTAAAGTAAAAATCAGATTACAAGTATAAATTTAGTGCTACTATGTTTATTCCATTATGATGTGTGGTTTCTCAACAAGAAATGAAAACATTTACCCACTTTGTGGATTTTCTTAGTGTTTTTCTCTCTCCCACATCTGGTTTTATTAGTTCTGTATTTTAATAACTTAATTATGCAACTTACAGGGTACAGTGTGTTAATTCAGTGCATGCATACAGTGTGTGATGACCAAATTGAGTTGCCTAACATTTCCATCTACTTCAACATTTGGTTTTTTAAAGTAACAGATAATGATTGCTCATGTTTATGTGGTATAGTGTGATATTTCAGTACATACACATCTATATAAAATATACACTGATCAAATCAGCTAATTGGTATATCCATCATCTCAAACACTTCTTATTTCTTTGTGTTGGGAACATTTAGCATCCTTTCTACTTTTGAAATTACAACTAACTGCTGTGACCATAGTTGCCCTACTGTGCTGTAGAACATTAGAATGCGCTGAGTTTCCGGTCCAGCTGGAGGCTATTACACACGTTGTGCTGATTCTCAGGAGTAGCTGCTTGTGCAGGATATAGTCTGAACATTACAAAATGGTCACTAGAGATGGAGGAGGCATTTCTTAAACTCGGCACCCTGGGAGATGGCCCAGCAGGGGCACTCTGACAAGGAGGAATGGTAGGAAGATGTAAATCCTGAAGTTGGAAACCTGGGGCTGAGTCCTGCACTGCCAGGCACCCGCTGTGTGTGCTGGACATTAAGTGCCCTAAGCGTCAGTTGTCCAGCTTATAAAACCGGAATAATAACAACATATCCTATGCAGTGATATTTTTTAAGATAACACAGACTGAAGTATTTTATACTAATGTACAAACAGTAGCTTGCAATGCCCAAATTCTGGATTAAACAAAGGTTTAATTTACTTGATATAATTTTTAATGCAAGCTGCATCTAACTTAATCAGGTTAAATGAAGAAAAAATATACAGTCAGGGGAAGATGCCAAGTTTGAGGACAATGTCCAAAAGGCTTGGGGTCAAAGAATCGTCTCCAAGTTCTGCCTGTCACTTACTAGAGTAAGAGGAAGCACCTTAAGCAAGTTGCTCGGCCTCTGAGATGCACATTTCTTCATCAGAAGGTAAGGGTAATTATACATACTTTGTAATGTTTAGAGAGTTATCAATGGGCTTTGCAGAGATGCATCTGCCAAGGAGTTATTATGATGCATGCTGTTGGCGTCCAGGTGGAAAGATGTTCTAGTTGAATTCCCATATACATGTGGGTGTTAAATTCCAGGGTGGATTAAATAACCAGAGAGTTCGTAGGGCCCCAGAGGCCCCGGATGTAACAATTACATATTTAGATACAATTAGTAGGTGGTTAACTTAACTCCTCCATCTGAAAGAATGCGGCACCCTGCTTCATTCTCTGGGGCATAGATTGAGTGCAGGAACATCTACAAGTCCTAAACAAAAAGGTACTTTATTAAAAATCTCAGCCCTATAAATGGAGGATTTTTTTAAAAATTTCTCCTAGAATAGAATTTCTGAAGGCTATATATTTTCTAGGGTCAGCCCAGGATATGTGCTGCCCTTAATTTAGAGCAATGAGAAGCCAAGCTAAGCCAGAGCTGCTTCTGTAGGGGTTAGCATACCTAATTCCCATCTATTTGCCCATTCATTATTAATTTCCTCCACTTATTCTTTGGTCTCCTGGTGAGATTCATAGGGCTGTCCCAGCTCATTCCCTACAGGTTTATATTTTCTCTTTTGGTCAGTGCATTTTCTTTCTATAGTAGCATCTCTTTTGTTTTATGTAACCTCAAATGGTGTTTCCACCTCCCTTCTGATCTGTTGCATTTTTAAAGGAAAGAAAGAGTGTGCTAAAACTAAAGAGACTTTGAAGCAGCAGAGCATTTATAATTTATGCTGAGAAGGGGTTGTGGAGACCTTCTCTGGGATCAATAGATATACTGTTTGAAAAGCTCAGATTTTCAGAACAAAACTCTCATAAATATTCTTTCAGATTTGTAAGGTGTATTAATTTGTTTATATATTTTTGGATTGGGGAATTCAATAAGCATCTTTCATTTCAACAGTATCAAAACAAAATTGGAAGTGGTAGTGCGTCACTTCGACTGTTCTATGGAAGCAGAGGGAGCCGCAGTGTAGACAGGAATTGCACCTTCTATGGGATCCGGGCCGAACCTCACGTCTACACCTCCAGCCTGGGGATTCTCAGCAGAGGAAGGTTGTACAGACATAGCCCAGGTTCTCTTCCCTTTCCTGGACACGTGGCCTCAGTAAAACTGGCTGAGAGCCACACTGGGGAGGATCATCCAGGCTCTCTGCTTGGACAGAAACGGAGCTGTGTGTAGACGTGTGTGTGAGTGTGCGACTCGATGGGGACCTAAGCATTTGCTGTCAGAGTATATTGCACTGAAAAATGGAAAAGGTGAACAAACAACTACTGAACATCTACCAAAAGGAGGGCACTGTGCTTTGGGTGAACAATTAATCTTCAATACAGTAGTCCTCCCATCCCTGTTCCAAGAGCCTGAAGCCATGGAGAGTACTGAACCATACCTACATTTAAAAACATTTGCCTATGATAAAGGTGAATTTGTAAACTAGGCACAGTAAGAGATTAACCATCGCTAACTGACTGATGGAAAAATGGTGGCAGGCTTTCCAGGATTCAGAATCTAGACCATGGAAAATAATAATATAGGGAATAACTTTTTGAGGGCAGAAAAAGTAGGTCCCTGCAAATCAGGAAAATTAAAAGCTACAAAGAAGTTCAAAAGACAACCACAACACAGAGAAGGAACAAAACAGTTTGGCCTTTCTCCCAGTCTCCTGGCTTGTGGTTTGTGGGGGACGCAGTCTGACTGCAGAGAAAACGGGAGTGCTGGGGGCTCAGGGGTCCACAGGGGGAAGCAGCATGGGTGGACCGAATTGGCAGTGGTGTGCTTGGCAGGGACAGTGCAGGGCTTTGCTCTGATGGGACTCCTTCTGCTTGGCAAACAACAGCCAGAGAGGAATCCAGCACAGGTTCTGGCTGAATTGCAGGAGCGTGCAGGATTGAGCGCATTCTGGGAAAGGGATTAACGTTTGAGTCTGCAACTCAGAACAGCTGTGAGATGTCTTCACTTCAGGGTTCCCTGTTACCCTCCCACAGTGACTGGGTGAGAGACTCCCAGTGAGGTCAGCTGCAGACAAGAAACGGGTTAGAAAGAGATGCCTGAGGGGTTTTAGCTTGGACCGGGAAGGACACGGGCTCCCCCCACATTCCTGCTGCTGGGGGCCAGCCTGGCTTGAGCTGCTCCGGGTTTGAAAGTATCAGCACTGGGACTGAAAGTGTTGGCACTGAGCTCTGGAGCCGCTTGCCCTAGTTCCTGCTCTCCAGGGCCTGGGATCTGACTGCCTTCCTGTCTACAGGCATGAGCGGGGATGTGTCTCAGCTTGGACACTGCCACAGCCTGGGTAAATGGGTGGCGGCAGTGGCGGTGGTTTCTGGAATAGGGGACACTTCAAAAGACCATTAACCTTAAGGTTATTTGGAGGAACTTTGAAATGCTAGGCTCCAAAATTGCAGATCCTTGAAGGAAACCACTCATTCAAAACAGAGAAAAAAATGTTTTTGGATTATTTTTCTTTCCTCTTTCTTCTTCACTAGTTTATGAGGGATTGCGGTGTTTTTCTATGTCTCTTTTCCTTGTTTTTTTTCCTCAATTTTTATCTTTTTAGTCTCTTATTATTTCCCTTGTTCTTCGTTTACTTTCTATTTCTCGTTTGTTTTACCTATTACCTTGGTCTAATTCTATAAATATCCTTCTTCCTAAAAGGATCTTTTGTCTCACTTTTCTCTCCTCCTCATCTCCTATAGTTTAAGTTTTCAAGTTTTTCTTCTTGTATTCTACCTTTTTCAGCCCCCTATATCTTTTGTAGTAAGTACAACCATTAAATTTTATTAATCCTTAGGTAGTTAACTTTATAAAATTACTGTTGAATTCTTTTCTACCATGGAGGTAATAGTTGTTGCATTTAGTATATATTTGCTGCATGTCAATATCTGGGTGGTCTTTATGTTATAATTGTAGATTTCTTTCCTATGGCTAAAGGTGGCACCTTATTGGTTTTTGCCATTTGATAGTCAATATCCAATTTGTCTTGGATGATACTACTGTTGCTGATTTAGTTGATATCGCTAGGGTCACATAATTGTTGCCATTAATGGATTTTTTCTGTATGTTAATACCAAGATTACCTTTGTGACATTAGAAATATTGTGGTTCATTCCTAGAATATTGGGTGTTGGACCAAGTGTATTGCATGTTTCCCTCCCAAATTAACAGAGGCAGTCAGATCTTTAGGCAGAGGCAAAGAATTACAGTCAGGGATGCCCCAAAAGCATCACTAAAAAGCTGACTAACTTAAGAGATCACCATACTGGGAACAAAGCCTTTCCACTATAAGAACACACAAGCCTAAGCACAAAACAAAACAAGGCAGACAAAAACCCAGCAGAAATGTGGGACGACCAGGCAACAAGTGGCTCCCCAAACTCCTCCTTCCCCAAAGCCACTCCGGGGGACATCGAGGGGGAAAACGGGAAAACTAACACCCCTGAATTATTAAGAAAGGGAACAGAGAAGGCTACAAAGCAGATTAAAGGAGTACTTGGCCGGATCACAGAGATGATGACTAAATAACAATGGAAAGAATAAATAATTGGGGTGCTTACAGAAGACACTCGTGAGAAAGACTGACTGAACTAGATGAAATGGTACAAAACATGAGTGATCAGTTTAGCAAATAATTAGAACCCTCTAACAAGTTTCAAATAGAAATACAGGAGATTAAAATTTATGTTGCCAGCATGGGCAACTGAGGCAACCAACGTGAGGAAAGTTTCAGAATTAGAAGACAGGGATGTTTTCAAAGTCCGACTACTCAAAACAAGAGAACATGAAAAATGGATCAAACAGCTGCTAAATGACACAAAGTAGACTAATCTAACATAAACTGGAATGAATGAAAAGTCATATGACTGCACTAATTGCATAAACTGTACATAAAACTAGCAGAAAATATCCTGATGATAGGGAAGAAATAAAATCAGATAAGTGATGTATGTAGAGCCCCCAAATAGCCATGATCAGGAGAAAAACCTCTGTCACATTACAGTCAAAATTCCAGGAGTTCTGCACTGGGACAAACTCTTAAAAGCAATTAGAGAAAATTAATAAATGACTTATAAAGGCAAACCTATTGGAATTATATGAGACCTATTAACACAAACTTTAAAGACCAGAAGGGCTTGGGATAAAGTGTTTCAAGTCCTAAAAAAATCAGACCTTCCAACCTGGAATTACATGTACTGCAGATCTTTCCTTCAAAATTGATGGAGAAATAAGATATTTCCATGACATCATACATCTCAAGATCTTCATGGCCATCAAGCCAGCATTACAGAAAATTCTCAAGAATGTCTTAGAGATAAGCCAACAATGCCAATAAGTCAAATGGAATGAATACACCTGGGGGGGGGGAGAATCAGCAACAGGAAAATAATGTAATGAGAGGAAGAAGTAAATAGCTTTGAGGAATAATTCTCATTGTGAATGGTGTCAGTTCTCCAATCAAAAGTCACAGATTGGCAGAATGGATCAAGAAACAAAATCCAGTGATATGTAGTATAAGAGAAACACATTTAATATAATTCACGTATTTAAAATCAAAAGATGGAAAACAATATTCCATGCAATGGGAACCTGGAAAAAAGCAGGAGTATCTGTCCTAATTTCAGACAAAGTGGATTTCAAGCCAAAACTGATCAGAAGAGACAAAGAAGGTCACCACACATTGGTTAAGGGAATAATCCAACAGGAAGAGATAACAGTTATATAGATACATACGGCAAACACCAGTGCACCCAACTTCATAAAACAAATACTGCTGGTCATAATAACTCAGACAAACACCAACATAGTTATAATGGGGGAGGTCTTCACAAGTAGACACACCAACAAGACAGAATAATCAACAAATTTCAGAGTTGAGCCAAACCTTTGAACAACTGGACTTAGTAGATATCTGCAGTGTTCCACACAATATCAACAGAATACACATTCCTTATGAGATGTTCTCCAAAACAGACCAATATGAGTCCATAAAGCTGCTTAAGTAAATGTATGAGAATTAAAATTATCCCATGCATATTATCAGATCATAGTAGAATGAAACTAGAAATAAATGGCAAAATAAACCACAGAAATTATGGACACATTTGAAAATTAAGCAATACTCTTCAATAAATTGCACAAAAAATCCAGGAAGAAATGACCGTTCCAAGAATCAAATGATAATGCCAGTACAACATACTGTAGTCTGTGAGATACAAAAAACAGTTCTAAGAGAAAAGTTGATAACTATGAATGCCTGCATCAGAAAAATAGTGTGGGCACAAATAAATAACCTAATAAATAACGATGCACGTTAAGGTCCTAGAAGAACAAGAATGATCCAAATCCAAAGCTTGTAGAAGGAAGAGAATTACAAAGATCATAGCAGAAATTAATAAAATCAAGACTAAAAGATAATACAAAGAATCAATGGATGGAAGAGTTGATTCTTTGAAGAATAAACAAAATTGACAAACGTCTAGGCAGACTTCCAAAAAAGGAAATAAAAGACCAAAATCAATGCATTTAGAAGTGAAAAAGGTGAAATACAACAGATTTTGCCAAACTTGGCAAGTACGTAGAGAACCTGCACTCTAATAAAATGAAACATTCAGAAGAAGTGGACAGATTCCTAGATACATAGGAATTACCAAAGCTGAATCAAGAAGAGAGAAAATTCCTGAGTAATCCAATATCAGGCAATGAACTTGAAGAAATAATTAAAAAGCTAGTAACTAAGAAAAAGCCTAAGTCACAGTGGATTCACTGCCAAATTCTCTAAGAACTTTAGAGAAGATCTAATGCCAATACTGCTCAAATTATTTAATAAAATCAAAATCAAAGTCATTCCTGGAATCTAATATTACCCTGATACCAAAACTAGAAAAGGACCAAACCAAAAAAAAAAAAAAAAAAAAAAAAAAACAACAACAGGCCAATCTCATTTATGGACACAGACAAAAAAATCCTTGACAAGATCCTGGCAAACAATGCAGCGAATCATCAAAAAATCAGACATCATGACCAAGTAGGGTTCATCCCAGGGGTGCAGGGATGGTTTAACATATGCAAATCAATAAATGTAATTGGTCACATAAATAGAAGAAAAGACAAAAATTACACAATCAGCTCAGTAGATGCAGAAAAGCCTTTGACAAAGTCAATAATCCTTTTATGATTGAAAACCTGAGAAAATAGGTATAGAAGTACCTTATCTCAATGTGACACAAGCCATTTATGACAAACCAATAGCCGACATCCTACCCAGTGGGAAAAGCTGAAAGCTTTCCCTCTAAAATCAGGAACAAGACAAGGACATCCACTATCATTACTCCTGTTCAATATATTTCTTGAAATATTAGCCAGAGAAATCAGGCAAGAGAAAGAAATAAAAAGAATATGTACAAGAAAGGAAGTAATCAAAATATTATTTGCAGATGAAATGACACTGTACATAGAAGACCCAAAATATTCCAGCAAAAGTTTTCTAGAATTAATAACCAAATTGAGTAGCATAGCAAAATACAGATTCAACACACAAAAATCAATAGTGTTCTGCACACCAATAAAAAATTCTCTGAGTAAGAAATTAGGGAAATAATGCCTTTCACAATAGTGTTAGGTAGAATGAAATACTTAGGAATTCACTTAATGAAGGAAGGGAAAGGACTCTGCAATAAAAATTATAGTGCTCCGGAGAAGGAAATCAAAGAGGACCTCAGAAAATGCAAAGATGTCCCCTGTTCCTGGATAGATAGAACCAGTTTAGTCAAAACGGCCAAACTTTAAAAACTGATATATGTATTTGATGCAATCCCCATTAAGATACCAATAACATTCCTCACAGAACTAGAAAATACAATCCTAAAATTCTTAAGGAACCAGAAGAGAACTAGAGTAGCAAAAGCGATCCTGGGCAATAAGATCAAGGCAGGAGACATTTTGATGCCAGATTTCAAGCTATCCTATGTAGCTACAGTGATCAAGATAGAAGGATATTGACAAAAACCAAAAAACGAAAACATGTGGATCAATGAAACGGAACAAAGGTTGCAGAAACAACTTCAGGCACACTCAGCTATTTGATTTTCAAGAAGGGGTCCAAAAACTTTCACTAGAAGAAAGCCAGCCTCTTTAACAAGTGGTGCTGGGAAAACTGGCTATCCACACGAAAAAGATTTAGACCTGTATGTCTCACCATGCACTAAACTAAAACCAAAATGGGTCAAAGATCTAAATATGTAAACAGAAACCATTTTCTGGAATACAAAATAGGTAAAACTCCTGTAGACACAGGCATATGAAATGACTTTCTGAACAGAACCCGAATTACACAAGAAATAATATCAAAAATCATTCAGTGGGGTCACATAATAAGAAGCTTCTGGGCAGCGAAGGAAACAATCACTGGAGTGAAGAGATAGCCTTCAGAACGGGAAGAAGTTTCTGCCAGGTGTTCCTCGAACAGAGGGTTAATGTCTAGAATGTATAAGGAACTAAAAGCATCAGACCCCCAAATAAGAGATCTAATAAACAACGGGCAACTGAAATGAATAGACACTTCTCAAGAGAAGAAACATAAATGGCCAATAACTACGTAAAAAATGTTCAACATTGCTGGCTAGTCAAGCAATGCAAATGAAAGGAACACTGAAATTCCATCTCACTCCAGGAAAATGGCTAACCGGAAGAAATCAAATAAATGCCAGTAAGGCTACAGTGGAAAGGTTTCTTCGCTGTTGATGAGAGTGTAAACTAATACAACCACTGTGGAGATCAATACAGAGAGTCCAGAAAAACTAAAAAATAGAAATTCCATTTTACTCAGCTATTCGCTTTTAGTATCTTTCCAAAAGAAATCATCATCATACTGCAATGATCCATGCATATGTATGTTTATAGCAGCGTAATTCACAATAGCTAAATCTTGGAAGTGGTCTCTATGCCCATCAACAGATGAAAAAACAATATATCAATGGCTGTAGGTTCTTGATGATTCTTTGGATTTCTGCTGGGTCCATTGTAATTTCACCCTTTTAATTTTGAATTGCATGAATTTGGGTCTCGGTTTACCAATTTTGTTTATTCTTTTGAAGAGCCAACTCTTTGCCTCATTGGTTTTTTTTGTATCATTCTCTTAGTCTCCATTGCATTGATTTCTGCTCTGATCTTTATAATTTCCTCCGCTCTACAAGCTTTGGGTTTGTCCTGCTCTTCATTTTCTGGAAGCTTGAGGTTCAGCATCAGATTGTTTATTTGAGCTTGCTCTGTCAGACAAAGGCCTATGATTTTAGAATATATAAAGAACTTAAATCAGACCTCCCAAATTTAATGATATGAACTGAACAGACATTTCTCAGACAAAGAAATTAGAAATAGCAAATAAACATATGAAAAATTTTCAACACCTCTGGTCATTTGAGAGATGCAAATGAAAATAATGCGGAGATTTCACTCACCCCAGAGAGAATGTCTGCTATCAAAAATCAACCAAAAACAAATTCTGGCAAGCTTGTGGGAGAAAGGAACCCTTCTCCGCTGCTGGTAGGAGTGCAGACTGGTGCAACCACGGTGGAAATCAATGTGGAGATGCCTCAAAGAAGTAGGACTAGAGATTCCATTTGACCTAGCTATTCCCCTGCTGGGTATCTTCCTAAAAGAATTAAAAGAATCACACCACAGCGGTATATATGCACCCATGTTTATAGTGGTACAGTTTGTAATAGCTAAATCTTGAAAACAGCCCAATTGCCTGTGATCTGGAGCCTGGATAACGAAGATGTGTGTGTGTGTGTGTGTGTGTGTGTGTGTGTGTGTGTGTGTGTGTGTGTGTTTTATAAAA
>NW_022900942.1:61787200-61832061 GCF_012274545.1 Fukomys damarensis | reverse complement strand
TAGGTGTCTCTCAAACAATCAAGTTTTCAATCAAGACAGCACAGTTGTAATAGCTAAAACTTGGAAACAGCCCAGTTGCCCATCAACTGGAGTCTGAATAAAGAAAATGTGCTTAAAAAAATAAAATGGAGTGCTACTCAACCATAATAAATGAGAAATTAGAGACATTTATAGCTAAATGGATACACATTGAGGCCATACTCTTAAGTGAAATAAACAGGACACATGTAAATACTGAATAGTTTCTTTGATGTGAGAAACCGAAAGTGTAAATACGTATCAAAAGGTATAATAATGTGAAATAGGAAAAAAGGTGCAAAGGGGAAGGGGAAGTGAGAGGGGTTAGGGTAGGGAAAGAAGGGAATGGAATTAATATGAGAAAATGCAAAAATGGAAACAAAGTCTTTGTAAATAGGGAGGGGTGGAGGGGTTGAAGGGAGGGCAGGGGAAGGGGGGGAAAAAAGGAACCGAGATATATTACGTAAAGATAAAAATTTCCAATGATGATGTGATTATATTATTTACCTAAAACGTACCAATAAAATTAATTTAAAAAAGAAAATGTATTAATATGCCATGGAGTACTACTCTGCTATAAAGAAGGATAAACTTGATTCATTTGTAGGAAAATGGATGCACCCCAAGACCATAATGTTAAGCAAAATAAATTATACACACACAAGCTTAAAGAATGCATGGTTTCTTTTATATGAGAAATCCACAATATGAGTAAAGAGCAAAACACAAGACAGATAATAGAAAATAGTGTAATACATCTTAAGTAAACGGGAAGGTAAAATGGAGGAAGAGGGTAACGAGGGGAGCGACATGGGAACCAAAAACTAAATTTGTTGTGGTGTGTCGTGACATGGACCAAGTCCCTACAAAGAACATGCTCATTACGTACTACAAACATGCGCAAAATAAAAGTAGAAGGGTGTCTAGGAGATGGAGGAGTGAGCGGGGAGGGAGAGGAAGGAGATAAGAAAAGAATTAAGGTGTGTTGTGTGCCCGGACCGATTCCTCACCGCGGCTGCGATCGTTATGTTCTAGAAACACGCGCTCACGAGAAAATAGCCAGGAATCAGAGCAATCGTAACAATACGAGGAGCGGTGGAAATATACGGTGAATGTCTGAAGTTTAAGAAGTCACTGCGGTGAGTGCCCCTTCGCCATTTATCGCTCTCCGAATGCTGCTTCTTACTCCGAGCACACCTATCCGTCCTTCTCCTCACTTTCTGAGGCGGCTCTGGAAGCCCTCTTTGCTGGTTGCCTTTGGCTGACTCGGTGTCCTGAATTAACGCAAAGTGTTTCCCTTCATCGTCATTTTGGACTTGAGGAGGACCTGGCGAATAAGGCGGGTGAGGACGCCGCGTCATGCTTTTGTCAGCCTAGCTTTCCGCGGGATGGCGTGAGGTGCGCCGCCGACGCTACTCAGCACCGTTTTGGCTTTTCAGATATAGAGAGAAAGGTGTATAGACTTTCTAAACCAAAATGCCGTGTTTCCTCCCCTCACGTCTCTTCTTCTTTCAGTCTTTCCTTTTAAACAGAACTCCCCAACAGGAAAAATTATTGATTGCCCCAGGCTTGTAACTTACAGATTGATTTAGAGATTATTTTTGAAAGACTTGAAGATAATGCTAAAGTTTAGTATTAGTTCTAATAGCCTAAATTAGATAAAATACATTTTTGTGTAATGCAAATGACCTCACTTGGACAGAATAATTGTTATCAACAATTGTTCCTTCCTGTGTGGGTATGGAACACCGCTCATGCTAACAAAATGATTCTTAGCGCTTTAGTTCTTTGTATATTAGAGCAAGTAGAGTCTTGGCCTGCCTTCCAAGTGATTCCGGGTAGATGATTTGAGGTTCTGGGCACAGAGGGGACTTAGGTTTTGTTGGAGATAATAGGCTTGTCTCCCACACACAAACACTGGTTTACACAGAAACATTTCTGCAGTGAAAACAGAAGGAACTGCTTTCCCCTCTAAGTTCCACTCCTTCCCTGGACTACTGGCTTTTCCTCCACATACCTGGGATGTTACTTTTCTGTATTCAGCTTTAAACCTATGAGGAGATCCTTGCTATTCCCTGGCTCAGAGATATTTAGGTTAGCGTCTGACAGTAACAAAAATACAGGAATCAGTGCAATGAAGGGATCAAGGGAGTAGGAAGACTGAGATACGTGCTCTTTAGGTACGAGGCTGCTGTCTACTGTCTTTGAATTACAGTTGGGATCTGGGGAGGGCTCCCTTTTGGTTGCAACCTCCTGCTTTCTTGTACCCTCACTTGGTGGAAAGCAGAGGGATGAAGCAAACTGTCACACATTTTCTTCTGAGGCAGAAATCCCATCCACGTGACCCCCTATTACCAGGATGTAATCACCTTTCAAAGGCTCTACCCGCTACTTCCATTATGTGGGGTTAGGATTTTGTTCAGATGAAAGATGTTCATGTGAGCACTGGGGACATGGGGGAAAAATCCAGTCTATGTAGTGGGTATTGAAATCTCAAAGATTCCCTCACAGCACTGCTGGATTAGGGTTGGGGGATACCGTGGCTCTTCTGATGGCCTCTCTGCCAGGGAGGGAAAGAAACAGGCAAAGTGAATTTTCTGAATGAAATCAGATTTGGAATAGAAAAATGGCAGTGTCGGTTGCTAAGAAGGAAACTAACAAAACCACATTTCTGGAGATGTAGCGATATCACGTGAAACCTGGAATGTCATTCAGAAATTCCCCACGTGGGCACCCTAAGACTTCCCCCTCGGTGCCCTGCCCTCCTCTCAGAGCACGGCGCCTTCACTGATTTGGTCAGCACCTTGGCGTAAATGTTACAGAGCCAAAGCTTTGGAGCTGCAGAGCAGGGTCCCCTTTTCCTGCTATGGTGCCTGTCATTTTCGACTGCAACACAATCTCTCAGTGGTTGTTGTGTCACCTGCCAGGGTGGGCTGGAGGCCACTCAGCTTAGGACACATTTGTGGTGATCAAATGAGTGCATAGAGCGGCCAAGGGTTATCTCCTGCTCTCCTCTCGTGTCCGTGGAAGTTGGCTGTGGCATTGCCCAAAGCCGCCATCCCAGGACTCTTGCTGCCAGAGGGCCCCTGAGTGGGCCATGCTGGGTTTGTGGCAGAGGGAAAGGGCCCAGGGAAACGCTGTGATGGCTTTAAAAGTGTCTGCTGACTTGCTGTGTCCAGTCACATTTCACACAATTACATTCCTCCCAGGCAGAGGAGCTGATGGGGCCGTACAAACTTGCATGAAGAAAGGAGCAGCTTTCTCCAGCCTCATCTCCCACCTCCGTCTCTGCTAGGACACTGAGGCCAAGTCCATGCACACTTAGGAGTAGACTGAGTTCTCATGATTTCCATTTGCCCTCCCTGCCCAGAGCGTCATTTTCTTATTTTGTCTGGTGACATTTTTCTCCTTTAAGTGTCGCCTCTCTCAGGTTTCTTCCAGTCCTCCAAGGGAGGATGAGGTGTCTTTTTGCTTTCTGCTATGGCTCCTGGTACACGGTTCTGTCCTGTATTCCAACCACAGTGGATCCGTTTCCCTCAAGAGACGGTGACAAGGCAGTGTCTTGTTCATCTCGATTCCCTGTGCCAGGGGTTGCCTTGCATTAGGCACTCAACATTCTATTGACTATTGAATAAATACAGAGAAATATTAATATTAAGTATTAATATAAATATTAAATAAAGACAGAGAAAACCAATCTCTACTCCCTGTTTAGATCAGTGATTCTCAGACTATGATGAAGAATCTGAACCATGTTAAAAATTTCTAATTTGAAGCAAGCCAACACTGTAAAAATAAAGTCCTGGAGAAACGATCAGGCAGCTGCATATCAAATGGTTATCAGAGTTTCTAAATGTTATTCTCATGTTCTACAATTATCTCATCAAAGATCAGTAGTAAAATTGTGATTTGTAGCTCATGCATTCCACAGTGCTAGGTTAGGCTCATTTATGCATTGAAAGATATTTACTAGGTGCCCTTGAGTGCCAGGTAACTTTTGAGGTGCAGGGCATTCAGCAATGAACAAGAAAGAAAAGTTTCCTTCTCTCGAAGGACCCGCTTGGTAACAGGACAAGTGAACGGTAAACACACACGCAATTCAATGAACAGTGTGCCTTTGAATAATGATGATCACTTTGAATAATGAGGGAAGTTGAGAGGAGGTAACGCAACAGAGTAACGGTCAGGGAAGCTGTATTACAAGGGTGACGTGGTAGTGGAAACCCGAGCATGTGAGGCAGAGAGAGGAGAACATGCTAAGTCCCAAGGGAGGAAGAAGCGTAGCACAGTCAAACAGCAGCCAGAGGGCACATTTGATTGGCGCTTAATCAGCGCTGGCGACTGTGTCAGAGGGAGCCTGCCTGTTGGACCCAGGCCAGATCATGAAGGCCTCGCGGGCCATGGTCACAGGTCTTGGGTTTATTAAAAGTGGTACGGCAGCCACGGAGAGATTCCGAGCGGCAGTCCGCCCAGTGTGCTTTGCATTCTGAGCAAACTGGCCAGCATCCATGTGGTGAGTGGGCTGCCCCGGACGAACCGAACAGCCAGGTTATGTTAATGAGACAGGTGGTGTAGACTTAATCCAGGGGCATTCACTGGTGGATAAAAGTTCACAGATTCGGGGTGTCCTTGGGAGGGATAGCTGAGGAGACCCACTTGTGGACTGAATATCAGATGTGGGGAAAAGAGAGCAGTCAAGGGTGACTTCCAGAGTCTTAGCTGCAGTGTCAGGGCGAATGCGGCTGTTCCCCGAGGTGGGAAGAAAGCAGAGGCACTTCAAGGACAGCAGGGACTCTGCTTGAAAAGGAAAGGAATCCCTAGGACGTTTCTTCATTGAATGTGTTGGCTGCAGGTTCGTGTGAGATGGACTTTATAAACTTCCACAAATTCTTTCATTTTACTTTTCTGAGCAATAGTTCAAACAGGAAAAGTAGATGCTAAAGTGTGTAGAATGTTTCTTATGAACTCCCTGAGCAATTTATTTTATTTCTGTACTTTTAGTTCAGAAAAAATTGGTAATAAGGTGGGCCGGTTTCCTACTGTTGAACCAAAATGGCATCTCCTGCAGGCCGTGCCAGCTGTGCCAGGTAATAGCTGCACAAGTCACCGCAGAATACGCATTTGTGTAACTGCGCATAACTTGTTCACGAAAACCGACCTTGCTTTACGAGATCATTTTAAAGATACTCCACATTTGATGACCATAGTGCAATTAAAATTGAGATAAATAGCAAATGATGAAAAAGCTCTACGAAAACATTTGAAATTACAAATAGTTTAAACAGGAATTAGACACTCCTTGGAACATGGCAGAAATGGAAGTAGAATCTGTCAACATTTGTGTGAGGTGGCTAAGGGGACAATTTGAGGGGGATTTACAGCCCTAAGAACTTTTATTACAATTACTAGCATATGGATTTTGGATCACTGAAGATTCATGTTTAAGCTCATGGTGGGTCTGTCCTGTGCCATGGTTTTTAAGGGAGGCTTTAATTTGTTTATTTAACAATCCATGGAGAGTTATAATGGCATGGAAAATTTTCCTTACCATCTTCCTTCAGACTTTCATTTTATTGTTTTTCTGCCTCATGTGTTTTCTGTCTTGTGTGTGAGTTGTTCACCCACGTACTAACTTTCTTTGGTTCATTGCTAGCCAGGCCTTTGACTTGCTAGAGACAGGGGTCTGTTACAGAGCACAGCAGCTAAAGCTGGCTCAGGTGGGCACCTCCTTTTGCACCCTGAAACCCTCTATTCCTGAGGTAGCTGATGGCTGCAGTGTTCGCTTATTTCCCCGGACTGATATACTGGCTTTATATCTTAACTCCTCTGTTTCTCTCTCCTTCCTTGAGAGCACATCCATTTATTTTAAAAGTTAATCTGTTTTCAGTACCTCCTTCCAAACATTTGAAAGTGATACATAGCATGAAGTTGCAGTTATTTCTCATCTTCTCTACTACTAGACTTCAATCTGTCCCATTGTTTCTGATCGACACTGTATTTCAGTATAAATATTTTATTGTTTCCAGTATGATCCCTTTATATTTCAGTATGTGGCTATGTTTTCAGCATGTGAATATTTCTTCCTTCTTTCCAAGGCATTCTGTTCTTAATGCATCGCGCCAATGCAATTTGATTTGTATCAAATAGTCTCTTTTGTATTCATGGAAATGTGGTTTAAGGCAAGTGTGTTGTCAATTTGTATAAACATTTAATCACACCCTTAAAATACATGTTCTCTAGGTGCCAGTTGTGCTATACACATGGAAAGCTTGTTAGCAATGCTCACATTTTTCTATCTGCACTCACGTTTCTGTTTGACCCATTGGCTGTGTAGCAAGACGTTTCAGTATTTCCTTCCATGTTTTTTCAGGACGTCGGTTTCTTCTCCTTTTTCTGCCAGTTTCATTTGTACACTTGGTGCTCCCTTCTCAGATCTTCTACCAGAGCTGCATCATGGGCTCACTTGCTCATTTCCAGCCTCCCATCTTGTCTTCGTGTTTGTCATCTTTCTCTCTTCAAACCTCAGTTGTGACATTTAAGAGGATTTGTGCACATTCTGCCCAGCATTTCTAGAAGTGTGAAATGGAAGGGCTTTCAGATTCCATGTTGCCAACACCTGACTTGCCAGATGTGATTTCTCCTGAGATCACAGGGGAGCCAGTGGCCAGATGAGGGGCAGCATGGGTGTGGCTGGGCCACTGGGGGCTCCAGGGTTTAGTGGATGAATGAAGAGATCAACCTGAGTACGGCCTGCCTCTATCCTGTAATCCTGCAGGCGCGCTGTCTCTCTTTCCCTTAGGGCTCATAAATTCTCACGGATGTCAGAACAAAACAAAACAAAACATAGGTAATAAAATGGAGGTCAGCCTCCCACCAGCACTCATTCTATCTTAAACGAATGTCACATGTGATAATGAGAACATCAGAAAACATTCTGTCTTTGGTGTGTGAAGGAAGCTTGTTTCTCCTTGTATATTGAGATGTGTCAAAATCACTCCTCCTCTTACTGTGTGTTAAGTATAAGGAAAAGTTCTCTTGCTGGCATTTGATAGAAGTAATGTGATGGAGAAGTCTACTGTTATTTGTTTTATATTGAGCCCTCTGGCAGAAGGCGGTGTCATTGTTTTTTCTTGTTAATCTGCAGAGAGAGGGGGAAAAGCAGAAGGATTTGGAACTTGCATTACCTGAAAGGAAAAGAAATGAAGAAAGTGGCAAAGACAGATACAAGACGAGCAGATTTACAATCTTCCCTATACTTTTAGGGATGAGAAAGCATAAAAAGATCCACGGAACAGTGCAATTAGGGTAAAATCTAAAAGTTCTGGTTTTAGGGACCTGCTAAATTTTCTGGGGAAAAAAGGAAAAAAAATCAGCCAGAAACATTATGAGATGTTTTCCTCTCATGACATTCTGAATAGTTTTGCAATTCTCCAGATTCATAATCACATTGTACAGGGGCAGGATTAAAAAGGGAGAATTGCTTAAGAACATAGAGCCAATGAACCATTAAAAAGTGTTTGAATTTTGGAAAGGAGTAACAGGCTATGACACTGTGATTGATAGGTTTTCTGATGGGAATCTGTTCAAGCTCATTCAACAGATGAAGAGACTCTCTTTGCAATGGTTGAGTTTGCAGAGGGACAAATCAATTCTTCAGCATTTTTTTTTTTTTTTTTTTTTTTTTTTTTGTACCTGGGATTGAACTTGGGACCTTGCCCTTGCAAGGCAGGTGGTGGAACCGCTGAGCTACATTCCTGGCCCTTCAGCATTCTTGAATATATGAAATTCAGTTTGCCTATGGTTGCACTCAAATTACCAAATGATACTTAAAATATTTAATTTGGAATTTATATAAACAGCAAGTAAGGCTAGAAATCCAATAAAATATGTATAATTCTACTAGAGTATTGTAATGTATTAGTGACAGTCTGTACAAGAAAAGTAGTTTCTGAGCTTTCATTTTTTTGGCTCCACATCTGAGCTGACAATGTGTTACTATTAGAAATTTTGCAGAAAACATGTAGGATTTTTCATTTGGATTTGTCATTTTCTAGTTGTGTAACTCTTTGGTAGCTTAGTGGACTTCAATGGGATGATTCTGCCGTCAGCCACACATGGGCAAGGTTCTGAGTTTCATCCCCCCTAACAAAACGGAGGCAGCACTGACCATAAGAGATGGGTTTACATGACGGCAGGCTGGATGTAAAGGTTGTATATTTACAGTCGTGTGCCATTGTTTCACTCCTGACTTTTGCATTGTTCTTGTGGCTCCTTTTCTTATGAAGTGCTCTCCCCCGCAGAGTTCAATCTATTTCTATGTCTTCATCATCCATATATATAATTAAGTTGTGCCTCTACTCTAGACTTGTTTGATTAGTTCCAGAGCTACGTATCAAGCTACTTTTCCATTTACTTTCCAATATACTTTTCCATTTTCCTTTGTCTAAACCTGAACACGTAATGCATCTTCCCCAAGTCACTCCTTATCCTATGTTTTCCCAATAAATGATGACCTTTTCGTCTAAATAAGAAAAACCGGATTCTTTGCTTTTTCACCCTTGCCCTTTCTGTTCAATCAGATGCTGAGTACTGTCATTGGTACTAATTGCCATCAGCTCTGCCGTGGATTCCTCTCCGTTCTCGCTGTGCCGGTGGAGCAGGTGCCTGCATCACTGCCACCCTCCTCATTAATCTCGCTCAGCCCTGCCTTGCTTCGATGCTCTGCTCCATATACCTGAGCACATCCCTTCCCCAGCCCAAGCTCTGAGTAACTCTTCAAGGTCAGAATGTAAACAAGCGAGCTGTTCAAGTGTTTTTTTTGTTTTGTTTTGTTTTTTGAGACAGGGTCTCACTACGTAGTTGAGACTGACCTGGAACTCACTATGTAGCCCAGGCTGGTCTTGAACTCACAGCAATCCTCCTGCCTCAGCCTCCTGAGTGCTGGGATTATAGGCGTGCGCCACCATGCCTGGCCCTGTTCAAGTGTTAACATACCATTAAAATATTTTTAAAAACAACATTTAAAGCATTTTACCTTGGCAGAGGCTGTTAAAGCCTCGAGATGCCAGAGGCTGTAAAGGAAAGTGGCCTGGTTTGGTGCTGTAGCAGCCATCGTGCTGTCCTGGTTCATCTTCTGCCACTGTCTGCTGGTGACACCGCAGTGCTTCCCTGGGGAAGACACAGTGGGACTCCAGATCCCTGCTTTGCCGAATACAATGTTGTTATGACAGACAAAGTAGATGGGTTGGGAAGACAACCTGCTGACGCCTTGGTCTTGGACATCCAGTCCTTGGGGCTGAGGAGATGATTTCTGTTGTCCCAGCCCCCATTGTGTGGTATTTTGTTGTGAGGGGCCCAGCAAGTTAAACCGATGATGATGATCTGATGTCGATTATAAGACAACTGTTGTGCTGCTTCCTTTCCCAAGGAGAACATGGCGTCGTTGTCTGGACTCCTGTGCTGTGGATGTTCCTGCCTGCTGTGTCCCTCTCATGGCTGTGGTCAACTGGCACCTGTGCTCTCAGCGTTCTTTCTGTCTCTGGGATTAATCTGACCTTGGGAGGACTGAAGGTCAAACAGTTCCACAGGTTCATAGGGAGTCACGTCCTCCATGCTTGCACTCTGGGAGTGTGCACGACTGATATTTTCCTCTCTGAGACTCCAAACTCAGCTCTTCTTCATTTTTTTTTTTTTTGGAATGGGTCCTTCACTGCTCACTGCCGGGTGTCTCTCTGAGTCCCCTCCTGCTCTACATTCTGGCCTGATGAACTACTTCAAAAGTCCCCACTTAAAAGGTAGCCCGTAATTTCCTCCTGCAGCCACCTACTTAGGCTGTTGCATTCACATACTCTCCAGACCCTGGAGAACTTTTCCCTGTAGAGTGGATTCATGAAGAACTTTTATAAGATTTGATTTTGCAAGGGAAAACAGTTCTGTTTGGTTTGAAAGGAAGCCAGTAGACTCAGGCTGATTAAAAACCTCTTTTACAAAACGCAGTTGCAAGAAAAGAAAATGTGATAAAGCTGAAATCAGAGATACAACTTTCTCCTTATTTTTTAGTATTTCTGTAATTTCCCTCTTAGAGGCTGCTTCACTGAAGTGTACAGTTTAATCTGCTTTGTACGAGCACGGATGCAGGCCAAGATGGCTGACATAGTGTCACAGTGATTCAACAAACCAGAAGCAAATCACTGCAGGAAGTTGCCCTGGCCAGCATGGTCACCAGCAGAGCTGAGTGCCGTATTGAGATGTAGGGCTGGGCACTGCTGAGGCATTAGCATCTTGGCTGAGGCAAGAAGATTCTGAGACATCTAGCTTCTAAGCCTCCAATAAAGCTTTGATTCCCCCACCCCATCTGTATGTGGAAGACACCTTCATTACTTAAGCATCCCTGGGGCTGGGAGGAATGCCTGGGGTAGCAGAATAACAGTCCCTCAAGGATGCCTGCATGCTGATCTGTGCAACCTGTGCATGCTGACTTCCATGGCAAAAGGACGTTTGCGGTGTGGTTAAGTTAAGGCTCTTGTGATGGGGAAATTATCCTGGATTAGCAAAGTGAGCTTGATGTGATCCCAGAGATCCTTAAATGCAGAACAGAGAGAACAAAGAGACAGAAAGATCAATATTATCTTGCAGTAATCCAGATAGACTGGCTTTGAAGAAGGAGGAAGGAGCCATGCGCCAAGGGGGTTCTAGCAGCTTCTAGAAGCTGGAAAGGGCAAGAGGACACATTTTAACTGAGAGCTTCCGGAAAGGACTGCAGTCTTGCCAACACCTAGATTTTAGCCTAGTGAGACCCATTTGAACTCTCTTTTATTTATTTTTAAATTTATGGTACCAGGTATCGAACTCGGGTCCTTGCACTTGTGAGGCAGGTGCCATACCCACTGAGCTAAATCCTGGCCCTTGAACTCTGTTGTAGACCTGTGACATGTTACACTTGTGTGGTGGTAAGCCCCTGAGTTTGTGGAAGTTTGTAACGGTGGCAATGGGGAGCCCACATAGTACCAATGCTCATAAGTGAAGACAGTTCTCCATAAGATCTGTTTGATTATCCAGCATTACAAGAAGAGGCTGCCTGTCCCCATCTCCGTCCCTCAATGCCCTAGTTTGAAACCTCCATTCAAGACTTCATCCTGGCTCAACCTTCCTAACATCTGAAGTGATAAACAGACTGAAGCACAAGATAACTAAACTTCTTTGAGCTCTTTAAGATCACGTCTTCTATGGCCTACTGTACTAGTCAAGGTTGCTGATTAAGGTTTGTTTGAATTGCTGAGAGGCAGTGTAGAGCTCTGACAACATTATATTATACTGAGGTTGAAAAAAATGCTTACGGCTCTTTCTTCACAGATTTGTCATGGGGTGAAAGTCACTCTATTATAACACATTTAAATTTATTTTTATCGTGCATTTTTATTAAGATATATGCAAGAGTTCAAAGAAAAATATGACTCTTGTAAAACATTTTAATGCAAGATATTTATTCATGCCTTTCTGCTTTATAGGAAGATAGGAAGGTAATAATTTCTAGATTCACACCTACGACAAATAGGTACTGGTGACTTGGAAATAGTCCCTGGTGGCCTGAAGCATTATATCATCGTGTAAAGAGTAGCGATTTATCAAAGGTAACATTGATGGAGGGGTAACAGCCAGAGAAGGTCAATACACATTCACATATGCTGGGACAGCAGCCCCTCAGGTGACCTGATTTCAGCCCTGAATGAAATTTCTTCAAACTCATGTAGACTCCTTCACAAATATGAATGCGTTCTCTGCTTCTGTTCCAACTAGAGGATGCAAATCCTTTGCATTCGTATAAAGATATTTACATCTCAAAAATTCCTGAGGTGGTTCTACCAAAGCCAGTCTTGGAGGCAAGGTGACTGTAATTGTCCCCTCTCATCTTCTTTCCAGACTGGGACAGTAGACTCCAGGCACCATTTCTGAGGTGTTGATTTCTGTGATAGTTGATTGCTTGCATTGACTTGAGTAAGAGAAACTCAACTAAACTCAGCAATTCTACCCACCCTGGGGTGGCTTGTCACCTGGGTGGTAAAAAGGGACAATGCAGGATGGATTTGCTTCTGCTTTTTCAGAGGAGCTCCTCACCTTGGACCTCATCTCCTGGCTTCCAGGGCAGACTCTTCACTTCTGGCAGGGATCCTTCAGTCTTCCGGTAGTCACTTTAGCTTTCCTGTAGACTCTTCAGCCTTCCGTGGCAGACCCATCAGCCTCCTGATATGGACTTGCACAGGACACTGCAGTGAGCTCCAGATCTTCAACTGGATCCTTTGGTCTCCAGTGTGTAGACAGACCCTCTGCACTCTTCCTCATCTGACTGTGGGTAGCCATGTGAGCCTTCTCCTCACTGACAATTCAGATTTGCAGCCTGGAAGTTTTGTTGGTCTTGTGGCATTTCTGGCCAGGCAGCTAGCTGTTCTCTGGTTCCATGTGCCTGTTCTTGTCTGGGACTCCTTACGTAGTGAGAAGGGAGCAGGGAATCAGACAGAGGCACCCAGGAAGACTTGATGTGGGATGGTGGAGGCATATTGAGCCCACTGGCTGGAAAGCAGGGCCCCAGATGTCCATCTTTCCATGTTCATGGATATGTACATGTGCTGAACCTTGGCATGACCCCTTGGAAGGTTTGCTGGATGCCAAGGGTGGATCAGATGCATTCTTTTGTGTACTCTGTGCAGCCTCAACTGGCAGCCTGCGTTTCTCAGGTCTGCACCATCTCTGGACCCAGAGCTCCTTGCGGGTACAGGCTGTGTTCTTGTCATCTCTAAGGTCTGGCACCTGGCTTTCCTGCATGCCAGCTGACCCAAGCTGTGTGAGTGGTTCCAGGGCAGCAGGAACACCTCTGGTAATGCTGTCAATGGAAACTACATGGCCAACAAAGAAGGAAAATGTTAGGAGAAATTGGCTTACCAGTTTTCTCATTTGTACTCAATTTATATTTAACGATCTAGAATAGTGAAATATTAGAACCAAGCTAAATGTTAAATATGCAGTTTTGCATCTGCTCCATGGAATTTGATAAGCAATTTTACTATGTCTGTCATGCTTAGAATATGAAGGTAGCCAAAAGGAAAAAATCATAATACCGATCTGTCTCAATGTTATGATTCCATAGAAGAATAATAATGTCGACACCTTGAGAAATCTTAAAACTATTTTTCTAAATGATCTAAATGCCTATTTTATAAATAAGAAAAGACGGGTTCTGAAAATCACTTTTTGTGCAACACACTCATGTTTATTAATTTTAAGTGTTAATATTATTGTAAGTTTCATTTCTCAGTGACACTGTTTTTATTCTCAGGCTTTGCTATTTTACACGTGATGCAGTTGTCTGCTCCTATTTCAGACGTGCCACAGTGGGTGGTTAATGTAGTAGGTTGATGTTTACTTACTTTGGATGCACTGTAGGAGGTTGGCTACTGGCATTGGTCTTCGCTGACTCTGGAGATGTCGCTGTGACTTCTGTAGGGCAGCTCCATACAACATGGTCATGTAGCCCTACTGAGTGCCCAGGCTCTGAAGTCACATAGACTTTGGCGCGTATGACCTGTAATATCGCTCATGAGCACTGTGGCCCTGGGAAACTCACTTCACTTCTCTACACTTTTTTTTTTTTAATCTGTACGATGTGACTAATAATAGCACCAGCCTTGTTGTAATTACAAGGGTTCAATGGAACTACAAATTTAAAGGACTTAGCCCAGAGAGAAAGGTGCATGGTGTCATCTTTGGTGAGGGGTGGAGATGGTTGCATAGGTAACAGTCATCTATCCAAACCAATTTGAGAAGTGTGTAGCAAGAAGTGCCATATAACTTGTAATATCCACGGGCCCTTTTAGGTGAAGGGGCTCTGATTTTTAGCTGGCATGTTGCTGGTAAACATGTTGTAATCTCCTTTGCACATAAGATAATACAGTTTGCTTAAATGAAAAGAGGTACAAGAGTGCTCTTCTTTCCTGGAGCTTATCTGAAACATGTATGTGATGGCTGGAGTTCCACCCTCCATTTTGGGCCATTTAGGCAAGAGCTACATTTGGCAAGTGGCATGGGGATGTAGATGCGATATAGATATTTGTAGATATTTTCCTCTGTGAGCTGCTACTCCAACCCAGGATCACTTGTTCCAGTTTAGAAAATGAAGTAAACATCTAGATTTTACAGGCCTTTATTAGTTTGGGTTTTTGTTCTCCTTTAAAGAGATCAACTGAATCCCAGAACATTATTACTCCCTAAATGAGCCAGCAGATTTTGTTTCTCCAGAAACACCTTTATTTTGGAGACAAACATCAACTACAGGGGAGAGTCGATGATCAGGGTGTAGATGATACTGAGTTTTCCAGGAAGGTAGATTCAATTTTAAGCATATGTTGGTGAGGCCCCTCTGTAAAAGTAACGCTGGGGACAGAGTGGGGTGGGAAAAGGGGCTGCACAGGAAGCTGGGAGAGTGAGGAGACCACCATTCATGAGATCAGAGGAGGTCGGGAGGAACACTGTAGAATGCAGGGCCAGTTCAGGCCCTAAGTGTGGCAGAACGGACTCCTACCTTTCTTTCTACCAGCATGTTTGCCCTTATTTCTGGGGCTTAAGGAAAGGTCTGGTCTGCATTATTAGGCTCTAATAAAATGGAATGGCTCCTACTTTTCCTGCTATTTGCAGACCTGTCGCAGCAGCAGCTTAGGCTGTTAACAAAGGGCATGTTTGTGGTTTTAAGGATCCTTAAAGGATCAGAATGGATGAGCAGTAGGCAGCGCAATGCAGGCAGAGCCAGGAAGCATGAACTAGCTGCCAACCACAGTCTGGTTATTATGGAAATCAATTCCATTGAAAGATCAGCAAAGCTTTAAAATGGAGAGACAACTCGAGGATTACTGTCGTAAAATACCAGGTTTTACTTGGTTGAACATGGTGTGTAAGTGCTGAAGGATGCAGAAAGTAGACCAGCTTTTTTGTTTGCATTCTTTTTGGTTTTGTTTTGGCTAGCTATTTTCTTTCTCCTGAAAAATAATTAGGCCCAGATTTTAAACAAATGGAGAGGGAAAGCTAGCTGTACTACCGGGTTTCTCCGTCCTTTGTTTACATGGGGCAATCGGGGCTGAATCATGGCGTGGGCTTCCTTTGTAGCCTCTTTGGAGATGAGTCATCAGTAATATCCAGCTTCCAGGAAGTGAGGTATGCAGTAAAAGCAGGCCATGTGCTTTTCTCCTTTAGGAGCTTCTCCGCCTCTGCTCCATGCCCTGCCACCTCCCCCACAAGAATCCCACACACTTCAAAATGATGCCCCTCCTATGACAAGTGGCTTAAACACTCAGTCTGTGCTTTCTTTCACAACTGACTGGCTCTTCAGGGGTGTTAAGATCCACCATGTAGATGTGTGTCAGTTTACAGTGGGGTTACAACCTGGTAAACCTATCATAAGTTGCATATGTGAAGTAGAAAGTACACTGAACTCACTCAGCCCCACTGAGTGCCCTAGTTCAGTCGCACAGCACACTGCAGAGTGGCGGTTGCCTCATCCTGCGATCCTGTGGGCTCTGGGCTCTCCCTGGCGGGTGGCACCAGAGACATCAGACTGCCTGTCGCTGGTCTGGCAAAAGAGCAAATTTCAAAAGTCAAAGTCTGCTTTCTACCAAACTCACATTGCTTTTCCACCAGCATCAAGTAGAAAAAGAATGAGTGAAATCATCCTAAAATGAGAGCCCACTGCATTTGTGCACACACACACACACACACACACACACACACACATGCACACACACATCGGAACAATACCACTGGAGAAATTTAAGGAGGGATACAAGGCCATGTGGTTTTACAAGCTATCAGTGGCTATACACCTCATTCATTCAGATTTTGTTTTAAACAAAGAGCTCTTTTTCTTTTAAATGTCCATATGGTTCAAATTTACCCAAGATCATACCTTTTGTCACCTCAAGTTTCTCATTTTCCATTCACTTTACTAAGTTTCTTTATGGAGACTCAAGTTCCTTTATTCTATGTCAGTATGAATATGTCTTACAAATCTCAGATTTCTTCAGGGAGAACATTTATATAGGGCTTATCATTTTTGTTTTCATGCAGCCACTGCACATTGGGTTTTTTGGTTTGGTGAAGAGCCGCTCCTCAGGAAATAGACTCATGATGTACCTGTCTTTGGAGGAATTCCATTTTGAACCAAAAGGTAGCAAAGGAGGCCAACAAATTTGAGGGTAGTTGCTCCAGTTGTTATTTTGTATGAGAATTATAGTACTTTTATCATCTGTGCCTTTCAAGGCTTAGAATAATCAATATTATAAAGCATCTTTACAGAAAATGAAACCATAAAACTCGTATTGCTTCGAGAGCAGATATGGCATTTTATAAATAGGAATATAAAATTCAAATCACATGTAATATAAACTGAAAGCATCCTCAGCTCTTATGATAGGCGTATGTGATCCAGAATTATAATTATGAATAATGCATAAGGTTTTGTTGTCCTCTGTGACTCTCTACTTTTTAATGTAAGGAGGGACTTACACTATGGTGTCTCAGATTGGAATCACAGAGTTTCTTTTTCATAGCAGCTGCTCCAGAATTGTGTGAGCTCACTGGAGATAATCATAGAAAATAGAAACCTTCCTCCCTATGCTTCATAGATATTATCTTAGAACTTTTCCCAAGTGTTGGCTTATCAAGTATAATTGAACATATATTAGGATCTGGATCTTCTGGTTTAGACAAGTAGACCTTGTTAAACTGCAGATCCTTGTATCCTTGATACATTTCAACCAAGAAAAAATATTTTACCTCTTAACTGAACATGAACATTATCAAATTCCCATCAAAATGAAGCACTCAAAAGGGTTGAATACGCTACGTGCATCACCCAAATATAAAGTCTGTAATGACGCCTATAGCTTTGCATGTCCCACAACAAGGCTTGTCTCCCTCAACCTCACTTAGGTTCTGGGTCAAGGCTCCTCTTTGAACACTGTGTGAGAAGAGCCAGGACTTCGAAACCCCAGAGCGGGATCAGGTGACGGATGTTAGGTGAGAGGGGCTGTGGCATGGAGTGTTATGTCCCCCTTACTGGGGCTGAATAGGCTCAGAAGTCTGGTCCAGAGGTGGTCTGCGTGAAGAAGTCATAGCTCTGTCATCGAAGCTGAAGAAACACCAGGCAAGTAAACAGCTTGGTGACAATACTTGTTCAAATTTTGAACTGTGGTTGTTGTAAATAAATGATTTTCCTTGCAGCCCAAGCCCAAGTTGGGACTAGCTGCGTGATAGAAATAGGAATTATGTAAAGATAGACTAATAATCAAGTTTATTTAAAAAATCTGGATTGGAGAAAGTGCTTATATTTGCAGATAAGTGAAACTGCTAATGCTCCCCTGCATTAAAGCTGAGATGATCGGATGTAGACAGGAAAAAGAATAGAGGAAGCAAGGATAATTCCTGAGTTTTCAACTTTTCATTGTGAAGTACTCCTAAGGAATTTTGAATGGGAGAGGGAAACGCAAAGGAAGGTCGCAGGATTTAGAGAATAACTGGATTTTAGGACTTGAAGAAAATGTTACAAACCATAGAGTTCATTTTGTCAGATGCAGATGGGTGCAGGCCTCACTGAGCACAACCCATGCTCTTACAATTACAGGCGGGGTTGTCTGACATACAGATCTTCATCTAGGACTTGATATTTTCAGTTGCAAATTTTTAATAGACATATTTTCTCTTCATCTATCACATTATTCTTCTAGTAGTCTATTGCAGACTACACTAGAGAAAGCATAGTGAGCAGGCAATGATATAGATACTAGGACATGGTCTAAAAAAGCAGTCAAAGGAGTATTCATTTTTATTCTTATTTTTAAGAGAATGATTTCCATCTTCAATGAGCCATTCTTAGAATTAGAAATAAGGGAAAACAAAAGAAGACTATACAACACCGCTCTTGTTTTTTTAAACTACTTTTCCATAGGAACCATGTATTGGGTTTGCCCCATGAAGGATTTGTATTAAATTATTTCTTTCCATATAGTTAATTAGTCTCACGTTTGCTTGAGACTTGCTGGTTTTATGATACTGGATGAGATTCACTCTCAAGAGCATTCAAACTTAGTCAGTTGACTCTAGAATTGTAGGCCTAAAAAGAGGAAGATTATGAATCAGCTGTAAATGAGGTGTTCGTGATGTACCCAGCTCCAGTTGGGAGGATATTTACACCATATTGGTGTAGGTGCTCCCCCATCCCTCTCCACATTTTCTGTTGCCCGTTTTATATACAAGAGTCAGAACAGCAAAAAGCAGAGAGCTTTTGTTTTTTTCTTTCAGTAAAAGGGAAAATTCTAAGGCACTGTTGTGTCAGAATGATGACTGAATTAGGGAAAGATGAGCAATTCAAATGCTCTCCCTCATAAATTTCACTCAGGAGGGAGATACAAGACAGATAGGTTCACTTAGAGACAAAACCACACCAATCCTCAGAGACAGGACACATTGATTCCAAAGTGACAAATGCAGTTATAGCTGCAAGAACGCTCTGTCACTGCCAACGGAGCCGATGACTTGGCTAAAATGTGAGAAGGAGTAAAGAAATGAAAGCTTTATCAGAAAAGGAGTTTGTAGAACAAAATCTGAAGTCAGCTCAAGCAATAAAATCTTAAACTAGCAGTTTCTCCCTCAATTGCTTCCAAGTTTAGGAGAACATCATGCATTTGATACTGACTTGTCACACAGCTATTTTCAGGATAGAATAAGAAATTTTTAAAAAGCATGGAAATACAGAAATATGTTATGAAATTATGTTGCTTGCTTTGGCATAGAATTAACAAATGGCATTCTCTGAATTCATTCTATGGCACTGCAGGTCATTTGTATGTCTTCATCAATAATACCTGCCTTAGACTGAAAAGTACACGTCAGAGCTTTGCCTGTTGAGGTCTCCTTCTAGAGGAAGGGACTCGGGGAGACGACCGCGGACACATGAATGACCAAAAGCTGATGGCTAATGGCAAAGTTTATTTCTAACCCTGGCTGTTATATATTAGTTTCAAGGCCACACCACAGGCATGATCTCAGCAATTGGTAATAAATCTCAATCACAAGGAGGCATGGGTAAGATAAACAATCAGTCACAAGAAGGGACAGGCAGATATACACTGTTTAAGCTAAGCATATAACATCAAGATAAGACAACATCTGTTTATGACCAGAAGGGAGTGTAAACTGGGAACAAGAGCAAACATAGAGTTCAGGGGGTTGTTTGCAGGTCAAGGGATTTGGCTCTAGCACCTCACCTTCAGGACTCCTGTGCCCCGGTGAGAACCAGCATTTCAGGGCTCGGGGTCACCACTTCGGCTGCACGTCCTTTCATGCCCCAACATTCGCCTACTGCCAAATCATGAAGTAGATTCAGTTTGCTCCTCCTCATTTCTTTTCACCCTCTTTTGGGTGCCAGGTGCCTCATTTATTCACTTATCCATTTATTCATTCACTCATGAAAGCTTTATGGATTATGTGCTAAGTGCAAGGGCCTGGTGCTGAAGGCTGAGGAGATGCAACTCGAATGAGATAAATGGTACGATAGATAAACACAGCCAGTGCAGAGTAGCGTGAAGGCGGAAATGCTCTCTTGCCCACAATGCTCACAAAATTGGTTTTCCTGTGTACTTTGCTGTAATTTCATTTACTTCCTCCAACCCACTGACAGAGGAGCAGTCCCCAAAATGAGACCAAATCACATTGTTGGGGATGCTGCTAATTGCCTTTTTCAAGGTACTTTTTTTGGGGGAGGGGGGGAATCCCTAAAAGATATTCCAACTACTCTTAATCCCCAGAAGAATTATACTTCTGAATAGCTGGTAAGGTCTTATCTTAGGGATAATGGAAAGCTATAACTGACAGTGCCTCCCTTTCTATTCAGCAAAAGCTGAGCATACCATACAAGTAATTTCTTCTATCTGCCTGTCTCCTTATTAGCTATTGACAGCCTTATGCATCTGTATCTATTTCAGTCTTGGTTTGTATGATCCTTTTACTTCAGGAATAACATTTGTAGAAGACTGCACAAATGTTAAGAATAAAATGTAATGGATTTTGAGAGTGACTTTTATACCTGCATAACCATTTCCAGGTCAGAAGCAGAACATTACTGCACGGCCGTCATCCAGGCCGTCCTCAGGTTAACCACTGTCTTGACTAGCATTTCCTTTTTCCTTTTAGTTATTTTGATTGGTAGAGGTTGACATCTGATAGTGATTTGCATAGGCAAATTAGTCATAAAATATCCTTTTTCCCCTGTAATGCTCCAGTTCATAGTCTTTGTCCACATTTAAAGTTGAATGTTCAGTTGTTCTTTATGGGAATCTTGCATGATACCTCGACACCAGTGGCACTGTTAAGTTCTTTATGAATTTTTGGGCGTTGATGCATACTGTGTAGTGTGCATAAAACCTTTTTCCAATATATGTATTCAAAACAGCTTCTCTTACTCTGTGGCTTGCCTTTTACTTTTTATTTATATATTATTTCTTTTAGAGTAGGAAACTTTATCAGGGAATACAATACTCAGGAGGGATCCCAAGTGGGTTGCCAGAGAGCCCACTTTTCTGAGAAAGGTTTATAAAGCAAAGACATGAGGTGAGTACAACATGGGTCAAATAGTAATCAACTGATAAGGTTTACAAGGATAGCCGGTTGGCTAATATTAACCCAATATACCAAGAGCGTATGGATGACATCATTAACCTTGGTTGATAATTTATAGCCTTAGTTTTGATTTTGGTCTTAGTCTTAGTAGGTAATCTCAGTGGGTGGGAGAGGGTAGCCTACCCCTAATGAGATAATGGTTGATTTATATGGGAAATCTCAAAAGGGTAGTACCAATAATCTCGAGCTTCCATTTATCACTAAGGAAAGTATCTAAATCTGGCCATTATGACTTTAATCTTCTTCGGATGCACCACTCCCACAGTGCTGGTGTTTCTTTGTCTTCGGTACTGACTCTCTTGAGGGCCTACTCCTGCCTGACTGCCAGTAGTATTTCTACCCAGTTTAGCTGTGCATAGTGTCCCCCTCTGAAGAGGTAACCCTAACTGGTTGTTGCGGGGGCAGGGATGTAGTTTCCATTGAACTGCTTTGAGGTGAGAAGGGTTGGTGTAGTGGAGACTGCAGTAAGGGACCTTCTCCAGAGAGCTAATCTAACAGGCCATGGCTGGGAGTCATGTTGCAGTTTAGCAGTTGTAAATTCCCTTTGTAAAGTTGATCTAATGGATCCTGGTAAAAGGAGTCTGGCACATTTGTCATTGACTTTATCTGCATGATCACTTGGAGTTTGGCAGCCTCTTGATAAGAATAAACAAAATTTCCAAATCAAAGCATGGATAATGTAAGCATGGGCACTAGGATGGAAAGGCAGACTGGGGAAAGAGCTGTGTCCAGGCATTGCTCTTAAGGGACTGGCATAGTGATTGTAACCAGCTGGCTCTTAGACTCCTCTAAGGTTATCCATAAGTCTGATATTTCTTGTCATAAGTCCCTCTAGTTTTAGCTGTAAGAAGACGGAGAGTTTGGTGGTTTTGAAGGACAATTTTAGCTAAGGAATTTAAAGATTCTTGTTTAACTTTTATAGCATCCACCATAGTTTTTAGCTTCACGGAACCATAACAGTGATCAGCTACAGTACAGCTGGAAAATTCCAGAAGGGATCAGCAACTGGAGCCCCTCTTTATATCCAGCTTTTATTACTAAGGTATTGTTTTAATGCATCTTTTGGTTATAATTTTCTGCTGGGTGTTTACGAACAAGTTAAAGTGAGACCTGTGTTAAAATTAACTGATTGCTGTCTATCAAGGTCAGTTAAGTCTCCTTAGACATTACTTTTGGAACCATGAACAGAGGCTCTTAATTCCTCTGGCAGTGTCAACTGCCAGGATAGGTCATGGTCTTGCCTGGACATTTTGCTTTCTGTGAAAGCATGGGAGACTTTTCTTTCTTTGGTGACCCTCTTTTTGGCACACTGTACACTTGTTGATTCCTGTCCTCTGGGGTCCAACAATCTCCCTTTGAGGTTGAGTGACTCATCAAAGTTGTAGGAACCTATAGAAAATGTTCCCTCATGTCCCAGGTCCTCATTGACCTTAAAGGGCAAGGGCCAAAATATTGGTTGTCCTTTTGAGAAAGGAGATTAGGGCATGGCAAAAAGCTGACTGGGGTAGTGGGAGTGACCTCTTAATTATACACATGCAAAGAAAAGTTCCCAAAGCCCTACAATGTGGAGTTCTTATGAGAACTAGAGAAGGCTTTCAATAGGATGGCCTATACCGGACATCATTCTGAGGTGTGGGATACACACACTGCCTCTCAGAACCTGTATGTAGAAATTCTCTTGGGTTTCCTCCACATTTAGACAGCATCAAAGGATGCATCCATGACATGAAGACCTGGCTATCACACCTTTCCATGATTGCCCACTCTATGTTCACCAGATCCAGAATGTACTTTGGCTTTCCCCCTTTTTCTATTTTCTTGGCCCAAGCTCATGCTACAGAGCCAGTTTCTCTCCCATTCTTCATTTTTGCTTTCTAGAGTAAACCTTGTAGTTGATTTTTGCTCATTTCATTGAGTTCTTTTTTCAAGGTGAAAAGAACCTGAAATGTAACTCCAGAAGGGGAGGAGAGCTATCGAGATCCCAGTAACATTCAGTTGGTGTGTTAGTTACTTTTCTCATTGCTGAGACATACCTGACACTCAAATTAACTTTGGGTGGCATGAAAGGTTTATTTGGCCTGCTGTTGGTAGAGGTTTCAGTCCACAGTTGGCTGGCTCCGAGGCATGGTGGCGTGGGAGACAGGCACTGCAGAAGAAAAATGGTTCATGGTCGGCAGAAGGTAGCAAAGCAAGCGAGGTACCTTAGCAGCTTCTCTTGTTATTTTTATACTATATCCAAATGATACAGGGAAAGTATAAATCCTAATCTGTTAGATGTCAGATATGCTGAGTTCATGTCCTCCCAAATCAAGAATGAATTCTGAGGAACAATAGAGGTAAAGAGTAGCAAAATTTATTGGGGAATAGGAATGGTGAATAGGAATAGCCCCTGAGAGACAGAAGTGGTTGCCTGCCATTTTAGTTTTTTAAAGAGAATTTTGATGATCAGCAATTTACACATTTTATTCATTTGTTTCAAAAGAATCAGATTTTTACCATTAGTCTCTGCTTTATGCTTCCCATTTCATTGATTTTTTGCTTCTACTTTATTTCCTTCCTATTTTCTTTGGGTGTAATTTTGCTGCTATTTTTCTGTTTCCGCAAGATGGATATTGGTTCTTCAGTTTCTTCCTTTATATATTTATTTAATTACAACTTTACTTCCCAATAAGCTTTAGCAGAATTTCTTAAATTCTGATAAAATATTTCCAATGTCATTGATTTAAAAATATTTTTATAATTTGCAGTTTTATAAATTGCAGTTTGTTCTTTGAATATGGGTTTTGAGAAATACGTAATTTCCAAATATTTAGAAAATTTCATTTATTTTTAATTTAATTTAACACAGGGGCCATTTGAAATCTCTAAAATTTGTTGACTTTACTTTAAGAATCGTATACAGACAGATGAAAAACAAACTCTGTTTCTCTTGTTATCTGCTCACAATGCAGAGAGATCACTTCTGTGGTTTGCAATACGTAGGAATTTCTCCTTACCAGCACATAAGCAGTCCATTCTCTCTAATTTATTTCAGGCCTCACATTATCTATCTGTAGAGACTATGAGGTCCCACAGACTGAAGGAATTTATGACCAACTGATTTCAGATTGGGGTTCCCAAGACCCTTTCTTTAAGCTTGATTATTTTGCTAAGTGGTTCATAGACTCAGGAAAACCTTTACTTACATTTGCCAGTATGTATATTTGTTTGTTTGCTTGTTTATTTATTTATTTGAGACAGGGTCTCACTATGTAATTGAGACTGACCTGGAACTCACTATGTAGCCCAGGCTGGTCTTAAACTCACAGTGATCCTCCTGCCTCAGTCTCTTGAGCGCTGGGATTACAGGCATGCGCCACCACTCCTGGCCTGCCAGTGTATTCTAAAGGATGAAAATTAACATCTTTTTTTGATGTTGAGGCTGGTTGTTTAGGGTGATGTCTTGAAGTATCCTGAGTGGAGAAGCTTCTGTCCCCATAGTGTTCTGGGTGCACCATGTTCCAGGCACATGGATGAGTGCTTACCTAAAGGGCTTCTTGGAGACTACTTATATACATTAATAAACTAATTATTTGAAGCTTTTCCTTTCCTGTGGTTCAGTTTGGAAGCCTCCTAGTTTCTTTGTACTGAAGATGCTGTAAATGAATGGAGACGAGATGAACATACTAATGATTCAGCTTTATTCTTAATCATAGGTTGCTTAATTCATACTCATACCCATAAGTGATGATTGGGAAAAGTCAGGAAACTAAAGGAATGTTGACATTGAAATCTAACAGCTTATTGAAAGGCATACAGTCATGATATGCAAATTTACTGTACCATGATTTTTCATAAGTCTGTAATTTGGCAGGCATCTGATCAAAGTTTTTACATAGTATTTAAATATCTTACCAGTACTTCAATATACTATGTTAAAAGAGAAAAGGTACTGATGAATTTGTCCTGTCATTGAGAATAAGGCTATTTCACTGACCTAATGTCTTATTTGGAGAGAGATCCTTACAAATTGGATAGTTAAACTTTATCTTCCTACATAGAAACAAAAATACATAAATTATAAAATGAATCAGTTCATTAGTTTAAACACAAGATTTACAATGTGATATCAGGAAGTGCTTAAAAACCTATTATTGATACTATATCATGTGGAAGATTTCAACACATTTTCTATATAATTCACTCCCAACTAAGATACAATAAACGTAAGATTGACCCTGAATCAAAGGCTCTTTTGGCAATTGTATTTCTGAATTCAGTTCAGTGGAACATGAACAATGCTCTGGACTAAGATTCACTGGCCTGGGAAGGACTCTATGTGTGTTGGAGTAAGTATATTTATTGGATTAAGTATATTCTCTAGGGCTTGGAGACTATGTGTAGTATTTTGATAATTGCACATAATTATCATATAATCAGGGGCTGATGAGATGTCCATGACATCTATTCAGTTAGCCTATGGGCATAATTGTTCTTTTAAAAGCCTCATTTCCCCCAACGAGGTTAGTTAGCTTTTCAAAACGTCTACTGTGACCCTTGTTCATTTAAATGCTATCTTCTACAGTCTTGCTTGTCTCTGTGGAAAATATTTCATTTTAGGCTAGAGTGCTGGTCTCCTTGCTGCATTTGGAAACATCTTTATTGTGCCTTTATTTTTCAGAATATGTAATTATATGTTGACAGTTATATTCTTTCAGTACTTTAAAGATCTATTTGGTTCTTGCTTCTGTCATTTCTCTTCAGTATCAGACATCAGTCCTATTTTTGCTTCTTTGAAGGTGATGTGCATTTATTCTTCTAACTCCTAATACATTGTTTTGTCTTTAGATTTTTATCAGTTTTAGTCTGATGAGACTAGCAGTGCTTATCTTATTATTTATCCCTATCATGGGTTATCACACTTGTTGAATATTTGCTTGAAGTATTTCATCATTTTAGGAAAAATTGAGTCCATATTCCCTCACATATTGTCTCAGTCACATTATTTATTACAAATAGTTCTCCCTTGGGAACCCTATTACATGTATGCTAGAGTTTCAATGTCCTTCATATCTATTATTATCTCTTCCATATTTATATCATTTTTTTCTGTGCCCCATGCAGGATATTTTCTTCTGACCTATCTCAGATTATTAGTTTTGTATCAGTCCACTGTGTCCAATCTGCTGTACAATCTCCTAGTTAGTTTAAGATATATGTTTTTCATTTCTAGAATTTCAACTTGATATTTTCAAGTGTTTAGCATTCATTTTTCTGATTCTTTAAAGTATGATGGACATGTGAAAATCTATACAAGTCTCAAATATATTACTTGATGAATGTGGAAAGTTTTACTTCTCTCGCCCCCTTTATATTTTTAGAAGTAGAATGTTCTTCTTTTTACATTATGTGCCTATAAAAACATTTTAGGGTTGTAATTATTCTTTTTTTTTTTCTTTTGGGTACCAGGGATTGAACTCGGGTCCTTGCGCTTGCGAGGCAGGCCACCGAACCGCTAAACTAAATCCCCGGCCCTGGGTTATAATTATTCTTAATAATACATTTGTCTTTTAACTTTAATACTAGGGTTAAAAGTGATTTATATAGTACATTACAGTATTACATTATTATTTTTCTATAAATTTACCTTTACTAATGAGATATACTTTTATGTGTTTTTCTGTTTCTGTGTAGCACCCTTTCATTTCAATTTGAATAACTCTCTTAGCACTTCTTGTGATGCTAGTCTATTGGGATGGACCTCTTCAGTTTTTGGTTGCATGAGAAAGACTATCTTTGCTTTATTATTATTATTTTTTTGAAGGACAGGTTTCCCAGGTATAGTATTTTTTTTTTTCCTTAATACCGGGGATCAAACTCCGGTCCTTGCGCTTGCGAGGCAGGAGGCGGAACCACTGAATTACATCCCAGCCTAGGTATAGTATTCTTGATTGACATTTTTCATTATTTAAGCACTTTGAATATGTCATTCCACTCTCTCCTGGTCTGTAAGACTTCTGCTGGGAATTCACTGATAGAATTATAGAAGTACTTTTGTGTATAAATTATGGTTTTCTTGTTGCTTTCAGATTTTTCTTTGTCTTTGACTTCTGGTGATTTAATTGTAATGTAGACCTCTTTAAGTTTAACCTGTTTGGGAATCTTTGAGCTTCACAATCTGGGGGTTCACTTCCCTGGATTTCACATCATTTGTTATAATAGTTCGTACTCTTTTCTCTCTTTTCCTCCACCCTCCTCCTCACCCTTCTTTTTCCTCCACCTTTTCTCCCCTCCTTTATTCCTTCTTCTCCTCCTACTCCTTCTCTTCTTTCCTACACTACCGCCTTGCTCCTGTCTCACCATAATGCACAGATTGCTTCATTTGATGACATTCCATAGGCTTCCTTCTTTCTTGCGAGGCAGGCAGTGGAACCACTGAGTTAAATCCCCAGCCCCTTTTTTCTTTCTTCACTTCATTCCTTTTTCTTTTTTGCCTCTCTGACTGCATACTTTCAAATGACCTGCTTTTGAATTTACCAATTCATTTTTCCACTCGATCAAGTCTGCTGTTAAAATGACTTCATTTTTCAGTCTGTTCACTGTATTTTTCAGATCAAAGTTTTTCAGATCAGATATGGGGACTATATCTTCATTTTGCTCACATCTCATTTGTTCCACCTTGTTTTGTTCACATGTTATGTTCCACATTTTAGTTGGCTGTCTCTGTTCTCTTGTAGTTCACTGAGCTTCTTTAAGATGGCTATTTTGAATTGTTAGGTAGTTTCAGGTCTCCATTTTCTTTAGGCTCCATTATTGGAGTTTCATTTTATATGCTCAGGGATACATGTATGCTAGAGTTTCAATATCCTTCATATCGATTATGATCTCTATCATTATATATTATTATTATATTAATATATTATTATATATTATCTCTATTATTATATCTATTATCTATGTTTTGTTTATTCTTCATAGTCTTTGGATCTTTGCATTGGTATCTGCTCTTTTGAGCAGTAGTTGCCCCTCTCAGCTGTTCCAGAGTGGCTTTGACAGGGAAGGTTCTTTACAATTCAGCTTGACCAGGGGTTCTGGTGGCCTGCAGGTTGACTAGCCAATAGGGTCTGTAAGAAGGTGAACCCAGTGCCAGGGTCTGTGGGTGTATAAACACGTCTTGTGCCAGGGACCATGGACCGCCTGGCTTTTGAGAGAAGTTTGATTCTGACTTTATGTATTAGTATATTTTATACTGCTGTAACTAAATACCTGAACCTGGGTACTTCGTAAAGAAGTGAGATTTATTTGGCTCACAGTTTTGGAGTCTGAAAGTTCAAGATTAGGTGGCTCCATCTCTTCAGCCTCTGATGTTGGCCCCATTGGCTTTGTTGACATGGGTGATGGAATCATGGTAGAAGCATGAGATCACTGGGGAGAGAGAGTTCACATACTGAGATGGGAAACCAGAGAGATTCATGCATCAACCTTGCTCTTTGCGCTAACTCGAGAACTAACTCACTCCACCCGACTAGCCTTAGTCCTTCTGAGAGCAATTTTGTCATGACCCACCTACCACCTTCTGCCTGGCCCACACTCTTGTCATTCTGGCACCTCATCTTCCAGCACATGAGCCCTTGGGGGGCAGACCACATCTAAGGAATAGTACTTTATGCTGTATTTTGCCTCAGTAGAACCTGCAGGATGAGAGTGTCTCTTGTGGGGCTCACTATGTCACCTTTGGGGGGGTGACACACATGTGGGCACTACCTTATTGGTTATGCCCAAAGCACGGTGTAAGCAGTGCAGACTATAAAGAGTTAACCCTGAAATTGACTTATTTTAAGAAGCAAGTCCTACTGAAGCAATGTGACACATAGAAGTACCTCTTACGCACCATGGTAGTACGCAGATCACCATGCCCTTCCCACTAACGGCCACAGCAGAGACCAGAGAATGGTTGTGAAGAATGGTTGTGGGGCTCAAGATGAGATAACATAGTAGCGGAGGTTGGAGTAACTCACACCCAATTTTCATTAATGGTTGTGAAGGTGTGGGGCTCAAGATGAGATAACATAGTAGCGGAGGTTGGAGTAACTCACACCCAATTTTCATTCCCACATCTAAAACCTTCTTAACTAGAAGGACAAGGTTCTAATTGCAACCCTATATTTTGTCCCTTTTGTTTCTATTTCAATACTTTGTCTTTTCCCCTATAAGCCTTGTTTGCATTAATGTCCATAGAAAATGCACGACTGAACATCTTGCACGTAATTCCTCTTTACCCCAATGTGATTTTAATAAAAGTTAGTGGCTTGGACTGACCAGGGCCTTTGCTGGTTTAGCAGCACTGGTAGTTCTGGCTCCCTAATTTTTCTTTAATTCTGTCTTTGAGTCTTTCCTCAGTACTGTGTTGTACACTAGGCAGGAGACTGGAACCTACTGTGGAGGTCTCTGGAACACAGAAAAAGTAAAATTGGTCTTCTTACCTTTCCCATGTATCTTTTCTCATTTTCATGATCCACCAGGATGCTATAAACTCTCATTGGGATCATAAAGCTCTTACAAAGGTATTCATTCTTGGATGAATGTTAATTTGATGTTTTTGTAGGGAGATGTGGGCTGGAATCTCCTATTCTGTGATCTTGTTGATGTCAATTCTCAATAACAGTTCCTTTAAAATCTATTTCTAGTAACTTCAGTATCTAAGGCTCTGTAGGAAACACTATATTTATTCTAGAAAGTAGTTTTTTAAAAAGCACAGCACTGGAGAAGAGTTAATTTGAGACTATGTTTTAGTCTTATAAGGCCCAGTCTATTCTCATATGCCCTTGTTCCTGTGGTATTTTAGAGATGAAAGCCTGGGTCGGCACCTAGAGCCCAGCCACTTTGTTGAGACCTGAGTTTCAGTTTTTATGTATCCTTCTCTACAAGACTGCCAAGCTTAGTTAACTTCTTAGCTTAGTTGTTTTGGAAGGGCAACTCAAGCTCATAGCCTGTATGACTTTTAAATAAATAAATATTTTAAGAAGAAAAACAGCAGTAAAATGCCAGAGGTTCATTTCAATGTTTTCCTTTATTTCTGGAATCTTAGCTCTTGGATATTCTGGTAACTTCCTGAGGCCTTCAGAGAGAGTGTGTGTGTGTGTGTGTGTGTGTGTGTGTGAATGTGTTGTGTAGTTATTCACAGTAGACTTGGATGCTAAAGGAACTTTCACTATCTTTATTTATCTAATCTTTGGGCTCTATATGGTTTACATGTCCTTATATGGTACTCCAAATAGTTTCTACAATGAAACTGGATTATAGAAATGCAGAGGACCCGGAATAGCCACAACGGTTCTGGAGAAGAGCAAAGACAGAGAACTTAAAGATATCAAAGTGATGTGTAAAGCTAGATATGAACAGAAGGATAGGCAAGGAGCACAATGGGATAGAATGGGGTACAGAAACAGAACGGTCCGTAATCACTCAATGTATGATGACAGTGTCGTGGAGGGCATTTGAGGAAGGAATGATCTCCAGAAAAGATGGGTGTTAATGGGATGAAATGAGAGAAAAAGTGGAGTCGTACTGCAGCATAAACAAACTTGGTGTCAGCGAGAATGTTGTTTACAGGTATAACTATAAAGTTCCTTGAATAGATTGTGTAAAAACTTCTTCATGATCTTGGGATGGGCAATGATATTTTCATCAAGGTACCAAAAACATTAATAGTAAAGAAAAAAATGATAAAATAAGTCTCCTAAAAATAAGGACACCTATTATATATTCAAAAGACACTAAAGTGGGATATTTCAGTTGATACAAATAGATATTTGTAATCTTGTATCTTGACTATAAAGAAACTTTACAAATCAACCTTTCATGTTGAAGAAATTGAAGAATAAATGGATTCTAGTAGGCACATCACAAGAAAGGGTATTCAAACTGCCAAGAAACATATGAAAAGTACTCTCTACCTCAGTAATCATCTTCAGAATCCAAACTAAATAAATCATGACGCATCTCTATGAACTCAGGTGGAGTGACACAAAGAAAAAATGGAAAATATCAAGTGTTGACAAAGCTGTGAAGTGACTGGAACCCTCGAGCCCTGCTGGATAGAATATAAACTGTTATAACCATTTTGGAAAACTGGCCATATCTGTTAATGATGGATTTTCAGCAGTTTTACTCTTAAATACACGATCAACAGAAATCTGTTCAAATGAATTGTATTGGACCATTTATATCAGCAGTATTTCTATCCATCAGTAGTGCAGTGGATAAGTGAATGGTGGTGTATTCCTTAAACCATACACCCTACAGCAAGGAGAGGTCAGGACCTCCTGCTATATACAATAACATAGACATTTCTTCGAGAGAGTGTTGAGTGAAAACTAGCCATATAAACACAATCTGCCATATGATTCCATTTAAATGAAACTGAAGGACAGGCAAAACCAACCTCATGTTTGATACTGGAGCAGTTCCCTTCAGGATGGTGGTGATTTTGAGGGTCTGTGAGGATACATCAGCAGATGATATTATTCTATGTCTTGATTTGAGTGCTGGCTACATGAGTGTGTTTGTGGCAGTTCTCTGGGCAATTGTCTTTAAAGTTACATACTTATACATGTTACAGTCAAGAAACTTCTCTCTACAAGTAGATGGATAAGTCCCATTTCATTGGAAATATTATAAATGAGATTTGATAATTGAGTTATAATTTTAAAAATAACTGAATTCTCTTGGCAGATCATTCCAGGCAAGAGGAGAAATTGCCATGGCACTGCCAAGCTACATCATCCTTTTCTGCATCTCTCTCTCTCTCTCATTAAAACTTGTTTTGTGTATCTTCCTTCAGAGCCTACCTCCTCTAGATAGATCAGGAAGTTTAGGAAGTTACCATGCCAGTTAGACTTGGTTGTAGACTTAATAACTTATGCTAGCTAACAATTGATGCGGAAAGTTTTGACATCTACGCAGGCAGCTGGGGGATTTATTTTATGAGAACCTCTAGGATCACAATGTTCAGGGCATGGACAATTAGGCTCACATAAAGGATGAATTGCCACAGCGACTGACGTATTGCCGTGCATAGCCACGTCCCTTTCCAAATACTACCGCAGCATTTACAGTCACTCTCCTCCTCCTCTCTCTCTCAAGTCAACATGTTCCTAATGAGTAAATTTGTATCACTAATACTAGCATAGTTTTTCCTTCACTTTCAGTGACTTCTTCATAAAATCCAGATTTTCCAAAGGCAGTCTAAGGAAGTGAGATTGTAAAGGATGTAGCTCTTGTTTTTGAAGTGTGGACCAACACTGATGCTGTAAAATGGGTTGGATTCTATTTGGAACTTGTCAATGGCTCCGAGTTAATCTGACTGCAATTAAGAATTAAGGAATTAAGGACATGTGGTGAGAGCAGAAGGGAGAGTTTTTCTCTCAAGTTACTTAGCTAAGTGGGAAGTGAGGGTATGAGACAGGTGTGTGCTATCAGAAGTACGGCCAGTGCTGAGAATTAATTATTTAAATAACAACCTAAAGAATGATTCATTTAAAATAAGCTCCTTTAGGGCCAGTTTTTCAAACTGTCTGCTTATTCTGACCGGATGGGGGCAGTGTGTGCCTGCCAGTCCGTGGTGAAGCCTCAGCCTTTGCGATGGAGAGGAAGATGCCCTGCCACGCTTCAAGGAGGGCTGTGATGGGCTGCACAGGTCCTCACTGGTTCTGAAAGGGCAGCCTGAGTACAAACAAAACCCAAAAGGGATCCAAATGGTAAATCAGAGTTTTGTCAGGTTTTCCACAGTCCAGTAGAAGAGCAGCTTGTTCAAAGATTATTCCGTAAAGCTCCCTAATAGGCTTTCCAAAGCCTTTTTCTTAATGCAGTCAAAACAGAGATAATGAAATCTCCCCAAAGGTCCTCCTGGAGCAGCTAATGGATTTGTAGGCATTCCCCATAGTAGTGCCTTGCGGATCAGGGACACAGCCCTGTGCACTTGTGCTCATCTTTACCTTGCTTCTTTGATTGGAAGGTGAACAAAAAAAATCGCCTTCCACAAACTTGGAAAGTTTTGCTTTTCTGAGGAATATCACTGTCCAGTCAGGCTTATTCTGAGTGTGTAGGAAGCGCTAATAATGAGTCTGGAAAGGTTGTTTTTCGACTATGTCTGAAGACAAATCTATTTTCTTCAGCCTCTGAGGCATGAGGCAGAAAGAAAAACGGGCCTCATCTCAGCAGCTCTTCAGATCCCTCTGGTGTCCTCACATGCCCTTCTGCACTGCTGGGTAGGGATGGCTCCCGTGGGCCAGAACCACCCGTTTGGAGCTCACAAACTTCATTCCCCGAAGCAGAGGGGAGAAGGTAACGGCAGGAATGGAATGCCACCCCCTGCTTTAATGTCTGTGCACTTTCTGAAATGTGTCTCACTTCAGAAGCTTAACACTACCGAGACTCATTTACTTATATTTAAGGATATAAAGCCTTTCTGGGTGGAGAATATAACAGATGTACTGGTAAATACACAATGAGAAAATGTACAGCATAAGGGATTAATGGTTTATCACAAAGTAAATTAGGTCAGAAACATTGAACATGACCAGAGCAACCCTAGAGCTTTTTCTGAGTTACTAAGCTGTTGTCCTTCCCTGATTATAACCAACACCCTGATTATCACAGCAAACAATTCCTCTATCTTCACCTCTTGGATTCACTAGGGTGTGTGTGTGTGTGTGTGTGTGTGTGTATGTGTGTGTGTGTGCATGTGCGTGATATGTCTCAGATTTATTATGGGATTTAGCCCATGCAATGATGGCAGCAGAGAAGTCCTATAATCTCTGGGTGCAAGTGGGAGATCCAGCAAGTCTGGGGTATAATTCAGTCTGAGTCCAAAGGCCTGAGAATGAGGGAAGCTGATGGTGTCAGTGCCGGTCTGAGTCTGAGGATCCAGGCAGGAGGAGTGTGGTGTGCTGGTGTTAGACTGGAGAGAGTCCAGAAGCTTGAGAATCAGAAACAGCAAGACCTGAGGCAGGAGAAGAGGCATGCCTCAGCTCCACGGAGACAGAGCTTGCACTTCCTCTGAGTTTGGGATCTAGTTTGTCTTCAGCAGGGAGGTGATTCCTGCCATATTGGTGAGGGTGGTCTTTGTCACTCAGATTCAGATGCTGACCTTCTCTGACAGACACATTCAGAAGTGATGTCATGCCATCTATCCGGGCTTCCCTCAGGCTCGACAAGTTGATACAGAGTATCACCACGCCCTCTCAGGGACCTTCAGCCTGTGCTTCTTCACAATCTTCTTGCTCCAAACAAATACTTTTTAAAAATAAAAAAAAGTGTCTTAATTTTCTGGCTGTCCTTAACAGAAGGGTTAGTTTATATTAACTAATCATTCCTAGAATAGCAACTAGCTTATTTTTAAAATTCAACAAATAGCCAAGTACTAGTCACTAGCCAGGTACTATGCTAAAAACTTGGGATTTGAAGGTAAATGAGGTAAGTGAAGGATGGGTTTAGGGGAGGCCCAGAGTCTAAGTGTGCAATTCAGACAGGTATAAACACTACTGTGTTTGTCTTTTAAACTCCTGCATAGCTGCAAAGCAACATTAAGATCATGAAAATAAGCATTAGCTAATACACTAAAATACATAGTAGACATTGGTTTATAAAAAATGCTTCTTTACAATAAGATTAAAAATAGATATTTTTAATAAGCAAGGTATTTGGAATTTTATACACAGACACACATGCACATGCACGCGCATGCGCGCACACATACACACACACACTGGAACTATTCAGAAATATCATTTGTAATGATTCTGTTCTGTAACTGAGATGTGCATGAGCTGAGAGCTTCCTAATGTGGTGCCTGAGGGAAAAAACAGGGTCTGCTGCCTGAAATTCCTATCTCAGCCTTGTGCTTCACATATTTCCTTCTTCTTTTTAATTTTAATCTCTTCAGACTTTCATGTTCTGTACCCTTCCAATGCTTTGCAAATGTGTAAGTTGTACATGCACAGGTCACAGGATAGTTATGCTTGATATTCCTCTGCCTTTGGGGGTACTTGAGTCCTGCTTTTGGTGATTTCAAAGAACTGAGCCTTGTCTCATCTCCATGGTGATTTCTTCTTTCCTTACTAACAGTGTTCTCCCCTGAGATTATACTCAGCTGTTTCCTGTCTCTCACTATGTCAGTATTTCTTAACCCTGAAAGGGTTTACCATTCTGTGAACTCCCCTAAATTATAAGTAAGATATAACTCTTTTTTAAATGTATTAATTTTCTGCAAAGAATGTATATTTTTTACTGAATATATTAATTTATTTGAACATATTGAGGAATTTGACCTAGTCAAAGAGATCAAGGAATTTTCCCTAAAGAAGATATCTATTGCCTGAGTCCTAAAATATGAGATGAAACTCAATAGGTGAATAGATGAAAAAAAGATCATTTCTAGGAAGATAATAGCATGAACAAAGTCCTATGGAATCAATTGAAAGAGTTATTAATTTGTATGCATGATCATTGACTTTATAAGGACTTACAAGATAAATAAACTGATTTGATAAGAAAAGGCGTGGAAAGAAGAATTGAGATGTATTACGGGCATGTATCAATTCCCTAACAATGAATGTAGTAATTATTATATATCGCAAACATGTACAAATAATTTTTTTAATTAAAAAAGGGAGGAAGGTGAATGAATTCTCAAAAGAGCCAAACAATAGGTAGGAAACAGACACCAGGAGATTAAAATGCCACGTTTCAACTTGGCAAAGATTAAAACTAGAGCTACATCTCTCACCATGCACTAAACTAAAATAAAAATGGATCAAAGATCTAAATATTAAAACACAAACATTAGGGCCAGGGGATTTTAGCTCAGTGGTTCTACTGCCTGCCTTGCAAGTGCAAGTTTCTGAGTTCGATCCCTGGTACCAAAAAACTACTGTGTACAAAAATAAAACCAAACCAATTAAAACAAAAAACAAGAAAAGCCAAACAAACACTAAACAGGCTGGAGGAGAGATTAGGTAGAACTCTTGAAGACACTGGCCTAGGAAAAGACTTCATGAAAAAAAGACTTCGGTCACACGGGAACTTGCACCAAGAGTCAACAACTGGGATCTCATCTTATTACAAAGCTTCTGCACAGCAAGAGAAACCACCAACAGAGTGAAGAGACAACTTACAATGTGGGAAAAAATGTTTACCAGCTGTTCCTCAGACAAAGGTCTATTATCTAGAATATATGAAAAACTTACAAAAATCAGACCTCCCAAATTTAAAGACCCAATCCAAAAATGAGCATCTGAAATGAGCAGACATTTCTCAGACAAAGAAGTAGAAACAGCAAATAAACATATAAAAATCTTTCAATATCACTGGTCATTCGAGAGATGCAAATGAAAGCAACACTGAGATTTCACCTCACCCCAGAAAGAACAGCTGCTATCAAGAAGTCCACCAATAACAAATGTTGGTGGGGTTGTGGGGAGAAAGGAACCCTTCTCTATTGTTGGTGGAAGTGCAGACTGGTGCAACCACTGTGGAAATCAGTGTGGAAATACCTCAAAGAACTAGGATTAGAGGTCCCATTTGACCTAGCAGTTCCCTTGCTGGGTATCTTCCCAAAAGAATTAAAAGAATCATACCACAGTGATATATGTGCACCCATGTTCACAGTGGCAGTTTGTAGTACTTGGAAACAGCCCGATTGCCCATCAACTGATGATTGGATGAAGAATGCATATTTTAAAGAACATTGTTTTTATTATGGGATTTTTCAAACACATTCCAAAGTTGAGCCAATAAAACAAATTCCCATAGGGTTATTGTAAACATTTCGTAGCTCTTATTTCACTGTCCCTTCACTATTTGATTTTGGGGGCTTTTTAGAGAGTATTTTAAAGGAAATCCCCAATAACATGTCATTTGTTTTGTAAAATCTTTAGTATGCACTACCAACTACTAATTTTGTTCCTTAAATTACTGCTATACCTTACTATAACTAGAAAAATATACAGTGACTCCTTAACCATTTGCAATTTTTAGCCCATAAATCAAATCTCCCCAATTATTATTATTATTTTTCCAGTACTGGGGATCAAACTGAGGCCCTTGTACTTGCCAGGAAGGCACAGTGCCACTGAGCTACATCCCCAGCTCTCCGCAATTACTTTCTATCCATCAATTTATAGTTGGACTATTAAAGTTTATCATTCAATTATTCTAATTATGACTTAAAGTTTATTCTTTGTTTAGAAAATATGTAAAATATTTTTTATTGCAATAATTACCCATCCTCTTTTTCATGTTATTAAATTGTTGGAGAAACAAGATTATTTGTTCTACAGAATATAGCATTAGTTGGATTTAGATGGGTTCTATCTGGCATGGGGATTTAATTTCTAATTCTCTGTCCCTATATTTTCTTGAAGCTATTTGTAGCTGGTAGATGCTCTCCGTGCTTGATGATAGTCATGTACCTCCCAAATTTAAAGACCCAATCCAAAAATGAGCATCTGAAATGAGCAGACATTTCTCAGACAAAGAAGTAGAAACAGCAAATAAACATATAAAAATCTTTCAATATCACTGGTCATTCGAGAGATGCAAATGAAAGCAACACTGAGATTTCACCTCACCCCAGAAAGAACAGCTGCTATCAAGAAGTCCACCAATAACAAATGTTGGTGGGGTTGTGGGGAGAAAGGAACCCTTCTCTATTGTTGGTGGAAGTGCAGACTGGTGCAACCACTGTGGAAATCAGTGTGGAAATACCTCAAAGAACTAGGATTAGAGGTCCCATTTGACCTAGCAGTTCCCTTGCTGGGTATCTTCCCAAAAGAATTAAAAGAATCATACCACAGTGATATATGTGCACCCATGTTCACAGTGGCAGTTTGTAGTACTTGGAAACAGCCCGATTGCCCATCAACTGATGATTGGATGAAGAATGCATATTTTAAAGAACATTGTTTTTATTATGGGATTTTTCAAACACATTCCAAAGTTGAGCCAATAAAACAAATTCCCATAGGGTTATTGTAAACATTTCGTAGCTCTTATTTCACTGTCCCTTCACTATTTGATTTTGGGGGCTTTTTAGAGAGTATTTTAAAGGAAATCCCCAATAACATGTCATTTGTTTTGTAAAATCTTTAGTATGCACTACCAACTACTAATTTTGTTCCTTAAATTACTGCTATACCTTACTATAACTAGAAAAATATACAGTGACTCCTTAACCATTTGCAATTTTTAGCCCATAAATCAAATCTCCCCAATTATTATTATTATTTTTCCAGTACTGGGGATCAAACTGAGGCCCTTGTACTTGCCAGGAAGGCACAGTGCCACTGAGCTACATCCCCAGCTCTCCGCAATTACTTTCTATCCATCAATTTATAGTTGGACTATTAAAGTTTATCATTCAATTATTCTAATTATGACTTAAAGTTTATTCTTTGTTTAGAAAATATGTAAAATATTTTTTATTGCAATAATTACCCATCCTCTTTTTCATGTTATTAAATTGTTGGAGAAACAAGATTATTTGTTCTACAGAATATAGCATTAGTTGGATTTAGATGGGTTCTATCTGGCATGGGGATTTAATTTCTAATTCTCTGTCCCTATATTTTCTTGAAGCTATTTGTAGCTGGTAGATGCTCTCCGTGCTTGATGATAGTCATGTTTTCCATAGTTGTTGCTTTTCTAAATCAAATTCTCAAATAAAAAAATCAAATTGGAAGGCTCAAAATCTTTATCCTTAGAAGTTTAAAAAAACTGTTAAAGATGAAACTACTTGAGGGCAAGTGGATTTGATAATCATTACTGTAGTCCTTCTGCTGTGTGCAGTGTTAAACACATGGTCATTCTGCAGGAGTAAATGAGTGGATGAATGAGAGTTTTGCGTAAGCTAATGAAAGAAAAATTGAATTTACAATTCTTTCCCTTGTCGTGCTGAATTTATCAATAAATGTTCTCAGAGTCTAACCAGATTTTTAAATGACAATATAAGGATGAACACAGTAAATAAGTGGTTGGCCAATTGACCAAATTGAGTACTAATTCATTGCCGTGCATTTTTAAAGTAGTACTTTTGATTTTGTTCATTTTTTATGGTGCTAGGAACAGCATGAGATTGTTTGCTTATTCAGAGAAATGTAAAAACCATAGAAAAGTAAGGAGACGTTGGGTGAAAACCCTGTAAAAGGTTTGGCCTAGTTTTTCACCAAATGTACACATCTTCTCTACATTATCACTGCTTTATGATTATTAAAGTTCTCACTGAACACATAGGTGATAGGAAATGCACTACCTCGGTAACACAGTCCATTGTATTTCAACACGGCATTAATTAAATTTCTGATTCTCATCTTACTTTCTGGAGAAATGGACACTCACGTTTACTGGGTTTCCATTATTGGATAGGTACCCATTATACCTTGAAGGATTTTTAAAATCAGCATTACTCACTTAAAGTCTGCCTCTGCTGTGGCTGCAACCTCCAGGAGGACAGAGAGCACGCACATCCCCGGCGCCCGGCTCGGGTATTTACTGAATGGAGAGTCGAGCACAGAAAGACTTAATAATAATTTGCTTTCTGATCGCTCTGCAGAGCTGTGAACTTTGGTTTCCAGCTGCCGATCTTTCCAGAGCTGGAAAGATACTTCCTTCGAGACTTTAGTCCGATCGCTCCTATGCCACTGTGATTGAAAATGGTTTGATAACCGAGATCCTCATTACTTCATTTTGAGACATTTGTTGTCAGGAATGAACACATGGGTGCTTCCCCTGCATGACTATTGCTCTCGTTTTGATATTATGGGTGGGTTAATGCACTGTCTGAGATTACACTTCAAAATTTCCTTGCTGCATCTCGTTGTTGACTCAATTTACCGGACGTCAACGCCAATCTTCAGTTCACCCCTTCGATATGCCGACGTTTGCCGCGCACCTTCTCTCCTTCATCATGCTAGTTGCTTATTTTTTAAATGCAATTATGGACATCTTTGGGCCAAATCATGGGTTTTGCATCTTTATCTATTAAGTGATATCTCCACTGAATATGGAAGAGTGTAAGTGTGTGCGTATGATTCTGGACACCAAACCCAAACCGAAACCAGCAGGTGCACCATCAAGGATGGAGATGATTTGGTTCCTTACCAGCCGCGCATGGGGTAGTGACTTAAGGACTTTAATGGGCTCCGTAAAAGTCGCTATGTCCAATGAGTGCCACAAAATTATGTCTTCTTAGGATGTATGAATATCAACTACTGGGACGGCAATTTCATTTTCACATTAGTGCCAACTGTCCGCAGACGCTGCTGCGGCCCAGAAGTAACGTTGACGCGATTTCAAGGTGCCTCCCAGCTGGACACTGGGGGTGGTCAGCAGCACTTGTTATTTTAGAGAAATGCTGTGGACAAAACTTAACAGCGTGGGTGATAAGATAATGCTGCAGGTAGGAAGAGAACACTTTAGGCTGGACGGTCCTTGAAAACGCCTATGAGGAAGTAGCATTCGAATTCAGAATTAAATGATTCGAAGTAAGCAGAATTCTGAGGAAAACCTTTAATATCTTGCACCAACCAATGAAATCACTTTTTTTTTTGGTGATCTGCAATTGAGTAAATTTTTGCTGGCTCCTTTTGGCTACAACTTTCATTTTAAATCTTGCATATGTCTCTGACCTAATACATAATTTAGATTTTTTTGGAAAACTAATCACTATCTCTCCGTATTGTACCCACAATTTATTTTTTTCCTCTCATTCTGAAAATGGCAACAATCTTTGCAGTCTTTTTTCACCTCTCACTTTTGGTGATGTCAAGTCAAATCTGCATTTTAAAAATATATTGGAATATATTTCATTTGAGTTCAAGGAGAAGATCCTTCAAACCAGATAAATTCTCTTTTACTTAGTTCCCCCCCTACCTTGGCTTCCATCCTTTCAGATTTTTTCCTCCACTTTTCAGTTTAATCTAAAGAAATAGAATTTAAGAATTTAGAAAATACATGGAGAGTTTTGCCTTCGTTTTGCATCTGTTAACATTTTACCATCTGCACCAAGTGCTGATTCAATTCCTACCTGTTTTTTTTTCCACCTTTTGAAAATGCATTTATTTCCCCTATTGTTTGTACCTGCTTTTGCAAGTCTCTGGTGGGTGTGGACTTTTGACTACTTTTAAAGATTTTCACTCTTCTGTGGTATTTTCCTTGGTCACACGGCTCTCTTTCTATCATTTAATTAGAGACTTTCCTTCCAGACAAATTGATTTCATTAGTTGCATTTGCCCTTTTCTTCCGTTTGCCCTTTTTGAGTTTTAGTTATAGAACATCTCAATCTATTTGTATCCTCTTCCCTTTTTGTAGTGTGTGCCGATGGGTCCCTTTTAATATTTAGCTGCTTTTATTGTTGATATTTACATTAATAATTCATAGACAGTGCGGTTGTTCATTATTATTTCCATGGTTTGCTGAACGTGAAGAGAAATGCTCACTTTCTTTAAAGGTTCCTGTTGCTTCTAGGATTAGGGTTAGCAGAATTATTCTTTCTTGCTGGTCAAGAGTTAAAACTAACCATTTTCATAATTATATCTTGCCTTTGTTCCAGTTTGTGATCATTTTCTTCCTTATCAGAGGAGATCTAGAGGTATCTCAAGGCTAATTTTCTGAGGATATATTAGAACATGAGATACGCATATCAGGTGGTGACATATTTGCATTTGAATTGGAGTATTATGGATAAAATGTTTCAAAACAAATCATTCCAGTGCTAGAAATTTAGCAAATTCATGGGGTAAGTCAATGGGGTGAGAATAATTTTTGAGAAAAAAATTTGTGTAATAAATACATTAAACCATACTACAGCTTCCTCCGTGTCTTTCTGAAGGTCTGAAACAGCCAAAGAGTTGTTCCAGCTGAAGAAGTGAACTTTGGCTAATGAATGCTTTGACGGAAATTTCCAAAGTGCTGGGAAAACTTTCTGACATGAAGAACATGGACAAGTACATTGCACTTGTACCTGTGATCACACATCCAGGAAATCTCCATCGCTAACACTTGTGTCCCTCTCCTTACCTAGGTGATGAAACACGGGTCCATGGGAAGGCTGAGGATTAGCCTCGTGTTCTTTCCACAGTGGACGAGGAAATTGTATTTGTATGTGCCGTGTTCATATTCTTTTTAATTTCTTTTTACAAATATTTTATTTGAAACTGACACATGTCTATGTGGCAGTGTATGGTATTTCAGTACACGCACACCATACGCGATGTTCAGTTCAGAGTACCTGGTATAGCTATCACGTCAGACTTTTAGCATTTCTTTATGTCGGGAATATTCAAGTTCCTCTGGACTAGCAATTCTGAATATTTAATTAATTGGCTCCTGAGAGGTGGTTGGATTATGCATACCTCATGCTCCTCAGTGGATCAAGAACATGTGTGGGGAGGTGGGGCCCAGTTGGACTGAGTCATGGGGACACCCCTTTGGAGAGTGTTTCTTCCCCTGCTCTGTGTTCCACGCTCTCTCTACTTCCCTTTGCACCATGGTGTTCTGCCTGAAGCCGGCTAGCTGACCATGGACCGCAAACTCTGGGCCAAATTAAGTCTCTCCTCCTTTAAGCTGCAGGGGCTGGGTGTTTTACCCCTCGAGGAAAGCTGACCAATGTCTACTCTGCTAGGGACACTAGAAGTTATTCCTCCCATGGAACTACCTGTACCCCTGCAGGCCCTGATAATCGCTATGCCAGTCTCCATTTCTTTAAGGTAAATGTTTTAAGCTTAGCTGAGAACACGTAGTTTTTATTTTTCTGTGTGTGACTTACTGCCCTTGGCATAGGGTCTTGGAGTTCTATTCATTTTCCTGCAAATAACAGAAGTTCACTGTTTTTGTGGCTGAAAAATGTTCTATTCTGCACATATGCCATTTTCTTTATTCATTAATTCATGGATGAGCACAGTTAGATTTTGCATCTTGGCTTTTATGACTAGTTCTGCAATAAAAGTGAAAGTCCAGATGTTTCTTCAACATACTGATTTCAAGTTTTTTGGATATATACCAAATAGTGGGATGGCTGGATCGTATGTCCGTTTTCTTTCTAGTTTTTAAAGGAGCCATCATGCTACTTTCCATAAAGGCAGCCAACAGCAGTGTGTGAGTGTACTATTTTCTTGGCATCACCACCAGGATTTAATTAATTTATTTTTTGACAGTAGCCATTTACACTGGAGTGAGGTGATGGTCACTGTGGTTTTGCTTTGCATTTCCCTGAAGATTCACAATGCTGAGCACTTTTTCGTATGCTTATTGGTCATTTGCACATCTTCTTTTGAGAAATGCCTGTTCATATCAGTAGCCCAATTTAAAATCAGAGTACTTGTTTTTTTTTCTTTTCTTCTCTTTTTTGATGTTTTGTGTTTTCTTGGAGATTATTTGTTTTTTGTTTGAGTTACTTGTATATTCTAGAAATTAATTCCCCATCAGATGAATAGTTCCTAAATATTTTCCTATTCTTAAAGTCATCTCTTTACTTTGTTGATACTTTTGCTATGGAGAAGGGTTTTCTTTGTTTGTTTGATAATCCCATATCAATTTTTGATTTTATTTCCTGTGCTTGTTGAGTCATATATATATAAATTTTAGACCAAGATCCCGAAGGATTTTCCCTGTGTTTTCATGTAATGGCTCCTTGGAGTTCATATTTCTTGTGCCCCTCTTCTGGTGTTTGTGACTCCAGTGGACCTGCTCCACTATCATTTTTACAGGGTGGTCTTCGTAACAAGAGACGTTCTTCCAGAGCTGTGTCTGAGAGTATCGGTTGGGCAGCTGCATTGGCTTTGATTTCAGGTGAGTGCTCAGCTATCCTTTCCCTGCAGGTTCAACTCCCCGAGAATTTGGTGCTCCTTTACTTCTTCTCCAGGGTCAGCTTCATTTTAGTTATGAGATTTGTAGTTTGTATCATCTATTTTTATCACTTGCTTTCTTGCAACAGGTTCATCAGTTTTTGATGAGCTTTTAAAAGAACATGCATTTGGTTTCATTGATTTTCTCTATTTTCTGTTTTCAATTTCATTGAGTTATGCTGCTATCTTTATATTTTCTTCCATTTAATTTTGGATTTATATTTCACTTTGTGAATATTTCACTTGTAATTCTTTCTTTCTTTCATTCCTTCTTTTATTGGGGGGGGTACCAGGGATCAGATTTGGGTCCTTCCTCTTGTGAGGCAAACAGTGGAACCACTGAGCTAAATCCCTGGCCCTCACTTGTAATTTCTTAAGGTCGATGTTTAGGTTATTGGTTTGAGAGCTTTTTTCTTTTATAAACATGTAATGTTATAAATTCCCCTCTAAAGAGTAGTTTATGCATCCTACTAGTTTTATTATGCTGTTTCTTTCCCCATTGCCATTCAGCATAATATAAATTATATTATCCTTTGATCCTTGACCATTTAGAAATGCTGCTTAACTACCAAGTGTCTGCATCCTTTTCCTGTTATCTTTCAGTTATTGATTAGCAGATTAATTTTGTTATTATCTGAGATTGTACTATTGTTTCAGTAGTAAAAATATTACCAGATTTGCTTTACCATCCAAGACATAGTCTACACTAGTGAAATACACTATGTATTTTTGAAAACAATATGTTATTATTGATCGAAAATTTTGTTAATGTCTACTGTAGCCATCTGGTTGATGGTGCTGTCCAACTCTTCTATATCTTTGCTGAGTTTCTGTTTACTAGTTCTAGTGTTACTGAGAAAAAGTCAAATTCTTTAACTGTAATTGTAGACGCATGTGTACCTCCTGTCAGTTCTGCCAGTTTTTTCTTCATGTATTTTGAAACTCTGATGTTAAAGGTATATACACTTATGATTACTATACTTTCTTGTCATTTGATTGTTTTATCAATTGGCAATGTAATTTTTCCCTGATAATTTCCTTTTTGCTTAAGTTTACTTTGTTTGATATTAACACAGACACTACCTCTTTCTGTTGATTAGTGTTAGCAATGTACCTGTGGAATTATATTTGAAGTGAATTTATTGTAAAGAGTTTAGATTGAATTATTTAAAAAATTATTCAGATAACAAACATCTTTGAACAGTCATGGTTAGACCATTTACATTTTTTTTTTTTTTTTTTTTTTTT
>NW_022900942.1:61757546-61787052 GCF_012274545.1 Fukomys damarensis | reverse complement strand
TTTTTTTTTTTTTTTTTTTTGGTACCAGGGATTGAACTCGGGTCCTTGAGCTTGCAAGGCAGGCCGCCGAACTGCTGAGCTAAATCCCCAGACCTAGACCATTAACATTTGATGCATTTATTAGTACATTTGGTATAAAACTACTATTCTGTTGTTTAGTTTCTGCTTTTCATTTGCTATTTTTGTTTGTCTATTCTCCTTTTACCTCTTTCTAGAATTCTTCAGTTTTTTTTAGAAAATGGTTTAATATATTATTGTAATTTACCTATTATGATTTTTTTTAATATGATTGCATGTAATTTTAAAGTGTTAGCTTTAGGGATTACAAAATACCTAAATAACTTTTTACATTATAATTAAATCAATATTTCACTACTTCCATTGGAATGTAAAAATCTTACCATCTTTCAGGTTGTTTTTAATCCGTCCCTTTATATTATAGGTGTCTTACATATGATATGTATACATTAAACTCCTTTAGTTGAGATTGCCATTTTGTTTTCCATAGTCAAACAGGTTTTAAAATTTTGATCAAGATTTATACTATTTTTGTCACTGTCTTTTTTTCTTACTGTTCCACATTTCCTTCTAGTCTTATTTCTTTTCAGTCTGGATAGGCTGCTTTATCAGTTCTTTCAGAGGAGATCTGATGGCTAGAATTTCTTAGTGTTCCTTCTGAGAATGTTTTAATTTTACCTTCATTTCTAAAGAATATTATTATCATTAGGGAAATGCAATTAAAACTGCACTTAGATTCTGTTTCACCCAGTCAGAACGGCTATTCATCAAGAATATAAAAAACAATAAATGCTGACAAGAGTGTGGGGGGAGAAAGGAACATTTCTACAGTATTAGTGGCAAAGTAAATTAGTACAAACACTATGGAAATCAGTATGGAGTTACTCAGAACAAGAAACAAAAAACAAAAACAGCTACCATTTGACCAGCTGTACCACTCCTTGGCATGTTTAGTATACTTATAGGAGTACCTGCATACCCATATTTATTGGGGCACAATTCACAGTGGCCCAGATGTGAAGCAACCCAGATGTCCATCAACAGATGAATAAGTAAAGAAAATGTGCTGTATAAACACAATGGAGTATTAGCCATGAGGAAGAATGAAGTTTTGTTATTTTAGAAAAATGGATGGATCTGGAGACCGTCATGTTAAGCAAAATAAGCCAGACTCTGAATGAAAAATAACACAAGTTCTCCCTAATATGTGGAATCCAGAAAGATGACATGGAAGTAGGAGACTGTTATTTAACAGGAGGCAAGGGATGAGGACAGTGTGAGGTGGTGTAAGGGACATCATCCAAATGTGTTATATGCATCGAAACCCAATATTTTCTAAAATTATTAAGTGCTAATCACAAAAGGAAATGAAAATCAGAAGGAGAATTCTATATTTACGGTCATTCAATACTGTAAAAACACGATGCCACTTCCTTCTGCCTGCCATAATTTATGATGAGAAATTGTGGTGGTTAAACTTGATGGTCAGCTTGATGATTGCATCTGGAGATGTCCTGAGAGGAGATTAGACTGTGACTTCATAGCTTGATGGGCTTAGTGGAAGTGGGGCCCTAACTCAGTGACGTGGATCATGGGTGCCTTGCTTTTTCGAAGGTATGTTTGTCCCATCCCCTTCCTCGCTGGCTCTTTCCCTCTCATTCTGTTTCCCGGCTGCTGTAAGGTGAACAGTTTTCCTTTACTAGGTGCTCTTACACTCTGGTATTTCTGCTTTGGAGCCAACCAGCCATGGACTGAAATCTCCAAAACCATGAGACAGAATAGACTTTTCCTCCTCTAAATTGGGTATGTCATGTGTTTTGTCTCAGCCAAGAAAAGTGACTAACAAAGAAATGTGCAGAGATTTGGATCATTATTCCTGTGTAATGTGTTGTTTTCCCCTGGCTGTCTTCAAGAAGACTTTTTCGTGTCAGTTGTCTGATTATGGTGTACAGGCTTCAATTCTCTGGATTTGCCTAGCTTGTGACTTGATCTTTTATCTGTAAGTTTTGGTCTCTGACAAATTTAGGAAAATTTCAATCATATTTTCTCAAATGTATTTTCATTCCACACTCTCTTCTTTTTCTGACATAAAGCATTTTGCAATTATCTTACTGATTTTTTTCTTTTGTGCTATGTGCTCTGTTATTCAGTAAAATTCTATTGTTTCATTTTCAACTTCTTGTCTACATTCTGCATTACTACAAGTACATGCCTGAGACAGCTAACTAAAAATTGCAAAGGCTTATTTAGCTCACACTTTTGGAGACTCAGAGTTGAAGATCCTGTGGCCCCATTGGTTTGGCCTCTGGTGAGAGTAGGAGATGGTCACACGTCATGGCAGAGCTCATGCACAAGCAAATTGTCCCATCTGGAACAAAGGCAGAGCCAGGCTTGCTCCTTTTGTGACCATTGTCTGGTAAGGACTCAGGGATCGCATGAGATGAACAGTGTGAGATGGTAGTGGAGGCCCACGGATATGCGTGGTGAAAGAATTTACCAGCAATTAAGGAATACAGGAAAGATGAGAGTCTATTCAGATCCAAGTACGCTGTCGAGAGGGACATTGGACAAATTTCCGAGAAAGGAACGGTGCATCCTGGGAAAGCCAGAAAGCCGATGGCTTTTAGAGCCTAAATATGGCTAAGGCGTGAAGACACATGAAGAGAGTTGTAGGGAGGATGGTGGCAGGTGTGCACTCAGCTCCTCTGGGCCACAGAGAGCTGGTGATGCGTGTCACCCTTGCTGTGGGGCACAGGCCAAGGCTACAGGTAATGCAAATGTCACACCATCACAGAAAGGAATGTTAATATCTGTTCTCCTGAAGATTTGGAATAGTCTGTTTTTGAAGCAGAGTATATGACTCTCAATGGACTGGCCAAATAGAGACCAAAATGGTTAATACTTTGTGTAAAATATTTGATATTTTGAATGATGCTAAGCGCTACAGACAGAAACAGAGGAGATCCATTGGCATGGGGTGGGGAGATGTTAATGTTTACTAACCAGTGAGGGTAGAGGAGTCCTCACCAAAGAGGAAGTCCTCACCAAAGATTGAGGATGTTCCAAGAACTATTGGTCTTCGGGCAGATCACACTGAGCTTCTTTGGGATTTTTAAAATGCATATCCCAGCCAGGTATGGTGGTGTACCCTTGTAATCCCAGCACTCTGGAAGCTGAGGCAGGAAGTTTGCCTGAGTTTGAGGCCAGCCTGGGCTACATAGTGAGACCCTGTCTCTCTCTGTCCCACATACAAACACATGCACATACATACACACACACACACACACACACACACAGAGGCACACACTCAAATCTAACTACTGATAGAGGGGATCAATCTCAGTAAGACTGCTGAGATTTGGGGGTTGGGAGTTAAAAACAATTACCTGATTATAGATGGGATAAATACCAGCGTGCAGAGCACCAATAAATCTTGGGTTCTTAATTCCGAACCCTGATGATTGAGGATTCTGGTTCATGGACTTGAAAAGCCCTGTTTACATCTAGGCAAGAATCATGAAGAGGTGAAGTAACTTGGGTACATTTGAGCCTCAGCACCTGGTCAGGACTGGAGCTGATGAATCTGGAATAACACAGCACTAGGCTGGTCTGCAGGGGTTAGGACCGTAACTGGGAAGGTGCAATGACCAAGTCATGCAGGCTAGAAGCAAGGTGGAGACCAAGGCATCTTCAGGGATGGCCCTATGTGCAGGCTGAGGAGCCGGGCCTGTGCCTTGCATGGAACTTCTTGGGCTGTACAAACACTCAGGGAGTTATGGTGAGCATGGGCACTTGGGACTGTGTAGTCAGCACCCAGGGCAGGTGTGTGTTTGACTCTGACTCCATCAGGTTGCCAGGTTAAGGTGAAGCAGGCCTGGTGGGATTTGGATTTCGGCAGGAGGATGTCCTCAGCATCACACGGGATATACGTACACTAAGATTTTATTTGTTATTGTTCTGGAATTCCAGTTTCACTGAGTGTTCTATATTCTTATTTATGTAACAGAGCAACCATAGATTTGCAGTAAATCTGGAGGCCACTTCCTGGGTGGACCAGTCTTCCTGTGTGTGGTAGAGAACAACTTCCTTCCTGCGAAGCAGCATCTTGCTTCTTAGGGACTCTAGCATCCTGTACACCAGGGATCCTAAAATGGATCCTTAGGAGCCTTTTAGAAAGCTCTAGTTTTCATAGCAGAGGTGTAAGCAACTGCCTAGAAAGGAATATCATTTCCCCAGAGCAGTGTTCAATTTCTCAACACCACAGAAGTGAAGCAGAAAGCATGAAATCAGAATCGAGCTTCAATGAATGGATCTGCTCCTTATTTTCTATGATGTTCCCTCAGATGTGTCTTTGGAAACGGGGAGACTCCTTCACACCCCCTGGAAAATCAAACTGCATTAACACGGAGAACTGGCTGAAAAGATCACATCATTACCCCCCACCCCACCCCGCCACACACAGTGTTTGGGAGCAAGCGTTCTAGGCACTGGGAATGGGAGGAGGGAGGACAGTATACAGTACTGCAGCTTGAATGTATGCCCTGGGATTCATGGGTCGGACAGGGGCAGAGCTAAGGAGAATGCTTAGGTCCCAAGCACTCACTGGGTCATATCCCTTCTCTTCCAGGAAGGTGGCTTGAGACAAAAAGGCTGGCCAGGTGTTGGCCTCTTGGTTGTGGACTCAGCAGCCTCCAGAACTGTGAGCTGGTGATTTGTGTTCTTTATAAATGCTCATTATAAGCTACCTTGTCACTGTATTCTGCTGCACAGCACAAAGTGGATGAAGACGTGCAGACAATGCTTTCTGAAGAAAGAAACTTAAATAGGATGTATTTCTAATGGAGAAAGCATTATTTCTGTGGAACGTGTGTCTTGTGCTTGGCAGGAGGGTGTTCTGCTCCCCACCCCCAGCCCACACAGCCCTTTCTTGTCAGTTATCGCTGTAGTACCCAAGTCAAGAAAGCACAAAAAAGACTCCATTTTATTCCTACCACGAAAGATGTAGCCTATGTCTTTCTTCATCTTTGATTAGATTCTCACTACTTTTAAAGAACTGCGGATAATTACTCCGAGTCACAGGTCAGTGAAGGATACTAAAGCATAGTCTGCAGACAATACATGTGACATTTCAATTAATTTTCGCATACATTTCTATCCGTTCTTTTCTTTTTCTGCTGTTGTGTCTTTTGGCCAGTTTAGCAGCTCTGTGCACGTATCTAATTAGAGCTGGCTTTGGAGTGGGCCAGGTCACACGGAAATGCCAGATTCATGCTGGGATTCTTAGGGTTCACTTCAAGACTCTTCCATTAAAACCGAGTATGTGCTCCAACGAAGGGCATCGTTTTTATTTCTGACTAGTTTTCAAGTTTAAATATTATGTAGACTTGGGATTGAATGTATGATCATAGAATAGGAATTAATAATTTTTATTTGGGCAAACTCATCCTGGAGTGTCCCAAGGCTTGGGCCCAGGCCTCCCCTTGCCGGCCCCCTAATCCCTAGGACTTCTGATATCTTCCCATTTTGTCCTGTCCCTTCTCACTTGCTCCCTGGATGAGCTTACCTGTTCCTGCAGGCCCCTTTCCTGTACTCAAGGTTCATATTCCTGATACTCGACTTCATTTTCTCTCTTGGCATTGGAATATGGGCTTAACAAATAAGGTCCCGGCAGGGTTTGAATTGTAGGTTAGCAGATCCAAGAAGCAGGGACCATAGAGGATTCGTTAGGGTGTGAATAAGCAACGACCAAATCCATCTTCCAGGGACAGCCAGGCCTGTGGTACCAGTGGCCACACCGTCCATCTCTCTCACCGCTGCCTCTGCTTCCCTCCTGTGGACTTCTGCGTTCACAGCCAGCCTTCATTTTCAGGTCTATATTTCTCCATACTAAATCTGTGTCCTGATGTGGATGTTTCCAAAGATGCTAAAGACTTTTCTTTTGTATTAGAAGGGGGAAAAATGCCTGCCCATTACATGGATCGTACACGGATCCTGCCAGCTGTCTGTCTTTCTCAGCTCCATTATGAACCTAGAAGGCAAACTAACCTATTTCTCATGATGGGTTTTTACCTTTACTTATTTTCTCCACAGGAAAAAGCTAAGAAGGGCCACCTGTGTATACAAACAAGTACAGAATACATTATCCCCTTAATTTCTCAGCTCTGAAGCATTTTCTATAAGGAGAGATACAAACCCAAAATGTCTCTGACAGCTGCTCTTCAGAAAGCCACTCTACCCCCTCAACCTGACCATTTAGAAAAAGGGAAACACTTCTTTTTCGTATGTTTAGCTTTGAGGATGCTCTCAGGTTCCCGGGGAAATAAGCAGGTTATCTGAGGCCATTGGAACAGCTTCTTTGGTCTCTGAATAGGTTTGGAACAATGAGTTATGGGTAAGATAGACCATTTAATGCATCATTTTCTTGGAAGAACCACACCACTTTCAGTGTCTACCATTTTAATATGACCAAATGAGCATTTTTCCTGAGAAAGAACTTGTTAAGATTTATATGAAAGGGTTAGGCCGAAGAGACAATCTCTTCTGATTTAAAAGTTTCCAAATTGTGGGGGCAGAAGTTTTCTGGCTGACGGCACAAGTTTTGGAGTCTGAATCACGTGTCTTAGAAATCACACTGGAAGCCCTTTTAATACTGAGGATGGTGATTTAAACTTCTGTCTTAATCACAGAACATGTCTGAGGCATGACTGATCATGAGTTCTAAGTTCTTAGAACTCAAAATACGAATCACATTGCATTCTAAGGACTCTAGTCAGTATTTTATGGGTTGTATTATTTTTCATTTATTTGAAATGTTGGTTAGGTCTCTAATACTAACACTGTTGGAGATGGGTAGCAACGTGGGCAACCTAAAATAAGGGATCTATCAGTTGCTTTGTATGTCCTGATGCAGCCGATCGGACCTGTCTATGTTTTGCTTGAGCTGATATTAAAGTCTGTTCACAACTCTTGAACGTGTGCTGCAAGGGCTCAGGTAAGTGGTGTGCAGGTGTTCTGTGCCCTCCTAACTCTGGCGTGCTCCCCACATTTTCACACATTCTACCCCACCTCTCCATGCTTCACCTAAGACCACGAACCACCAGCCATGGTCTTGTTGCTCTTGCATCTTCGGAGTGACACTTTGCCTTGGTGCTTTCTGCTCAGTCTAGGAATCAGATGTCCTCCAGCCTAGTGCACGCGTGCGCGCACACACACACACACACACACACACACACACACACACACACACACACACACACACACACACACACACACACACTTCTTCTCAAGCTGTTGTAACTCATTTACTTTGCTGCCGTGATCTGGAGATCACGGTCTATATCACCTGCCCTCGCTTCTTCATAGTTTACTCATTTTCCAAGCATTTACATATTGCTTCCACCTTCCCTAATGAAATAGTTTCCTAAGGCCACTGTAACAAATCATCATAGTTTCAACTCTTAAAACATGTTTTCTTAGGTGCTTAAGGCTGGAATTCCAGGATATGTTCACTGAGCTGAAACCAAGGCATCAGGAAGACCATGTTCCTTTGTAAGACTCTAAGGCAAAATCTATTTCCTTTCCTTTTGGCCCCTTGAACTGCATTCGTTGCTTTTTTTTTCCAGCCCCTAGTGGGCAGTGCCTTCCTCGGCTCATGGTCCTTTCCTCCATCTTCAAAGTCCAGAATGAAGCATCTTCAGCTCTGCTGAGTCAGCCCCTCCCCTCCTCCGTTCTGTGCCAAGTTCTCTGCCTCTCTTCTACCAAGGCACCCGTGACAGTGATTAGGACACATCCCAAGACCCAGGTGATCCACTGACCACAGGAGCCTTAACTCAGACTCATCTGAATCTTTGGGATCCTTTTTCAGCCTACAGCACCTTCCGAGAAGCCAGCTTACTGGGTTTCTAATTATACCTCAACGCTGTTCCTCAGCAGTCTTGCACAGCCTTGCGTGGCATCCAGCGGTAACTTTGCCTCTTTGATCTCCCTGCTTGTCTGGCTTTTATGCCATTGCTCCTATCTTTCTTATGACCATCCCACATCCTTCTTTTCTTCTCCCTTTTCCTAAATGTAGGCTCTCTTCCGTGGTCTCTCCCTAATCTAATTTTTCTTGCTTTCTGCACTTCCTTGCTTGATGGTCTCATCCACATCCATGATGTTTCAATCTTCGCCCCCTGGTTAGCTCCTCCTTAGGGCTCTGGTTCATGCGCTTGTTGCCTGTAAGTCCCCCTAGGTGGCCCCAGGCGGGAGCAGGGAGACTGAGCTCATCTCGAAGCCCCACTTCCATGTCCTGTCTCCTTATTCAGCAGTGCATTTATTGGCCGCAGCTTTCAGGAGAATAAGGAAACCTCCTTCTCTATCTTTGCCTTGGCCACTGTCTTACTTCGGGCCCTAACTGCCTCGGGTCTGGACGATCCCAGCAATCTGACACATTTCATCCCTGTGATTCCTAGCTATTCTTTGTTTTCACAATCAGCTTTGTACAGCTGGCTATAATTTGCATAAAGTTTGCACTAGAAGTCCTCAGCACCCTTCTGCTTCTTCCTGTCAGCCTGTTGTCACTAATGCCAGGGCTCATGGCCTTCAGGTTCCCCCAACTTGATTTCCAGTGCAGCTTACGGTTTATCCTCCACCTCTCTCCCACCACCATCTGCCCAAATAGGAGAAGTGCTTGCTCTCTGGTGCTGCTTATTCTGTTATATTGGATTCCTCCTGCATCTGTATGGAAATCCCACAGTGCAGACCTCCAAGCACAACAGACTGTGCAAAGGCATGACAGTTAAATGTACTTTAAATTTAAATAATTCTTTAATTTTCTCCCTGCTTTGCTCTGAGAAGAACTAGTATTCTCCAATTGACCCCAGGAAGCAACACTCCCTCCGGATTGAAAGTTCTGACTGATTTCTCTGTTAGTGAGAGGAAGCGGCTATGCAGCTGAAGGCTTAATTTAAATGGTTGATTTCTCTCATTTGTTTCTTGTTTATTTTAAATATTCATTCCACGGTTCTTTGTAGAATACCTGCCATATGTTAGACACTGTTTGAAGCACGGGAGGGTAGAATGACAGGCATAACCTGAGGGCTTCTGCTCTTCTGGAGCTCACAGATCAGTGAGCAAGCCATAAATATTAGTAAATATAGTGTGGGAAAGGCAGGTGGATCTGTGTCAAATGCTAAGAAAAGTGTTCTGCTTTACTGGAGTGTTTCAGTGGGTGCTGAACTAGTCTATGGGTTCTAAAACGTCTTCTTGGAGGAAACAGTGAATGGCAAAGGCATTCTCAAAAGACTTTATCCATTTACCACACAGAGATTAATTTGAAAATCCTATTTCCGGTATGTGTGTGTGTGTGTGTGTGTGTGTGTGTGTGTGTGTGTAGTTAGTTACAGATTGGAAATGTGCAGGTTGTTACATCTAGAAACTATGTTCCCTAAATACTGTGTACCTGGGAAGATATGAAAGTATGTTAGGGCCAGAAGTGTCACTAAGAGGCATCATAGAAATTTTAATGGATGTGCTGGGCTGTAAATATCTCTGTCACGATAATTGGAAGCCCAAAAATAGCATGATGGGAGAGGTGGATATGGTTTGCTTTTCTAAATCATTTCTACATCGTTCCACGGGGGCAAGTCTTACTTCCTCAGAGCTCCTGGGCTTGCTCAGTATTTACTCAACAGCTTCAAAACCGCTTGTTCCCTCTTAACTTGGTTTGTCTTTTTCTTTTAATCCTGGCATTCAGAAACCTAAGTGTTACTAATGTTGCTCATGCGTCGTCACTGCCACCAGTCTGCACACAGTGTCTCTCTCTTTTTCTTTTAGATCTTCCTCTGTCTCCTTTCTTTTCTCCTATCCCACACATCTCCTTGTATAGATATATGAGCATTTTACTTGGCTCCTCCAAAGGTGACTTTGCTTATCCTCCTCAATCTGTTCTTCTTCCTCATTTCTTGCTGTGCCACCGACAAGGAGAATCCTAGAGGACACGATGTTAAGATAAATAAGCCAGCCATAGAAAGACAAGTAGTGCTTCCTATCTGGAAGCTAAAGTTGGCCGTCTCAGAAGTAAAGAGTAAAATGGTGGTTAGCAGAGACTGGGAAAGTTGGGGAGGGAGGAGGAATAAAGAATGATTGGTGGGTACAGTTGGATGGTAGGAATAGCTTCTAAAGTTCTAAAGCACAGTAGGATAACGATGGTTGACCATAATTCATTGAATGTCCCAAATGAGCTAGCAAAGAGGATTTTAAAGGTTCCCAACATAAGGAAGCGACCAGTGTTGAAGGTGAGGAATCTGCCGATTTTCCTGATGTGATTGTTACACACTGTAGATGTGGATTAAGACCTCACGCTGTGCTCCAGAAATTTGCATAATTATTATGTGTCAATTAAGAAAAAAGATTCAAGCACTTTCTGCAGAATCTAGAATAAAAGGTAAAACAACTAAAAGAGATGATATGCAAGTAGAGGGAGTCTATTAGAGAAGAGGAAGTGGGTGGAAAACAGGAAGGGAAAAAGGAATAGTGGTGGAGAGAAAGATCAAGATGTGTTACCTGCATGTAAAAATGTGTGAAAAGAAAACCTGTTATTCTGTATAACAAATGTGTGCTAAAAACCCCAAACCAAGCCAAACCAAACCAAAATCATCGGCCTCAGTGCTTACACCTCCTAGACAGCTCCGGATTCCATATTTTTCTCCCTTCCGACTACTGTTTCTTGGCCCAGACATTTGCTACCCATTTCCTGGTCTGTGGTAACTAACCTGCTTCGATGTATAGTCTTGTTTGCCAAGTGAGGCCGAAATGACTTTTCTAAATCCACATCATCTCACACCTCTGTTTAGAAACCTTCAGCGGCGCTCAGCTTTCCGATGACACCTTGACCACGGTGTCAAAGTCTTGCCTATCTGCAGTTCTGGCCTCACGGTTTCTTCACAAGCACCCACCTGGGCTATTTTCTGAGCTGCCTGCTGTCCTCAGGTGTGTCTCTTGTTTCTTGCCTTCACCTTGCACCTGGTGTTCACACCTTGACCACGGTATTCACAAGACCAAGATGATCAGCACAAGGAACTCCAAAAAGAGAAGCCAGCCAGAGCAGAGGCACAGAAGGGTCAGGTGGACAATTTGTGGGGTAGAATTGATAGGGAGCTACCAAGAACAGATGAAAAGGCCAGGCAGAAACCAGTTAGAGCCCAAGAGAGGACAAGAGGAAGGGGAGTTTGGAGGCTGAAGGGGACGGTCTCAGGTTTTCAGAGATGGGACGACATGGATAGAGACGCTGCTGGATGTGCTGTGTGATACTCAGGGCTCAGGGCGTCATCTGCTAGGAGCAGCCAGGAATGCATCCAAAGGTGGGAATGTCTACCTGTCCCAGCGAATAAACGAATCACTTGAACTTGCCTTTTTTAATGCACCAGTTTCAGAGCTTCCTAGCGCGTGTCTTATATATGTGTAGAACAATTATAGACAGGATGGGCATTTATCACTTAGATTTAAATTGATTTATATTGCTCATACATTGTTTAATTTGCATATATGGTGGGCCCATTGGGTGCAGTCATGAAACATTAAGAAAATTGATGCTAATATTTAAGAATAGAATAAAGAGCCTAAGAATCTAAAAAAAAAACTAAAATTTAATTCAGAATATTTGTGTCAAATCTGTAAGTTGGCAAGTATCTAATAATGATTTTTATATAATAGAGCAAGATTTTACCGCTATTTAATAATCAATGCTAAAACCAAGCAAGTACAATAATGATCCTATTTCTTTTATGATTTCATTGATCATTAAGCCTGTGTCTAGAGCATGTGTTGCGTGCTCACTATACCCTGTGTCACCGTGTGATTTATAATCAGTACTCATAATTTAAAAAATAATCCAGTTTAATTTTTATGAAGGCGACCATTTCAAATGATAAAAGTATTTTAATATACATTTTTAGTAGTGAAATACATGGTTATATTTCAATGTACATTTTTGCATATGCATTCAGCATAAATAGTAGCAGTACTCTTGGAGATGAGTGAGAAACTCACTCTTGATTCATTTCCTATGAACTAAGCTTAGAAATGTGTTGCCCTGGGGCACAGTGGACTAGGTGAATGCCAGCTGTACTTCTTGTCCTGGTCTCTGTGGTCAGGTGTATCAATGAGAGAGATAAGGCCCCTGGGAACTTCTGGTTAGGGGACCTGCCTCAGGGCTCTGCCTCCAGTCATTTTCTGGAAGGTGTGATATGACTTTCAGTCAAATATCATTAGCAACCTTGGGCCTTTACATGGGATTCTTAGTCTACATACTTGATAGCACCTTGACTTGTCCGGCTCTCATCTATTTCTATGGAAACTGTTTGACTTCTCCATGTCATTCCTGGTAAGTCTAATCTTTCTCTCAGTCAGGCTACCATTGAGGTGGCCAATGCAGTGGTTGTGCATTATAATATCATTTCAAAACATCTGGGTTCAACCATGCTCTCTCTCAAATAATTAAATTAGAACAGTGTGCGGTCATTTGTTAAATGGTAAGCAGTCAAGATGTGTCTTCATATTTCAAATTACTAAATTCACTAAAATTAGTCATGTTTACTTAAAATAAATTGTACCATTTTGACTTATAATCAAGCAAAATGATTAGTGTGTCAAGCAAAAATGATTATTTAAGGTTCCTGTGGTGGTGGGAAAAAATTACTTAGGAATATAAGTGTGTTTGTAATTCAGAGAGTTGGGACATGCTGGCAAAGGGAAATGCAGTGCTGCCCTGGGAAATGGAGGGAGAATAGGGACAAGGGAGACCTCCTATTTCAGAAATATCTACTGGGATATCCAGAGGAGGATTCCATGAGGTAATCGGGAGGTCTGGCTTCCAAACTCATCTGTAAATTCACCCCAGCCCCTTTCTTGTATAGGGATTGAACTTGGGTCCTTGTGCCTGCAAGGCAGGTGCTGGAACCACTGAGCTAAATCCCTGGCAAAATTTGCACTTTTTATCCTTGGGGGCTATACGGCTTCCAGTGGATGCCTGAAACCATGCAAATTCTGTGTATACTTTGTGTGTGTGTGTGTGTGTGTGTGTATGAAAGTTAAATTTATAAATTAGGCATAATAAAAAAAAGCAGCAGTAGCTAATTATTAATAGGACAATTATAACAATTAGTTATCTGAACATGTTTTCTCTCCCTCTCTCAAATTCTCTTACCGTCCTCTATTCCACCCTTTTCCCAATAATGATGCAAGATGACCAGCAGAGGAGAGGTGACTGGCATGGTTGTTGTGACTTGGTGCTAGGCCACTGCATGTGGACTTCTTGGACCCAAGTCTATAGTACCACAGTAGCCAAAATAGCTACCCTAGGATAGTGACATGCCAGACAAAGGGATGACTCACATCCTGGGTAGTATAGAACAAGAGAGCATGAGATTTTCTCACAGTATTCAGAACCGCACACAATTTGAAATCTTTTTCTAGAATTTTCCATGTAGTCATTTCAGGCTACCATTGATCTCCAGCAGCTGAAACCATGGAAAGCAAAACCATGGGTAGGGAGGGACCATTGTGTACATTTTCTAATGCAGCAGTACTGATTGTAAGACTGTTAAGTGGCCCTGTAGAGCAGACAGATCAGATAGCCCCACCTCTGTGAGGGTTTGCTGAGAATCTAAACGAGAACATTGACATTTTTGCACCTTTGCTTTACCTGAAACTGGAGACTGAATTTAAAATGCTTTTAGGAAAATCCTATACTTCTTCTGAGAGTAAGTCCTGGCCGGTAGAAATCACTGCCGGTCCTGTTCAGTTCCCAAGGGTAAACCCTTTGCACTAAGGATGGTGATGTATCATAGCTCTTTTTTTTCTTCATTGAGTTTATTGGTACATTTTAGATATACAGTTCAGTATTGGGATCTTGTACCTTTACATGACAGGTCTTGGTTCTCGTTTTTTCCCCTTGTCCCTGCCCTCCCTTCACCGCTCCTCCCTCCCCCTTTACAAACACTTCATTTCCACTGTATCATAGCTCTTGATGAACAAAGTATATAGTTTTAAATCTAAGGCTGGGGAATGGGCAGTGGGTCCTGACAATTAGTGGCAAGATGACAGAGGCTTTAAGGCTAAGTATCTTAATCACAAAATGTACCTGGGAGAGCTGGGCCGAAGACGTGACAAGCCTGATAAAATCTATTAGCAACTCCACTTCAACAACCCTTCTAATCTGTGAAAGGGAGCAAGAGAAGAAAAACATGGCCAGTTTTATTGTTCTAAATAAGATCTCACTCCTAGCAGGGATTGCAAAGTCCAGAACCAACCCGGGAACAAACCATGGCTTGTAGTGTAGGGGAGAAAAGAATGGAAGTCTGTAGTCCTCTTGAAATGGAGTTTGAATGATACTGATCTTGGCCGGAGAAACCTGGCCTCACATCAGTCATTGTTTCTGTTTGGTGTTTCTCTTTCTTCCCCTCGAAATGGAATGCCTGGCCTAGCCCCACGCATTCCTAGCCCCACGTTCCTATCTCGTTTCACAGGCTGTTACCACTTTAGAGACACTTAGAACACTTTGTATATCAGATTGCTAAAGCACTAATTGGACGATGCCTGTGCTCTTGCCAAAGGGCATTACAGTTGTGTAGGAGACACTTTAATCTTATTTGCCTGATCCTGCTTGTACTTTCAATTGGCTTGAAACTCAGAGGAGAGGGGAATGAAATGTTACTTATTTTACCTAATGTAAAATATCAAATTTTGATGTCCCACCTAGTATCCCCTTGAGAAACAGGGAAGGGCTGAGAGTCTTTTGGGTGGTCCTGAACAGTGGCTTTAGGAGCTTAATCTTGGTGGGTCCCGATGCACACAGAGGCTCTGTTGAACGGGACGGACTACTGCATGGCCAACTCACGTTACAGCCCCTACCCACCCATGGAAAATGCTGGCCATTGGACATTCTAGCAAGCAAAGTTGAAGCAAAATTTCAACTAGAGAGCCACGTAGTCTTTCTGAAAGCAGGTCTTTTGAGTATCCGGATGTAGAACAAACTTTTCTCAGTTTCTCAGCTGAGCCCACAGACCATGGCATTAAAAGGCATAACCTGAAGGCCAAGATACATCAGCTTCTCACTTGCAGCCATGAGTTTCCTCAGGGGACTGTCCTTGGGCAGCCTGGTCCACCTTAAGTGGGCGAAGCCTTGCAAAGCCTGAGAGTTACAGCTGCCCCGGCATCCTGCTCTTTTCCCCGAGAGGCCAGACAAACACCAAGATGTACATTTTATCTCCAAAGTCCCTGAGGGTTCAGGAAGAGGCTGGATCTTTATCTGAAATCCTACCTTTTCCTCGCTTTCCACCTATCTTGCTCTTTCTACCCCTTCTGACCTGGAAGCACTTGATTCATAAACCACTGGTATTCGAATGCTGTAGATTTTTTTTTCTGGAATTGCCTGACCTAAGACAATATAGTAAAAAAGAACAAATTAAAGGGGGTAAAAATAATTAGGCTCTTGAATCAGTCAATTGTAGTAGCCCATGTGCTAGAGATGGAAAGGGATTGTCTAAGTGCTGTGAAGGTGAAACTGAATCTACCTCAGAAATTCGGGAAAAAAAAGAAGAACATAAAATACTGGTGATAAACCCTATTATTGTGGAAAACATGGTAAAGAAGAAATTTTAGTAATAATCTTAGAACAACCAAATGGGGGAAGGCATCGCCTTAGTGTCGTGGATTCTCCTTAGGTTCCTCGAAATGCTCGATTCAGGAACATCGGTAGAAGATGTAGTTCAGGATTCTTCTGACTGTGATTCTCTAGTTGGAGCAATTGTGAAAACAGGGGAGAAACTTCCCTGAAAAGGCACATTTTAAGGTCCTAAGTGTTTCCGTAGGAAGGAGACACGGAATCAGCCTGCATGGTGCAAAACTGAAAATACCTTTTTCAAAAGAGATGGCGAAGGCGGTGTCACTCAGTGGAGCCGAACTTCAGTACAGTTCTCAGGCGCCGGAGACACCAGCATGGGGGCAGCTGCGTATGCTGCGCTGCAGTGGCCGACGGAAAGATACGATGATTCCTCACGGCTACGCCTGATGCTGATGCGTGCTGGCGACTGTAACTGCAGGTCTGCAGAGTTTGCCAGAGGGCGGTGACATCTCAGCACGGGGGCCTGACAGGAGGTGCCCTGCAGTGAGTGTGTGTTCCTTCCTCTCCTGGTGCTTGTTCTTCTCCCTTAGTGAGCTTGTTCCCAACTCAGAAATTCTGGAAATGCCTGGCTTCTCAGTGAGGCTGAAAAGAGAAAATGTTCTCAATCCGCCTTTCTGCCCTCTGTTATCACAGTGTCTGAAGTGATTTTTATAATATGAAGGCCTAGGTTCACTTCCCTACGGGGTCAGACATTGCTTGTATTTTCTAAATTTGAGCATAGAATAAATAATCTTGTATATCTACCAATGATTTGGATTTTTTTGAAAGTAGTTCAAGTGGAAAGCCAGTTTTAACTATGAAGTCCTGAAAGAACCGCACATATTCCCACGGAAGACAATAGTTCAGGCAGTAGCTGCTTAAGGAATACAAATATATTCAGGTTCAGAATAAGGCACTTGTGTCTGAGACTTAGAAGAATAACATGTTTTGAAATAACGATTGTAAGATTTGAACTTGAGAACCTTGGATTTTAGTGTCTTTGAACTTTTACTTACAAGGATAAGAAAACTTTATTTTGTGCTATTATGAATTTGGGCATTTAAGTTACAGGATAAGGGTAAGTTACAGGATAAAGGGAATTTGATTTTGGATGGAGGTATTTTAGGTTTTCAATCTTGCGGACTTGTAAGGAAATTTAGTTTTGGGACATCAATATCTCATTAGGAAATTTACAGTGGAAAGCAATTTGCATTCAAATTTGTGTCCCATGTATATGTTGGCATTTTAAAAATGGTGTATCTTGATGTTGTCATTTAGTCCTTCAGCAGAACCTCTGATGAGCTATGTTGGATGTGTCAAGATACAGCCTTAGCATTAATTTAATTGGTGACTGTTTGGACCTAGTTTTAGAACCTTTGAGCAAAATTCGGTGCTATTTATCAGTATAATCAGGAAAGCTCACAAAATACCATAGTTGCTAGGGGTGAGTGCTTAGACAGGGGTCACAGAGCTACCCTGAACAGCTCTCCTGGTTGACCACAGGCTTGAGAGTTTACAATCAGTTAACAGAACACAGACCACGGGTGTTCAGAGGAATATACTTTTCCATAACTTTGGAGGTTTTATGCTGAGGGCCTTCTGTGGAGCACTTTTCCCCCTGTGGGAGGAAAGTGGTTCTAGCTACGAGATCTATGATCCTGGATCCACATTTCTTCATTGGAGAGAGCTGATCATCTGCCATGGATTCTGTTCTCTTTGCTCTTCCTATCCCGGTAGAGGAAGGAGCTTTGCAGCCTGCACGCCTCAACTTCCCCCTGGTGGCTTACTCAAGCTTTTGATTCGGGGGCAGAGGAGGCTGGTAAGCTCTAGGACATGTGCTCCCAATGCTTTTATTTGTACTAAAAGCGACATTCTGATTTGGATCCAGAACTTGTGCAGGAAGGAGAGTGGTGTTGTGTATCTAAGACATGGAGAGCCCCCAATCCTAGGTGTTGACTCTGCTGAACCCTGGTCTTCCTGTTGGACTTTATAATTTGATTCTCTGCCTACTTTTGGCAGAAATGTTTTCCTACACTTCTTTAAAAATGTTTTTTCCTACTCTATCTCAAAGTCATATCCTCTGCCAGTTGTACTTATTACCACGCTAATATTAATAATGTAGACACAATAGTACTTTTTTCATTGGAAACAAAATTTACTAAAAATGACCTAGGGAATATGGACATGACAGTGGAACAATGAATTTGGCTCGTGTAGCTGGACGAAACAAGTTTTGATAGGAGAGATTTCGAACCATTCAGATATTAGACATTGGGTAGGTAAAACATTTCTCTGTTTTGTTGAGTTTTTTTCATCTTTTTTTCAAAAGTTTGATAGTCTACAGATGAAGTAAAAGATCACTGGACTAAATTCCAACAAGAGCGCGGTTGTAAATTCTCCTATCTGATCTGAAGTAGTGCTAGGAATCTTCCTACACACTGAAGTTATTTGCTTTTCAGTTTAACTTTTATTTCTTTATAAAGTCTGCATCCAACTTATTGCCTTTCCACCTAGAAAGTGACTCATTTTTTCATATTAAGGAAAAATCATGCCATTAGGCTTTTGTGTTCAAGAGAGTTGTAAAAGTTGCTAAAAGGTCCTTCTCATCCCCTCCCTCTTGCTGCGTATCAGTTGGGAGATGGCTTCAGTCCAAGATTTTATCTTCAAATGTATTTTTAAGCGTCAAATTCAGTACTGTGTGTTTTTACAATTATGTGTTCTCATACCTCCTTGTTTTTGATCAATTGCAATTAAATGAAAGGTGCAGGAATGATCTTGTATTAATAAATAAGCAAAGAAAATCGATGAATTTATTTGATCCAGGGGACAATAATGGAACATTGATTTAAGTAAGAACTAGTGTCATAGCTATAAGTGGTTTTTTTTTTTTGCTTTTATATATTGCTGTTGTAGAAGCCAGGTTACTTGGTGCAGAAATATCCAATTTATGAGTTTTCATCTTTACATTTTCAGCAGTGTTTTTTAAGAAAGGGTACAAGTAGTTTTAAAAATAATGATGTTTCATTAGTCAGCCAACCATAGGTCTTTTTCTTTATTCTTGAAAGAGTGGCAAATTAACTTTTTATCTTTTGAGATATCTATGTAGGATTTACCTTTAAAGATGGAAAAATATTTCAAAGGCAACTACAACATAAGAATTGGTAAATCTGGTTTTCTTCCCAAGAGAAACTAAAAGCTTGACAAATCCTTTGTTACTTACTAGTTATATTTTCAATTGAAAATGAGAAAGTACAGATGAAAGCATTATAGTTTCGTGCAAGTCATGAGAAAAGTATTAATCTAGGAAGCATACTGTCCTTTGCTCCAGGGAATGAGTGTTATTGCTGTGTTTGTCTCTCTGAGTGCAATGTTGGTATATCTAAGAGTAAGAGGTAATTTTTCATCCATAAGCACAGGTAAACTTCACTCTCTTGATTTTCTTCATTTTAGTGGGATTTGAAGTAGTCCGAAAAGTGGATCATAGCTGCCGAAAAGTGGATCATAGCTGTAACTGCCAAAATGCAATTTGGTCAGAGACACTGTTTAGCTTTCATCCTGTAATCAGAGATGACAGTTGAAGAAACAGAAAGGTCTTGTGTTTGCTCTTGAGTATGAATAGTGACCACCAGCGGATTTCAAATATCCATTTAAGGCATGAGGACTATGCATGACTAACTTCCCAGGGAGTGGGTTAATGTGGAACATTAGGTATAAATCCCACTCTGACTCACATATTTAGATGTTTTTGCTACAGTTTTTCCTCCCTGAAATAATGACAATATTGCATCACTCTTTCCCATTATATTTGGAAATATCAGAAAATTGAAACACCGTAAAGTGGCCCCAAATCGCTGGGTTGAACAAAGCAGGGTAGACATGTCCTTCTCAGTTTGGCACAGAGTTTGGAGAGAGAAGCACTTTTGTTTCTAGCAAGATTTTTCATTTAAATGTAGCCCAGAAGTGGGTGGAAACCATAGATGGCATTTTGTTAGAGAGCTGCAGAGACTACTGCGGAGAAGAGTCTAAAGACAAGCCATCATGTATAAATTAACTAAATGCTTTAGTTCAGTGATGGTGTAACAATGACCAGTATAAAACCGAAGCAAGAAATTAGTATTTTGGATAGAGTAGATCTGAGATCAAATCCAGCACGACTGACCACTAGCTGGGTGACCTTTCACTAAGTTGCTTAACTTTCTTAACCTTTCTGTCTTCAGTCATAAAATAGGGATAGATAAAGGCTTATTTTTCTGTTGTGAGGTAAGCATAAAGATACTGCATATGTAGGGATGGGGATTTAGCTCAGTGGTTCCACCACCTGCCTCGCAAACACAAGGTCCCGAGTTTGATCCCAGTACTCCCCCCACAAAAGATACTGCATAAATTTTTTAGCTCTTTGCTTGATACAAAGCAAGAATTAATTAAAATGATATAAACAACACTAATAAAAATACCAGCAATGGTAAGGAACATAAAAAGATTGGGAGGAGGACTCTTGTTTTAGGGGCAGCAAGATTTATGGTGTTTTAAGAGATCAAGATAACATGGGGTATAATTCAGGTTCCCTGGCATGGGGAACTTGGGATTGGGTGTCACAGAACTTAGATTTCCACTCTTCTTCACCATTCCTTGCAGTGGTGCATTCTGGGGCAGAAAACATGGCGACCGACTTCTGAGAAACTGAAATGGGAAGGAGGAGTCACAGGGACCGAAGTCCCAATTGGGGATCAAACTTGGGTCCTTGCACTTGTGAGGCAGGTGCCGGAACCACTGAGCTAAATCCCTGGCCCACTTACGTTGTTATCATTTCTTTTTTAGCTTTAATTTCTCAAAGCGATAACTCAAAGAGGGGAAAAAAATGATCCAAAAAATAATAATAAAATAAATAACAAGCTAAAAAGAAATAAAAATAGATTTAAATATTAAATTGTGTCCTAGATGCTTCTAATGTTATATATGGTAATTTAAAATATAATACATGTTATGTAAAATAGATCTGGAATATAGCCATTGATTATCTCCAGATTTCTCAGGCTTGTGGAGCTGCTCAGAAATACACATGTGTAACAAGCACTGTAGTAATTTCAGCTCGCGTGTCCTCAGACCATACTCGGAGACCCACGGTCTGGTACTGAGTAACAAAACTGGGCAGCCTCTACCCTCCCGGGAGCTGGTTAGACCTGCAGAACAGGAGGCTCTTCCTGGATCTAGTGAACTGGAACCTGCACATAGAATTCCCAGAGCCCAACCTGGGAAACAGGGAAACTTCCTATGTTTCATTTATTCTAATGCACATTTCCTCCCCACATTTTACCCTCCCTAAATTGGAATGCCTCTTACCTTGTGTGGTGTTGGTCTGTTTCGTCGGCAACATTTCCCCCTTTTTCTTAGCGTTACATAAAAATGCTGAGGTTAAAAACAGTGGTTCCTGACGTCAATGAAACACAGCTGTTGGGTGTTTTAAGTGATACCCAGATGTATTCTAGGCTCTCTTTAAAGTTTCTAGGGTTAGAGGGCTCATCCTAGTTCAGAACAAATCCAGAAACCTTTCTCTGCATTGGAGTCTGAATAAATCTTCTCACATTACCCACCGAGAGTTTTATAATTTTACATCCTCGGCCTAGACTGACATTCACTGTGTTGTGGAAGCCGACCCAAGGCCCCCAGATCTCATTGCTGCCCTGCCTATGACCAAGGCCTTCTTCTTTCCAATGTCAGGAGTGTTGGTGACTGACTCTCAGCTGAAGCCTTTTTGGGATTTTTTTTCCCCAAAAGAGAGTCCTCTTCCAAAGTGCTTCCACCTTCCTGGGGCAGCCTGCGTCTGATGACTGCTCACAGATGGTTGGAGGCTTCACCTCACCACCTAAATGTGGGGTCAGTTTGAAAGTCCCCCTAGTTCTAGAGCCACTCGTGGGCTTGGCAGACTCCTATTTTGGTGACTACATGGCAGTTTAGTCCTCTCTGTGGCTAACTCTTGTCTTAGCTGTTGATCTTCAGATGTGTCCCAGGAAACCTCCCACCCACTAATCCCTATTTCATGAGGACGATGACCCAAGGCACATCGTGAACCGTTTGGGAAAGGTGTCGGAGGAGTTGTCTGATTTTTCCCATGGATATCATACTGTCCCAGTATCATTCATTGAGAAGGTGTTTTTTGCCTTGTTGGGGCTGTATGAGTCTGAGTTTATATCTGGGCTCTAAATCCTGCTCCTGTTTCTGAGTCAATATTACATATTTTAATTGCTTTGAAATTATGATGTGTTGATAGTCTGACAGAGTCCTTCTGTCAAATAGCACTTGTTCTTTTTAAGTGTTGATAATTCTGAGCCTTTTTAATTTTACATAGGTTTTAAGTCAGACTGTCAAGTTCTGAAACAAAATCAATGGTGATTTTTATTAGGATTGGATTAACCTACATGTTACAAATTCAGGAAAAGAATATCTTTCAGTATTGGGTGTTTTGATCTAGGTACATGGCATACCAATCCATTGTTCAGTCTTTTTAAATTTCCATCAATATGATTTTATAATTATCTTCATGGAGCTATTGCACATTTTAGTTGATTTATTGTTGAATATTTAATATTTTTATGTTGCTATAAATTTACATATTAAGAATAAATTTTATTTTTTGTTTGTTGCAGGTCCATAGAAATGCAATTGATTTTTGTAATTTAACCTGACATTAAGAGCCACACTAAACTTACTAATTCTAATAGTTGGGAGATTTTTTTTTATGGTTTTGATGTATGCAGTCATTTCATGGTGAAGAATGTGTATTTTTAAATTTTCCAGCCATCACCCTGCCTTGTCCTGTTGAGATATCTATAATTTAATAAACATTATGGTAGTAGTCATCCTTGCTTTGTTACTGATATCAGAAAGAAAGTTTTCAACTTTTCACTATTAAGTGTGACCTCCTTTGAAATTTAATTTTATAGGTGCTTGTGGTGGGTCTTTGTCTCCCCCATTGCTTTGGTACCTTGAAGGTAGATTCCTGTGGACATCCACCAGGCTGTCTGGTCCCTGCACTCAGATGCATTCAGTGGATCTCGGGGGTGGCGTTTTGGGGGCCCCTCCCACCTTGTGTCTCGGAGTAGACAGACAGCGTCCTGCCCACCTGCTCCTACCTGATGAGGGTGAAGTCCACTGAAGACGATGATGTAAAATGGAAGTTTCTGAAGTTCCGCATTCAAACTTCAAAAAAATCAGGGTGTTGATTTTTTTCTTTTGTCTTTCTCTACACATACTGAATGTCTTAAGGGCAGGCAATTTCACTGCAGGAGCCAGTAAGGACTCTCCTAGAATATATGTACTTTCAAATTATCCTGACCTCCTATAGATTCTTTTTTTTTCTTTTATTGAGTTTACTGTTCCATTTTAGGTACACAGTTACATTTACACAGTACAGTTACATTCATTATTGGGATCTTGTACCTTTACATGACAGGTCTTGGCTCTCATTTTTCCCCTTTTCCCTTCCCTCCCTTCACCCCCTCCTCCCCTCCCCATTTACAAACACTTTATTTCCATTTTTTCATTTTCTCATATTTTTTCCCCTTGGCAAATATATAAGAAGGCATGCTTTGAGTTTTTTGCTTTTATAATGCTTAATTATTTTTCTTTATGATATGGTAAGTACTATAGGTTTTACATACTACTTTAAAATCTTCCTTATTCTCATCAGGTTCCTAAGGGCAAATTTTTTCTTATGTATTTTTCTTTGCAGTGGGTAGTCAGTAAACACTTAAGTAAGTAGATATTCTGTAAACACATTATATTCTTTTCCTTTATTTACTTTTAATTGCACAAATAAAACTGTTACAAATAATGGAAATATTCTTACAATTCCATTACAATGAGGAATTAAGTATTTTAATCTTTCTATGTTCCCTTCAAAAATTTATTTATAGGTAAAATTACAATAACAGCATAAACAATTCTGAATTTTACTTTTGTACTAATCATTATAGCATAAATATTCTGAATAACATTCAGTAGAAATACCAATTTTAACCACTTTGCTAATATTGAATATTGGGGTACTTTCTACATTTCATTTCTGTAAATCATTTTTTTTTATTGAGTTTATTGGTACAATCTAGGTATACAGTACAGTTACATTCATCATTGGGATTCTGTACCTTTACATAATAGGTCTTGATTCTCATTTTTTCCCCTTGTCCCTGTCCTCCCTTCACCCCCTTCCCTCCCCATTTACAAATACTTTATTTCCATTTTTTCGGTTTCTCGTATTTTTTTGCTCTCCCTTATTACCTTTCCCCCACCCTTCCCACTTTCCCTACACCTTTAGCCCTTTACTTCCTATTTCACATTATTAATTATCTCATTAGGATCCTGTGTACTATTATAGTTTTCGCACCAAAGAAACTATTCAGTATTTCAGTTAAAGAAATCTCTGTATGAACATTAAAAATAGGGAACTCTAAAATAAATTAAAAAGGAAAGTGAAGGAGAAAAGGCAATGATGTAACATTAAAATAATCCTTAATTCTGGAGATGAAAATGGTCCCCGAACATATTTAAATTGCTTCTTGCTCTTATAGTCTTATCTTATTCTTTTTTCATTATTAGTTTTTGTAATCAAATCCACATAGATATGACCTTACATATTTAGTATGATGTGTTACCCATGTACACATGGAAAAAAAATAAATTAACATTTCTAGACCAATATGGCTGTCTATTTCTGTACAATGCCAACTCAACACAGTAAATTGGGATGACTTTTTCCAAAGTTGGCAGCACCGTTAAGGTTTCCCAAAATTCAATTTATATATATATATATTTATATTTATACAAAAAGACTAATAATAGCAGTATGTTATGCATCAATAGCAGTAACAGCTTTTCCAGGTTCTGCCATCATCTCAACAAAATTATAGACATTCAGCAACATTCCATTAAAACAAAACAAAACAAAACAAAGAAAAGAATAATGTCCAGAAAACAGCAAAGTTCTGTTGCTGTTGTGGTACCTGGCACCATTTTTTTTTATTAGCATTTTAATCATCATCTGGAAAGACAACATTCTAGAGTAATATCATTAAATGTAGCTCTGACAAAGCACAGTCCCTACTATGTATCATAAAGCAGGTACTAGATATTTTACATTCATAGAGGTATGACACAGTACCATCCTACATCAATAATACCAGAATCAGTTTTAGTTTGAAATTTACTTTGTCTGCAAATAAGATTGCTACCCCTGCTTTTTTCTGGGCTCCTGTCACATGGAGAATTGTTTTCTATCTTTTTACTTTCAGTCTATGGACTTCTTTTTGCACTAGGTGTGTTTCTTGTTTACAACATATTGTTGGATGTTTCTTCTTATTCCATTTTGCCAGTCTATTTCTCTTGATTGGTGAGTTGAGGCCATTGACATTGCTGGTTATAACTGATATGTACTGACTTGTTATTGAGATGTTATTGGCCTTTTGTAGACTCTTTTTACTTTTTCACTTTCTCCCTTTAATTTCTTGCCTTGCCTTTTTGATTTGCTCTGTTGGGCCTCATGGTGTTGTTACTTTCATTGTCTTTTTCTAGGATCCTGTTTAGAATTGCTTGTAGTGCTGGTTTGGTTTTCATGTAGTTTCTTAGGTGTTCTTTGTTGTGGAAGGGTCTTATTTCCCCATCCATTTTGAAAGAGAGTTTTGCTGGATACATCAGTCTAGGTTGGAGGTTGTTCCTTTTAGTACTTGAAATATCTCATTCCAGGCTCTCCTTGCCCCAAAGGTTTGTGTTGAAAAGTCTGCTGTGATTCTGATGGGCTTTCCTTTGTATGTGATTTGTTTCTTTTCTCTTACTGGTTGCAGTATTTTGTTCTTCTGTTGGATTTCTGGGATCTTGATTATTATATGTCTAGGTGTAGATTTTTTTGGATTGTAGCTAGTTGGGGTCCTATATGCTTCAGTTATCTGAATGTCAAATTCTTCCCCTCTGTTTGGGAAGTTTTCTGTCATTAATTGTTTGAACAGCTTTTAAAAGTCCTTTGTATTTTCTCCTGCTTTTTCATGAATTCCTATCAGTCTTATGTTATTCTTCTTTGCATCATCTAGGAGTTGTTGGATTGATTTCTCATGATCCCTTACTGTTTTTAAGATACCTGTCTTTTCATGGTCACTGATTGCAATCTCATCTTCTATATCTGAGAATCTATCTTCACATTCTTTTATTCTGTTGCGTACACTTTCTATGGAGTGTTTAATCTCCTGGATATCTGTTTGAATCTGTTTTATGGATTCCATTTCTTTCCTATGTTGGGCGTTTATTTTTTCCATTTCTTTCTTATGCTGGGCCTTCATGGCTTCTATCATGGTCCTGAGCTCATCTATTTTTCTGTCATTTTCTGCTCTAGAGTCTCGAATCACGACTTCCATTTTGCTCACTATCTCTGGTTATCTGGGAAATTATTTCTGTTTTGAATTTTTCTAGAGCCTGATTGATCTGTTTTGTTACTTCCTGTGCTTTGAGTTCAGGCTGTCCTGGTGGTTCACTATCGGCCTTTTCGTCCTCATTTGCCCTACTGTTTGTCATTGGTGAACTGGAAGTCTGTCCTTGTGTCTTGCTTAAGTGTTTTCTCATTTTAATTTTTGTTGTTGGACTGTCCTTGGTTTAATCTCTGGATTATTACCCAAATCTTCTGGATATAGTTGCATCCTAGCTTCTGTGTCTCTAATGACCCACAGACATTCTCATCTTCATAACATCAGAGAAAACAGCTCATCAAATCAACGGCAATGCTTTACCCCAACTGATACAATCAGCAACACATTAAGATCAAGCACAACTTTGACACTGACCAGCAGTAGTAGTCACTAGTCTATCACCCTTAAATCATTTGAATTAAATTGAAATCAAGAAGCAGTCCAGAACATGTCTGCAGTGGACAAAGTTTCAATATAGTGTATTTACCATTTAATGGCTCAGACAGAGCGAGGATGCAAGCCCTCTGATCTCAGTTAGCTAATGGCTGAACCCCATGACACTGACTGACCTCAGGCTGCAAGGCCCAGATTGAGTTCCCCATCCTTCTGAATGGTTGAACTCCACACCGTTCTATTACAGGTTTACCACGCCCTTTCTTTAAAGATGTTCAAAGTTGGGAACTCAGAAAAATACCCTTGATGACCACCTCTGCCTCTGCAGAGTGGGTCCAAAGACTGGCACAGTCAGGAGGACTGAGCGTGTGGGTGGGTGGGACTTATGGGGGTTCAGGGGTGCCCGCACGGCTACCTTCCCAGTGCTTGAGCAATGGCAGCTGGGTCGGGAGCAGACGTGGCTCTCCTTCCCGCGGTGGATCCAGGCCCATCCTACCTCCTGGCGCTTGAGCGATGCTCTGTAAATCATTTTGAAGTGAATTAAATTTTCAGGAAGATAAACTTTCTTTAGCATTACTTCGTGAAAATTAATTTCAGGAAATGTGACTTACACCCAATTTATCTTGATATTTTAAAAAATACAATCATTATTCAATAATTGTTTGTTTGAATAATATCTGGCAAAATGATTCTCCTATATTAGATACATAGCGATATTTTGTCACAAGAACGAATGAACTAAATTCTCTGTATTGGTTTCAATTGCTAAAGCTTTACTAACAATTTTTAAGGTTTCCTAATTTCTTATCAGTCTACATTTTCCATGTGTAAAAAGTATGCAACTAAGATTTAAGTCTTCCTTACAAGTTAATGCACAAACATCATCATAAGAGCTAAAATAGCCACTGAACAGAAAACAAAAAATGCAAACAATGATTCAAGAGATGGAAAAAGCAAAGTTTGTTTGAATAGTGTTTCCTGAAGCAAGTTCTTGAGTTGTTTTCTGTTCTTTTGTTTCCTGAAAGCTCAGTCCTCGCTCTGTGGAGAAGAACCCTTCCCATCCTGAGCTTGGCTTGTGTGGGGCGGTTGTGCCTTCATAATAATGAGCTGTGAGGCAGGGGCTTCCCAAAGACAGGGCCGTGCCCGGCAAGCTTCATCTCTGAGACAGCTGAGTGGCCCTCGTGTGTCCCCAGACAGTGGCAGTGTTTGCCGCTCGCCACCTGTGTGGTGGCTCAGGGGCCTCTCAGAGAGGACATGCACACTGCCCTGGGTGATGGTCGGTGCCCACGGTCGGCTCCCATGGCATGGTGTCGGCTTCAGTGTGTTTCATGTTTTAGAGCTATGGCAGTAAGATCAGCATACTTTGGCTATTGTCCCTTCTTCATCACTAGTTTTTCATGGCATGTGAGAGAATTCTACGGGTGCTACAATAAATCTGCACTTGTATGCTGAACTTCACATCAGTGTGGTGATTCCTCAAAAAACGGAAATTAGAAGTTTCATTCTCCGCATATCTTCCCCTTCTAGGTATCTTCCCAAAGGAGTTGGAGACATCATGTTGCAGTGACCCCCACACGCCCATGCTTATAGCAGCACAACTCACAAGTAGCCCATATGTCCACCAACAATGAGTGGATAAAGAAAATGTGGGATTTATAAGAGTGGAGAACAGTGGACCCTTGACCTTCGAACTCAATCAGTGCCCTGGGGCTGGTGTAACTCAAGTTGGTTGTAAGGCAGTACAGCTGAGATCTGCTTGTTTACCTGGGTGCACGCTATAGATAACAAGAGGCAGATGAATCTTCCACTAGCCTAATTAACCCACGTTGTTCACGTGTCAGGTGGGTTGTAATGTGAGGATCTCCTGTACTATTCTGCTGTAAAGGAGGGTACATTAGAGTCATTTGTATGAAAATGGATGGACCTTGTGACCATAATGTTAAGTGAAATAAGTCAGACATCTGAGCTTAAATAGCACATGATTTATCTTATATGAGAAGCCAAACTTATAAAGAGCAAAATAAAAGATTAATAGGAAGTAAGGAGACAGACTGTTCTCAGATGGGAAGGGGATCAAGAGATGGAAGGAGGGAGAGAGAGGGGAGGAAAAGGGAATGGAAAAAGAACTGCGAAGTGTTAGGTACGTGAACGAGTTCCACACGAGGAATATAATCTTTGTGCACTGAAAGCTTGTTCCAAAAAAAAGAAAGAAAACAACCCTGATTATTCTGTTTATTTTCCTGAGTTCCTTCTGCAGGAAGGAGCCGAAGCCTCTGGCTGAGGCTTCGAGGAGTGGAAAGACTAGTAACTGTGGACAGCACATCATTAGATCATCTCTGTGTGTGTGGAGATTTTAATCAACACTATTCTAGAAGAGACCACGAAGCAGGCACCACTCATCTGGAAACAGCACATTTAGTCAAAGCCACTTCATTTGGTTAAACTGTGTTTGACCCATGCATTGAGGAAGACGGGGCTGGACTCTGCCAAGAACAAAATGTTTTCCTAGGTGGCTCCCAGATGATTCCCATCACTGGGGATTGGAACGGGCAAGGAGGGGATGGAGCCACGCTGCCTGCAAGCTGTGTGGCCTGCCCGGCTGGGAGGTGTTCGCGTCGGATTGCAGAGTTGGGCTCAGTAAGTCTCTGCCTTGTGGCTGGGGTTCTTGCCTCCTGTGCTCCAGACTTGTCTCTTTCCTGTGGTTTGTGTTCCTTCCTTGGCTCCCCTTTGGTTTCTCTTCACACTGAGCAAACGGCCACTGAGAAATACTGACTGTGAGGAGCAGGGGAAGGAGGGGCTGCTGTCTACCCTGAGGGTGGGGAGGAAATGACGCCAACAGCTTGGAGTGCCCCAGACCCAGGGTGAGGACCGGCCTCAGGGTCAGAAAATTCAAATGGAGAAAAAGGTGACTTGGGAGGGAAGCGGGGGGGGCGTGTGTTACAGAGCACCCTTTCTCCCCCCATGGAGTGTTTGATGATTGCGCCCCAGGAGAGAAGCTGGGGCGGGC
>NW_022900942.1:61713438-61757470 GCF_012274545.1 Fukomys damarensis | reverse complement strand
GGAGTCCTGTTAGAGAGCCCCCTTTCTCCCCTCATGGAGTGTTTGATGATTGCGCCCCAGGAGAGAAGCTGGGGCGGGCAAGGTTCATGCAGGAGACTGTGTTACAAGCCCGTCTGTTACTCCGGTCTGTGTTGCTCGACTTAAAAAAAAAAAAAATTTAACTCCTCATGCACCTGTCATTAGAAAAAGAGGAAAAAGTCACACTTAATTCTGTGCTGAATCTAAATCCACTGAAGCCAGTTACTCACTCTTGAATTATTAGCAGTTGTACTAGGAAAGACCGGCGAGCCGGCTTCACTCATATTAATGTTCTATTTCCCTGCCCGGAGCCCAGCGGCCCTTAGCAATCCTCAGGGACCTGCTCTGGTGCTCACTGCTCAGCTTCCCTTTACCCGCTTCCCCTGTGCCCAGCAGTTACCATTCTACTCTCTCCTACTTTGAGATAAACTTCTTTGAGAAGAACATGAGAGAGAACATTCAGCATTTGGCTGTGTCTGATTCGCTGCACCTCACTTGATGTCTCACTGTTCTGTTTTGCCAGGAAGGGTGGGATTTTGCTCTTTTAAATGGCTTTATGTGCACACATGCACTGCATTTTCTTTACCTGCTCGGCCATCTGTAAACACCTGGGTTAATCCCAAATCTTGGCTGTTGGGAACAGTGCTGCGGTCAGTATGGGTGTGTAGGTAACTGGTATGCTGGCTTGATTTCCTTTGATAGGTACCCAGAAGTGGGGTGGCTGGGTTATAAATAGATCTAGTTTTAGTTTTTTTAGGTCTTTCCATGCTGCTTTCTGTAAGACTTGTAGTCAAGCAATCTTTCTTGACTGTACTTCTGGTAGTTACCGGAAAATTGAAAGGGTACATACTTCAGCCTTGATGGTGAATGGCTTCCATCCTCTCAAAGGCTTTACTTTTTCAAGGGACTGTGTACCTGAGAACTGTTGCACACTACACTATCAGCCTGCGGGACAGGTGATATGACTGGCCAAGTCTGTCACCTGCCTGAGAAATCTTGATTTTAAATTCCCCAAGAATGGCTAAACCAAAGGCTGCTAGATAGCTTTCAAGTAGGATGAAAGATAAATTGTACTGGTCGGTGTTTCATCACTGGGACAAAGCTATCTGATATCCACAATTTAAAGACTTACTTTGGCCCCACAGTTTTGGAGGTTTCAGTCTATGGTGGGCTGGCTCTAAGAAACAGTTTGACGGAAGGTATGGAGAGGAAAACTGCTCAACTCATGGTATCTGCCGGGGGAGAGGGAGGGAGGGAGGGAGGGATGGATGGATATGAGGGGGCTGGGAACAGCAGGCAGCTTTCCAGGTTACACCCTGCATGGACTACTTCCTCCACCAGGTCCATCTCCTAACAGCACACTCAATTATGGGCTTATTTATAAGTAGATTGACCCATTGATGAGATCAGTGCCTGTTATGGCAGTGTCTTTTATTTTTTTGTACCAGGGATTGAACTTGGGACCTTGTGCTTATGAGGCAGGCAGCAGAACCACTGAGCTAAATCCCCAGCCTCCACAGCTGTGTCTTGATGTCCCCCCCAAAGCCTCATGCAATCTTAGGTAGAGGTTTTTCTGAAATTGATTCATGTTGCAGTGCTAGGCACAAGGGAGCTAGGATTGAGGGTATGAGAGCCACCTGCCCTAAGTAGCCTGGATAAGATAAAAGGGGCAGAGAGCTGCTGTTGAGGGCCCCTCCCCCTGTTCTCGTTGCTTTTGTTGTCTTGCACCTCCATGAGCTGTTGCCCCTCTGCCACCCTGCCTTAGGGCCAGCCATTTATGGAGTGAAACTTCCACCAACTGTGAGCTAAATAAATATTTCCTCCTTTAACTTTGGGTGTTGGGTCGTGTGTCTCAGCAATGAGAGAAAAGTAACGAACACAGATCCCCATGATTGATTTGCCTTCCAAACCGCATCTCAAGCCTTTGGGGACATTTTTGATTGAAATTATAGCAGTGATGTGTTAGAAATCTTATTATTTCTCTCTGGACGGGTCGTGTAGTGGCTGAGGATTTGTATCATGTGGATCTTCCTTATTGACGTTGATCTGGTGGTTTTTATTGGAGAAATTTCCAAGTTTCCCAGAGTTATTCATGTTTCTGTGTTCATGATGGATATCTTAGTTTTTGAATACATCTAGCATAACTTGCATTTTCCTGTTCCAGAGACCATAGTAGGTGTTTGGCTTTGTCCTTTTGGTAACAAATAACTCATGTAGTTGGCAAGGCTGTTGCCGCAGGTGGTCGCAGCAACAGCACGAGTCGGGGAAGGAATCCGGCTCTGCAGTCTGGGTAGGCCACTCGGTTAATTCCTCTTTTTCTGCTGGCCATGATTTTTAAATTTGAAAATGAAAATAATGATGCCCTCTTTACCTCCCTAGATTTTTCTAAAGGTCAAATGAGATGGTATATATTAGCACAGTTGCTAAATTTCCAGGGCTAAAGAAAGGTTAGAAGTTATTATATCAAACCGCAAGGATGAGGTGAATGGAAAGAAACCTTTGCCACTTCTTAGATTAGAAAGGTAATTTTTGGATCTGTTTTCATTGCTTTAATCTTGTTTGATTTTTGCCAGCATATTGCAAACATCCACAACTGAAGGACCCATTTGTGGGGTCTGGGAGGCCAGCTTAGGCATCTGTGGGCCGTGATTTGATACAGGCCCTGGGATGTCACCTGTTTCATGAAGATTTCTTCTGGTGGCACCTCTAAGCCAGCAGTGTCTGTGCCACCAGTACCCAGGCACTTAGTACCATGTAGATAAATGGCGGCAAGAATTGTAGTTCTGGAAATGACACAGGTGATCTCATGGGCAGTTGCCTCTTGTAAACTACTTGAATTCTCAAGCAGCAAGCATAGATTTCTAAAACGGGATTTGACCCATTTCACTGCACTGCCCACTCCACTCTTTAGGCTCAACATATGATTTTCTCTGATAGGGAGAATAAAGTCAAAGGACCTAACTTTTCTCGGACTTTGCCATGTAGAAGCTATTTGAAAGATTTAGCAGATATGAGTGGACCATGTATCATGTGCCAGGAGTCTTGCTGAGCACTGAGTCTGAGAGAGAGAGAGAGGGAGAGGGAGAGAAAGAGAGGGAGAGAGAGATAGAGAGAGACTTCTCTTTTTGTCCCCAAAGTTAACCCTACCTTGTAATCTTGGCCCAAATCATCTTTGTTGTTGCTTTCATTGGGATGCCGTTGTGATTCATTATGATTATTTTGGGGAATCGGTACATGTACAAATTACATCTTAATCATGTTTACTTTCCCTTTCCCTCCCAATCTTCCCCTAATTCCAATCCCAGGGCCCTCTCTCATCTCCATAAAATCTATATCCCTTTTTCAATTCACCTTTTATGTAGCTCTTAAAATTATGCATATGTTTTGTTTTTCCTAGAAAGGAAACTGTTCAATATATAACCCTTTGTATGTAGTTTATTACACTTAGCGTTATAGCCTGAGGAGGCATTCATTTTTCCATAGATGAATCAAACATCTTCTTTTTTTTTTTGAAGCAGGATCTCTGTAGTTGAGGCTTGCCTTGAACTAGCTAAGAGGACCATTCTCACCTGAGTCTCACAGTAATCTTACTGTCTCTAAGGTGCAGTCTCTTCATTCAAGGAGTTCACAGTCTAGCTGTTCCCTCAGGCCACCATAATTTAAAAATATAAGGGACCAAGCATATACAAGGAGTACTTGGTGACGGGGGAGTATTCTGACAAGCAGGAGACCCGTTATGAGAAGTTTTGTAATGTTCCATTTGAAAGGACCCTAGAAGGCATTTCTTGCTCATGACTGCATCTTTGCTTGATGTTTCTAAATCTTATTACAATGTTAAAAATAATGTCATTGGATATTGCATATATTTCTGATGAAACTGTTATTTTCCTCTATAGTCTGACCGTATAATGAAGCTTTATAAATCTTTGTGAAATCATATGCTCACCTTCCTTTAACTTTTTGTATCCTGAGCCACCAGTTCCCTACTTAGAAACTATAAATGTTTTTAGTTATTTTTCTGAGCTGCTTTAAGAGTAGTATTTGCTGTAAGCGATGAGCAGCTCTTTCTAAACATCCATAGTTAGTTACAGTACAGCGGTGGCACACCTATGGCACCCGTGTCTGCGAGGGATGTTGGTAACACTGAAAGCTCTACAAGGTTCACCATCACTGGTTTAGGACATGGCATCAGCATTCCTTGAAAGGGTGGTTAGGGCTGTGTGCCTCTGTCCAGGCCTACAATCTTTATTTATTGAGACAGGGTCTCACTATGTAGTTGAGACTGACCTGGAACTCACTATGTAGCCAAAGCTGGTCTCAAACTCACAGTGATCCTCCTGCCTCAGCCTCCCGAGTGCTGGGATTACAGGCATGGGCCACTATACCCGGCTCAGACCTACAGTCTTGAATGGACCGTATTCTGGTTCTTTCTTTACATACTCCATGGTACAGTTCTTTCTGAGGGGCTATGTAAGCTGTGGTACTCCTGACACAGACTTTCATGTCTTTGAAATTCTGAGATCTGAAAGCAAGAATGCTCTTGTGATGTTCAAGCCACAGTTCATGAGTTCTCTTCTATACTTGTCCAAGAAAATTCAAAACGGTGTTTTTTTTTTGTTTTTTGTTTTTTGTTTTTAAGTAGCCAAGCTCCTCCAATGTCAGGAAATGTGACGCTTTTCTTTAGGCTTTGCACTTCACAATGTATTTTTTTTTTAAAAACAGCTTAAAATGTTTGTTCTCAGATGCTTGATGTATTATTCAGAACAAACTTGTTTGAAGGGGCCTCCAGGCCTTTATTTTGGGGCCACTTTTTCATGTTTCCTTTGTTTTAGTTCATTCAACGTCTGGGTCATCTGAGAGTCTGGAATTCGTGGTGATGTGCTGCTTCTGTCAGGGAAAAACCTCTTCTGAGGCATCATTCAAAAAAGTAGGAAGCGTGCTCTTCTTTTCTGGTAGCTTTTGCCTAAAGAATTTAGCTAGCGCAGCCAACACTGTCCCTGCAGTCTGTGCTTAGGGACCACTCCACGCTCTCTACCTCCCTGCATAGAGCAATTTCATGGAACTCCGTAGAAGTTACTGCCTAATCTGGAAAAAGCATACTCTGGAGGGATCTGGGTTTTGGAAGCCAATTCTCTCTCCTGTAAATTGGATTCACGACTAACAAGAAATGAAACGAAGCGTTGGCGTCATGCGTAAAAATTCCCGAACAAGTTGAATCAGAGTGGGAAAACAGAGACCGCGCGAGTGCTGGATATCAGCGCTGGGGGGCAGCGAAGCCGTCCTCAGGCAGCCTCCAGAACGCTTTTGACTTTGGCTGTTCCCTTGCACAACGATGCATCCAGAGAGGTGCGGGAGTAAGGAGAAGAAAGCCGCTGTGCTGGCCTCTGCCCGAAAGCACGACCGTGGAGTGATGTTGGCCAACTGAAGCGGTTGTTGGCATGATGTCGGAAACTGTGCTTGGAGGGTGACTGCGTGGAAACAGTCACAGGGGTGGTTGGGTTAGGCGGAGCCGCCCCAGGCCGACTTTCGTCACGATGAAGCGCAGCCTGGGTGAGCCGGTTCTTTTCCCTTCAACACCTGCTCAGATCTCTGCCTCTTCCAGAGAGCATGTGTTCAAGATGAGAAGTGTAGATCGACCCTCTGCACTTCATTAAGCTCATCTCGTCCTCTTCGCTTCCAATCTGGAGTTTATAAAAACTGTGAGATCGTGTCACAGTCCACCGAATAAGTAAATGCGGGTTTAAAAAACTTCCTAGCAGTTTTGTGTGAGAAGTTTTAGAGCCAAGTTTTGACGTTAGTCATAAGGTTTCACTGGTAAAACTTGAAAGTAGCAGAGGTTACGTCTTAGGGGCCGGGGCGCAGAGAGAGAGAGGGAGGGAGAGGAAAGGAGGGGCCACATGTTCCTGAGAGTCCTGGAAACAACATCACGCGGTTGCTAATGTGTTCTTTTATAGCAGAATTTTACTGGAGGATGTAGTAGGAAGAATGCTAACCTTGGTTTTATCTTCTACTGTTTTGTCACCTTGGAAGAAGAGAGGGAGGGAAAGGAAAGGAGGGGCCACATGTTCCTGAGAGTCCTGGAAACAACATCATGCGGTTGCTAATGTGTTCTTTTATAGCAGAATTTTGCTGGAGGATGTAGTAGGAAGAATGCTAACCTTGGTTTTATCTTCTACTGTTTTGTCACCTTGGATGGGTCTCTTGAGGGCTCTGACTGGGACTTAGTTGCATCACATATAAAAAGCAGGCTGGGATTAGATGAGCGCCGCCTCCTGTCAGCTCCAAACTCCACCGCGCTGTGGCTCTGCCCCGCAGTGGAAGGAGGACAGCTTCCGGGAGCGCACGTGCTCGCGAACCAGCCCCACCTGGGTTTGAACCCTTCCTCTTCCTCATTCACTGTGTGTCCTGGGAGCCCTTTGCTTTCCTAGTGACCCATTTCCTCGTCTTTAAAGCTGGAATTCCGGCATCCCTTCAGGACGTTGGGCCGGTCTAAAAGGTGTATGCCAGGAGCTGGTGTGGCCTCTGGCACGGTGTAGGAGTCCCGCATTGCCAGTTGTCATGACGCGCATGGGGGTGAGGGTGACACTCGTTAGGTTTGAGTCAGGATCCAGCGGGCTGAGCTGGGAGCGTGTGACTGAGTAAGGAGGTGCTGTTGTTCAGGACCAGTGACCTTCACGACTTTGCTTAGTGGTGCTTTCAATACCTGCAGAATATTGAGATAGGAGATGCTTTGTGCTTTATTGATGATGATGTTGATGTTGTTATTGTTGTTGTTCATTCCTTAAGAAAGTGTTTCAGTCAAAGCCCTTTCTCTATGTGCCCTGCTGTCCTCCAGCTGCCACAAACATAAACTCAAGAATCAGTCCCATGAGCCGGATGGATTCCACCTATGTTGGTGCCTCCATTTCTCCTAACACCAAAGCCTCAAGCTTTGGACACCTTAGGGCTGTTCTGTGATTTTAATGTTCATGAGTAAAAACCAGTCCTGTGAAGGAACTATCAGATCTAGCGCTGCTATACAGTGTACGCTTACTTTACTTTTGGCCTCACAAAAGCCATATTTCCTCTCTCCAGGCGAAGAAACCAAGGCCTGCAGTGACTGAGTGGATCTTCAATTATTAGCATGAATAAAAGTTGGAGGAAACCCATGACTATTTCTAAAATTTGAGTTATTTCCACTAAGATTTATTATGTAACATGAAATATCCAAAAGTTTTTTGTTTTTATTCTTAAATTATAAGTTAAATTGAACTAACAGTAGTTTTTTCCCCCAATATGTTGAGATATTTTCAACTCAGTTATCACTAAGTTATCTAAAGATACCCTGAATAGATCATGTCCAAAATAGCTTTGACATTGTTAACTAAAATATTTTGCTAACTCAACTCATTTTAGAGATGAAAAAGCAATATTTTAAGTATCAGACAGTAAACTAGAGGCTGAATAAGGATATAATTTTGGACTCTGAGTTTCCCATCTGCTTCTTAATCCCCAAGCTACTTGAGTCCTAAATTTATTTGGGATCTGAACCTATATTTGGTCTTGCAATAAAAATAACAAAAGAAAAAAAGCCATTTTAATGGTGTCAGGAATTAGGACCTTAAATTTTTTTAGCCTCCAAAATGCTTTTAGCCAGCTTTATAGCTTTTTTTTTTGCCTGAAAATGCACTTTTCTGTGTTTAATTCATTAGTGTACAACATGTATTTTTAATGTTAATCAACTTCTTTATGATTCCTCACAAATCTTAAAGAGCCTGACTTGAACAGTGAAAACATAATGCAGCTGGAGTTTATGGATATCATTTGAGCTGAGCATTCACTTAAAAAGGCTATAATCATGATTACGATTAAATGTGCATAGGGAGAAAGACTGGAGTTTTGCTATGTCAATTAATAGAATGATCAGTGCCAACCCTCACAAGCAGCAATAACAATAACCATTCACAGCATCGAACCATCCCAAAGATTCGTAAAGTATGAACCACTGTTCACTGAAATATGTCCATACTCTGTTATATCACACATCTTACAAATACAGTTCTGCTTTGCCCTATACTTTATGTCCTTGGGCAAAGTCTGCTGGTTTAGAAATCAGAGATGCAAAGAGCATATAGTGGGCCTTGTGCATCAGTGAACCTTTCATGGCAGTAATGCAGTGTGACAAATGACCCCAGATCTCACTGGCTTCAAGTAACAACCGTTTGTTTCTTGCTTGTTCCTCTGCAGGGTGGTTGTGCCTCAGGATGGGGGCTTAGTTGAGAGCTTCACCGTAGTGTTTTGTTCTGAGATCTGTGGCCACCTGTGGCTTGTTCCTAGAAGCAAATGAAACATGCACTGCTTGTAAGTAAGAAGTAACACATGTTCACTTCTGCCAATGATTATTGGTGGGAGCAAACCAACATCACTGGGGCATTTAAGTATTTGCTGTGGTTCACTCTACAGTGGACCCCAAGAAAAATATGGATGTGTAAGTATCTGAGCAAATAATATGATCTAGCAAAAGCAGAAACTAATTGTTGAGTTTTTTAAAGACAGAAGGTGGGGCCATACTGTTTATAGGTGTTCTCTGAACTGTGCTTTTACCAATGCTGTTTCTAGCTACACTGTAATTGGCTGCTGTTGGCTAATTTCTTGGTAATCCCTAGGAAGAGGGGGGTGGGATAGGAGAAAGAGGAAAGGGGATGTTCAATGAGAAAATTCTAACTGATGAGGAGACTTGTATTTATGGCAGCAAGCGTTGCTTACTAAGGCGCACTGCGGAGCTACGGAGCCCCTGAAATCTGGAGCTGTCCCTGAGCCGGATGCTACTCTTTTTATTAGTGCACATTTTTCTTGAGTGGCTCTCAAATTCACGGCACTGGGCTAGACACTGGAGAAGAAAGGAGGTTGTGGGCATGATTAAGAGAGGACTGCGTGAGTCTAGGTGGAAAAATATGTTTGGTAAAGGGAATATGATAAAGAAATTAGTGGACTGATATTTAGGTGCTGAAGTCACTGAGGAAAAGGGAAGTTAAGAGAGTATCTTTTGTGAGCATGGGAAAAGCGTGGCACAGGAATCAATCATTTAGGAAATATTTATGAGCATCTGAAATATTCCCCGAAGAGGCTATGTTATGTGTCAAGGGTACAGAAGAGAAGAAGACACACATAGCCCTGGTGCTAAAGTAACTGATGTAGAAATCACACATGTGAAGAGAGGCTATCTTGAGGTACATTTGAATTGCAGAAATAACAGTGAACTTCGAGTCCAAGGAAAGTCACATAACTAAGGCAGAGGAGGAGCAGGAGTAGCAGTGGGAGGAGGAGCAGGAGTAGCAGGGGGAGGAGGAGGAGGATTATTACAGGCTTTGAGGACTGGAGTCTACAGTATCCTGAATTAGTGAGAGAGAAAGAAGAGATAACACCTCCTGAAAACAGAAGTACTATCATTTGGCGATGTTTCAGTGGAGGCTGAGAGGACAAAGAACACAACCAAGAATTTTCCCAATGTATCAGTGAGTCCAAGGGATGGCAGAATGATCTAATAGGGTATTCAGAAGAAGGGGAGGGTGAGGCTTGGTGAGATAGTATTAATGTGTGTGCCTGTTGCCCTGATGCTGAATCCATTAGGCCATAGCAACAGGAGCACAGGAGTAAAGGCCTTGGGTATGCTAATGAGACTCCACCTGCAGTCTTATCTTCAGTTCTAGGAATATATTATTCAAAATCTCTGAAAAGCAGAACTAGTGAGAGGAAGTTATATATTTATGGAGACTTATGATGAAGAATCAGCTCATACAATTTGGAGGCTGAAAAATCTCATCAACTGCAGAGATATAATTCCATCTAAGTCTGGAGACCAGGCAGCCAAGGCAGCTGATTTGCAAACCCCCATCCAATGAACACCAGCGAAGTGAGGGGAGGTGTTCCTACTCCACTAGGGAGGCAGAGAGCAAAAGACATAAATTCCTCTGCTCCCTACCTCTTGTTATATTCAGGCTACAGAGGACTGGGTGGTACCACGCTGAGGAAGGCAATGTGCTGACTCCATAGACTCCTGTGCTAGTGACCAGGATGTTCAATCTGGGAATCCCTCAGCCAGTCAGGCTGATATATGCAGTTACCCACCATCGAGACATTTCCTTTAGCAGCAATATGATGAGCCAGTCGAAGTATCCAGGTGTCAAAATACTGGCCAGGGAGAGGATTTTTCTTGCACCTTGAAGAATGAATGGTTTAACTGAGCAGAAATGGAACACAGTTTTTCTCATTTCCAAATTTTGTTTATGCTGAACTGTACTAAAAAAAAAATCAGGAGTATTTGTTTCTTGTTGCTTTATATAAATCTTACTCATCGTACAGCATTGGTTGAATGTTATCTCCTTGGTGGAATATTTCCTTACTTTGAGATCCCATTTGCCACCATTATCTCAGAAACTTAGGTTCTGTAGGATTTTTTTTTCAGATTTGTCTCTTTTTAAAAATTTAGCAATTATCTCATTAAAGTAATACGTCTAGACTCTTTGAGTACTGTGAATATTCTTGAAAGACAAGGGAGCATTTGTGCATTTTTTTTAACTTTTGGCTTTTGAACATGGGGATTAAAAGTGTTTTAATGAATGAATAGGAAGAGGAGATGACTTAAAGTGTTTAGTGAAGAATTAATGTGTGAGATTAGGGATCGAGGGAGGAATCTGTTATAGCCCTAGGTGTGACTTTTCTATAACATGTGAAGAAAAAAAATTTCTTTACATCTATAACTTCAAATCTTATTTATATTTAACCACTGTCTTTCACATTTGGGTTGCTTTGTATGTCCCTCTATAGTGCAGAGTTTTATGACTTCAAGTCTGAAATATTATAAATACTGTGATTTTAATATTCTTGATTCCTTAGCTACAAATGTTTTCAGAGTACTTTTTCTTTTCATTACAGAACAAGTTTGATGGGAATCTTCTAGATGCTTAGTCATAGCTCAGGCAACTTAGTTTAGCTTAGAAATAAAGAAATACAGATATATCCAGATTAAGAAGAGGCATAGCAGGGGATTTAGCTCAGTGGTTCGGTGGCCTGCCTTGCAAGGGCAAGGACCCGAGTTCAGTCCCCGGTACCAAAAAAAAAACAACCCCCCCCAAAAAAAAAAAAAAAAAAGAGGCATAGAGTTCAATTTTTTAGGCACCAAAACTTGGTGAAAACAAGCTTTAATCTCAGAGGACACTGGACAGATTCTAGAATCTTTACCGTACTCAAGCAGAAGCTCTGTTAATGCCTCATGCTGTGAACAGGCACAGTCTGACAACACGGGCCTAGAATTTCAAGGGTTCTTGTGTTACTGCTTCATTTTGTAAATTAGGAAGCTGAAGAAGATTGTTAGAGTCACAGGACTCAGTGTCAGGGCTCCGCATTCTCCTAATCGCGAGACAACATTGTAAGGATTAATGAGGTAGCGCTCTGATAGGTGCTACATCCCTCATGGGTACCATGAGGGGTTGGTTGGTATTTAACATCATTTCCATCTCTAAAGAGGTCTACAAGTACAGCGCTGTATACGAGCATGATGCCTTTATTTTTCCTGTGAATTTGAACTCATCTCCTTGAATTCAACCCATGAAGTGGGCTGCTGCTTCTTGCTTCCGGTTGGAGTGGGCACTGCTGATCTGAGCCCCTCTAATCGCTCTGATGTGCAGCTTGTGCTTCTCTTACTGTGGATGTCTGCTTTCGTTCCAGTGAGTTTTTGATGTTGGACATTGCGCTTCATTTTTATTTTTAACAGCAAAGCCTAACATGGCATCTTATTGGAATCAAATCAAAGTAAAGATTTATTAAATGGAAGAAAAAGCAAAGATTATTTCAGCTCCCTAAGGATGCTGGTGATGATGAGTTATCATGTAGACAGAAGTGGTCAGTGTGTGTTAGGTTATCGTGATTAAATGTAGGAAAACCTCGAGTTATTATGGGTTCTTTCTTTTCTTTTCTTTTCTTTTTTTGGTATTGTGGATCAAACTCGGTCCCTTGTGCTTGCGAGGCAGGCGGTGATGCCACTGAGTTAAATCCCTGGCTCACTTATTATGGTTTCATACCCTGGATTAGAAAAGTTTGTGTTTAAAATCAGTTATTATATGGATCAACTGTTTGTACCTGGGGGCAAATGGAGAACCATTAAGAGAGGGGTGCATGATGAAAGACAGCAAGAGAGAAAGGGGAGGTTGAGCCCAGGGTTGTGTTGTTTGTATCAACTAAATCCGTGGTCTTTGTTGCAGTGAGTGTTACGGTGATTATTTGTCATCAAATTACCACTTGTGTTTTATGTGGATTTCACTGAAATATTTTATGGGCATCGTGGAAGCCTGTCTAGTCTTGAAAACATATTGATTAAAGACCTGAATAGTACATATTTTAATCAGTTTGTTAATAAACAGGAAAATAAAACATGCCTATCTGACTTGATTGCATTTCAAGATATTCTGTTAAAGACGTTTAAAAGTATCTATAAATGAATGCTACCAGATAAAGGAGTTGAAAGAACTCAAGGTGGAAAGTTATGAAGTGTTAAGAATAGTTTTCTAGTGTTTGAATAGATAATAGCCAGTGTGTAACAGGATTCAATACAGACTGTAGAGTTGGATTTTCACTGACTGTAAAAATAATTTATTAGAATATAGACCACACGGTAGCACCCAGGAAGGTAATTTTCAAAGTGTCAGTAGTGTTTGGCCAGGGTGACCTTGATGGCCCCGTGCAACGCAAAGATTCTGTAAGTGGATGAAACTCAGTAATGAGGAATGGGCTAATGACACACTGTCATGCCCTCTATTGTAAAAATGCATCCTTTAAATGTCAATATGCTATTTGTTTTCAATTCCTCCAACTTTTATCATAAAAAATGTTCACGTTGCCATTTCTCATTCAAGCATCTAATGATAGACTGTGACCTTTTTCTGGGGGAGCAAAGGAGGGAGGCTGAGTCTGTCTGAATGCATGTTAGAAAGAAGCAATGCAAATAGAGGTTTCCATTCCCCAGAGGCGGCTAAATGACCTCCTACGAATGTAACCAGCTGGTCTCCGGAGGATAATTAAATTGCAGGTGGGGAAAATACCTATGATTTATTTTTAGTAGAACAGGTTGGAGGAAATAAAATGCACCTGACCTTTAAAGTTTTACTTTTAGAGGGGAATTATTAGTAAAGTCAGGTTGACTTTATATTTTCAGCATGTGACAAGAAATTTCAACCAACTAACATCCCTGTTTGCTCAGACAGCGTCTTCAGGGCAAATTACAGATGTGTAATTGTGACACTATACAGCTGAAATTGCAATGAAAATTTACAACAAAAGGCATAGAGATTATGTCTCATTTGTGAAGAAGTAGCCTTAAAATTTGTAATTGTGTGTGTGTATATTGGCCAATAGTATGAGGAAGCTGATTAGGAAGGGGCCATCTTTCCAAACTTGGCAAATGGCTGGCAGAGAGCGGTCTTCATGTGAATTCATTCTTCCGTCTCTTCTTTGAAGTAATTTGAGTAAACTTGTGTTAACGGAGTTTTGCATACTTTTGTCCGTCTCTCAAAGGGTTCAGACATTCCATGTCTATACTCGATGTCTTGGCATTTTCTTCTCCTTTTTAGAAGCTAGATAGGACAATAATGTTAGTGTACCAGCCGGCTCCAGCTCATCCAATATGAAATCTTTATTACTTTTTTCCTTACTTGTGTGGGAAGATGTAGTGTAAATTTGGAAGCAAGTTATTATTTTTACAAAATCCATTAAACTTTTTCATAGGTTGCCCAGGGGACTTGAGGAGGGGAATTTGGAAGACAGGTGCTGATGGCTGAAGGAAACGTCTCATAGGTGGCCGCTTGCAGAAGATTTTTTAGTGTGGATGACTGCGTTGCAAGCTACAGGTTCCAAACTCAGATATGGGTGTTGGGAAAGGGAACAGTGATTTTGCTTTCTAGAAAAATCTAAAACTATTCAGATATATTTAGTATAGGAAAGATTAGAAAACTAAACATTGTTCATTTTGAGTTCAAGAATGACGTGGCATGTGAAAGTCCTTTGGGGAACCTAAGTAACCCAGATAATTACTGTACAATGTAAAGGTAGAAGAAAGCTAGGAAAATACCAATTTAATGTTTTTAAAATAAGAGATAGCAGGAATGAGTGAGAACTAAAGTTTAATGTTTATAGTTGGTCCCAACTCCAGTCCATGTAACACATTAGTGATCTGAGGATGGCGTCAGGGGAACAGGAAGGCTTTGTGATGGCCACCTCACCCCCCCCCATTTATTGTCCAAATGTTTCTCATAGGAAAACATTGAAATTGTCATAAATACGCTAGAAATGTCAAAAATATGCCAAATCATTTGTACACATTGTGAACCAGGGTCCTAGCTCAAAAAAATTACACATTACACTTCAAAAATTACGAATTTTCCATGCAGTTAGTAGAAAGATCCCTCTACCCCACTTATCTGTGCTGTCTCTTTCCCATTCTTTTTTTTTTTTTTTTTTTTTTTTTTCTTTCCTCATGTCGCATCTGGGTTCTCCTAAGTGTGAACGTTCAGACTCGGCTCCTGCCGTTGCTGCTTGTGATACTGCTGCTTCAGTTTCTTCAAGTTGCCTCACACTTCCTGGGTGATAAGTATGGGCCACTGTCTTCACATGAGTGTCAGTTCTCTGACTCACAAAAGCCCCACGGAGCCTGCAGTTTCACTACCCTTTCAGAAACAAGGACCGAGGCGTAGAGGAATGTGAACCAGGCAACTCACACATATGTACTGTATGTATGCATAACATTTTTTTTTTCTCATTGAGTTTATTGGTACTTTTTAGGCATACAGTACAGTTACATTCATCATTGGGATCTTGTACCTTTACATGACAGGTCTTGGTTCTCATTTTTTCCCCATACCCTGTCCTCCCTTAACCCATGCCACCATTCCCTATTTACAAAGATAAGATCCAAATTGCATAACATTTCTTTATCCACTTGATAGGCCACTTTCAACATTTAGTGATTATAAATTGTGCCGCTATAAACATGGCAATGCATATATCAGTGTGATACGATGTCCTTAACTGTCTTGGGAAGACACCCAGAAGAGATATAGCTGGGCTGAATGGAATTTCCATCTTTAGCTCTGAGTCTGGCTGTCATGTAAAAACGCTTTAATATTTTCCTATGCTCTCCTAACTCCCAGGATAACCCTGTAGATAGGCATAGGCTCTTAGTAATTATTAATGAAACAACTATGTCTACTGTTGGGTGAAAACTTTGGGGCACACAAATTAGCACATTCTTCTGGCATAAAGTGGGAGAAGAAGGGACAAGAACACAAGTTAATAACAAAGGCTATTGTTATTGCCGAATGTCTACTCTTCACAAAGGACTTTGTTGTGTGACGTCCAGACCTCTGTCATTTTCAAGTATTCATCTTCAACCTGCTTATGCTTTCTCTGGCTTGGCTTTTTTGTTTTTAAGTTTGCTGTCTAGCATTGAATTGAGACTCTATTTATTAAACACACAATGACAATATAGGAATTTTAGTAGACTAATAGGTAATGCTCCTTTTGCCCTCACTTCTGTTCAGAACCAATTTATATAGACACAAAGGTCTGATAATGGAGGAGAAAAATACTGTTCTGTAATAAGTATGAAGTTATTTGGAGATTGTGACTGAGGTCAACCAAGTTTGCTAATACATGCTTTTCTTCTCCAATGCTCTTTATAGCCGTAGGAAGGTGCAGACCATAGAGCCAACTCCCGCTTACTGCATGGTAGAGAAGATCATATGTACACTCTATTCCATATGTAAATCTTAAAATCATCTTGAAGAGCTGAGCATGGTTAGTTTATTCTACTCATGTCATTCTAGAGGAGTGGCCATGATACAGGAAATAATACCACAGAGGAAATATTAAATGTCATATCTCCCAACCAGTTAGCTGTCTGATACATCAAGCTCATGTTCTCTGAAAATCAAAGAATAAATTCTAGGAACATTGGAGGTTAAGAGTGGGAAGATATTTATTGATAGAATAGCTCCTGAGAGTCAGGAAGGGACCCAAGTGGGTAGCCCTGGACCCCATTCTATGGAGGAGTTTTATAAAGCAGAACCCATGTGAGTGCAATATGGGCCACAGCCATGGTCAATTGATAAGGTTACAAGTATAGTCACTTAGGTAATTGTGGTCCAATTGGGAAATAGATCCTGTAACAGCATGGATGGAAAGAAAAAAGACTTCTAGGAAATGGTGGGCTCAGAAGTCTCTGATCACCTATTGGGGTGGCTAATGCCTAACCTAGACTTCATTAGGCCTAGTGTTTATCCTTTGAGGAAGTATATAGCCCTGGTCATCTTGTCTTTATCTCGAGGCCTGGTCTCCAAAAGATATGTCTCCAACTGTAGCTGTGATGCATTTCACCTTTGTCCCGACTCTCTTGAGGACCTCACCCTATCTGGCTACCTATAATATTTCTACCTAACTCAGTCACCTATAATATTTGGAGTGGGAAGGAATGCCTGGAGTGTCACTCTAGTGATGGTCCCCCATATGGAAACATGGTGAACATGGACAAAGGTTCCCTCAGCCTGAATAAAAATGTGGTTAAAAGGTCTTAGGCAAATGGAAAACCACCTACACTTCTAATACAGAGCACTTAGTTTGATAATACTGGCCCAAGTGTGTGCCAGAGACAGATTCCTAGAGGTGGCACCAGCAGACCTCTTGAAGAAGTAAGAATTTTCCAGGTAAAATGGGAGGGGGGTTGAAAGATGTTCTGGTAGAGAAACAACACACACACACACACACACACACACACACACACGAGTTCTGTGGTTTGATGTGTTTGGAGAACTACGGTGTTTTGATGTTATCAGAGTGAACTGTTAAAGGTGAGACGATACACAATATGAGGCTGGATGGGAGACATAGTTCTTTGACTTCCTTCCCTCTGCTGCTACTGAGGGTGGCTGGAATTGGGGACTTAAAATTTACCCCTTGTAGAGAGCAGAAGTGCATGAGGGCGGGGAAGGTAATTTCTGATGTTCTCAAACCAAGTAGGATAACCATGGTTGACAACCATTAGTTCTATATATATCCACATAGCTAAGATAGAGGATTTGAAGTGTTTCCAACAGAGAGAAACGATGAATATCCAAGGTGAAAGATTTGCCTATTACCTCGATCTGATCATTATTCATTGTACACATGTATTGAAATACACTCTACCTCATAAATGTGTACAATTTTATGTGTCAATTAAACATTTTCAAAGACAGTAACAATTTCTTTCTCCCTTGTTTGCCCCTTAATCGAACCTCACACTTGCTGCTGGAGAGATTGTAAAGGCACTTTGGCTTAACAGGTAGGCTGAGTAGATTCTTTCTCTGTTGATTTCAGTCACAAGTGTCTGAGACTTCTTGTAATCCCATGCCTGCCTTGTACTTCCAGGAAAATCAGATACAATTCTAGAAAAGGTTGAAAATGGAAATCAGTCCATAGTTTAGGAAAATGATTAGCTTTTTTCTCATTTAGGCTCAATTTTTATATTTGTATGGTAGTTGGAAAATTGCCATTGTTTTGACAAGTCGCAGTGGTCACAAACCCTGGGCCAAGGCAATACGGCCGGCTGTTTATCGTCACTGCCACACAGATAACTTGATAAGTTCACCCGTTAGGTGGGTGCTGACATTATAGCCTTTCAGAAACCAAGCGAGGCTGACCTCTGAGGAAGGCGTGGTAGCTTACTTCCTCTCTTAAGGATGCTGATAGAATAATATCCTGCTCTTGGAGGGGTTCCTTCATCACCAAGCATATCAGATGATGTGGCCTGCTTAGCATTTCAAACTTACACAAATCGAATGCATCAAGGACTTGGAGAACACATCCGCCTTTCGATTTTGTAGTTTTGTTTGGCACATTAAAATTTTCTCTGCCGGAGTAGCTGAAAGTTATGTTTTTCATCTGGATTCATCATGCGGACATTTTTTTAAAAAATGAAGAGTCATTCTTGATAGTCACTTGTATTTATATAGTGGGCAGTAGTTTATAAAATATTCTGTCTTTTTTGTTTTGTTTTTGGTACCAGGGAGCCAACTGGGGACCTTGCACTTGTGAGGCAGGCAGCAGAACCACTAAGCTAAATCCCTGGCCCTAAAATATTATAATATCTACATTACAAAACATGTTGACAAAATGTATAAAGTGTTTCTGCATTTGGTCACTTATCTTGGGAACAAATCACTAAGATAGGGCAATCATTATTTTCTCCATTTTACCACATTGGAAACTGAGGCTTAGAAAAATTGAGTTGTATCTCATGTGCCACTGCTGTCTGATAGAAACATAATGTGAACTGTATCTATGATTTTAAATTTTCTAGTTGTCATATTGAACAAAATATAAAGGTGTAATTTATTTTTAAGATATATTATTTAATGTAATATATCAAGTGTCATAAATTTTGCTTGTAATCGACTTAAAAATTATTGAGACATTTTATATCATTTTATCCCTAAGACTTCAAAATCTGGCTTTCTAGCATAAGAATGAAGGTGCACATCCAATAATCTCAATTTATTGTGAAATGCTTCTGTGAGTGCTTTTGTGTAAGGAAAACATTACAAATGAAACTGAGTACATGTAACCCTTCCTGGTATCCTTCTTTGCTTTAGTCCTGCTGTTTTCCATCCATGTGTGCCAACATTTCATTCCTACCAATTGTTTAGTGTGAGTGGAATGGGTGAGATGTTTTTATTGACTAAATGAAAGACAGGCCTTCATGAGAGTCATCGTCTGCTCTCCTGAAATAGAAACTACATTTTCCAGGTACCTAGGAGGAAAAATCTCCTCTCTCTAGCCAGCTGCTGCAGAATTTTTTTTCTTCTGTAATGGTTTAAAGGTTTGAAAGTCTTTTTTTTCCGTAGGAGTGGGAAACACATATAATCCATGCTTAAATCTAGGAGGCTACACTTTTCCCCAAAACCAAACAACAAAATCCCAAATACTTTTGTAGAAAGTAACTTCCAGGGAGAGAGTCTATAGAATTTCCAGATAAAACAAGAGCTGCCTTATGTTGTAGTCTTTGCAAATGAGGCTCTGAGCTCCTCTGCCTCCGAGCCTTTACCCGAGGTGTGCTCTGTGCTGTCCTCTGACATCTGCAGTCACCGGCTAAAGCTCACCCATCTTGTATGCGCCTGGGGTCTTTCATGAAACTGCTAATTCCTCTCATTAGAATTAACCTTTCTTTCTCCTGGGCTTCCATAATGGTCTGTTTGCAATTCTATTATGAAAACTAATTGCATTGTCTTCTGTGTTATATTAACTCGAATCAAATGCAATTACTGTGTGTGTGTGTGTGTGGCTAGATGAAAACATTTGCTTTTGTTCACTCCAACCTATGCCGATTAATGTGTAGGATTCCGAATGCACACACACAAACATCTGCAAGGCCAGGTCTGGGTCTGGTTAATTTGGGATCTCCTGCAGTAGCCTGTGGGACTCCATGTTTTGAGTCTTTTAGAATTCTCTTGGAAGACCGTCATTAGCTATTTCCTTAAAGTTCAGCCCGCTTCTCCTGAATGGGCCGGTGTGTCTGCTGGGAGAAAACTCAGACAGCCAACCTTCTCCTCAGTAGGAGATGCCCACTGTTATTTGGTTTGGTCCCCTGATGAGGATGGATTAGAAATGATGAACCCAGAAGCCTGAGCACTGGTGGAATAGTATGGAGAAACATAATGCCCTCTTTCTATTGTTTTGGAAGTCACATTTGGAAAAAGACAGGAAAGTAGTCTTTTTTTTGTGTTAAAAGAGCAGGATAGGAGGAGATCAGAAGGAGCCAGGGGAACAATTAATGTCTTGAATCTAGGTGGACTATTTTGGTAGTATAATGGGTCCCATTTGATCATGGGGTTGAAAGATAAATGAGGTGTCTGCTAATTTGAGACATTTTGCCGTGGATGGAGGTGGTGGTGGTGGTGGGGGTAAACTGCTCTGTCGGTGCGCCCCAGGGAGCACACCTCCTGCCATTCACGCCAGTGCAGCCCTCTTCCTCATGCTGAGCTCAGCTGTGTGGCTCGCTCTGGCCAGTGGTACATTGGCAAGTGTGGCAGAGTGAGCGTGTCATCTCGGAACACTCCCTCTTTGTTAGAGGGAAGCGTAGGCTACGCTCCTCAATGGCGACAGGCTCCCAGACGAGGCTGAGCTCCCCGGGGAATGAAGCCACCTGATGATTTCAGCCTTACTGTCCAGAACAGCAAGACAACCCAGTTCAGCTCAGAATGTTGAAAATGATAAATGACTGCTATTGGCCACTGTGTTTGGGGGTGGTTCATTGAGAACAGCAGGACATAACGGAAATGCTGAATTACATAGTCTCTGTGAGTCTCACCAACTCTTCTGTTCTCTACTTGTAAAGAGCAGGGCAAAGAATCTGATTACCTGAAAGGGCATGTGATTGCAAGCCATCCTCTGAGATGCTGCGGTTCATTCCTCCACCTTTAGGAAATGCATATGTAGACTGTCTCTGTTTAGTGTCTGTCCAGAGAGACATACATTTCTCCTGCAATGGTTACACCTTGTGATTCACACCCACTGGCTAATCCTGACTGGTGAATAGCATGGATCTAGAAATAGTATCCTGGCTCCCAGTTGAGAAGAGACCTCAGGACCCAAAGTCTCTCACAAATTTTGCATTTCTGAATGTTCAGTCCATGCTAAACACAATTTGCTCAACACCAGTTTGGTACACGGCTTACTTTCCTATTAAGGTTTCTATAGCCACTTGGTAGGAGAAAAAGTCAAATTAAAGGGTGAAAAGCAAAAATCAGTGTTTTTTTTTTTAATCTGACCAGGTTTTATATTTGCAATTTCCTTAGGATTATTGTCTGGGTTTCTTTTCTAGTGAACTCCTGATGATCTGTTTCTTTTTGTCCTTTCCACTGATGCATCAGATTAGCAGTGTAAGGTGGAGGCACATATCTTCCTGGATGTGTTGGATTTAGTTTGCATGTTGGCAAATTCATCGATAAAGCAGCAACCTGATCTCAGCTTGGCCTTCAGGAAAATTTCTGTGATGTTGGTATATAAAACCATAATAAAGGCAAAATCAATACTCTACCACTTCTCTGTATAATGTATCTTCACTTATGTATTTTGGGGGCCGTAGAGAGAAGACGCTTGCTTTGGATATGAACTGTGTGCTTAAAGTTGGGCAATTAATACTTTCCTATTTTTTTTCCTTAAAAGCTTTACATACAAAATGGCTTTAAAAATACTCATATGAACAGTAGTAACTGTGTTCAGTTAACTCCCTGCCATGTAGTTAAAACATGGAGTTCAGCCCCACTGACAAGCTGGTGCCACTGTTTCTTGACTGTCATCTGGACCCGGGTCCCTTACCACACATGTGCAGCACCTGTCATCCAAAGGGAAACAGAGTGAGAGGCCAGGGCTGTCCCGGGACATGATCATCACTGCTTCTGGATAAGTTCTGCAGGATGAAGGCCCTGTTGCCAGTTTGAGGGGCACAACACCAGACACTTGGGAAAAGCACATTCTGACACATTTCTTGAAGTATAAGGGGAGGATGAGAATAGGAAGCTGGCTCTTTTCCTCACATGCTCATCAAGGGCAGTGGTGACGTTGTTCCCTGTGGCCAGTGTTGACATCAAGAGCCCCTGAGGGGTGAACACCGGCATTTCCCACTCTTTCATAAGCCCACCTCCTGCGACCACAATGAGGACCCCATCACCAGTAATGAAGACCACAGTCCTAATTTTCTTTGTCCAACCTCCTTTCCCACTGACAGAGAACTCCCACTTGTGGCCACCCCATTTCCGGGTAGAGAAGACAAAGATATGGAGCTTTGTGAGTCCTTTTAGGGAGGAGAACTTCATGGCATAGAAGCCACTGCCATCATTATAGAAATGGCCAAAATGTGAACACTGTGTTGTGAGATGTGAGATGTCAGGTTCTTTGCCATCGCAAATTAAGCAGCAGTTGATCAGCCTAAGGGGAGATGTGCTGCTTTAAATGCAGTGTTTGATGAGGGAGCACAAAGGAGTATTAAAAATGACTTAAAAAGAACAAAATAGCTAATTAGTTCAAGTGCTTACTGTCTTCCTGACACTTTTATTAATGTGTTCTCCTAGTAAACCTTTACAGTAGATCCTGCTTTTATCCACATTAATAACTGAGGCAGTGAAGGAGGAAGGAAACCATGGCCTAGGGCACCATGGCAGATCAAAGATGCCCACAGATTTTTGGGTGATCTCCCCTCTGAGAGGTGTTCTATCCCCTTGGACATGGTAGGATGTTGTCTGCACTGACGGAAGGTGGCCGAAGTGTCACTTTGCCACTTTGGGACCCGGACTTTCAAAGTTTTACAACTTCTGCCTGCTGTGGCTGGGAGCACTTGACGCTGGAGGCCAGAGTCATGAGGCAGTCAAAGGGAGACTCCACGTGTAGAGTTTGATGTGGATGAGCCTTGTTGCCATAGCAATGGCTCCTGGTCGTTAGAGTTTGTTAACTGAGAGCCAAGCATGGTGGTGCACAGATGAGCCTTTTTCTGCCCTGCCTTGTCAGAATTCCCGACTCAAGACTCAGGCACAGAAAGAATGATTATTGTGTTAAGCCTCAGAGGGTTGTGTAATTTGTGATGCCCAATGTATAAGCAGAAGAGTCACACAGCTGTTACTGAACATGGAGGATTGAGCCTGAGTATTCAGACTGTGGGGTGCTGGTGCCCAACTAGTGGTCTGTGTGATGCATCTGCAAGTTACCCAGAGTGCCCTGCCATCTTAGTACAGACGGGAACTTGCTGCCTCTGCCATACATCACACATCGTGCACACAGGCCCCTTTGCCGGCTTGGTCCTCCTGGGAATCCCCTCTTGCCACCTGCCATGCTGTACCCTGTGTCCTCCCACCCTCCCACCAGAAAGGCTACCACACATGGGGAGAAATTGTTACCACAACCCCATACCTAGAACAGTCCCCAACATGGAGACATGCTAAATATTTTCAAGGGAGTGAATAGATTCATTTTAAGGTGAATAAAATGGATAATGCCTTTTGCTTTAGCCACTTGAGGCATTCTGTGTAGCTATGCTGGTTTACTCTGAGGGAGAAGAAAGAAAGGTCAGAGAGAAAGTGTACTGGGAATAAAATAGATGATTTATGAAAGTCATAAGACAATTTCCCGAGTTTAACCTAGGCAGGGAGAAGTCAGAATGGCAAATGATTAAAAAAATCCAATTGTGACGCTCTGCATGTTATTGAAGATAATATTTTTTCTGGCTGCAAATCTGATAGTGAAATCGGAAGTGAGGATGTATGGGGGAACACGATCCCTCAGAAGCGAGCTCCTCCCTCGGGGAGGCAGCTCAAACATGGCCCAATATAGCTTGGAAGAATTTGAGTAATGATCAGTTGGCCTCCAAGAGTTACAGTGGCTGAAATAATTAAATAGGCCAACATAAGTCAAGCAAGAAAAATTGTTTTGTTGAATAGAAGAAAAAGAAGATCACTAGACCTTTCCAGGAACCCTGGAGCAAAGATTTCTAGAATCTGCTGAGGTATTAAGGAAATAAATCTACTCAATAGTTAGGTACAATATATAGTTATCTGGTTGAGTGTCACATGAAATGAGGTTATGTCATACCACCCAAAGATATTTTAAAGGTGACTTAGCGGAAATGAACCGTTCAACAAAGAGATTAGGAGAAATTGGGAAATTCCTCAAAATATAGCCTTTGTTAGTCACGTGTTTCCTGTCTGCCTGTGGTCTTTCTGGAAGATTTGAGTCTAGATGATGTAATAGATTTAAATCCTTTCATGAATGATATAAAGAATGAAGGTGATGTCACTGAGAAAGTGTCAGCTTCTAAAGCTATCGAGGAGGCTGAAGTTAGACCAAGACTAATTCTGGGCCAGTAGGTGTGCTACAGCAAGCACAGGGAAACCGTTCTCCATATGTAGGTGAGCATGACACTCCCTCAGGAAATTCGAACAGTTCTCTGTGGGTACATAACTTGCGTTGCATGATGTGAATTTTAGAATTGTTTCCAAAAGTAGGCACATAAAATCAAAACTGTAGCTTTAGTCTAAAATAAAGGGAAGAATCATTTCCTCTCAACACAAATAGCTCGTACAAATATTTCTGAGCTAAGGGAAGTGTTTGCTTAGCAAGTCCAAAGGTTGTGGTTATTTTTACTTAATTTAGTTTTTTTCCAATTACATAAGTTGTGTCAGATATTATGATGTCATTCATAGAATATAGGTCATATGAAACACTATGTTTCATTCATTTTGTGGTCTGGGTAAGTTTTGGTGTCATTCAGCTGGGCAAAGAATCGGGAACCGATTTCCCAGAAGGCCACTTCAGCCACGTGTATTTACTGCCATCAGAATATCTTAACAATCCTGATGATGATCTCCTTCACTTATTTCATTTGTTTTGTTTAATTTACAATTGACAAAGGCCCATCTTAAAAAATGAAGATAATGAAATCCTAACATAATTTTCATGCATATATTTCCATGAATCTTCCCACTATTTTATCTGGAGAAAACTGGCAAATGAAGTGAAGTGACTTTTTCATAATCTTATATTCATATTCTTTACTTATTTAAAGCTGCCACCATCCAAAGAAAGCAAAAAGGCAACTGAAATAGGTATTTGTTGCATTTGTAGTTCTAGTACGAGCAAGCAAAGCTCCATTCATTGTGGATATTACTTTGTAATCCATTAATTGCTACATCTTTTGTGGCTGGGTATTATTAATAGTATAATAATCACTGAGCTTGATTCCAGATGCTAGCTGGCTTTATTGGAATTAAGCCATTTGACCCTGATATCCCATGACACTCATTTCAGAGATGAGAAAGTAGTCATGGAGATGGTAGGGAGTTTACCGAGGTCAGGAGTTCCTGAGAGACAGAGCTGGAGCATGCACATAGGTGGTCTGACTTCCAGGCATGCTCATAGTGATCCAGCTACCCTGCTTCTCAAACTATCTGGCATGTGGTCATTTGGCCTTTGGCCTATTGGTCCTTTCTGTAGGCTTTGTCTATTGATGTTGAAATAGGAACAGTGTGCCTATGTAAAGGTGAGGACATTTTCCTCCTGTTAGGCTCTTGATGTAAACACCACCAGAACTGAAGTTTTGTAGCTGGCTTGGAGGTGACTTGTAAGACATGGATTTCTTTAGGTGAAGACCAGCTGGGCAGTGGAGTGGAAATGAGTGAGTGAAGATGCCTTAGCCATAGCAGCTGGTCATAAAGGAAGTGCTTGGAAAAGTCCTTAGGTGACTGTTCCCTGTAAGGGAAAGAAGATTAGCTAGACCTATTCTGACTGAAGCCCATGTTGCTCTATGAAGTGCTATGAAATAGAATATATTCTGTTCCACAGCTGGGGAAATTGAAGAATAGAATTGGCTTTTAAAGGGTTAAGGGAAATCAAAGGCTAAACCAGATGGAGAAACAAAAATGTAAAGTTATATAAAATTGGATGTGGAGAGGCTAGATTAGGGGCCCAGTCATATCATTTTATAGAGGGGAAAATGAGCTCAGTGGTTTTATAAGTTTGTTCATTCGTTCGTTCCTTTCTTTCTTTTTGTGTTTACGTATTTGCATATCTATGTATACTTTACCTTGTTCTACAAAACCTACAAAAACAAGTATAGCACATTAAGACTTCTGTGAGGGAATTATGGTGAGGAGACAAAGGTCAGGATAATAAGTTAATTTTTGATGAAGTTAGGATACCAAATTCATGCTATGAATTTTCAAACATTCTGAGGGGACCATAAATTTGGTTTTCAGATTTCTGGCAGCTGACATTAAGATGTAAACAGGGGCCATAGTGTCCATGAGATTAAAAAAACCAACTTTTCAGAATATATAGAATTACTCCTGGCTCTGAATCATGTCAAAATTTATACCGAGAACTTCACTGAGATGGACTGTTAATCAAATGAACAACACACTCAGCATATAAATACCACAGACTTCACAGCACTTATTCCATGCAGGCTATTGGCAGAATAATCCAGCACCATTTAATAGAAGAATTATATAAGGGCCAAAGACACCGTCCAAATGGGAGAGTACCTCTTGATCCTCTTAAGGGTGAATTTCCAAATTTTAGAGAAGTGAATAGGTAATTTACATTTCAGATAATTCAATAAAATACTCTTTGCTGCTTTCATCCAAGGTTTTAGTGTGAAGTGTTGCTGAATTTGAGAGCGACCAATGGGTGAGACAGGAGGATTTATTTAGGTATATATAGCAGTTCTGTGGACTTGTGTCCAAAGACTGAGCCCAGGACAAAGGAAGAGCTCTAGTTTAATACATGTCATTGAGGAGGGTTGGTCTACCTAATGGCAGGAAACTTGTGGACAGAAGCAGAACAAAGGCAGTTAGTAAAGCTGCAGGAATTTTGTAACAGTATATCTTGGTGGCCTTGGTCTGGTAAAAACAGATCTTATGGGAGCAGGAGGTTGTGAAAGTTACAAATTTTATCTGTAATAGAACAGAAAGCAACAACTGTGGAGAGGGGGAAGTCTAAGGGAGAATTGCTTGGGTTGGGAAACTTGTTTTTCTTTTTAAAGTCCGGCTTCATACATGGCAGTGATTTTGACATTATCTTCCTCAATGAATGCCTGAGGGATGTAGACAATCTGTTTCTTACTAAATGTGCATCATATACCCTTAAGTAATGGTAATTCTTTGATATAAGGCAAGATTTGCCATACCCTGCAGGAGCTCTTGTATCCATTGCTTACATCGTCCCCTGTCCAATAATTATTCCTTATCTTTTTCTTTTTTTCCTTATCTTTTTCCTAATGTATTTTTCCATCTAGAGTTATGAATCTGCATGTGTTAGAGTAGGAGGCCATTCCAACTCTACAGAATGACGGACTGTGCAAGTACTGAGGAATAAGCCAAGATTTTCCCCTAAAAATAGTTTTAAGTTTATTCTAGCACACATGAACAGATGGAAGACTGAGCCCCCAAGCATGGGCACAAGATTTTTAGTTTGGAAAAATTTCAAAGTGGGTGTGAACAAATGCCCACTATGTCCATAAAAATAAACCCCAGGAAGAGATTCATAGAACTCTAAACTTTGAGTGCTGTAACTTCCTACAGAATGCTCTAAAATAAAATGATTATGAAATCTATCCCTAATATCTGAATGAGTTGTAACCATATACAACCATGTATAAACCCATACTGGATATACCTTTGGTCACCATGTACCTGGGTACGTGCATAAGCCTGGACAAAGCCTCTTATCCTGGAATGATTGGTAGCAGTACCTCCTTTACTATCAAATGTATTCTGACTCTTCTAATGCCTTTCAGTTATACCTGTAATTCCAGAAGAAGTTTACCAAAAATGTTATGTTAATGGGAAGTGTTTTTCCAGAAATTTTGCTAACATGGCTACTCGTCTTGCCTTCTTCCTTTTTGGAGAACTGGAATGATTATGAAAAGTCTTTAAAATAACCCCAGTTTTTACTGTTAACCTAGAGTTAACCACCTTTAGTTTGTGTGTGTGTGTGTGTGTGTGTATCACACATTTTAAACTTTAGAGCATTTTAGTATTGTGAAGATCCATTATCTTGTAAAGATCCTGAAATTGTCCATTTCTTTCTGAAGAAGAAATTAAACTAAGTAAAGGATTTTATTGGAAAGTTTGAATTGACCTTATTAAGGTAATTCATGTTACTCCCTTAAATGACAGATACAAGTATAACTTCTGTCAGACACACAGGGAGGCATATAGTTTGGCTGATAAATGATCGTACTACCCATTTGATTTTTGTGTTTGGAGTCAGTGCCAAGTCACACAGTACTGTTAATAATGGCGACCAGTAAAATAGTGACCTGAGGAACAGTAAGCCAAGAAACCAAGACATCCAATTTATGGATGAAAGCTTGACACATATTAATTATTAAGTCATTAATTAGTAGACAGAGGATGGATCTTTAAAACAGTGAGTGGACTGTGTTCTGGGTACTACTAGGTTACAGAAAAATGTGGGGAAGAATATGGACCCACAGTTAGGAAATTTCCTTGAATGATTCCGCAATAAAGAAATCTTCCCCTAAGAGCTTCCTGTAGATTGAACTTTTAAGAAACAGCAAGCTCTTCCACATGAAGAAGTACCATCCCGATAGAATCACAGAGCAGGCTGGGTTTCACAAAGTTCAGAGCAATTGACTTCAGATTGTCCATCTGGAGCAAGTATGTGGCTTAAGGATCAACTTGGATCTGACTTTTCATAATCTTTCCTACCAAACTGATGCTTTCAGTAGCTCGTTTCACATTAAGCCCCGTTGCTACGTTTAGGGGCCAGAGGTGAGCCTTTCCACAAGGATTTATTTACCCAAGTTCTTTCAAAGCACCGAGATTTAAAATCTCCAAGACTAAGCTTGACTTCAAGTATTGTGGCCTAGTTTGTGGGTCCAGATGCTACGACACCTGTAGCTGTGGATGTGCTAAAATGAAAAGCAACACCTCGAGCTCAGCTGTTCCCACCGATGGAGAAACAATTCGAGATCACTTTGCAGAAGACCTTTGGGACTCTCCCAGCCTCAGGCAGAATTGATTAACCTCCTTTTGTGTGTTCACTCCATCTTCCTCACTTCTCCCTTCCACCGACACACCTTAAATTTTATGTGTTCATGTAGCCGTCTTCCACCAAAAGACTGAAATTCTACAGACTGCGCAGTATTTGTCTTTGCTTTTCCAGTGCCTAACAGTCTATGCTGAGTAAAAGGATCATTGTGTTGTTTTCATTTGTCCAATAATTTTTAAGTAGGAAATTTTTTGAAAGAAAAACAGTCCTCCAAAACTATGACAGACTCTGCCACTCATATTTACTGTTAGTTTTTCACATTTACTTCAGGTAATTTACAAGAAATAAAAATTGACATTTATAGCTAGGGCTCTCCTCTCATTGCCTCTCCTTACTCTTATTCTCCAGATATAAATACAGCTTAGAGCTGGTTGTGCCCCTTGTGAACCAGATTTGCTACTTTAGTCATGCCGTGCATACTCACAAACACAGTATCGTTCAAAATGTTTTCATATTTTGTGTGTGTAATATCATGTAAATCCTTGTTTTATCAATATTTTATTTTCAATATCGATCTGTGTTATAAATGAGGATCCAGTTCATTCATCCTAACTGCTGAACTCTATCATATGACTTGACCACAGCTTATTAACCATTGTCTTACCAATTTTCCCAGCTATAAACAATGAAACAATGAACATCCTGGCATCTCTAGGTATATATGTAAGGTTTTCTATAGTATATGAATATTAAAAGTCACTTCTGGATTTTAGCCTAGACCATGTATGTTTCTCTCCTGTGTGCTGTGCTAATTTACACTACTACAAGCAGTGTGTGATGATGGTGATCTGTTTGATTCACCAGCACTTCGCATCACCAGACTAAATTTTTGTTACTATGACAACTGTTAAAGATCTCATTGTTTTAGTTGGCATTTCACTGACAACTGGTGAGAATGAATGTTTTCACTTCTTTATTGTACGTTCATGACTCCATCTCTGTGAATTTACCCATTTTCTATTGGGTCATTTGTCTTTCGTTATTTTTAGATATTTATGTTATACAATTACATTTTTGGTCTGAATCCACTATCAGTAGTTACGTGAGTTGGAGAATCATTCCCAGTCTATAGTTTTTTTTTTTAACCCTAATGCTTCTTCTGTCAGATAGAGGTTCTAATGTAGTGAATTCTGTCTTTTCTTGTACTTCACGGGGTTTTTAATGACTTGATTTAGCTATCCTGTGCCACTTCAAAGCATAGTGAAACTGCATGTAATCTTCCAGAATTTCCAGAGTGCTTTCCTTTCATATATGTGTTTTTAATAACTCTGGAACTAGTTTTTAGATTGATACGAAGTAAAGTTGTAATTTTATTTTTTTCACATAGATAATTGTTTTGTCTCTGTTCTGTCTTCCTCTCATTGATAAGAAATCCATGTGGGACTCAATGGGTTTCCCTGTTGACGTCGATCCGTCTGATTTTGAGGTCTCAACTGGGTTCCATTGGTTCATGTGTATATCCTTTTCTTTGAGCCTTTCTGTTTAAATAATTTTAGCTTTTTAATGTGTTTTCTAGTAGGACAAGTCTCTTTCCCTTCTGGCCTTTAAAATTATCTTGAACATTCTTGACCTCTTATTCCTTAATATGAGCATCAGTATCATTTCAAAATCAATAAAAACCCTGCCATAGCTTGGATAATGATTGAACTAATTTTAGGAACTAATTTTGAAGGTATTATATCAAATTCTATATCTATATCTGTGGCTCATCTATCCATTTAGCTTTTTTCCCTTTACAATATTAAACATTTTTCTTTAAGGTTTTGAATATCTTTTATTAGATTTACTTGCAATTACCTTATGATACTTGTTTAATAGCACAAGTGGGAATCTTTAAAATTGTGTTTTTGAAGTGTTTCTGATATATGAGAATTTCATTAGTTTGATATACTTGTTTTTAAGAAATTGAAGTGAAATTCACATGACATAAAATTAACCATTTTAAAGTGCACAATTCAGTAGTGTCTAGTACATTAACAGTGTTGTGCAACTGCCACCTTTACAAAATTATAAAGAATTTTCATTACACCCAAAGAAAACCCTGTACTCCTCACTCAGTCACTAATCCATTCTCCTCTCCACTCGGCCCTGACAGCCCCGTTTGCTCCCCATGGGTTCACCTATCCTGGATATTCTCTACACATAGAGTCATACTTGGAACCTTTTGTGGCCGGGTTCTTTCACTTCGAATTATGTTCAGGGTTCACCCACATTGCAGTGTGGTTCATCACTTCCTTCTGTTTTTTTACGACTGGATACAATCCCTCTAAATATGCAGCGCGTTTTGCTAGCCTTTGAGCTTTTGTTGTACATTTAGGTTTCTCCCTTTTGTCTCTTATGAGTAATGCTGCATACGACTGGATACAATCCCTCTAAATATGCAGCGCGTTTTACTAGCCTTTGAGCTTTTGTTGTACATTTAGGTTTCTCCCTTTTGTCTCTTATGAGTAATGCTGCTACGAACATTTGAGTACAAGTATTTTGTTTAAGCGCCTGTTTTCAAATCTTTCTGGTATGTACCTGGAGTGCAATTCCTGTGTTACATGATAATTGCGTTTGACATTTAAATTTTTAAAAAAATTTCAATTGTATGTTAATTTTTAATCAGTGTATGTTTGCAGTACATGACTACATTCATCCAAAGAGTAGGGACATTTACATAATATATCTTAATTCCTTTTATTCCCCTTCCTCTTCCCTTCCTCCCTCTCCCTTCATTTCTAGATCCCCTTCCCATTTGCAAACGATCTCTTTTCCTGTTTCCTGTTGTTGATCTGTTATGTTGTTCCTTAAATTATTTTTATTGGAAGACACCGTGCAATATTTAAGCTTGTTTGTCAGAGTTATTTCACTTAACATTATGGTGGTTTGACTCTTTGAAGAATTGCCAAATCATTTTCTACACCAGTTACGTGATTTGACATTCCCACCAGGGAACTATGGAAGTGCTGATTTTTCCACATCCTATCAGCACTTGCTCTTTGTACTGACTATAGCAATTCTTCTAGTGGGTGTGCAGGTTATCTTGTGGTGGTTTTTACTTTCCTTTTCCTATGACTAATGTTAAGCATCTTTTCATGTTCTTGTTGGGTATCCTTGAGAAGCGTCTATTCAAGACCTGTACCCATTCTGAGTTGGGTTGTTCCACTATCTGTTTTGCATGCTAAAGCCTCGTGAGATACCTGATTTGCAAATATTTTCTTCCTTTCTGTGGATTGTTTTTTACTTTCTTAGCATCTTTTGATGCACAACTGTTTTTAATTTTAATGAACTCTAGTTCATACATATTTTTCTTTTGTTGCTTGAACATTTCGTGTCATATTTGAAAATTCATTACCACATCCAAGGTCATTAAGATTTATTGCTGTGTTTTATTCTAAGAGTTTTACAGTATTAGGTATTATGTTTAGATCTTTCTTTAGGTGTAGATTTGTGAAATTTATTTTATGAATAACTCAGTGTACTTTATCAATCTGATTATTTTCAAGTGGTAAATGCCATTTACCCATTATTTTTAGTTTTAATAACAAACTTTGTTTTTAAAAATGCCCATACCATGCATACTTTTTATATTACATACTTCTTTAGTTATATTTTCTATTTTAAGAGTATCATTAACATCATTTTTTATTTTAAGGGCAATTATTTTATAGCATTTTCTAGTTTAGTGTGTTAGGTCGACTGCTTGGTTTTGCTAATATTATTTGTTGTGTCTGCTAAGTCTTGCAGTAAGCCTTTTTCTTAAAAAGCCTGTAGGATTTGCCTTATGAATTTTTCAGCTGCAGTTATTTTTCATCAGCTCTGGAGGGTTCTTGGTTTTGGAGGTATTTCTTCAGAACAGTCTCATGTTTAATTTAGGTCCATCTATAAGAGGCTCAAGGGCTATTTTTGTAAATCAATTTCTTGATTTCAGGCTTCTCATCCCACTTAGGATGAGACATCCTAATGACTTTGATTCAGATTTAATGTGCTATTATTTTCTCCTTCAGTCTTGCCTAAAGATTGACTGCCTTGGGTAATGGGATTTTCAAAATCCCACTGAAGGTTCAGCCACTCCACAGCACTGGCTCTTGGTAGAAAGCACTGGGCTGAGCCCGTTTCACAACTTGGAGGCAGCAGTTCTCTTTTATTCATATGGTGTTAAACCCCAACTCTTTGACCCTGGAGTCTGTATCATAATCTTAGATCCTTTCCAAGCACCAGAGTTCCTTCTTATCCCTTTAAAATTCTTTTTATAAGCTAGTCTTTACTTCTAGTACTTGGTGATTTTATTTATTGAATCGAACAGATTTTTTTGAGCACCTACAATATGTCAGGTACTGTTCTAGGACTTGGGTTATATATATATGAATATGCAGGCGTAGATCTTCATCTTTATGAAGTTTAAATCCTTCAGAAAGCAAATAAAAATGAAAAACACATTATATAGAATCTCAAAAGGTGGTACATGGCATGGGAGTGGTGGGAGAACCCAGCATAAGGACTAGAAATGGTGGGTGAAGGGAGGGAAATTGGAGTGTGAAGGAAAGATTTTAAAGTGGGGTTTGAAAAAAGGTGAAATTTGAGCACAGCCATAAAGGAAGTGAAGGTGTAAGCTGCGCTAGAGAAAGAATGTTCCAGAGGGATAAAGCAGCACAGTAAAGTCTTGCGTGAAGGAGTCTGCTTCAAGCCTTCTGGGGGCAGCAGAGATGGAAGAGTGGCTTGGGCTGAATTAATAAGAGGGAGGGTCCTAGGAGAGAAGACTGAAGAGCCAAAGGGAAAGGAGCGATCATGCAAGGGAGAGGGAGCCATGGTAAAGACTTTGGAGGGAGTAGCGACATGATCTCACTCATGTTCTGAAAAGACCTCTTTGGCCTTAGGTTAACACTAGGAGGGGACAATTAAAGGGGTGTTAGAGAGAGACATGTTTAGACTAGTGCAGGAGCAGTATCGTGGCACCTCACAAGCACGGTGGACTTAGAAGTGGCAGGAATTCCCTGTCTTTTTTAGCCTGTTGTGTATATCGTGTTGGTTTTTATTATTTTCTTAAATCTAACATTTCTGTGTGATCTGATGGGGAGGCAGGTTCAAATTCAAGTTACTTCAGCTAAGCATATCCTGAAAGGGGAATCCAGTGAAATGAGTTTTAAAATGTCATCTCCTGTTTCAATATGCCTTGAACAGTTTTTTTCATGATACATGCTTAGAAATTCTGGCAGCTCAAGTGCTTTAAAGAAAGTCGGAGAACCGAATTCCTGCTGCTTGAGCCTGTGAAGTTATTGGGATGTGCTCATGGCAAATGACTGAGAAACAACAGCAGGTGGCACTGTGACAACAGGGGCGTCTTAGAGTTGACCTCTCTGGCAAAGAAATAACTATCTGGCAAAGTACACAGGCAGGGAGGTTTTCATCTCAGCCATTGCCATAATGCAGAGCTCTTGATTTCCTCTGTTTTCATCCAATAAGGAGAAAAAGCTCAGCACATTTTAAGAAGGCTTTCTTTTCTTTCATGAGGAAGTGGAGTTCTTCCACTGGAGAAAATCCACAAGGTATTTCATGGTGATGAGGGGTTTTCACGTCTTTTTCGCTCTGGGTAGAATCTGAGGAAATAAAGTGGTCTGGGCCAAGAGACCAAAACTAAGGTACCACCCAATTTGGGGGAAAAAATCTTTTAAAGTCTTCATCTTGAAAATTCATATTTGCAATCTAAAGCAGAGATAATAAAATGATTGCCATGCTCATGATCTCCACTTCCTTTCTGTTTGAGAAAGTCGTGTCCAGTTTTTGTCCCCAAACTGTACCCTGGGTAGCCTTGTATGCACGGTAATAGACGCCCCACTATTCATGGGAAGCGTGCAGCAAGCCCCCTTCACTGCGGGCATTCCGTGAACACTGCTTCGGTTACCACGGTTTCCAAGGCTTGTCCTCCACGGCCCAACTTCTGTTACTTTTTGCACTTAGAATGGGGATGGAAAGGGATCCGGGCAAGAGGCTCCTTTTCTTTTTTTTTTCCTTTTTCTTGTTTCGAGTGTCGCTTATTGCAAAGGGAAGGCAGAGAGTAGACCAGAATGATTTACGCTTCCCCCTTCTCCTACCCCAAGCTCTGATTGAGTAGGTGGGGAGTGGAAGCCACAGATTTCATTCCTAACAAATTCCTACTTTGTGCTGGTCTGGGAACCGCCTTTCACTGTCTCAAGGCAGTTGTTTTCAAACTTCACTGCACGGCCAGCCGCATGCGGCACTTTTCAAAAATCCCAAATCACTGACTGTGCCCCAGACTAATGTAATGAGCGTTCTGAGGAGGGAAACTGGAGTCTAACAGTGAAAAGCTTCCTAGGTGATTGCAAAATGGAGCCAACTTCAAGAACCCCAGCATTGTGGCTTCTAACAGGCAGATGTGCTCGACGGACTTATCTGTCATTAAATTTCATGCGCTGTGGGGCTAGTTTCCACCAAACCTGGAATTCCTTAGAAGCAACGCCTTGCTGCCTGAAATCAGAAATAAAGCACTACTGCAAAAATAAAATTCTTATCATCAAATGTTTCAGCGGAGATTTTGATGCATGTGGGTTTTACAGAGAGCAGAAATGTCTCCAGGTGTCAGTCCAAACCAAAACATTAATTATTTGAGCTAAATTTTGCACGTTGGCCTAAGGAAGGTGAAAAAAGCCATTCTTATTTTCAAAATGTCTTTTTCAGGTGTGAAACTTTATGATATGATCCAGGACCCAAAGATCAACTTTCATGAATATGTAGACTATTTTTATGGAGAGTCAAGTTAGTGTACGGGCCAAATGATTATACCCGATTTTATTTAAGCATCAATGTTGTTTCTATTTCTTTATTATCTTTGAAGTAGCAAGATTTGTTATTCAAAATGCACATTTGCCACTGGCAGACAATTGATCATAAAAGTATAATGAAAAGATATAGTTAGGTGAAACAACAGAACAGGAATTTTAAAGGCTTCTGAGCATATGTTTAGCAAGTGTGTACATTTTTGATGACACAGAACTAGGATTTTTGAGAAGGCCAGAGTTTATGTACTTGCTGTGTGTCCTATGAATAACTGAAACGTTTTAATGCTGAGTTTCTTTCATCTCCTAATTAGGGCTAATGACATCTACTTGTGGGGATTACTTTGAGGATGCAGTGAGATAATTATATAAAAATATTTGCTAAAAGGCAAAGTACTAAAAAAAATACAACTGTGCCAGGTTCAAAATAATCACCCTTAGTAGGAGGAGGATTGTTTATTTTTCAGTAAAGCTAATAAATTTCATGGATGGCAAGACTTTTGAGGGTAGGGCTTATGTTTTGTTTATATTTATGTCCTCACTAGATAAGACAAAGCTTGGGACATGGAACAGTTCAACCAGTGATTGCTGAATAGGTTATCAGCTAATCTCCATTAGGACCAGTAGCACAGTTTCATGTGAAAACAGACTGGTAAGCTGGAAAACAGAACTTTCTTTGTATCTCCATACAACTTGTCTCTGGGGATTAGAGCTCTAAATTTCCCTCATTAGTTCCAGAATCCAACCTCCTCGATTAAAGGGCTCAGATACAGCTTTATACATACGTAGCACTGTGTCTTTTCCTTTCACTCTTTGAACACTTCTAATTTAAGGGCCCAAAAACCAGTTGAGAAAAAAAAATCATTTCATAGTATCAGAAGGATTTGCAATTGATGCATTTTATTCTTCCCATGGCCTAAATAGTTTTGTAGCAAATGAGGTCATTGGGTGCTACATTATAATCCTGTTAGACCGTGCAATTGAGGATCTGCACAAAATGAAGTTAATAGTTCCAAAAACAATTAATTCTTTTTAAGCCTCTCATTTTCTCTGGCACCTGGAACTATAGATGCCCAGGGTCCTTATCCCCTTGGGTATTTATTTTTGTTTTGATGCTAAAAGTTTATTGCCAGGGGGACAGAAGACCTACCTATTTGGTTCAGCTATGTCTGAGCACCTAAAGAGATGGGTGGGCTTGGTTGGCAGGGTGATTTATCAAATTGGCAATGAAGAGTCTGGTTCTTAATTAGTCACCAATCTATTAAGTTGAGATGAAGAAATCTTAGGACATAAGTCATCCTACAGGAAGAGAATTGAAGGAGTATAAATTCAGTCTCAGTGTCATTTATTGGTCAGCTGAGGGAATGGGAAAATCCATGATCAGGTTTCCTGGTTGAGACCTGACATCTTGTTCCCGATTCCTATGTTGAAATCTTGACCTGTAATGACTGTGCTTGGAGAGAAGGTGTTAGAGGACATAACTGAGGTTAAACAAGTTGAGAAGGGTGGGCTTGCAGTCTGCAAAGATCAGTGTCTAAGGAGAGGATGAGACCTCAGAACTGTATCTCTCTCTGCTCACACACATAGAAGCCTGGGAAGGTGCAGCAGAGTGGCACAGTCTGAAAACTGAGAGGAGAAGCCTTCCCTGGAAACAGCCTGCTGATACCTGGATCTCAGACTTCTGCTCTCCAGAAGCCAGAGAAAATAAATTTCTACTGTTTGTACCACCTGGTCTGGGGCCTTTTCTATGGCAGCCCTAGTAGTCACATGGTTTTGTGATTGAATCCTAGAGAAAAAGAAGTTGCTGGAGTGAGAGAGAGAGAGAGAGAGAGAGAGAGACTGACTGACTGACTGACTATCCACTTCAGGGGCCTACCCCCAATGACTTCACTTCCTTCTGCTAAGCCCTGACTCCTAAAAGTTCTACCACTTCCCAATGCTAGTGCCATGGGCTGATGACCAAGCTTTTTAATACGTGAATCTTTGTGTGACCTTTGTGTGACACAGCCAGATCACAGCAGAGCCACACTGACAAAGATCTCCACTGATCACAACAGTAGCAAAACAAAAACACAAAAAAGTATCTGTGAAGAATTTCTTACTTCCCACTTCGAGCAGCTTCATAAATGAGAATGAGCCAAGTGGCGTCAATGGGAGAGAAGAGCAGGAAGCGTTCTGCACCAGGGAGCAGCATGGCCCTGTGTCTGGACTCATGAGGTTCCCCTCGGTGTGGGTCTTCCCAGCACACTTGTGGGTACCATTTGGAGACAGCTAGTACCAGCAGGATGGCTGCAGCCAGGGGTGGTCTTGGTCCTCACAGGGACAGGAACCCCCATCAAAGAGAAGAGGAAAAATGAGTAATTGAGAGAGAATTGCTTTTCCTGAATACGTCTGAGGTATCTCCTGGAAACTCCCTAAAATAACCAGAAGATGAAGGAACTCTAAAATGATAACAAAGGGCCGGGGATTTAGCTTAGTGGTGCTGCACCTGCCTCGTAAGCACAAGGTCCTGAGTTTGATCCCTGGTACCAAAAATAAATAAATAATGCAGTTAAAATATAAAATGACATAGAAGCCTTGTAATAGTGAGGAGTTCTTTCATTAGCTTAGTGAAACAGTGTCATGGCACATACAGAGTGAGAATATCAACGTTAATGATGGAGAAATGGGAATTAGGCAGAAACGAACCTTTGCAGGGTGTCTCTTCAATGCCAGACAATAGGCTGGGTTGCTCGAATTATATCTTTTTTCTTCCTAACAACTCTGCGAGCTGTTATGATTGCTTCTGCTTTTCTAATGAGCAAAATGGGCCCCAGAGAGGTTATGGGATTTGCCCAGGGTCACATGGCTAGCGCCTCTAGAGACTAGAATATAAAGTAGACGTAGTGACTTCACACACACCTTTGCCTAACCTGCTAACACTTAGAGCTTCTTTCCTGCTGTTATAGAGGAGGAAATCTCAATCGTTTTAAGGCAATATAAAGATAAGGCAATTCCCACATCTTACATCTTGTAAACTATAGAAGAAGCTGGGCTCTTGTAGTGCCACCAACCAAGTATATGAATATCACAATTATTTCTTCTTTCTTGGAATCATTGAAAGTCTATTGTGCTCTGGCATTAGAGGTATAGTAATAAAGAAAATATATTCAATATTTCCCTGTTATATTTTAGAAATATTTAAGCACATCATCAAAACAAATTAAAAATGTAGTTATACCTAGTGACAGTTGCTCTAAAAATGGTTGAAAAGGCATTAAAGAGAAACAGAGATGAGATTTCAATGGGCGGTAAGGGAAGTCTTTTCTGCAACATTTATATCTGAGCAAAGTTCCCATGGATGGATGGCAGAGCTTGGAGAAAATGACAGAAGGAAGAACAGGTGAGGAGAACCTCGGCCAGACTTGGTTCCATCCAGCAAAAATATCAGCATCCTAACCTGCTTTTTGTCACTCTAACAAAATACCAGAGGCTTAGTGATGCATAATGAACTGGAGTTTATTTAGCTGACAGTTTGGGGGCCGGAAGCCTAGATCAGGTGTCCCCACCAGTTTAGTCTTTGATTAAGACCTACTGGTCAGTGGCATTGTGGTGTGGCCCATACAAGAGACCACATGGCAAAACAGCAAGCCAGAGAGCAACTCAAGGTCACACTTGCTCTTTTAAAATAGTTCCTTCCCATGGGGAGTAGCTGGGATCCCTGAGGACTGTGCCCTTTCCAGAGCAAGGCCCCAGTGACCTAACCACTTCCCATGGGGCCCTGTTTCTTAAAGGTTTCACTGTCACTTGTTTCTGCCACCTGGAGACCAAGCTTTCCACACATGGGCCTTTGGGGAAGACACAAGACATCCAACCATAGCAGTCATAGTGCTTGGGGTGTAGCAAGCATGGGAGAAATTGGAGGGTGGAGATAGAGTCAGGGCCTTGTTATTTGGAGCTGTAGGAACCCATGTTAAGTAGTTCACAGTTTACCCTGCATGAAATGAAATGGAAGACACAAAAGGCCTTTGAACCAGGGTGGTAGATGTAACACATGGAAGAAGATGGCAAAGGTGTGGGGCAGTACCAGAAAGGTAAGAAGAAAACACACGCTAAGAAAGTTAACTTCAGAAAAAAGCAGGCATGATCTGTTGCTAAAAGGAGGAAAAGGTAAGAAGATAAAAGAGAAGGCAGTGACCCATGTCACCTATGAATGTAGACAGGAAGAGCTGATGGAAGTGAAAGTCCATGTGGCTGAAGGCCGCTAAAGAAGCAAAAGAGACAGAAGAGTAGGAGATGGGGATCAGGCAGTCACTTTTGGAAGGGCTTTGGTATTGCTGTGCTCATGAGATTTTGTTTTAGGGGTGTGTGTGTGTGTGTGTGTGTGTGTGTGTGTGTGTGTTTGTGTTTTTACCAGGAATCAAACTCTGTACCTTGTGCTTGACAGGCAGGTGATAGAACCACTGAATTAAATCCCCAGCCCTCATGTGATTTTGGAAGACGGTGGTTGTGGAAAAATGAAAAAAAAAGAGGTCAAAGATTGAGGTAGGGGTTTTACAGATGTCATCTGTGTGGACGTTAAGTTGCCAGAGATGGTAGAAGGAGGAAATCTCGATATTTGTTTTATAAAGATAATGCAGTTCCCATGTTCTATGTTTTGTAACCTGTAGACATAGCGAGCTCCTTGCTAAAATCTTTAATAGATTAGGGAACAGTGTCAGGAGCTCAACACACTATTTTTAAGATAAAAGAAAAAATGGTGTTGCCAAATGAGAGCTCAGAGGAGCAGGGACTTTGGAGCAGAGCAAGCACATAATGTTCTCAAAAGAGCAACAGGGAAGAAAGGAATCACTGACTCTGCTTCCTCATGGGTATGGTGGGTTGCAGGAGAGAAGGCATCCTCCATTTCAGAGTCTAGGGACCCTGTCTACTTGGGACAGCTAAAATTCAATTGAGCCAAGAGGGAGATAAGAAGATATAGATGGTTGTCTTCTCAGTCCTATTTCAGATGGTAAGAATGGAGTCTGGAGTTGTGCATAAAGGAATAGAGAAGTGTAGAGTCACCATGAGTATAGAACTGAATGGCAGTAAGAGTCAAGCACCAGGGCCCTTTGGTGAGTGTGTGTATATTTGCCAATGCTCTTGCTGGGTGGCCACACTGATGTTTGAGTGACAGGGAGCAAGTGACAGCTCGGCCCATGGGTAACAGATCCCAAATTTGAACCCAGCCTGCATGGATAAAAGAGCTCAGACTTATAACTACATCACTGTCACATCTCAGTTTTTGTGATAATCTGTAATAGTTTTGGAGGTTACATTTCTTATGCAGGATAATTTTCATGAATTTTATCTGCTAGTGAGAAAAATGACAACAGTATTTCTAGGCCAGTGCCACTGAAGATTGATAATGTTGTACTTGTCATCTGAGGTGGGGTAGAGAAAGGATTGTTTTTCTTTGGTTGCTTTGGCTCCTCCTGTTCTCCTGCTTTAAATCTTTGTAGGTTACCATGGTGATCACCTATTTCAATCAGTTCCCCAACACCACTGATGAGGATGGACAGCCAAAAAGATCCAGTAGCCTAAAGCTGTTTTCCTTCCTTCCTCCCTCCCTTCTTTCCTTCCTTCTATGTTTCATTCATCCATCTTCAAGTTCTCTATCCACCCATTTAAAATCCATTCCTATTTACAGACATTTCTCATTTAATGACCTAGGTAAGTGTCTTACTTTTCTTGCTGCTGAGACAAAATACCCAACACCCAAATATAAAGGAGGAAAGATTTATTTAGCTCACAGTTAGTGGAGATTTCAGTCTATAATTGTTTGGCTCCAAGGCAGGGTGACATGGCGGATGGGCATTGCAGAGGAGAAGCAGTTCATGGTGGGTAGAAGGCAGGAAGGCAGAAAAGCAGCAAAGTAGCAAGGAAGCAAGCAGCAAGTGGCAATTGACAAGCAGTGACCTTCTCTGTGCTGTGTCCCTTAGATCTTATTTGGGGTGGGTAGCAATTACACTCAGGGTGGGGCAGCCTTAAACCTAGCATCATAACATGAATCAATGCCAGCATCACATCCCTAACCCTAGCATCACATGTCCTAGATCAAGCCAACTCTATGACCGACTACATGAGGTACTGGGGGGACATGTAGACACAAACCATAACAGTAGGTCCTGCAACCAGGTCATTAAATGAATTGGCTGCTAAATGAGAAATTGTACATGGCATGTACACTGTAGTATTCAGAACAAAGAAACAGTTGAAGGAAACCCCAACTTGATGGCTTTGGTTTTATTTGCATAACTCTTACAGTACTGTAATGTATAAGAGAACCTAAAACTATAATACTATAGTGTACAGCTCAAACAGCAAAATTATAATACTGTACTGTAGAAGAAGCCATCACATATCACACTGCTACTCACACTCCTGCATCATAAGTCCAAATGGAGGCCACAAGTCCAAGTGGCAGGTTGCAAGTCTGAATAGCATGCTTTGGTCATAAGTCAGAAAGTTGTAAAACAGGTAGGTTATTAGATGAGTAATATTTGTATTCCCTGGCTTCTATGTGCCATATGCTGTACTTTACTTGATCCTTTCACTTAGTTAATTTAATTCTTAAGGCCTGTAATATCCCTATTTTACAGATGAAATCCCAAACCCAGTTTTGTAGATCTGATTCCTATTTATGTGCTCTTTCCCCTTACCATAGAGCTAGCTCTTGTGTGCTTGATCTCTTAGACCCAGTACAAAAAAAACCCAAAAAAAACAAAAAACAAAAAAACCCCTTTTTACCTGTGGGGTTTGCTCTAATACATTGGACAGCATAGGCTAGATTGTTGTCATTTTAAGATTTTTAAAGGTCATCTTTGTAATGATCTCCACACAATGTTTACAAGTCAGTCTTTGTATTTTTTCAATACTGATTATGTGAAATATAACACATTTAAAATATGTTTAATTTTTTGTTTGTTATTTAATCTTGAGTTTCTCATATAAGAGAAACCATATGATATTTAAGCTTGTGTATCTTGTTTATTCCACTTAATAGGGAGCTAGATCTTTTACAAAAGGGAAAGGGACCAAGAGATGAAGGGAGGGAGGAGGTAGAGGAGAGGAAGAAGATAAAAAAGAATTAAGACATGTTATGTCCATGTACCAACTCCCTATGATGAATGTAATCATTATGTACTGAAAACATGTACTAATAAAATACAAATTTTTAAAAATTTAAAAATTAAAATCACATTTAAACTCAGGAAATGATCAATAAAAATAAGCTTGTAAAGAAAAGAAAATGTGCTCAATATAGGCAAAGGAAGATGGCACATTGGAAGGGGATGCCTAAGGTAAATTTAACATTTATTTCTGGTGCATGCTATTTTTCTTATTTTAAAACAATCTGTACAGATAAGACTAGATTAGCAATGATTGTTTTATCATATACAACATAATTGGCATATTAAGATGATTATAATTACATTTTGTTTGCAATCAATTAAAATATCTTTCAGGAATTCATCCTATAAGAATTATGCCCAGCTTGTCTCTGTAGAAGGAATGAGTAGGTAATATCTCATCTGTTTTTGACCCATATATTTATTCTTTACCTGATGGCCCATCCAGAATGTCGAGTTACTGTGGCAATGGAAAATACCAACATTTCATTCTGACAAACAGACTCAAGGAAATTGAGTATTTTAATATGCATACATTTTTCCTTTGAGGTCTATTTTCTGCTCAAGCCGATGATCAAACTAATTTTGGCCGTAAAAAATAAGGTATACCTGTTACTCAAGGTACCTATAAATATAAATTACTTTCTCCCAAAATAATGCAAAAATGAATGAGTCACAATTGATATCCAGCATAATAGAACAAAAATGAGCTGTTTATTCATTTCCTACACTGTATTGTTTCCATAGATCTTTGCTGGAGAGCTCACTACTTGAGAAGAACTTTATTTATAGACGCATCTACATGTGTTGTCGGTTAAAGCCAAAGTTCACATAAATAATACTTTTTGTTCTTTTTTTGTTCCTTGGAAAGGGAGGAGGAAAATGAATTTTCCTAAGTTGCATCAGAACTTACTGTATGCTTTAACAACAAAAGAACTTAATGTCATTGATAGTCACTACATAAATTTTGTTCCTCGGTATGGCACTCATCGACATGAAATTGTGTAACAACACCTTCAGTAGAGCTTCCAAGTAACTACTCTTGCTCTAGTATTTGTGTCTGCTCACTCTTGTTAGCTGGTGGATGTGTGTCTGAAGTGCTCTGAGATGAAAGGCCAATGGCCCCAGTTCTGTAGGACCGTGCAGGTTGGCGCTGTCACACACTTGCTAACCTGTATGCACAGGTTTGGATGCACAGGATCTCTTGTAACCACAGCGATAACGAGGAATCCCTTACCCTTCTTTGAGTCTGATTCCCCATGTCAGCTGCAGTTGGACCTCCTGGCAATGCTAAATCAGTTTTTGTGCACAATGAAATCTTTGTGCAAAGCTGTAAGAGGGAGGTTCTTCACAGACTTTTTACCAGGGCTGGGGATTTAGCTCAGTGCTGCCGCCACCTGTCTTGCAAGGTCCTGAGCTCAATCCCCAGTTAAAAAAAAAAAAAAAAAAAAAAAAAAAAAA
>NW_022900942.1:61709907-61713264 GCF_012274545.1 Fukomys damarensis | reverse complement strand
AAAAAAAAAAAAAAAAAAAAAAAAAAATTACTTTTTACCCATCTGCCAGTGGGGTTTGCTCTAATACATTGGCCAGCATCTAGATGCCATTATAAAAGAAATAATCATCATCATAATGGTAGAAATAAGTCCAAAAAGATGTTGCCCATAAAAATCAGGGGAATTTGTTTTATTATTCAATCTTATTTTACTAGAGCATAAGATTAAAAAGAGCCACATTTTTATTTTTTATCTTGAAAGGTAGACCATGAGTGAAAAGGTTGACTGAGAAAAATCCAATTGTGGACTCAAAATTTTCTGTAACAGGCATATATTAAAAGGGAAAAGAGGTCTTTTAAAAGTTATGCATTTAGCTGGATGTGGCAGCACATGTCTGTCATCCCAGCGCTCTGGAAAATGCAGACAGGAGGACCACATGTTTGAGTCTAGCCTGGAAAGCTTAGCGAGACCCTGTCTCAAAATTAAAAAAATTTTAGTATGGGCTGAAGGTACAGCACGGTGTGAAGGCCTTGTGTTCCGTCTCCATTTCTGAATAGTTACATTTGTTTACTCCTGGTGCTACTGAATTTTCTGTCACAGTATAGGAATATTATTTAGAGTTTCAATGTACTACACGATCTCAGGCTAGGAAGTTTGTTTGTTTTTAAGCAACACACGTAAACCATACTAAGTGGCCATACTTACTATTTTGTGGGCCCGTGTGCCTGTGAGTCAGGAGATTATAGTTCTGTCGCTGTCAGTCTCACCACCGTGGGCCCACCTGCCTTGGGCGTTGCTCTCAGGGCTCCCTCCCGGGCTGTGTGCCGCTGGCCCTTCAGAGAAGGGGTGGCAGGAGGGCATCGAGTTTTCCGGCTCTTTATTTCCAATCAGCTTGTCTTCATTGGCCCACTCATAGTGAGTTTCAGAAACATAATCAAAGATACAGAAAAGCTCAATGCACAGATATTCTTTACATCAGTTTTTGTAATCAAGAAAAACTAGAAGAAGCTAACTACTCTCAAAAGGAGGCTGGCTGGAGATATCATAGTGCAATCATTTACTGGCAGATGGTGCCACTGTGATGACAACAGGAGGAGAGCTTGTGCCATTCGTTGTACCAAGTAAAGAGACTCACAAGAGAAAGGAGATAATGGCATGTGGTCTTTTATACATAAAATGTGATTGAAATATCATAAATGTCATGTTATACATCATGAAACTCTATGATGAGTAGCATTTTCCCTTGTACTCAATTTCATTTTTAAAGTAATTACTTACAAACTATACAGAGACTGATGTAAAATACATGTATATGAAATTTTGTGTGCTCTTGGTTTCATTTGCTTGGATATTTCCAGTTTGTTTTGTGATAGAATGATTTCTCTTTTTTTTTCCCTGGATGCAATCACTATTTTGAAGTGTATGAATTTTATATTTTACATGTGTAAGCATCCATAAGCAATGGGTAACTTTGACAGCAGCTGTTGTAGGTAACATTCTGTAACTTTGTTTAACCAACTTGTTTTTAATTCATGGAATCATGGGTAGAGACAGCTTGTTTCAATTGCTGTATATAATTCCATTGTATTAGTATCTAGTGATCTCTCCTTTCTTTCTCCCAGTACATTTCTGAGCTGGATATTTTCCAAAGTCTCTCTTGTAAAACATATCCTGCATGTCTTGTTCACATTTGATTTTCTCTAGGATATGCTTGGAAGTAGTATCCTTGCATTGAAATATGTTAACCCTATAAAGTTTTAAATTATTCTGCAATTTGTACTCCCAACAGCATAACACACAAACTATTATTTCCCTACATTGATCTCAACATTCAAAATGATTCTTGTAAATATCATTTTCTCCAAAGGCATAAATATCAAAGGACATACTTTAAGAATTTTTATTTGCTTTTCTTTGTTTTTCCTTTTTCTTAACTTTTAGAGTTTACTTTGATCTGAATTGCCTGGTTTTTGTTGCTGTTGTTGTTCAATGTTCTATTAGATTTTTTTGTTTCTCATTGGTTTGTAAGCATTCATGGTACAGTTGGGCTACACTAATCACTTGTCAATCAAATCTACTTTGTGTAGTGCAAATGCCTTATTCCTATCTGTAGATTGCACTTTAAGGGTTTGTTTTGATAAGCAGTAGTCTTAACATCTTTTTGTGGTATTGAAGATTGGCCCGCCTTCACACTGAGCTACATCCCCAGCCTTTGAAAGATTTTTTAAAAATTTAGCACAAAGTCTTGTTAAGTTACTAGGTTTCCCTGGCTGAGCTCAACCTTGTGATCCTCTTGCCTCAGCCTCCAATAGTAAAATATTAAACATTTTCTTTATAAGTTTATGTCTTTTGTGTATTACTTAAGATATATTTCATTATATATATATATATATATATTCAATATTTTCTTCCAAAGAATTTATTTTCACATGCTATGATATATAAATTTGTTTATTTCTGTGTAGCTAACCATTATCCTGACACCATTTATTAAACAGTGTGTTGTTTCCACACTTATTAGTGCTACCGTATCTACATATGTTTTTCAAATATGAGTGGGGTTTGTTTCTGGGCTTTTTTTTTCCTTTGTACTGGGGATCAAGCTTGGGACCTTGTGCCTGAAAGGCAGGTGGGCAGCACCACTGAGCCAAACCCTTGGCCCTCCCATGAAAGTGCTGATGCCAGTATCTCCACTTGGTAATCTTATGCCAGTTGGATGGCTCAGTGTTTCCCAGCGTTCACATAAGTTGCATGTACAGAGATTTGTTTCTGATAACAGAGTTGATTTTTTTCCCAGAGACTTGGACAGAAATAGCTCTTCACATTTTGATGGAGGAAGACTGGTGGGACAATTTTAGGCTCCTTTTTCCAGAGGGTCACCCACTACCGGCCCCTAACCATCTGTGGGGATTTTATTACCAGCTCCTTGCCACTTGTGGCCCCAAGATTGTGCCAGGTCCCCCAGGAGTCAGGGACTATTTTAGACTATACTTTTAGGGGACCGATGCATAAGCTTATGGCTCTGTCTCTGAGTTCCTGCTTCATTTGTGCCACCTGGATGCATCCTTTTCTTTCACATTTACCTATACATGAGTCTTTTATGGTTACATTTGTGCTGCATTTATATGTGGGGGTTTTGTTTTGTTTTGGTTTGGTTTTTTGAGACAGGGTCTCACTATATAGTTGAGACTGACCTGGAACTCACTATGTAGCCCAGGCTGATCTCGAACTCACGGTGATTCTCCTGCCTCAGCCTCCCAAGGGCTGGGATTACAGGCATGCGCCACCACACCCGACTTATATGTGGTTTAACTGGCGCTGGAAACGTGAAGTCTTCGCTGCTACTAGACATGTGGAATCTAACAAGGAGGAGGAGGA
>NW_022900942.1:61695840-61709612 GCF_012274545.1 Fukomys damarensis | reverse complement strand
TAGCTAACCATTATCCTGACACCATTTATTAAACAGTGTGTTGTTTCCACACTTATTAGTGCTACCGTATCTACATATGTTTTTCAAATATGAGTGGGGTTTGTTTCTGGGCTTTTTTTTTCCTTTGTACTGGGGATCAAGCTTGGGACCTTGTGCCTGAAAGGCAGGTGGGCAGCACCACTGAGCCAAACCCTTGGCCCTCCCATGAAAGTGCTGATGCCAGTATCTCCACTTGGTAATCTTATGCCAGTTGGATGGCTCAGTGTTTCCCAGCGTTCACATAAGTTGCATGTACAGAGATTTGTTTCTGATAACAGAGTTGATTTTTTTCCCAGAGACTTGGACAGAAATAGCTCTTCACATTTTGATGGAGGAAGACTGGTGGGACAATTTTAGGCTCCTTTTTCCAGAGGGTCACCCACTACCGGCCCCTAACCATCTGTGGGGATTTTATTACCAGCTCCTTGCCACTTGTGGCCCCAAGATTGTGCCAGGTCCCCCAGGAGTCAGGGACTATTTTAGACTATACTTTTAGGGGACCGATGCATAAGCTTATGGCTCTGTCTCTGAGTTCCTGCTTCATTTGTGCCACCTGGATGCATCCTTTTCTTTCACATTTACCTATACATGAGTCTTTTATGGTTACATTTGTGCTGCATTTATATGTGGGGGTTTTGTTTTGTTTTGGTTTGGTTTTTTGAGACAGGGTCTCACTATATAGTTGAGACTGACCTGGAACTCACTATGTAGCCCAGGCTGATCTCGAACTCACGGTGATTCTCCTGCCTCAGCCTCCCAAGGGCTGGGATTACAGGCATGCGCCACCACACCCGACTTATATGTGGTTTAACTGGCGCTGGAAACGTGAAGTCTTCGCTGCTACTAGACATGTGGAATCTAACAAGGAGGAGGAGGACAGAGGGGAGAAAATTCTCTAGGGACATGAAAGACTTAGTCAAGGACCAGTGGCAGATTGCTACAGACGGTGAGCACCCTCCAGGGTGGGGCTCCCTTGACCATTTGCTCTCCAGCCATGGTGTATGGAGGACAAGAGCAGGCTCGCATCCTGAGGGAACAGGTACTTGCCGAGCTGGCTTCTGGAAGGAACTGGGTCCTAGTGTACAAAATCCACCAGCACCTGGGGTCCAAGATTCTACCAGGAAATGAATCGTGGTGCAGCTGCTTCACGTGGACCCACACCGAACAGGAGCCATGTTTTGTATTCTACAAAACACACCAGAAGTTGACCAGACAGCAAGCCCTCTCTGGGGATGTCTCCAGTTAAAGTACCTCGTCGCCGCGGGCCTAGTGTGTTCCGCAAGGAAGGGAGAGGTGGCTCGGGCCCTGCAGGGATCAGCTCCAAAGTGGAGACGGGAGCACAAAGCCAAGACTCAGATGCGGGGGAGGGTGAGCCAGAAGAATGGCAGAGCAGGAGCTGGCAGGAAAGGCCCGGGAGGAGTGAGCTGATTGACTAGAACAGGGAGTGAAGAGGGAGTGGGCTTCCAGGGGCACTGCCTGCTCTTCGCCACGAAGGACAACAGGACGCTGCCTGCGACAGAAGGCGAGAGGAGCGTAAGTGGTGAAGGGCCCTGGAGACCCCTCCGCAGGGTGGGCAGACACTGGAGTGTGCGCCTGGGGTCCGTTAAGATCCAAGTAAAAAATTCAAAACGGGGTGGGGGTAGAATTCAGAGCAAAAGTCCTCGGTTCGATTCCCAGTACTACAAACAAATCAAACAACCAAACAGAACCCCTCTAGACAAAACAAAAACTACCCAAACAAATAGGAGATGAGAGCTGGTTGTGGGGTTTGAACCCAACTCGGGCAATTTAGTGACTTAGTGAAGCCCTCTCTCAAAATAAAAGCACATATATAAAAAGAGCAGGGGATGTGGCTCAGTGTGAAGCCATGGGTTCAGTTCTCACCTTCACCCCCAGAGTAGATGAGGCTGGATCGGGTTAATAAATGACTTGACTTGAAATAGTATTTGCTTTCATTTGTTTTAGAGCTTCCCCCCTCACATTGGAAAAAAATGAAACCTTACATCAGCTCAGGAGATGCTTACATTTAGATTATATTTTATTTCCCTTAAAGTCCTATCTCTATATTTAATTTTCCTTTAGTAGTTGACTTAGCCAGTAAAATAAGAATTGACCCAACTGATTTACTGTAATGTAGTTATGCTGGGAAAAGTAAGAGATTTTGGAGTCTTACTGGCCCCAAATCTCTCAGGAACATTATTTTTAGTGATTAGTGTATAAACACAATACAAGGAATGTTATCCCTGAATGAGACACACTTAGCAGGGCTATGAGATTTTACTATGACATTTTCACATCGTATGCTATTTATGCCACTTGTGATTTTTCTGAAAGAGCGATACCAATAAGACTTGCAAATTAATGTGCTTAGCATTTTACTCAAAAATAATGATTTTCCTTCTCGCCTTTATTTATAATCACTGCAAAGTTATAAAAAGAGACGTGGTTTGGAGCTTTGCCCCAAATCGGTGCAGCTCATTGGAGGACTTTCTAGCTTAGTGTGACATCAGCGGAAAGATACTGGGAAACACAGGCTTGTTATTCTTCACTCATAATTCGGGGTATGCGAGACTCTCGAAGTCACAGGAGAGCATGTGTTATTCAGTTTGAATTAAAAGTTAGAATAAATGTGACCTTCTATTGCCCTGCTGGCTGGTTTTTAGCTCAGCTTTTGTTCCATTACTCAGTAGCTCTATCTACCTGTTTATCTGAATGTTTTTAGTGCACTTGGCCATTGAATAAAAATTTAATGAAATCTAACACCTGTTTATTTTGAACACTACCTTGCTGATCTCGCCTTTTGCTTGACTGGATTTGTGTATCTGCATTATCTTTAAAATGAATCATTCCCAGTTTGAATTTATGAATTACAAATATATTCAACAATTTCATTCAGTGGGCTATTTCTGTAAAAGTGAATACAATGGGTATTAAATTTATGCCACTTACTGATATCCTATCCTTTGTAGATTTAAATTCATCCTTTGTAGATTAATAACCTATAAATATACTATGATGCTTTCCTCCTATCTCTTTGTTTTGATGCTTTGAAAACTTACTGTTTGAGGAAATCACAAATTCTGTGAAAAAGTAATTTTTAAAACACTATTTCTGGAAAACTTGTAAGTTTAAACCCACTTAAAGTAATTCGGAAGAAGACATGACACCCGTTTTTGCTGAATTTGTTAAAGGGTTATAAAAGATCACATATTATATGGAATGCAGAGCCCTGAAATAAAATTGTTTTATTAAAATGGAAAATCTGAAGCCAGTATTGTGTGACGGTATTAAGCTTTGAAAAATGGGTGAAAGGATTCCTTGTCTTGAGGAGTTATTTTGTTAAATAGTTCTTCAGATTTTAACCAACTTTCAGAATCAAAAAGCACATCGCTATACGTCCATATACACACAAATACACCCATATACATTCTTATACACCCGTATACTTCCGTATATATATTATTTCAAGTAGGAACCAATGATGACTCAAAGGAAGGCCAAAAATATTGGAAGAGGTGACACAAAACATAACAAACGCAGCTGGCATTTGCCATGGTGGTTTCAATTTGGGTACAAAATGAAGCACATTTAGCTATCGGTTGCAAAGCAGAGAGGAGCACAGCAGTGCAGGAGGAGGGACGGCTGCGGATTTCTTCGGGGTGAGAGCTGCATTCACTCACTGGCTGAGAGGCCAATTGCTCACAAGTCACTCAGGCTTCCAGGCTGCTGGCATTTAGTGTCACCTGGCTTCACCAGCCATCCGATTTGGAATGCGGCTTCTCTCAGGACCAGGTCCAGAGCATCTGCAGCGCCCTTGCCTTGCAGGCGCCGGAGAGGAGCCAGCATGGGCAGGTGGGGTGGGATCCATGACCACCTTGGTGCATCTCAGGGCTCCCTTCTGGGATAACTCCCCAGGTTTGGGGTTCAGTCATTGGGTCCTGAGCGAGCAGCCTGTATGCAAATTAGACAAACCTAAGGGAACAGGGATTGGCGTGGGGGGGGTGGGCTCTACTTTGCTTAGCTATCCAACCACAGGTCTTATAGAATGACGATTAGGAAGCCTTCACCGGTGGTAAACTACCATACTTGGGCCATCCTATCACCCGGACTTTACCCGTTGCAGGGTCCTGCGGAATAAACAGACAGTCTATGTCCTGAGCCTTGAAGGGTGAGGAAGAGGCAGTTTGGCAGAGCTAGGGCAGTGCAGGAGGGGTGGAGATAGTGGCTGTAGTCCAGCAAGTACCAGAGAGTGGAACCTGAGTGTCTTGAAAGGAATTCTGAGAAGTTCCGAATCAACACTCTGAAGGTGAGGGTAGAGAAGCAACGGAGATTGAGGCTGAGGAGGAATAGAAGGTTCACGATTATTCTGGACCTCAGGAGGGAAGCACAGGTTTGGGACTTTGTTTTAAAAGCGATAAAGAGACCTCAGAAAGTTTTTAAGAAAGGAAGCGACTACTGCCTGGTGCTTTAGAAAGGCCGATTTGGGAGGACAATGGGGAATATGGGATCCCGTGAGGGAAGGAAGGGGACAAGCCTGGATGCTGGGGGTCTTCTGGCGGGGTGTCCGGGTGAGCAGGGGCGTCAGGAAGCGCACCAGGAGGAGACCCTAGTCCGGAGAAGATGAGGAAGTTGTCTTTGGGTCTGTCAATCAAGGCAACCGGAAGTGTTCACCACTCCCGGGAGTTGGTTCTGCAGGCAGGTGTAGACCAGGCCACTGCGGGTAATACAGGGTGGGCATCCAGGAGGTGGAGGGACAGACTCGGACACGAGGTTCCAGTACTCAGCAGACACGTGAACAAACAGCTGCGAGACAAGCTGCTGCCGAGTGGATTCTTTTTCTTGAAGGGTCCAGCTGGGGTTGGGATGCAGTCCCAAGCGGGTGATAGGGAAGACGATTTCTTTCCCTTTTAATATCTCATTTTGGAAAAGGACAGATTAGACTACTCCATCTCAGAGTTTAAGATTTTTGTAATCACAGGGCTTCCCGCGAGGCAGTGACAGCAAAGGAGCTACACACTTCCAAGTTTCCTTCTTTTTTCTACTGCTGTTTTCCAGCTCTGTCCTCTGAGAGGTCTTCTGGTCACAGGCAATGGACGGTAGCTAGTGAAAGGGACCATCGCCGGAGGGCAAACGGGACTCTGCCCACCCCAGAAGTAATCCCAGGACAGGAGGGTGCAGCGGTGGAGGGACTTGGATACAAGCAGCGGCCCCTGCGTGCTGCTGAGCGCTCATCATTTCCTTCCAGGGTTTGTACGTGGAGTCATTGTGCTACTCTGCTACTGGAAACCTTACGAGCACATCTCTGTGCTCTTGTTTATTTTTTCACATTCCTTTTCTTGGTCCGTCTGCCTCATTTTAAAAAGTACATTTCAGAGCAGTCTTAGGTGCACAGCAAACCGGAGCAGGGAGTACAGTGTAGAGCTTACCTTCCCTGTTCCAGAGGGACATCTTCCGGCAGAGTGGGACCTCCGGTGCAGTGGGGGATCTGCAGCGACGCTGTTACCCCGCTGCGGCTCGCTCTTGGTACTGTGCATTCTGTGTGTTCGGACAAACGCGTGACGACACTTGAGCACCACGATCCCCTCATCCGGGCGGTTTCAATCCCCTACAAGTTCTTCCCTGCTTGGCCATTCATTCCTCCCTCCCCGCTATGGTCTCACAATTTAATTTGTCATATTATATATGTGTTCATAAAATTTTCATTCATCCTGCAGATCTGAATGTGCATTAAAATATGCAGAAAATGTATCAAGAGCTAGGCTGTACTATACTCTATCCAGGTCAAAAACTCCATGATGTAGATTTTTATTGTTCATAATATTTTTTAATGAAGTGCTATTTTTAGCGATAAGTTGTAATAGTTGGAGCTTCATGATATTGATTTTTTTTTTTTTAATTTAAGTAGGTTAGCCCCTCAGGTTGTTTTGGAAATCACTGGGATTGCAGAATGTAAATAATACTGCTTAGTCAAGTAGACAGATAAACCCTAGTTTATAAGACAGAGGACTTTTGTCTTAACATAATGATGTCCGTTTGTACAATGAGTTTGCCTCCTTTCTAGGGCTGAGATCTTTGACTTGGAAGCTATCACCTGCATTTATATTGAAACATTTTGTGAGCTCTGTGTATGCACAGTGAGATTGCTTACATATATCTGTGTGTGCATGTGGTGCACAGTGAGTGTGTGTGTGCAAGTGTACTGTGAGTGTGCATGCAGTGCATTCCAACACCAGAGGTGGAAATAGGAAAGGAACAAAGCAGCTACGGAATGGGCAGGAGAGGATTGCATTGAATTGATTTTTTAATGATAGCAGAAAAATAAAAGAGGCAGGAGAATGACAGTCAGAGAAAAAGCAAAGGAAATTAGGTAGCGCTGCAACCCACAAGCACAGGAGGAAGTGGGTCATTGTGGGGGAACGTGATGAAGAGGGGCTGATGGCATCAGGGTTTCACGGTCACAGACAGCTCCTTTTGTCTCCAACGAGCAACTGGTGAGCGCAGAGCAGCACTGGACCTCAGGGTGCTGTAACTCTGGCTCCTTTCCTAGCTGAGAGGTAGAGGAGGCCAAACCAAGCACCTAAGTTAGAAGGCACCAAATAGAACTGGGGCCTTAACCCGGAAGTACAGTCCTGCTGCACCTTTGCATACCTTGTCTTAAGGAATACTCATTTTTCTCAGATAATCAAATTAAGATTTAGTGTGTCTCTTGCCTTCTTTAGCTGATTTAGGAAGAGATAATCGGGTAATTAAGGTCTATTGCAGTGGAGCTAGCAGCAGCATAATCTTTTTCAAGGGATGAGTGGTGAAATTAACCGTTTGGCCTCTTATGTGAGTGGCTGTCGACTTGATAGTATTTTTCACTACACTGGTAGCAACAGTAGACATGGATATCCTTTCTGGGATAAATGAAGAGAGCAGAGAAACATTTGCATTTAAAATGGAGAAGGAACTAATAGCAATAATGATGCTAATGACAGAAGTATTGGCTAACACTTGTTGAGAATTACTCTGAACCTAGCATTTTATGTGTTGATTCATTTAATCTTGGCAATTCTTAGATATATCATTATGACAATTTTATGGATGAGGAGCCAAGACGTGGAATCGCTAAGCACTTAAATCCTCGCCAGGCCTTGAATGCTAAGTGTTTGCCTCTGCAGATCACGCTCCTCTGTTTACTGGGTTTCCAGGACAGAAAATCAGACATCCTCGCTCATTTTAGGAGGTCCCAACAGAAACGGATCGCGCTCCCATGATGAGCTAGGGTGAGGTCCACAGAGGAGCTGCTGCCACATGATGACAGGAGACACAGGACACGTGGTGTAGAAAGAACTTCAGTCTCATGGTGGAAGGAAGACTCCACGAAGCACAGCAGGCTCATCTGTAAAAGAGAGAGAGTAATAATTTCTACTGTGCATGACTGTTTTGGGGATCAAATGAATTACTGCATGGAAACCTTTCAGGGAAGTACCTGGCACATACCCAGTGCTCAAAAATTATTAGCTCTTATTCCTATAAAGCCTTGTACCCATGAAACTTTAATATAACTGAGTTTCTAGCATTTGAATAATTCCTGTTGTACTAAAGTGAAAGGGAAAATCATGGATTTGAAAAGTCACATTATCAGTTTGCCCTCCCATGGGCAGGGGAAAAGGAATAAATCACTTTATTTTAGGGATGGAGAAACTGAGGCAGAGTTAGAACAATGGACTTATTCAGCATTATGAACATAATCTGTAATATTTATCCAGCCAGATAAAGATTTTTTCTGTGGCTGTTTTAATTGGGATTGCTGGTGTGTGTGTGTGTGTGTGTGTGTGTGTGCACACGTATGGAAATAATCCTCCAAAAGAACTTCTGAGCAGGCCATGAACTGGTTTAGTGTCCTAAATGTCTTGTAGCCCAGATTCTTGACATGTATTTTATGTACAGTTCATAGCATAAATAAGCAGCAATTTCCTGGCTAATAATTACTAAAAAAGTGCTTTCCTAGCCTAATATTTGAACATTTTTATGGGCTACAGTGTGATATTTTAGCACACATATAAAATTTGTACAAGCCAAATGAGAATAATTAGTGTTTCCATCTCTTAAAATAATTCTTTTTAGGAATTTGAACTCTTCCTGTTCTTCTTTAAACATATAATAGGAGGAGTGAACTCTAGTCATCCTCCATGTTGTAGAACACCATAACATACTTAACTGTGGTTAAGTATCTGTTTTCCAACCTCTTTCTACTGGCCTCTCCCTTTCCAAGTCTCCAGTAATCACTGTTGCAGATTCCAAAAATGTATTTAAGGAGATGGAAGTGTTAACTACCCTGATCTGACCATCAAATACTATACATGTGTTGAATTATCGCAATGTAACCTATACATTTATTTGTTATTATTGTTATCTCCCATCTGAGAAATGGGCAGAAATTATATGACTGGACTGAGCCATTTCGGTCTCTGGAGTGGGTAATTCGACAGACTGGGCTTTTAGAGAATTAGGTTATGCTGTTTTATGGAAATTTGCCTTATGAACTGCAAGTTTTCAGGAGGAGCAGAAGCTTGGTTTCATACAAGGAAACAATAAGAACCATAGAGTCTCTGGAGTTCCAAGAGCCCTTTGGGCTCAACTGCTACAAATCTTACATTTGAGTGATAAAACAGGAGGAGAGATGTGTGAAGTCACACAGCTGGGAGAGAAAGGAGAGGCTGCAGCCCAGCGGGGTTGGGCAGATTTTATGGCCTAAACCCTTCTGTGCTAATGTTTGATTATATTTCCATTATGAGACTCATTAGGAAACTATCCAAATAACCTTGGCGGTGGTGGCTGAAGGGCATTCGAGCAACCTTATTGGATTCAGTACTGTTTGGTTTTCATTGCTTACTTTAAAATGTAGCACTTTTAACTGAGCAAGTATTTATTTGACTTTAGAGATTAAAAATAGTTTGTTTTCTTAAACTTTCCCCAAATGGGTAGTGTAGATAGTAGTTGTAACTTCTATAAGAGCTAATTTTATTTTTGGACCTTCTGAAATGAGACCAAAACAAAAAAATTAATAGGATTTCTAGTTCTTACTGATGTGGTCCAGAACTTGGTATCCTTTGGCATCTGGGCCACACACAACTCTCAGAAATGTTTGGGTGGGAAGGCAGGAGTCCTAGGAGTGTGAACCTAACTGGTGTATGCTTCTTGGAAAGTGTCAAGGATATTAGACTGTGAACTTGGCTATAAGCCAATGAATAAGGTGATACTTGAATGAGGAGAACACAAAGCCACCTCTGGGAAGAAGTGTTTGGATTAGTTGGTGGATAGGAGATGGCTGAACTCCCGTGGAAATGCTGAGAGAAAGCTTGTCTGAAGGTCTGTGAAGAGTACTCTTGGGACCTCGTCGGTATGTGATGCCCTTCTGTCGGCAAGCCCTCGGGGGCAGCCACAGGAGGCCAGGGCGACAGGGGAGCAAGGACAGGTGCAGTAGTTGGAAGAAACTGCACCCTCTGGTGAGCGTTGAAATCACCAAGGAAAGTGGCACTGGTGACCATAGAGGGAGAGAAAAAGTAAGGCCACCAAGGGAAGCCTCGAGCCACATAAGATACGCTCTTTACCAAGAGACATCCCTGAAGCCTCAGTGTCTTTACTAGAGAGAGAAAAAGATAAAGTCCCTAACTTTTCCCAAAGCAGAAGTGGCCCAGGAAGGCCGTCATACTCCACAGGAAGCCTCCCTCCACCTCTCCCTCTCAGGGGCTGCACATAGATACTGCTTTTGGAATTTGCTCATCAAAATTTAGCTTATAACCCTACCGGGTGGCTTCAGATTTTGAAAAGAGGACTTTTAAATATGTGTCAAGTCCCCACAGAAAAGAAATGCACCGAAATTTCAGAATTTGTCAAATTCAGTTGACATTTTAGGTCACAATGCTGTTTTCAAAAGGTGGCTCTTCCTCGCTTTTCTTCCTTGGCTGACCTTTGACTTCATTCTGTCACCTGCATCTTGTGTTAGAATCTTTCCTATGTGTCTCGCTGTCTCCATTTTATTTATTTTGCAGGCTCCAGTCATTCACAATTTTAATTAGGCTCATAGGTGTCTGAGATTTACCAAGCAGAGAACGAGTCAGTTTTCATCACGAGTCCTTTTGGGAACTTGTGACATTTAATTACATTTTTTACCAATATGTGTTTATGAGCTTTGTTGTACTCCTCAAAAATCAGAAATAATTTGCCAGTAGTCTTAATATTACAATTTATATTCATACAAATCATGAAAGTTGAGGGCAAGAGAGCATGTAAATACTTGCTATGTTTGAACTTCACGTTAATGCTGCTGTTTATTGATTGCTATGGTTAATACCTTGTAATAATAGTAAATAATTTATGATTTTCTTACTAAAATAAAAATTCAAAGCCCAAAAAACTCCACAGTACCAAAAACAATGCCTAGCAGAATTCATAAAGAGGACTGCAACAAAGCCTCAGAACAGTGATACTTTAAAATATGTTTTACTGTTAAATTGTGCTTAAAGTCTCCAGTTACTTGAAGGCCAAACATATTTTAAGTGCCATCTTCTTCAAAAGTAAGTTAAAAGAGAAAGTTTCTCTAAGGTTATTTTTCTCTTCCTCCTCCTCCTCTCCTTTTTCTTCCTTTTCTTCTTTTTATTTTTAATAGTCCCGGGGATTTAACCTGGGGTGACATTCCCAGGCCTTTAGACACAGTTTTTTTAAAAAATCTTATTTTGAGACAGGATCTCTCTAAGAAGCTAACTTGCCTTTTCTGGGGTCACTGAATTTATAGTCTTTCTGCCTCAGCCACCCAGAGTCTTGGGGTTACAGGTGTGTTTTGCCTTCATGATTTTATATATGTACGCGAGAATTCCATTTGTTCTCTGCCAGGTATTGTACTTGTTTCTGTTTTGAATCTCCAGATCATCCTGTGTGAACACACTTTTAGAATGTTCTAATGAATTACTATGCTGCAAGTGCAGAAGTCAGGATGAGATAACTGGATATATCATTTTGACCTGACCTAAGTTAGATGGCTCACCAGCTCATATGAAACACACTTTAATATGTTTTGGTTAGTAATCTCAACCATAAAATTATCATTTTTATATTATCTATTTTGACACACACACAAAAAACCTTGGCAGAATTAATAAGACACCTTCGCCTATTATAGTAGATCTAACTCAAATATTTTGGGAACAGATAAAACTTGTAAAACTCCCTTATAAGCATAAATCCTCATGGGTTTCATGATATGATTTTTACACTGTAGTTTTTAAGTGGCAATCTTGGTCTCAACATTAAAGGCAACTCATTAAAAATAGAGGTAGGGAGAATTTCATACGAAATTCAGTAAGGTGAAGAATGGAAATAAAAATGTAGATTACTGATCATTCTATAGCATTCTGACATAGGATTCGTTCTCCCTCTGTCGGTTGGATAATGTATGTGTCCCTCACACTGTACCCCCTTGAACCGTGAACTCACCAAGCTGATAACAATGGAAACGTTAGACTTTCTTAGCCCTTTGGAAGGATGTTCTTTCTTTTTCTTTTTAAGTTGGATTTTATTGTATTTACTCGTGCAACACCAAAATAAAAATTATGCGTATCAGGGAGGTACCATGTACTATTTTGAATCATGTGTGCATCATGTAATGCTTAAATCAGGCTTTAACATATCTTTCCCCCCTCAAACGTGTGTCATTTCTTTATAGTCAAAACATTTAAAATACTTTCTTCTAGGATTTTGAGAATCCACGCCACAGTATTGTTCTTTATAGGCACACGCTGTGCACCGAATCACAAGAGCTTCTTATTCTATCTAGCTGTGACTTTAATGCTCATGGATCAACTTTTCCTCACCTCTCCTTTTCCTCCTTTTTCCCAGCTCTGGTAATCATCATTCTCCTCCCAACTTCTGTGAATTAGAATTCCACAGATGAGTGAGGGAATGCAGTACTTGCCTCTTAGGGCCTGGCTTATTTCACTTAACACATTAATCTCCATTTCTGTCCATGCTGTCACAAATGACAGGAGTTCCAGAAGAATTTCTTTTCTGTTTTAGGTCTAATATGAATTTGGTGTAGTGGCACAGTTGTGGAAAACCCCCACAATTGATTCAGTCAAATTTGTATACATATGGCGTTCTATGTGAAGAGAAGTAATGATTAAAGAACCGGCCTCGTTGAATTAGAAACTTTCATGGGGGGGGGAGCAGCAGAAAAATCAATCACACATTTGCATTGAGGAAGCAACTGAATTTTAAAATGTTAGGTGCTTCTTGCATACTTATTAAGTGGAAGACTGTTTTCTAGCCCAATTTAATATATCTCCATGAAAGTTTCCAGATATTATAGAGAGAAAAGTATTGGAGTCATTCAGTAATTTATTCCATACATGTTTATTTACAACCAGTTGCTTTTCTAAGGGCTGGAGATATACAGTAAGTAAATAAAGCACAAGTGTACATAGTAATACTGGGGTGAGAGTAGCCATACAAATATGTAATACATGTCTGTGTCTCCATGTACATATGTATATCTTTTTTTTTCAGCTTTAATTGAGTTTATTGGTACATTTTAGGGATACAGTACAGTTACATTCATTGTTGGGATCTTGTACCTCTACATGGCAAGTCTTGATTCTCATTTTTTCCCCTTACCCCTACCCTCCCTTCACCCCCTTGTATATCTTTGTGAATAAAAATATAGTTTTCTATCTGTTATGAGTACAAAAAAGAAGAAATAGGGATGGGAAGAGCTATGGGGTAGCATTGGGAAGACTTCATTGAAAAGATAACATCTGAACAGACACCGTTGACAGAGTGAGCACCATATTTTAGAGAGGAAAATTGTATGCATAAGGACCTGAAATACAGGGGCCGGGGGGTGGGGGAGACCCTTGGCTTCCTCACAGAGCAGTCCTGGCCAGAAGCTGGGCCAGCACGAACCAGCACCAGCTATCAAGGCCATCATGGAGGCCTGGGCTGGGAGGAAGTGCTTTGATATTTCAAGGACTTTGCTTTCTGTGCTATGTAAGGTGAAGATTCACTGGACAGTTATGCCCACAGTAAGTGCTCTCTGTTATGTTTTAACAGGATCGCTCTAGTGGTGTGTGTGGATGAAACAAGAGAAAATTTAAAAAGTGAGAGAGACCAGTGGATGATGTTGGCTTTGAGGGCCAGTGGCAATAGAAACTGTGAGGGTGGAATAGAAACTGGATTTCGGATTATGTTTCAAGTTAAAGTTGGAATGTGAATCTAGTGGTAATGCGAGGGCTTCTGTTTCTTCCTTTTTTTTCTTTCTTTTTATTGAGGTTATTGGTACAATCTAGGTATACAATACAATTACATTCATCATTGGGATTCTGTACCTTTACATAATAGGTCTTGATTCTCATTTTTCCCCTTGTCCCTGCCCCCGCTTCACCCCCTCCTCCCCTCCCCATTTACAAACACTTTATTTCCATTTTTTCAGTTTCTCATATTTTTTTCCTCTTCCTTATTACCTTTCCCCCACCTTTCCCACTTTCCTTACACCTTTAGCCCTTTACTTCCTATTTCACATTATTATCTCATTAGGATCCTGTGTACTATTATAGTTTTTCACACCAAGGAAACTATTTGGTATTTCAGTTAAAGAAATCTGTGTATGAACATTAAAAATAGGGAATCCTAAAATAAAACTAAAAAGGAAAGTAAAAGAGAAAAGGCAATGATGTAACATCAAAATAATCCTTAAT
>NW_022900942.1:61690582-61693191 GCF_012274545.1 Fukomys damarensis | reverse complement strand
GGCTGCAAGGCCCAGATTGAGTTCCCCATCCTTCTGAATGGTTGAACTCTGCAACGTTCTATTACAGGTTTCCCACACCCTTTCTTTAAAGATGTTCAAAGTTGGGAACTCAGAAAAATACCCTTGATGACCACCTCTGTCTTTGCAGAGTGGGTCCAAAGACTTGCACAGTCAGGAGGTCTGAGAGCGCGGGGGGGTTATGGGGGTTCAGGGGCGCCCGTGCGGCTACCTTCCTGGAGCTTGAGCAATGGCTGCTGGGTCGGGAGCAGGCGTGGTTCTCCTTCCCGTGGTGGATCGGGGCCGGCCTACCTTCCTGGTGCTTGAGCGATGGCTGCTAGGGCTTCTGTTTCTATGAACCTAGCTTGGCTTCCTTTAGGTAGTGTAACAAAAACCTCTCCTAAAACTTTTACACACAGAAGCATATGTTTTTTAACCAGCCTGGCTGATACAAACAAGGAGCCTCAAATTTAAGATTAAAGATTGAGAGGTTGAGGTGAGCAGTAGCAGGCACTCAAGAACAGCTGATCAGAGACTAAACCTTGGGCATTTATAGGAGCCAGGCCGAGCTCAGAGACCAGAAGAGGTGCAGAGAAATCTTGTGTACCAGGATTTTGAATGTGGATATTCAATCTCATTCAGGTTTAGATCCATAAATCTTTAGTCATATTAGTTTCAGTCTTTAGATTTTTTTTTCAGCTTTAATTGAGTTTATTGGTACATTTTAGGGATACAGTACAGTTACATTCATTGTTGGGATCTTGTACCTCTACATGACAAGTCTTGATTCTCATTTTTTGCCCCTTACCTCTGCCCTCCCTTCACCCCTTCCTCCCCTCCCAATCTAGAAACACTTTATTTTCATCTTTTCATTCTCTCACATTTTTTTCTTTTCCCTTTTTACTCTTCCCCTACCCATCCCACCTTCCCTACAATTTTAGCTCCTTTCTTCCCATTTCTAAATGTCAGTAATCTTATTAGAATCTTATGCATTGTTGCAGATTATTCACATCAGGGAAACTATTCAGTATTTACACATGTGTGACTTATTTATTTCACTTAGGAGTATATCTTCAATATGTATCCATTTTCCTATGAATGAATCTATTCTCTCGCTCTTTATGGCTGAGTAATATTCCATTTTATAGAAAAACCACAACTTCTTTATCCAGTTTCCAACGGATGGGCAAATAGGTTGTTTCCAAGATTTAGCTATTACAAACTGTGCCGCTATAAACATGGGTGCACATACTTCTCTGTGATATGATTCTTTTAGTTCTCTTGGAAAGATACCCAACAGAGGGATGGCTGGGTCAAATGGAACCTCCAGTCCAAGCTCTTTGAGGTATCTCCATATTGATTTCCATAGTGGTTGCACTAGTCTGCACTCCCACCAACAATGGAGGAGGGTTCCTTTCTCCCCACAACCCCGCCAACATTTGTTATTGTGTGATTTCTTGATAGCAGCCATTCTTTGTGGGGTGAGGTGGAATCTCAGTGTTGTTTTCATCTGCATCTCTCGAATGACCAGTGATGTGGAACATTTTTTCATATATTTTCTTGCTGCTTTCACTTCTTTGTATGAGAAATGTCTGTTCATTTCGGATGCCCATTTTTGGATCGGGTCTTTATATTTGGGGGGACTGATTGTTTTGAGTTCTTTATATATCCTTGATAATAGTCCTTTGTCTGAGGTACAGCTGGTAAAAATTTTTTCCCACATTGTAGATTGTCTCTTAGTTCTGCTAATGGTTTCTTTTGAAGTACAGAAGCTTTTTAGTAAGATGAGATCCCAGTTGTTGATTCTTTCTGCTAGTTCCCGTGCTACTGAGGATTTGTTCATAAAGTCTTTTCCTATACCAATGTCTTCCAGAGTTCTGCCTAACTTACTTTCCAGCAAGTTTAATGTTTCTGTTTTAATATTTAGATCTTTAATCCATTTGGATTTTAATTTAGTGCATGGCGAAAGATAAGGGTCTAATTTTAATCTGTGACAGGTTGATATCCAGTTTTTCCAACACCATTTATTAAAGAGGCTATCTTTCCTCCACTGAGGATGGTGAGCTCCTTTGTCGAAGATGAGGTAGCTGAGTACATCTGCATTTGTTTTTGTGTCTTCCAGTCTGTTCCATTGATCCTCAGGCCTATTTCTTTGCCAGTACCATGCTGATTTTATCACAGTGGCTTTGTAGTATAGTTTCAAATTGGGAATTGTTACACCTGGTGCCATGTGACTGTTGCCTATAATGGCTTTTGCTATTCTAGGTCTCTTGTGGTTCCAAATGAATTTTTGGATTCTTTTTTCTAGTTCTGTGAAATATAGTGTTGGAATTTCAATTGGCATTGCATTGAATGTATATAGCAGTTTCGGTAGTATGGCCATTTTCACTATGTTGATTCTTCCTACCCAGGAGCAGGGGATATCTTTCCATTTTTTTATATCCTCTTCGATTTCTTTTTTCAGAGTGCTGTAGTTTTCAGTGTAGAGATCTTTTGTTTCTTTTGTTAGATTGATTCCTAGATACTTCAGTTTTTTTGGATGCTATTGTAAAAGGAATTTTTTCCCTTATTTCTCTCTCTGTGAGTCTGTTATTGTGTATAGAAAGGCTATT
>NW_022900942.1:61600276-61689767 GCF_012274545.1 Fukomys damarensis | reverse complement strand
CTCTGCTTTCCTAGTGTAGGCATTCAATGTTATGAATTTTCCACGTAGAACTGCTTTCATTGCATCTCAAAGATTCCTGTATGTTGTATTGTCATTCTCATTTATTTGTAAAAACTGTCTAATTTCTTCTTTAATTTCCTCTGTAATCCATTGATTGTTTAGGAGAGTGTTGTTCAGTTTCCATGTGCTTGTGAAGTTTCTATAGTTTCTTGTGCTATTGATGTCTAGTTTGATTGCACTATGATCTGATAATAAACAGGGGATGACTTCAATTTTTTTGCATTTATTTAGACCTGTTTTGTGAGCCAGTATGTGGTCTATTTTGGAGAATGATCCATGTGCAGCCGAAAAGAATGTATATTCTGGTTTTTGGGGGTGGAATACTCTATAAACATCTATTAAGTCCATGTGTTCCAAAGCTTGGTTCAGTTCTATTATTTCATTGTTGATTTTCTGCCTAGTAGATCTGTCAATTTGTGATAGTGGGGTATTTAAATCCCCCACTACAATTGTATTAGTGCTTATTTGGTTTTTCATGTTACTTAATATTTGTTTTATATAGTTGGGGGCATTTATATTTGGTGCATATATGTTTATGATTGTCAGCTCTTCCTCTTGAATTGTTCCCTTTACAAGGATGTAGTGTCCTTCTTTGTCTCTCTTAATGAGTTTTGGTTTGAAATTTACTTTATCTGAGAATAAGATTGCTACCCCTGCTTTTTTCTGGACTCCTGACGCATGGAGAATTGTTTTCCATCCTTTCACTTTCAGTCTATGGACTTCCTTTTGCACTAGGTGTGTTTCTTGTATACAACATATTGTTGGATTTTGCTTCTTAATCCATTCTGCCAATCTGTTTCTCTTGATTGGTGAATTGAGGCCATTAACATTGATGGTTACAACTGATATATTTTGACTTATTCTTGTCATGTTTTTGTCCATTTGTTGACTCTTTTTACTTTTTCTCCCATCTCCTTTTAGTTTCTTGCCTTGCCTATTTGATTTGGTCTGTTGGGCCTCATGTTATTGTGAATTTCGTTGTCCTTTTCTAGGATATTGTTTAGAATTCCTTGCAGTGCTGGTTTGGTGTTCATGAAATTTCTCAGGTGCTCTTTGTCGTGGAAGTATTTTATTTCCCCATCTATTTTGAAAGAGAGTTTTGCAGGATACAAAAGTCTAGGTTGGAGATTCTTTTCTTTTAGGACTTGGAATACCTCACTCCAGGCTCTCCTTGACCTAAGGGTTTGTGTTGAAAAGTCTGCTGTGATTCTAATGGGCTTCCCTTTGCATGTGATTTGTTTCTTTTCTCTTACTGCTTGTAGTATTTTGTTTTTCTGTTGGATTTCTGGAATCTTGATTATTATATGTCTAGGTGTAGATTTTTTTTGATCGTGGCTAGTTGGGGTTCTATATGCCTCACTTATCTGTATGTCTAATTCTTCCCTTCTGTTTGGGAAGTTTTCTGTCATTAATTCTGTGAAGAGCTTTTTTATATCATTTGTGTTTTCTCCTGTTTTTTCATGAATTCCTATCAGTCTTATGTTATTTTTCTTTGTATCGTCTAGGAGTTGTTGGATTGATTTCTCATGATCCCTTACTGTTTTTAATAGACCTCTTTTTTCACGGTCACTGACTGCTATCCTATCTTCTATATCTGAAATTCTATCTTCGCAATCTTTTATTCTGTTTCGTACACTTTCAATAGAGTTTTTAATCTCCTGGATATCTGTTTGAATCTGTTTTATGGATTCCATTTCTTTCCTCTGTTGGGCATTCATTGTTTCCATGTCTTTCTTATGCTGAGTCTTCATGGCTTCTATCACAGTCTTGAGCTCATCTATTTTTTTCTCAGTTTCTGCTCTAGAGTCTCGAATCATGACTTCTATTTTGCTCATCATCTCTCTGGCTAGCTGGGAAATTATTTCTGATTTGAATTTTTCTAGAGCCTGATTGATCAATTTTGTTACCTCCTGTGCTATGGGTCCAGGGAGTCCTGTTGGTTCACTATCAGACTTTTCATCCTCATTTGTCCTACTATTTGCTATTGGTGAACTGGATATTTGTTTTTGTGTCTTGCTTAAGTGTTTTCTCATTTTTATTTTTATTGTTGGGTTGTCCTTCTTTAATTTCTGGGTATTACTTAAATCTTCCTAATATAGTTGCGTTTTAGCTTTTGAGTTTCTAATGACTCATAGACATTCTCGTTTTCATAATATCAGAGAAAACAACTCTTTAAATCAATCACCACTCTTTGTCCCAATTGATACATTCAGCAGCCCAATAGGATCAGGCACAGCTTGCCAACTGACCACTTATGGTAGTCATTAATGTATCACCTTTAACTCATGTGAATTAGATTAATTTCAAGAAGCAGCTCATAGTATGTTTGCAGTGAATATTCTTTTCAATATGGCATCTTTACCATTTAGGATGGGGGGTTCGACTTAGAACAAGAGGATTAGATAAGTGAAAGAATTAGAGCAGGTTTGAAGTGAATCCAGAGGTTGTAGAATTACCTTACTATCTTTACAAAACTACTAACTTCAGGGGGCATAGAGAGAGTGCAGGAATAAGGACAAGAATATATTCCCTTAACAATAACAGGCGCTTGCTTTCCCTTGAAGGTACAGAGCCATGAGTGAGGTAAAATGACTGGAGAAAAGAACATAAAGAGAAACCCTTCCTAAAAAGAAAAAATAATAAAAGAGGAAGTCTGAGTTAGGGCAGGAGCTGGAATAAAAAGGGAGATGAGGGATAATATGGTGGAGCAAGGGAGTGAGTTGGAGAGAGAGGACAGAAAAAAGAAAGAAGTTTTAGAGTGGAATGAGGAGAAGAAAAAAGAGAGAGAGAGAAAAAAAAGAATTTGAAGGGCCTCTTTCAGACTGTCTCTGTTCTCATATTATACCACATGTACAGCCATATGCAGAACCGAATCCCCTGGTCTCAGCTAGCCAATGGCAGTTCCCCACGACTGGGACTGAACACAGTTCACAAGGCCTAACTTGAGTTTCCCTACCCTCAGGGTTGAACTCCACTCAGTTCTATTACAGGTTTCCCCTGCCATTTCTTTAAAGTTGTTCAAAGTTGGGAGCTCAGAAAACTACCCTTCATGAGAACCTATGCCTCTGCACAGTTGGACTAAGGACTGGCCCAATCAGGAGGTTTGAGAATGGGGGGGTGGGTTGTGGGGGTGTTTCAAGGGCACCTGCACGGCTACCTTCCTTGCTGGGTCTGTTGTCGCGCAGTCCGGGAGGTCGCGCACCTGCCAGGTGATCTCAGGCAGGCAGGCCTCAGTCTTTAGATTCTTACAGATCTGGGTAAAACAATAAAACAATTCTGGATCTGCGGCTTATCAACTGTGTAACCTGGGCAGGTTCCTAACATCCTCTGCAGATATTTCATGTGTGCACGAATAAGCTTTGAGGACCAAGTAAGATGTCTGTGTCGTGTCCAGTACAGTGTTTTGGACACAAGGTACACAACACAGCGCATGAGGCCTCAGTGCCCAGTGCGAGTTCGCAGTTAATCCTGAGGTAGAGAGGCAGGTCAGGCAAAGCCGCTGGCTATGCTTTGGGGAGTATGCTATCTGTTGCTAAGTTGCAGAAAGAGGTCCAACTGCCAGGAAGGCAAACCAGCCTGACTTAACCACCTATAGGATGGGATTAAATGATGAAGCTCCAGAAGGTGAATCAGAAGAACGAAGCAGAAATTCACTATGTTGAACCTGGTGACTACAGTAGGATTGTAGCTGAGTGTTGTAGTCTGATGGCATAGAAATGCTGAATTTTACTGTGATTCAGAATAAGATAGGAAAAGTGTGGTATAATGCTTCAAAAATGCTAGATTCAAGCTGCTAGACAAGTGAAACCCGGAGTGACTGAAGAAGTAGTCATAAAACAGTCATATACTAGCTTAATCTAGTATATGTTTCACTTCTGAAATCTCATTAGGGTGTCATAAAATTTTAGTAATTTAAAAAACCTGTAATTGAGACATGAAATAGTAATTAGACATGAAATAGTATAGCTTCAAAGGGAGAAATTTAACCCTGCCAAGAAATGATCAGGTCACAGAAATAAATAATTTGATTTTATACCTTAGTGGAAAGTTTAGAAAAAGGTTCCTTATGGATTTCACTGGGCTGGCAGAAGAACACACTGATGGAGTATAGCAGGCCATTTAAAGATGGAAAGGCCAGGGTGAGAAGAGTGCTCCACAAAGACAGCGACCTGTCATACAGCACGGCCGGCCTCATACACGTTTCTCAGAAATTGCTCTGGGTCCTCCTGCCATGACTTTTTCCTTCCTTTTCTGTTTCAGTTGTCGGTGGCCAATGTAAGAATTACTGTTCTGAAGTTGATAATAAAATTTTATTTTCTGTTACTGTCCATTAATATAATCGCCAAGGTAGACAGGGACCAGGGATCTTGGCATGACTGTTTAAACAGATTGCATAGAGCAGGAGAATCCCTAAACAACACAACTTAGTTTATTTTTCTCTTAAAAACACAGTCTAGGGTGGGTAAAATGACTTCACAGTCAATAAAGACCCAGCTGTCCTTTGGGCATAGCTGTTAACTCCCTGCTCAAAGTCATCCATGCCGTTGTAGAAAATGAGAAGAAAATGTAGAGGGACAAAAATGTGTTGCTTCCATCATGGCAGCTTTCATTAAAGAAGCTTCTTAGAAAGAGCTCTGAACAGCCTTTCTACCCAGACTGAGCTCACTTAGCCTTAGAAGCATGGCCACCCCAGCAGCAAGGGAGGCTGGGAAGCACACAGCTTAATTCCAAGCAGCGGGCAGAATTCGCTGCTAATCTGTGGCTGACAAGACAGAGAACAGACTTCAGAAAGAAATTAGCTGTCTTTGTCATGACTACCCGAGCCCCCAGTGAAGTGCTACTGATTCACAAGTCAATGTCCCATTTAGGTTTATTCCTAAGTCAAAAGAATGTCTTAAAAAAAATGTTCATTATATAATACAAGGAACGTACAGTGACATAAAAATAATATTAAATTTTTCCTTTAATTGTACAATCTCAAAGTATCTGTTGCTGTCATTTTTATCCATATCCTCTCAGTATTCCATATATACTCCTCTACACACGTATGTATCTATTTATATAAATGACTAGTATCTCTATATATTGAATGTTGTATATGCTTATAAATAAGCATATATAAAAATATATGGACCATTTGTAATATTGTTTTATATATATTTTTAACTTATCATATTTTCCTATATCATCACGTTTTAAAAGCTACTTAAAATTTTTTATTGCTATATAGTATTTCATCATATCAAAGTTTCTCTCTATATATCCATGTATGTTGTCAATCTCAGTTTTCATTATTATACTTAATATGATGATAAACATTGTATCTTATATGTTTGAACCTATTTGGATTGATTCCTTAATGTAAAACATTAAAAATAGAACTGCTGGGTCAAATATTTTATATTTTAAAAATTAATACGATCATGTTTAGATAATTTTACAATGGAGTATGTGTCGTAAAACTAAATCTAAATCAGAATCTCTGTTAGGCAGCATTTTGTGAAACTGAAAGCATTTTTGGGACAATTTTTGAAGGCTTCCTTAGAGTATTGATGTTTATAAGTTTGTCTTAAAAGCCACTACACCAAAACACACACATAAAAAAGAACAAAAAGATGACATACAGCACCACTACCTCTTATGAAACTGTTTTTCTTTTATGTAGATATTGAACAAGACACATATTCTTGTATGTGTAGGTAAATTCTGAGTATGTTTCTCTGCATCCGTGACTCCTTGATCTCGCTGAACCTCCAGGGAATGGGCAGCCCCCAGTAATGCGGCAGGGGGTGTTGATCCAAATGTGTAACTGCATGGGGTAAAGACTGCTGAGGAGCATTGTTCTGAGAGTGTGAGAAGACACTATTTTTCTGTCTTGAATTCAGCCCATAAATGTCATTAGTTTTATGTTGATCTGGATGGGAAAGCTAAAAACCAGAATGCTTCATGTATTATAGATTTGAACTCTGTCTTAGACACTTTAAAGCAAGATGACATCTATAAAAATTGGGTACTTCAGCCTGCTTATGATGATCTTTGGTAGAACTGATACCATATAATTCCATTTAACAATTAATTAACAATTTGGAGAAAGCTAATCATTCAGAAGGGGCCTTCAAAGGAGCTTAATTTTTTATAGAAGGGTGGAAGCCCTTTCCAGTAAGGCCCTTTGAAAAAAGAGAATGCTAAACATTTCCATTTGACTAGTGAGAATTTGAAAGATTTTTGAAAAAGAGGTAGTTGTTAATATGGACAAGAGAAGAAAAGAATCTGCTCAATAATTATAATTCGGGATCTGCATTTAGGAAGAAATCGTTAAACTTTGCTTAGTATTCATTTTGCTTTATTTTATCCCAGATGATTAATTTAACAAATCCTGTTCTTTGAGAAGTTAAACTCATTTTCATGTCTTGAAAGCACAGAGACTTGATTCCAGAAATCATCTCTTGATTGCTTTCAAAGTTTGGAAGAATTCATTGCTGGGAAAACTTCCAGCTGAGCCATTTGCCTTTAAACACACACACACACACACACACACACACACACACACACACACCCCTTCTTTTTCTCAGGAGAAGATGAGACAGAAAAAGTGATGTCCACTGAATTCTGCTGGATCAAATCCTTCATGCTTGTTCTTTCTAACTTTGATGACAAATCTGCAAGGGAAGCATTATTTCTGCTGCAAGGAAGATGAGCTTCAGAGAGGATGGCAATTTTACTTTGGATCTTAGAGCTTCAAAGTGTCAGAATTAAGACTGGGAGCTCAATCAGATGGGGCCAAATGTGTGGGATGGTTCTCCAAAGAAAGCATTTGTCTCGGAGTGGAAGGTGCAGCCCATTGAAAGACTCTGAAATTAGTAGATATGAAGATAAAGTACAACCTTAAAAGATCACCTCTGGGCAGTTTGCTTCCATCTTCAAGTAAAAAAAATTAAGAAAGGGAAAGTTTAAGGTTCAAATATTCATCTTTACCAGCTAAGATGACCTAAAAGGACACCTAACATCTTGAACTTTTGGAAAGTTTCTGTTCTCGAGCCTTTGTCCTGACTTGATCTATCTGTAAAGCAGAGGGAAAGACATTTTGGCTTGTGTCATGACATAAACCCTGTAATGAGGGCCTCATTACAGTTTAGAGCCGAGGCAGCACCAGTTTAACCCGCGCTGAAGGTTCTGAGTGTGTAGAATGCTAAGTAGATGGAGAATTTAGACAGCTTAGGTGGCATCTTTATTGTTTGTGCATCATGATGGAAGCATAAAGAGTGAGCGTCTTGTTTTCATGTAGGTCTTTTAATTCATTTGTAATGTTCACATGCCCACTGTACAACCATAATGCAAGACAATGTTAAAAGAGCCTGATGCAGTTGGCTTTTGAGAGGCGACATAGCTTAGTGTAGTGATGGCAAACCTCTTAGAGCTTTCAGTGCTGACAGCTAGCTGTGGCACGCGTGCCATAGGTTCGCCACCACTGGCTCAGTGCTTACAGCCTCCAAGCAAGATTCCCTGAATCAGCCACTTATATCCCTGAGTTCTTTTGAATATTTTAACTTGTCTGTGTTTCTGTTTCTCTTAAAAAATGAAAACAATAGCATAAGGTTATTATCAGGATTATATAATCTTCTGGCAAGCTGTGAAGTGTTAGAACGTCATACTTCTTATACATAGTGCTATGTGTTTGTTGGTTGATTTAGGAAACAACTTCTTACCAAAGTATGGATACATGGATAAGCAAAATTCTGCCTATAACACATAGTTCTGAGAATGCAGCCCAAGGTTTTATTGCCAAGGGCAGAATCCCTCCTCACAGTTGGTAGAGAGCTTGTCTGAGACACCCGCTTTTCTGAGTGCCCTGGTCTGCACAGGATGTGGTGCCTCACATCCTTCTACTTTTCAAAATGTGATCTCATTAGCAGCACGTAATATTTTAAAATTATACTTTGATTAAATTTTCTTTAAGTTCAAAGACCTGGAGCATTCAGAAGGGTACTGGGAATCTATAAATCCCAAGTATTTCTTAAGTAGAAAATGAATCATCATGTCCAAGAACATGTTTGATAGAGGGTGTCAAAAGTGGCCCTTTTTGAGTTCAATCCCCGGTAGGAAAAAAAAAAAAAAAAGTGGGCCTTTCCATACTGCACCAGTTGGGCTCCAGAATGACTCATCCACTAGTAAGCAGCTCCCTTTGCAGTCGGGAGGGTTCAGAAAAGATGCCTAGTCGTTCACTATCTGAAATTTTTAATTAACATTTTACTTATTGTCTCATAGGTCATTTTATCAGGTGACAATAGCTTCTCTCAGAAACTGGCTTCAGCTCTTTAGCTCAAAATTCTAAAGAAAAATGATAGAATTATTCTCATGAATGACACCAACTCTGACCTTGGGAAGGCTATTGTTAATGTGTAAGAAAAGTTTCAAGGGATTTGTTCTTGAACAATCAATCTATTCATCCATTTTTTGCCTTAAAAGAGATTTGCATTACTTCTGCTTGATACGGCCTGATAATTAACTTGGAATTATCTTTTAAAGAATTGAAGAGAGGTGAATGTTTAAATCTAATGTTTAAAATCTAAGTTAGACTGAGTAAGAGATATTTTTCTCTGAGAGAGAGCACTCTGGTATATTACCTGCTAGCCTCATTACTAGACAGTCTTGGTCATCAACATAAATAATGGTAATCTTATTTACTGAATGGTTTTTTTATTAACAAAAGCAACACTAATGAAAATCAGAGAAATAAGTGTCACATATAAATCAAAAGCACATAAGAACAGACAAGCCATTAACTTGGTCCAAAAGAAATCAATAGTGGTGATATTTGTTTAGATCAGTGGACTATCAATTATGGAGGGCTGAGGTATCACAGTTATCATTTGGCCAGAGACAAAGAGAATAAACTGGACCACATGTATCTGTATATCTTTTTAAAAACTTAATTTTTGCATGGGGTGTTTTTCTGCCTTCTTAAAGTAAGCTTCTTAAAAGCAGTTAATGTAACAGAGACCCAATTAGAGGCAATTGAAGTGAGCAAAGGTTGGACTGTACAGGACCCAGACTATGTGGCTGAAGAGAGTAGAAGTGATTTGCAAGGATGACTTGTGGCTTTTGTAAGCATCAATTTAGAATGTTCTCACTTAGAAGAAGAAAAACAGACATATAATAAATTATAAGCTTCCTTTGGGACTGACATCATCAACATTTACCTAATCTTTCATTAATCTGGCTTTGTTCAGACTCTCACTTCAAAAGAAGCTCCACTAAATTACATTTTAGAATCAAATGGTCGCTGTTTTCTGTTAAAAGTAATGGACAATCTGAAACCTATCGTCAGTTTCATATTTAAAATATTACACCAACTAGCTGAAGTCCTAACGTGGTAGCCATTAAATACTTTAAGACATCTCAAAACAGAGCAGTGATATTTTGTGGCAATTCACATGATTTTTAATCAAAAAATTTTTAAGTCAAAATATTAGTAGAAGTGAGCTAATAATCCTAATTATGTAATCTTATTTCATATTTCATAAGGCTAGAATTTGTAGAATAAAAGAGGAGGCTGTTTAATTTTTGTGGTTTTATTTTCTTCTTTCCACACGTTGCTGCTCCTTTGTTTTGCTTACATGGAGATTTTACCCATCATCACATCAGGAATCACTGGCTGAGTAGCCAGTATCTAGTTTGCTCTTGACACTAATTCCTGATTTCCCTGGAAATCAGCTCCTCAGAGAGCGATCCTAGCTATGGTCTAGGGATCACCATCCCATCCTTGAAGTTGGTTGGTATTTAGGTGGGTGTAGCATCTAGTTTAGCCAAAAAAATATAAAGAGATATCCTACTGGAACCTTTCAGAAAAGCTTTTCTTATGGGATCCAAGAGACTGTGTGTGTGTGTGTGTGTGTGTGTGTGTGTGTGTGTGTGTATGTAATGAAGCACATTCCCAGCTGTGCAACAGACAGGCCCACAAAGCAACTGGTTCAAACTTGAGCCAGGAGATAGAGGTTCATAGAGGAGAAAACTAAGAAAAGAAGTTTGAAGGAATTTGTTAATATCCTTAAGGGATCAGTTGTTCATACAGGCTAACAATAGAAGCACAAAAGGCAATCAGAAAGTTCTTGAAGAATGGTTCTGTGTTTAATGAGCTCAAGGGCATCATTGGACGTCACATCTGAATCACTTCCTTCCTGATTAGGTTGTAACTTCTACGTGACCCTGTCCCTGTAATAAACCTCTGTCACTCCTCACTGTTTCAGACTGTTCTTTTATCCTCTGAGGTACAGGAAGGCATGACCTGTAGCTGTGACCACTGTAGTAGTTGCCTGACTCCTGAGTCAGTGTGGGGCCCAGGCAGGGACAGGAGACTCACAGGGAAGAAGGAGGTGAGCCTTGTGCCTTGCCCTGGGATCTGCCTTTCTTTTATGGTCATGGTCACATGAAACAGTCTCCTCATTGTGTATTTCTTCTTGAGTCTGGGCTTTTTATCACTGGCAGCTAAAGGATTTATTTATAAAATCAAACCCTCACTGAAATTTCTGGGCCATGTTCATATGCTTTGTGCATGGGAAAATTAAAGCCATGCAGATGATGTAGGCAGATGATGTAGCTCTCGCTCACCTCTGTTTCTCACAGTCTTTGGGCTCGTTGGAAACACAGATCTTCTCTCTGTTGCAACAGCTTTTTCTGAGCTTCTCCCCTCAATCCTTCTCTGGCTTTGCATTTTCTCAGAGCTCAGTGCTTGCATCTCTTGTTTATTCATTTTTTTCCTTCAGTGCTGAGGATTAAACCCAAGGCCTTGCACGTGTGCAGCATGTGCTCAGCCATGGAGCTGCGCCCCAGCTCCTCTTGTTTATGATCCTACCTTTTCTCCCAAAGATAACTTCATGATTTTAAATATCAACTGTGCATTAAGAACTTCTAAATTTATAGCTGCATTCTGGAGCCCTCCTCTGAGTTCCAGAATCTTATCTCCTAAAGTCAACTGATTTCTTTGACCTCTCCATTTAGGTATTTAATATGCAGTTCAGATTTGTCAAGCCCCAAACCAAATTCTGATTCCCCAGCCCTGTACCAATACCAAGGAAATTTGTTCAACTGTACCATTTTTCTCAGTTAATGCTAGCACTGTCATTCCAGCTGCTCAGGCCAAAACCCTTTGAGCATCTTTGATGCATATATTTCTCTTTCCCCACACTCCATCTACCAATATTTCCTGTTAGCTCTATTTCAAAATATACCTATGACCGGACATCTTCTAACAGCTTGTGTGCTCCCGCCCTCCACTGACCTCCTCCCTCCTGCTGGTTCAAGAAGGCCCATGTGCTCTCTCCCATTTCACCTTTCTGCCCTGACCTTGTGCGTTTCTTGCTATGGGCAGGACAGGAAGTGCCCTCAGGCTTCTTCCTCCACCTAGGGCATTTTACATTCTCTTCTCCGCCTGGGCTGCTCTCATTTTCCACCTCACTCCCACAACTTCCTTTTTCTTGCACCTTAACTTCCTGCAGGTTTCTGCTCAAATGTTGGTGAGAAGCAAGTCTTCTCCTGACCCTCTTTTGGAAGTTCCCTCTTCTTTCTCACGCTGTTCCTGTATGACTTTATTTCGTAACACTCATCACACACTGGCATCCTACATGTTTTACAAATACTTCGCAGTCTGTTTCTCCTTGTAGAATGTAAGCTCTATGAGGACAAGAATTACTGTCCCTTTGGTTCATTACTATATTTGCATTGTTAAAGTGATATTGGGAACATTGTAAATACTCAAAATATCTGTTCAGTTAATGAAGTGCTCCTTATCTCTGGCTGATAGTCTAACATGGTCTTGAAAATAAGTGCCCATGAAATGATAACATATCAAGTTTTCAGCCAAGAGACATGTCTTAATATACCTAGATAGTCCACTTAAACACACTTAAACTCTTTGAAGTTAATATTTTAACAAAAAATTAACAGTGTCTATTTTAGTAATTGTGAGAAAGTGGACCTTGCCTTAGACCTTTGTATCTGGTAGCGTTCTTTTCACTGTAAGTAACAGAAACACAACTCAAATTAAGTAATAATAAATCTGTTGGCTAACACACTGGGATGTCTGTCTCTAAGGCGTTGGTCAGGATTCCCAAAACGTTGACTTCATTTCTATTTTTGAGGAGTTCCTGCATCCTTGTGCCTTCATGTGCTGGCTCCTCCTCAGGCTGGTGAGATGTCTCAGGCATTATGGCTTCACATCTGTGCACAGCAGTGTTCAGAGAATTGAATGGGGACGTTGCCTTGGACAATATGTCAAAAGAGTCAGAGAGAATTCTCCTAGAACAGCTCAGTAAAACATCCTCTAGCTACTACTTAATTTTCACTTCCATTCCTGAGTGAATAATTGGCAAGAGGTTTGAAACGAACAAGCTGGGAATAGAACAGGTTTCCATCGAGGCACACAAGGCTTCTTGAAAAAGGATAAGGCTTAAAAGCTACAGATGTTTTGGTTCCATGAAGAAGGTAGAAATGAAGAGGAACCAAGTATCGGCTGTGTCTTTTTCTTTGTATGGACCATTGTGTCTTTTACATCTTAGGGACAGATTATTTCTACTCACTTAGAAACCAGTTTATCACCTTCAACATAAAGCTACAAAGTGTTTTCTTCTTTAGGCTTCCTCTGAAATTTAGCTAAGTCAAAGATGCATTATGTGAATAAATAATTTCATGGCTTTTCTCCTAAATGAACTCGATGTCACCTAGAGGGGAAACAAAAAATTTTATTTTTTATCCTCGAGTGTTTTGAATTATGCTGTGTGGCATGAATTTATTAGTTCACAAAATTTTACTTTCATTTCAATATATGCTATTGATCGATTTCAGCTTTATTAGAATGATGAACCTATTTATTAAGGTTATGAAATGAAAGTGAGATAATGTCTATCTTTTCATCCTGAAAATGATACTGTGTACCCTTTTAAAGAGAGTATATTTTCAACGTGTATTTGGATTGGTTTAAGGACAACTGAAATAAAGTGACATGAATCTGGTTTGTGTCTCCAAATCTAGGACATAGTAATTCTTCAGGGCCTGTGATTTGGGTTCTCATTATAAATTCAGTCCAGATCTAGGTTTAATGGGAGTGTTCCAGGTGTTTACAAATTGGTTATAGTCCCATGGGCTTCTATTCCGCATTGTTTGATTATGTCTGCCCTTAAGTTTGACAAAGTATTTTCTTCCTGGTTTCACACAGCAAACCCTAGAAAATTGATCTTTGAAGAAAAAATGCTTTTCATCTACTTTGTCTATTGCTAAATCTGTGAAAAGAGCAGTACCGCACCAGGCATTCAGGTCGTCAGTGTAATTACCAGGCGCCCACACTGGAAGAGGTGAGGAGGCAGTCCAAACAAAGCAGTCTCCTCTCTGGGACTCCATCTGATAAAGGGATTAGCACATCCCCAGAACCCTGTCTTCTGCCTGTGAACATCCTCCTTTGTGTTATACAGATTTCTGTACAAATAATGAAACCTTTCCACAAGGGAAGCAGAGATTAGCCATTGTACGTCCTCTTTGCAATCTGAGAACGATGCTGGGCCCTCCCCTCCCCTTCCCTCGCCCTCCCTCCTCCCTCCCTCCCTCCCTCCTTCTCTCCCTTCCTTCCTTTTTTCTCTTTTTTATGGGATGCTTAAATATTAGCTAGGCCAGACTGGATGAATAAGGACTCTGCCAGGTAACAAAACAGCATGAGCAGGATGGTTTCCAGTCTCAAAGTCGTACTCAAGTGCAGCCCAGACACGCAAACCTCTCTGCTTGTTATCCGAGAAGAGAGAGAGATCCATATTCTAAATAGAATACTCCTAAATCATGTCTGTAAGATCACTGTTTTGGGAGTAGGCTGAGAAAATAGATTTCAGTCGCCTGATTAAGGGCCACCTGTAATGCTCATGGGGAGGTTTGGGAAAGCTCGTGAGCAATTATTGAAGTTAAATCTTCCTTGAAGGAAACCATCTCCTACAGCTTGCAGGACAGGAGCTGTTCACACAGGAACTTAGTAGGCTTTCAGTAATGTTTATGTATAAGAAGTGACTTGGATATTTTGAATACATTGAACTGCATGAGGCCTGAAAAGAAAGTGTCATTCCCAGAATTCAAGTCAGATTTTCTCTTATTGTTCAAGAGAAGTCTAACAGAGGGTACCACTGTATCATTTAAGTATCAGGAAATTATGCTCTGAGAAAGTAAAGAATCCTTTTAGAAACAAACCTTTGTAGGGAAAAATCCTTGCCTGATTAGGCCATAGTTTATCCTCAAAATGAACAGCCAAACACTACACATTTGACTACATGAAGGAAGATGTAAAGTTGTATAAATAAATCTAAATGTTATATTTTACATATACCTTATATATGTTTTATATATAACAAATATATGAAATATATATCACATAGGTCATAGAAGGTTAAATTGATAGCCAATTAGATTTCAGGATTTTTTTTGACCCTCAAGCCTGCTTTTTCTGTTTCTTTTTCGTTTGTTTGTTTGCTTTTTGAGACAGGGTCTCACTATGTAGTTGAGACTGACCTGGAACTCACTATGTAGCCCAGCCTGATCTCGAACTTGCAGCGATTCTCCTGCCTCAGCCTCCCGAGTGCTGGGATTACAGGCGTGCACCACCACGCCCGGCCGAGCCTGCATTTTCCAATTCCTTGTCTTGGTTCAAGCTTGATTTCATCCTCTTTCATTGCAATGAAATTGATTGCAATGAATCAATTAAAAGAGACAAATATGCATAAAAGGATTACACAATCTTATCTGATGCTACGTACCCCTCACCTCCACTTGTAGATATTATCTATAGTTAAGGTGCTTCTGTAGAATCCCAGGTACTCTGAGGGCACAGATGGGTACACAGGACACACCAGTCTTCGGATTTGGAAGCAATGAGTGCTGAACATTTTATTGGGTTACATTTCTATTGCCTTGTTGTTCTTATTTTTAGCATGATGAATAGTTTGAAAAACAATTCACATACCAAAGCAATTTACCTACTTCTTGAACACAGAAATCAGCCTGTTGGCTTTTTCTTACGGTTATAGATGAAATTAAAAAAATTTTAAAACCAAGTAACCGAGCGGTGGACAGTCTTCTTACTTAGTTTTTTGATAAGAGGAAGCCTCTGATGGCAGCAAATAAATATTGAATTTGACAGTTTGTGAATACTTGGGCTCTAGCGGGAAAGATTATTTCAATGTTACTTTCCCTCTTACTACTAACAAATTGTGATTAGCTTTTCCACTCTAACATGTCACGGCAAATCGTACGATGTGAACAAGGCTGAAGAGCATAGGAGGTGGAGGTGGGATGGATACTGATGTTGAAGATGCTGGCAACAAAGTAAATGTGTGCTGCCCTGACGCCCCTTACTTTGAGTTATTTTGCATCTTTATTGTGTTTTGCATGGATTTGCATGTGAAATTGCTATACAGTGAATACTACATCGGAAGGCACTTAATTCACGACGCATGGTGGAAAGGACTCTCACCGCTGATAACATTATGTCGAGGTCTTCATTGGAAGTGATAGAGTAAGTGAAAGGCCTTCCCACTGAGCCTTTCCTTCCATTTTAAGTGGTAGTCACTTCAAAACTTCTATGTCACCTTCAGGAACAAGAATTCTAGTAATAGTTGATTTTGAGTTTTCCTGGCAGAAACAAGAAACAGTAAAAAGTGCTATACAGGTAAATAGTTCCTTGGGTGACTAAAAAAACACCAAGTCATAGGCATGGCAAGTACAGAGCCTTAGGAATAATGAATCGGTGCATGAGTAATGATGAAAGATATATATATATATATATATATATGTCATAAAGAGGAAGAGAGCCTGCTGTTGAAATGTTTTCATTGATACGAGCAAGAAGTTGTTTCTTTTTCTTGCCGAATCGTGCTCAGTGGAAGCATGAGCCCACACGACTGTCTTTATGAAAGCAAAACTTGTTTTTGGCAAGTGACATTATCTCTCCAGTTTCTAATTTCTGAAACACAATTTTTTGAACTCTACATTTTACTTCTTTTTTGCACTGTGCCTAAGTACATTCTTTAAATTTATTAAGAGTTTTATAAACGTGAAGCACACCAAATGGTTTGTTGAATAATTAGATAAAAATGGGCTCCATTGCTCCAGATGTCATCCTTCCATTTACAAGAATCATGATACGAAGACTGTGCCCTGCCACTTCTAAGAAACTGGATGGTCTTCCTTGGACATCAAGCATAGAAAGGTACACAGGGAAAAACAAACCAACCCCCCCGCCAAAAAAACTGTTTTTACTTTCATACTCTCTTGAGTAAAAAAAGTACTATTTTTGGGCTGGGGATTTAGCTCAGTGGTTCGGTGGCCTGCCTCACAAGTGCAAGGACCTGAGTTCGATCCCCGGTACCACACAAAAAAAAAAAAAAAAAAAAAAAAAAAAAACTACTATTTTTGAATAAACTCTTCTAGCTAGTTAGGAGCATTCTGCTAATTGAAAATCTAGCCCTTGACATGAGGTAGGCTGACCTTTCAAATAGCATTGGTGTCTTGTCCTTCCGTCTCAGCTCCTCACCCAGAATGTGCAGGGCTTTATAAACTTTAAGTAAGATCTAAATAAGCATGTTAATAAAGAAAAAAGAGAATCAAGACTAGTCAACAATGATTCCATAGGCTGGCAACAAACTGAGTCAGATGCTTTTGGGGTAGAAGAGAGAGCTGCTAATCACTAGTCATAAGTGTACACGTATGATGAGTTCGTAGAATACTTTTCTAATGTTGCCTGTGACATTGTAAATCCAGGTTCTTGAGTAAGAATGAGGAATAGAAAAATGGATAGATTTCTATAAGATGAAGCTTTTGAAAAAGATTATCTTAAAATGCAAGAAAAGCACAAATATCCAAACATATTTGAATGGAGGCAGAAGTTTCATTTGAGTGGATGTATTAGGCAGACGACCTTTAATCTGGAATTGATATAAAAGTGGAAAAAAGGATTCTGTCCTTGGGTGTTTGTGCTTGTTCCTTCAGGAGGTACACTGCAGTTTCCCCAGGCGTTTTAACTGAAGCTGGGCTCTACAGATGTAGAAAGGGACGTTTAAGGACACTGTAAGAACAAGAAAGCCCTGGAAAATAGCCAGTGTCCTGCGTGAAATTGGGTTGTTGCGGCACTCGTTTGAGTGCGCGCGAAGAACGGAAGCCAGCAGGAGACCATGAAGCCGCATCTGGCGAGCTGGAGCTAGGAGACTTGAAAGGGCAGAGGAAACCGCACACGGGCATCGAGCAGCATCGCTCAGGATGGAGGAAAACGGGGAAGTGGGAGCTTTTAACACAGAAACAAGGCGTATACGCCTAGCAGAGGCCATGTGGCCTTCAGGGGAGTCCAGCTTCTCCCGCAATAGAGAATCGCATGCTTTATGTCCCCACTCTTACAATTAAGTGGTAATTTTAGTATTGTAAGCGAGAAGTTGAAATTCCTAGAGATTAGTTTACCTGGCTTCACGCGGGCAGTAAATAGCAGAGCTATCCTTTGATTGTCTGCTTCCAGAATGCACACCGTTACCTGGTGTATCATCCTCTCTGAGCTTCAGTTTAGTCACTTGTTAAACTAGGAAATGGGCTGAGACAATCCCTACACAACTCCTTTTTGATACAGAATTCAGATTCTTAAATTCCTTCCACCTTCCCATTATACTCCAAACCAGCTCCTGAGAGATCCCAAGTCATGGAAATATCTCTATCTCCCAATGCAGTCTTCCACCCTTTTTCTAATAGGAAACATTTTATTTCCTTAATATTCTTTCTACTGCCCACAGAGGACTCACTGTTACTCATGCGGTCAATTCCTAACCTTCAAGAAGGTCACAATGATAGTATGAGTTTTAAGTAGTGTTAGGGCAGATCCTGGGAGCAAGTAGGACTCCTTAGAGCCATGAAAGTGGATATATTAACCCAGCACGTTATACAGGGGACCAGGGCTGAGGTTCCTCTGTGTGACCTGCAGCCGAGAGAAGATAAGTCCGTGGGTAATGAAGATATTGATAATGAAAATAAGACACTGAAAAGGTGGGGCATTCGGATACAGTGGGCTGAAGTTAAGGAAACAGTTATATATTAAAGCAAATTTAGATATAATTTTTTCCTGCAAAACATGAATTAATGAATCATTTTCACCGTTTTAGCTGTTTAGATTAGCTGTCTTCACAGAACAGATTTCCTCTGGGAAGCTCAAGTGTCATTTTGCTATGTAAATCTAAAGAGTCTGGACAATGTTATTTGCATGGTTACTTATAATTGTGCTGAGAAATGATGGCTTGGGGACTCTTTTATGTGTATTTTAAGTGACTAACTGTCCTTCAAGCATATGGTACTACATAATTTCTTATGTTAGAAATGAAAAATACAGATACGATAAGCTATAACATTTACTCGGGAATAATGAATACAGATAATGATAAAATAAGGTTTCATAATTATTGCGTCAGCCTCTAAAGATTGATTTCACCTGTGATTTTATAATGGTCTTTACTCATCAGATAAACTTAGCTTAGAAGTGGTACCAGGCACCTCATTTATTAGCTGCAAAGCAAACAAAGTTGTGGGTACAGAAAATGATCTGTTTCTGTCGGCCACGTGTGGTTCTCAAACATTTGATATGTAGCTAGTGTGACTATGGAATTGAGTTTTTAATTTTATTTAATTATACTTCATTTGAGTTTAAAAAGCCACATTTAAATACCCTTCAGCCTACTTTACTGAACGGTTTTCATCCTAAATCTATTTCTGAACTATGTTTTGGCTTCTGATTGAGACAGGAATTCATTATTTCATTATACAGATAAACCTATGGATAATATGAAGTAAAATCCCTTAAAGCAATTATATATTTGAAGATAGCTGGTACATAGAGGGCTATGAATGTTCCCAACCCAAAGAAATGACAAATATTTGAAGTGATGAATACGCGTTTACTCTAATCTGTCTTTACACGTATCCTGAAATATCAGTGTACTCCATCAATATGTACAATTATTATGTATTGATTTTATTGATTTTATTTTTTTGGTACTGGGGATCGAACTCGGGCCCTTGTGCTTGCCAGGCAGGCGGTGGAACCTCTGAGCCAAATGCCCAGCCCTGTATTGATTTTGAAAAGGAGCATAAAGCCCCTTGGTGTTCCAGGCTGAATTATCTCATGCCAAAATATTTTCTCACTTTTAGGTTGGTCTTGAAAAGTGCATTTGTTCCCTAGAAAATGCAAAGAAATTGTTTAACATCATGTGGTTCATAGCTCTTCGAATATTTCAACAGCTTGTATTACGTGGAACACAGAAATTTATTTTTTAAAATTATGATTTATTTAAGCAAGGATAATAATATTCTTAAAAATAACAGATCTTTAGAAAATCTAGAAAATAACTCTTATTTACAGAGCTCTTATAATTTTCCTACACACTACAGTTCTATAATAATCCTCTTGAGCTAAAATTCTTCCACTTGACTGATGAGGGTGCTGAGGACTCCAGAATAAATAGCTTGTCAAAGGTCATGGGGCCTGGATCCCAAGTCCAGACAGTGTGCTTCCTGTGGTGAAGCTCTTCCCCATGAGGCTCTAGCACTTTTCTTTTTTGTTGTTGTTGTTTTTGGAACAGGGGATTGAACTCGGGTCCTTGCACTTGCAAGGCAGGCGGCGGAACCACTGAGCTAAATCCCCGGCCCAGCTCTAGCACTTTTCACCACTCTGTCTGACTGTTCTGTCTTCCATCCCCTCTGATTTCCCCACCCTTGAGTCCTTCAGGTAGAGAATGGTCCAAAGTGGCTAAATATTATAGTTCTTACTTTTATTTTTATATATGGACATTAAGATGCACTTGGCGTAATGCAGGGTGCCAAGGTGTCCCTAAGGCTGTTCTGTCTCCATTGCCGCAAAGTGGACGTGTTACTCTGTTTCCTGAAGGAAAGTGTTGCTGAATAGCTGCAGGAACTGCGGGTTTGGTGTGGGACCTGAGACCGCTGGGTTCATATTTGGGCTCCAGCTTGTATAGTCCAGGAAAAGCTCAGAACTCTGCTTTTCACAGTGGTGTCTGCCCACATTGTCAGGAAAGGATTCTAGAAAAGATTCACAGAGTTCGTGAACACCAGAATCCTGAGACTGAAGATTTACTTAACAAATGGAGACAAAGTTATCAGGGAACAAGCTGGGATAGGAGAGGCGTATAGTGATTTACACTGAAAAGTACAATCATCTTGACATTTGAAATAAAGAATGAGGGCAGGCTATCTTCAGGTGACCCACTTGTAGGCATGGGTTCCTGTCTGGGTACTACACTAGGCACCAACCTTCCTAAAAGTTGCACAAGTTAGTGGTCTGCGAAGATGGCCAATAGCCTTACTTCTTTTTAGGGGGATTTGGGAAGCAGAGGTGCCACCTTACGTTGCTTAAATTGCTTGGTATCTTTATTCTCAGATTTTAGGCAGTGAAGTAAGTATTTTAATCCAATTTGATTTGGGATACAGGCAGTGATATGCTGCTCAAAAGCTTCTCATTGGCCCCAGAGAAGAGCAAGAAAGCCTAGAGGAAATCAGGTGTTCAGTGTGAACCTCAGAGACAGGGAAAATAGTCCATGGGAGGAAAGAGACACGTTTGCAGTGTTTCACAGGCAGGTTAGCTGGGCGCTAAGTGAGGAGGGATATACCTACCTCCTCTGTTATCTCTTAAACACAATTGGAGTTTTAAAAAGATTTGGTTAAACCAATTTTACTAAAAACATCGAAAACTACATTTAAATAAAATAAATTAGAAAACATTTTCATGAATGATTTTATAGTATTAAATAGCTGGGATTCAGGGGGCCTTGGGAATTCACTCATCACCAAGTGTTCGTGATCCTCTCTCATCAGTTCTTGTCACGGTCACAGCTGGACCAATGCCCTTGGGCTACACAGGTGCCCCTTTGTCCCTGCATTACTCTACATGTGACCTTGTGAAGGCACCGTCTTCACCTTTCTCACCGATGTCTTCCCGCGCCTGGCCCTTGCTAAATGTTTCTGTGGATGACTGAAAGGATCGAGGGGGACTGAGCTGAATAACTTAAGCATTTCTGATATTTATAAGGATTGTAGGGGAGGAGAATGGGAGACGGTGAAGCAATATTCTGTGAAAATGGTCATTTGGAGCATTTTTGGAAGAATGTATTTACACAGGGACCATTTCCCTACTTTCAAAGTTGAACCTCATATCCTTGGTGCCTCCTCTCTCCTCTTTGATTTGATTAAAATTTTTTTCATCATGTAACACTCTTTATAATGCCAAATATGTTTTTTGTGGTTTTTTTTTGGTACCGGGGATCGAACTCGGAATCTTGTGCTTGCAAGGTAGGCAGCGGAACCACTGAGCTAAATCCCAGACCCCTATAATGCCAAATATGTCACAAGATAAAAAGGTGTGTGAAACTGCAATGGTAACCTGTAGAGTCTGTTGGAGAGCAGACGCCTGTTTCTTTCTTCTCAATCCTTAAACGTTTTAAAAATTGTTTCTTGATCTACTGCAGAGTATATGATCTCCAATTCACTACTGAACATTAAATGGTAAAGTTGTGTATCCTTAGCTGCTTCTAGATTTTAAGTGAAGTGATTTGAATTTTTTCTGATTCACACTATGATCTCTGAGGATTTTGTTGTGTTAGGGAAAAGTTCTATTCCTAATTTACAAAGAGCTTTTTTCAATATTACAAACTGATACTGTACCGTATATCTTGCTTCTTTTACCTCTGTTATGACTATAACCAACTTTTAATTCTTAACTGATTACTGTGGTGATATTGACTTGCCTTTGGTTAAACTAACTTTGTATTTCTAGCATAAATCTAAGGTATTCACACTGTTAGATCTTTTTAAAGATTCCCAGATTCAATTGCATGTATGACTGAGGATTATGTTGACTCACAAATTGCAAGAGTATGTTGTGGAGAAATTTCCAAAGCTTTAAAATCTTTTTCGTTGATGTCTTAGTTGCACTCTGAGCCTGGAAGGTAGTCTTTCTGAGGCCTGTCATTAATGTGCTGAGGCTTTCTTTATGGCCCAGCATTTGGAAACTTTGGTAAATATTTGATGTGTGCCTAGAAGAAATTGTAGTCTTTATTTCTTGGGCGTAGTAGTCTACGTGTTTCTTGGAGAAGCTTGTTAATCACAATGCTCAAATGTCATGGAGTTTACTGATTTGGTGCTAGTGTAGCCATCTATTGCTGAGATGTGTCTTATCATTTTCTGTTATGTTGGAATTTGTCTCTCCTTTGCATAGCTGTCCATGTTTAGATGATATAATTTTCATATAAGTAATTACATGCATAGATAATTAGAATTTTTAAATTTCTGATCAGTCTTTAATAATATTTTTTTTTTCTGTATCAAGAATTGAACTTGGGTCCTTGTGCTTGCAAGGCAGGAGGCAGAACCACTGAGCTAAATCCCCTGTCTAATCTTTAATAATTTAAGTTTAGTTTTCTTAGATCTACAAATGCTTTGCTCCAAAATCCATTTTATACAATATTTATAACACAACACCAGTTTTCTTTTGGTTTGTTTTTGCCAGATATATCTCTTTTTCTACATTCCAAAGAAACTTTGTGCCTATATGTATTAAAAGTCTCTTAAAGTGGCTTATAGCTTGATTTTTAAAGAACTTAGTAAATCAGCTTTTTTCTTGAAGCAGAAAAGATTATATTTTTCAATAATTACTTATATATTTGGACTCATTTCTACATGTGGATGTTTACTTTCTATCTTTGATAGTTGTAAAATTTTATATTTTGTGTCCTATTGTCTTCATTTGGATTTTTTTCATTGTTTTTTTGGTTGACTTATTTATCTGTCTCGTCTCTCCATTATTATGCTTTACTATTTTAGAAACTATACTCTATATGTTTGCATTTAATGACTATCCTACATAGTTTCATAGGCATGTTTAAGTAACCAAAGTCGGAAATTGGTTGCTATCTTTATTTACTATTTGAAATATACCTTTTAGAGCTTTCAATAATACCAAAAACCCCACTGTGGCACATGTGCTATAGGGTTCACCACCACTCTTCTTCAGCCACATCTATTTTTCTTTAATCTACTCACTAAGTTTTACATTTTAATTATTTTATTGAATATTTTTATTTTTTACATTTTATTTTATTTTTTACTTTTTCGGTTTTTTGAGCCAGGGTCTCACTACGTAGTTGAGACTGACCTGGAATTCACTATGTAGCCCAGGCTGGTCTCGAACTCACAGCAATCCTCCTGCCTCAGCCTCCTGAGTGCTGGGATTACAGGCGTGCGCCACCATGCCCGACATATTGAATATTTTTTAAAAAATATTTTCACTTCTTTTAAATTTTATTTGTGTAAGTTTATTCTTTCTTGTCCCTTGCTCATATTTTCAATAAATATCTTATTTATTGAAACATATGAAAATCAATCATTTCACATCTATCTCATAAGTTCCAACGTCCAAAATCTCTGTTAGAATCTTACGCTTACGTTTGCTGGCTCTCGCTGGCTTGAATCTTTTTGCCCAGATATTTCATGATTTTCTAACATGAACTCATGCACCTTAGCACTCCAGCTCTGTCCGTTCCTGGAGGCCCTGGTATAACTGTTCTCCTAGAAAGGGTTTTTGTTATTTTTCCCAGTCACTTGATGGCCGTGCCATTCTGGCACCACTTACAAATTTTTCTGACCACAAAGGTAGAAGGGTCAGGCTGCAACATGGACCCTAAGGGCTAACTTGTGCTTACTAATCCGGGAGTCTTGGAGAGAAGAGTTCACTTGCCTCCCTTTCCATTTGGTAGATTTAATTCTTATTCATCTTCCGGGTTTTTATTAACTTCATGCAGAGATCTGTTGGGTCTTTCATTTGGGGGAGACTTTGGTTTCATTACTATTTTCTGCGTTCTGTGTTCTCAATGAAATATGCTGATAATTACCACAGTGGAGCAGGCATCAATGCCTCCTGTGTTAAAGCTGGCTTCCGGCTTTTCTTATTTCCCAGGTGTCTTCTTTTTCTCTTATTTTCAGCTTTTAAGTATTCATTGATTTCTTATTCTCTCAGGAAATCATTTAAAAGATGTTTTCACTTCATTATTAACAACTTTTAGGTTTCTTTCCTTTTTTAGGGTATACACATAGGTGGTACCTCAAAGCCGGGTTCTGGTGCAGTGAAGAACCGGACCCTTACTTCCTTCCTCTTTGGCTTTGTGCCTTTGGTGGAAGAATTCAGTTAAGACAATGGGCTGGTGCAGAAGTCTAGGACCAATTTATTGTAAAGTAGACATAGAACGATGCCTTCAAGAGAGAAGACTTGCGTGCCATGAAGGCATCTGAGCCCAGTGTAGGTTTGGATACATTTTTATGTACCCAGGAATTACTTCTGGGGTCTAGGGAACTGTGGCAATTATGATGCTCCTTACTATTTTACTTATAAGTTACTTAGGAATTGTGAAATGTGTTTCTGTCCTCTTTTGATGGTCAGTGTTCCCTCAGGGGTTTTCATGTGAGAAACTTATAAAAGATAAGTTGTTAGTTTAAGCCAGGTCCCAGCCCAAAGCAGGAGGATCTTTAAAGAACTTTTCCCTTCCTAATATCATTGGTCTGTAGGCTACGAGAGCCAGTGTGTCTTGTTTTGGGGTTAGATGGCCAGGCGGCCAGGTGTCAGAAGGACGGTGCACAGTGTGTAATCTTAAGATGTCATTGCTCTCTATAGGATCATTTTGGGTCTGAGACCTAAGAAATGATGATAAATGTAGTACACTCTGGTGTCTTTGTTTCACTGCCTGCTATTTTGCACTCGCCCTTTCTGTCTATCAGACTTGTGGCTGTCTGCTGCCTAACATGGGCTGTTTGCCACTGGAATTGTAATTCCCTTCCAGAACTTCTTGGGAAAGGTGGCTGCGTGACCAGTGGCCATGGGTACCATTCTGACGTATTGCGCGCAGGTAGAGACAGAGTTCTTATGGACTGATGTTCCTGAAAGTCAACTGAATAGTATTACAGACTTTTATTCTGTTAGAGCAAAAGCAAATACAAGAAGGACATTAAAAGATTGCAGGAATGAGATGGAAACATTAAAAATGAGATTGTAGCCTTAATTCCAATTGTTTAATCTAGTTTGTATATTCAATTGCTTTGGCTTTTAATTTTATATGAGAAATTAAAAGGTAATATATCCTTTGAATATACATTTATTTGTGGGTCATCACAGCAATGGTTTGACTGGTAATTTCCAGCTGTCACTAGATTTCTGGGATACTGACCACCTAAGTCCCTGGAAAGTCTTTCCTTTGTAAAGGACAGGATGGCCCACAAGACTCAGATTTCATTTTGCAAATTCTCAAACTCAGAGGTGTCATTGCCAGTTTGATATTGAGGTTGTTGCCTTGGAGATTCCTGTGTTGTTTACTAACCAAAAAAACAGTGAATTTTGAATGGGGAGAGGAAGTTGGAGGCAGGTGCATTTGAACTGCAAAAGCAGAAGCTTGTCTTGCCGTGAGTAGGCTGTCACTGCCACCTCGTTACCATGAGTCAAATGTTAATGTTTGTGTCCACCAGGGGAAATGCTCTTGCCCTTGTTTACCCTCCTTAGGTTAATTATTTTTTATACAGGCATTTGCAATAGATTTCTCAGGCAGCTCTGGGGCAGACGCAGTTGTGGAAACATTCCCAGAGAACTCCAAAGCTCTTATTGCTTTCACAATAGCAGAGTAATGGTAAGGATAATTTCTACATTGAAAACATTGTTTTTCCTGTTGTCACCACCATGGAAATATTTATTAACCTTTAAATTTACTTGTGGCATTATTGTAACTTATATAGCTAGCATCGTGACTGCATTATTAATGTGTGTAGCCCTGAAACCTTTTTCAGAAAGTGATACGATGAGGTTATAGGGAAGATGATTATTGTGGAAATAACTTTCTAATTCAAGTTAATCTTAAATAATGAAATCTTCTACTAGCTGGAAATGTTAACTGCATTAATTCCATGCCCCGGTTTCAAGATTACTGTTTTCTGTAGGTGAGTGGGAAATCTAAGACACAGGATAGTGGTGGCAGTGTGGAAACTCCGCTGTCGAGGACACCGGCCATCTTGGTTCTCATTGTGGTTCTGCAGTAGGTCGAGGCGTGCCCTCGAATAAACCACTTAACCTCTTTAAGATTAGGCAATTCATCCCTTCAAACGGGATGATACCATCATGTGGTAATTAGAAGCATGAGGTTAGGGAACTTACCCGTCAATTAGAGTGCTGGATTTTCTACCAACCAACCGTGTAAATGGGAGCAAGTCACTCAGCCTTTCTGACCCGGGCTTTGTGTTTACCAAATGGAAACAGTAGATGGGGACAAGCTGCACTGTCATCTGCAGTCAGATTTCCTGCTTCTTTCATCCCCTCTCTAAGAAACGGGCCACTTAGAAGGTTCTTACGTTCAGATTCCTTCGCGTGTCACCCATCAAATCAAGGGAGGCCATTTATTTCGGTAAAGAGGAATGAAAGGATTTATTCAAAGCTAGCTCTGAGGAGATGAGGGACCCATCTGCTCGCGTCACCGTGTCCCCTGTGCAGATGACTTAGTCTTTCACAGCAAGGCACATGGCGGAGGGAGACAGTGAGTCCACAGCTAAGTTCTGCTTGTTTCTTCCCTGGCTGGGCCAAGACCTCTGCCTTCCTTGCCTGGGGAAAGCAAATTGGACTTTGACTTCCTGGCTGCGGCATCTGCATATTCTGTCCTTCATCTGGGCCAAGGGGAGCCGGGGTGGCCAAGTACGGCCTAGGCCCGAGGAAGTCTGCAGAAGCGACTTATGTCTAAGGAAAAAAGCCCAAGGAAAAGTGCCATTCAGTGGTGCCATTGACAGCAGTTATCATTCATGTGCCATTTTAAGCTGTAACCTTAACCTCATGAAGCAGCCGAGGATTGTTCTTAGAAACCACGAAAAATCATGCCATTTCTTTCCTCTCAAAGCTCCAATGCTGTTTTAATCTTTGGAAAGAAAAATCCCTGAAATCATTACACCACCTCTAAAACTCTCTACTGTTTGGCAACCGACTGTGTCTCTGTCCTCCTTTTTTTGAGCGTTAGTCCTTTGTACCTGTGTTCCTTCCTTGGGGGCATTGGACTTTCCCTCCACACCTGGAAGGCTCTGCTCTTTGCGGAACTAAGGTATCTTCTCAAATGTAGCTCTCGAGAGAAGCCTCCCATACCTCTGATCTCTAACAGTACTAACACTTTCTTTTTCTTCACTCTGGTCACTTTTTCTTTGGATTTCTTTTTCTACCTAACATAGAATCACAGTGTACATTCCCGCTGGGGAGAGGAGATACTTTTTCTGCATTTCCTTACTTGAAATAGTCCCTATTTTATAGGAAGTAATCAATGTATTTGTAGAGCGAATGAATGTAGTGCCTATACATCATAGCAAGTTTTCTAGCCATGTATATATAATGTCTAATCTTTACTACTATTCACCAAAATGTGACTGTTTTTGTTGCATAGTTAATGAGATTAGAGATTGAAAAATGTCCGGGTCTCACAGCTATTCACAGTCATGTCTGTATGATTTGTGATCTGTTTTTATGACCACAGTGTTGTGCTGTAGACAGCCACCCCAGTGTGTAAGGCTCTTCACTTCTTGGAAAGTGTAAGAACTCTTTTAGGTCACAACATTCCCAGTGGGTCATAATGGGCCGAGTCTTGCTCATTCTCTCAGGACATAATTATCGTGTACCTACATTTGTCAGTGGGTTCAATAAAGAAGAAACCAGTTCAGATGTGTCTACACCCTAGTTTCCTTTATATTTATGCTGTATTTCTATTAGCTTCCCATTTCCGGCTGAGAGAACATACAAACCGAATGTACAATGAGCTAATGGTAAAGAAATGGTAAACGGACGAGCTTGTTATAGAGTTAGCCAGTCAGGAGAGATCTGCCTTCCTCTGTGAATAAAAGGAGCAACTGACTTTATGTACATAAAGGATAATCTACAAAGGAGCATAAGAATTTGAGATGAGATTTGCAAGTGCTATTTCCTGTTCTACTTCTTTCTAAATTGAGGATCTGTTCCTTATGGGCGTAGCCTATGAATAGATCCTCTGCTTGAATTTTTATGAATGACCAATCCTTACACCATAGGAAGCTTATGACTATAAATAAAGATTAACTTCAAAATTACATCAGCAATTCAAGCATCTCATGATGTACTAAAAAATAGATTAAAGTAATTATCATCAATATGCCATTTTAGGCTATAAGAAAAATGATCACAGTGTCACTTTGATAAATAATGCTGGTGTGACAGAATGTTCAGGTTTTAATTTTATCCTTACGAGTTGCAAATCCACATTTATTTAGAAGCTGTCTGGGCTGGTACAGTAGGCTTGTTTTGTGCCAGGGGAGCAAGTTATTACCATCTCTTTTAATAAAAGCTCTGGCAGCAGCTGCCCGGTAACCCTTCTCCTTAAGTAACTGAGCTGTGGCTTCAGCACAGGGTTATGATTGATTATCAGCACTTAACTGTCTTATTAGATGGAAAACTGTGTTGAAAATAGCACTAAGATGAAAATATATGGGAGACAATGCCTGTAGTACCAGGAAAAATCCCAAGCAAGTTTCATGAGAGCCTTTCTTAATGCATTCTTGATTAAGACTAAAATCGCCTCTGTTTCAATTTGTATATCACTTTTAATATTGACGTGAGTTTTGCCTGAAAAGACCTTCGCTTATTTTGAAAAAGGAGCATGCTCACCCTTATAATTAAAGACTCAAAGCAAAGGAAATTTCCCAACTTCCTGGATCTGTAAAAGAAAGTCACCCCACTTCCTGCACTGGGTAAGAGGAGGTCACCCCACTTTGTACTTAATTCTGGAGAGTCCAGGATTGGGGCCACCAGGCCCCTTCTCATATTATTACTATTGAAAGCAAAGGAAGAAGTAAAAATTACAGCAGGGAGAAGACTTAGGAAAAACTTTCTCTCAACATAGAGCATTGACTATCAGAGATAATGATTTTTTGGTCTTCCCATCTCCATATATACCTTGACCCCCTTCTCTACCAATATCTGTGTCATGCATTTCTAGTTTTTCTCCTGTAACTTCTTTTGTCTACAATGGCTTCCTCATTCCTACCATTATGAAACTGCTATTTATCACTAAAGGAGGATTTACATCAAGAGTCTACCCCTTTCTCATGGTTTTCCTGTTTATTCTTAGCATGGTGCAGGTAGAATTCAGGGTCCTCCTCTATGTGGCCTCCCTGCTGAATGTTTCCCCATCATTTCTTGGCCTAATGTTCAACTCTCTTGCTTATACTATAAACATTTCAAGTGCAAGAAGTTTTATATCTCTTCCAATGATGACCCACCGGTATTGTGTCTGGCAATGGTAGTTACTTGAAACTTTGTTGGATTAAATGGTACTTGCATATTATTAGAGTAAATAGAAGAAGTCAGAGGATACTGTAATGTAACAGAACATAACACTCGAGAGCAAGGAAAAAGGAACACATGAAATATCTTTAGAAATTCATTCCCAAAACCTTTTTAGCGGAGGCAGTGGGCTCGTTAGGCAGAGGGTGTCAGAGGGAGAGGATTGTGAATACCTGGTGAAGAAGGTTAGACTTAGGTATTCTACTTAAATGCTTTTCCAGCGTGGACATGGCCCCAAAGTCTCCTGTAATTCACACAGTGATTGACTGGGTATATGCAAGGGCCAAGGGACCTGACATGTCAGACAGACCAGTTAGGCAGTCACCTGCCAAAAGGCAGAGGGAACTCACTTTGAGTGAGCAGCGTGACACTCAGAATAACAGGCAGGTAGTGTAGGAGTACACTGGCCCCAGGTAGGTCAGCCCAGCTCAGGTCAAAAGCAGAGCTCGCAGGATACAGCAGCCAAGGCTGGAGGTATAGAAAAGGTGACAGGAGGAGGCTGCATCATCTCCTGGCCAGACACCAGCAGATGATCCTACACTTTGCCATCTGCAAAGTCTGCTTCCAGGTGGGTGGAACAAGAGTGCGGAGAAGTTGGCAGCTGGTGATAGGTAGAGTGCAGCAAGCCAGCTGGCAGTAGAGCAATCTGGAAGCAGTAAGGGGAAAGTAGTAGGAAGATAATCATAATATCAGGGGCTAGAAGGTAGAATGCAGTCCTTGAGAACAAGACGGGACTCTTCTACCAGGTGAAGTACCAAGATAGTTACTGGAACTGGCGGACAAGGAGTGAGGAGATCAAGCTAATACAGGACACTAATAATGTGAGCTTTGCTCTTGCTGTTGCAGGACAGCAGGCAGCTCCAGGGACCTCTAGCAATGAGGTCCTTCTTTTAAGGATGCATAGAGAATAAAGAAAACAGTAAATGTGCAGTCCCTGAGTGCTTAGAATGTCCTTTGGGATACAAGAGTAGCTTTACTGGTCTGGCAGCAACCCTGGGTACCAGGAAGGACTAGTCATCATTGCCTCAGGAAGGCTTATACTGACCGGAGGAACCGGGCTGTGCTTTGCCTGTTTCTCCTCCTCCTGTTATTATTGACGATCACTGCTGTTTACTTCTGTGCCTTGTGCCTCCCCGTGGTTTCTGCGTGCTGCTTCTTGTCTCTGGCTCTCAGCTTCTGTTTCCCATTCCTGAAGGTTAGCGTCTTCTGAATGTCTCATAGTCAAACTCCCCCAAAGAGGATTCTTTTGGCAGATTTTGTCTGTGTCAGAGAGAAGCAGGGCTGACTCATAAATGCATGTACCAGGCTCCTGATGAGCCAATAACCTGTCCTCCTTATCCTAATGCCTTCATCAATCATGTCAGCTGTGGGCTCACGACTGGGTTAGTTGGTCAGTTTCCTCTTGCCAAGGGCAGTGAAAGTAGCAGGCCTGAAAAGTCATGGTGGAGTGCAAAGAAGGTTAAGGGAGTGGGAATAGGAAGCCTGATGGGGTGTCTGCGAGGGGTTCCAAAGATCCAGCCAACCAGGCTGGTAGTTTGAAAAACTTAGCAGGGATTTGTTGGTAACATTTTCACTGTTTCACTGTTTCACTGTTTTCCCATGTCTTCCTTTGTTCTGAAAATGTTCTCAGAAATGTTCTGAGAAGTGAACTATATCTCTTATTTTCCGTTCTATATAAAGTTTACAACTAACAAAAGTTTTCATGACGTCAGAAAGCTTCCTGAATAGGTTGAGATGGGGCCAAGTGTCTTTTTGGGAGTGGGCTGCAGAAAAAAGTCAGGATCAATCCATAATGTTTCATATGCTATTTAATACAAAGGTGAAAATTAATATAAGCTTCATCCACACAAATTAATCCAGGGGGATTTTAAGATGCAAACATTTCATTTTAGGGTGAGCCAGGATAGAGCAAATCTTTATCTACTATTTGCATTTCATAAATCCTGTAGAGAGAGAAGGCATTTATGCTGGTATTTAAACACAAAGAATTTGGCCCTAAATATAAAAAGGGCCAAAAAAAAAAAAATGAAAGTTTTAGGCAAGAACATTGGGAAGAAATGGCAAAATTTTTGGTTATTTTCACCATTGTCCTGAAAGAGCAATATATCTTACTTTTTGTCATTTTGTAATATAAAACATTCTTGCATTCTTCATCTTACATGAGTTTTGCCAAAATCTTTTGCCTATGAGGAAACTGAGGTCCAGCAAAGTGACTTCATCAAGATCATGTAGCTGATGAATGGAGCCAGAATTTGAACTCAGAACATCTTCAACTTGATTTACTATATGCCACTCCCTGTAATTCCTCTTAGGAGAAACTGGATGATGGAGACAAGTGGTGAAGTACTATCAACACAATATATCATTTCTACTTCATCAATATGTATTGAGTTTGATGATATTTAGAGATATTTCCTAAAGCCTAGATGGCAGCTCCATTTGTCTTAGACACCTTCTCATTACTGAGACACAATACCCAACATCCACCCCATAAATGAGAAAATATTTATTCTGGTTCACAGTTGGTAAAGGTTTCAGTCCAGATTCAGCTGGCTCTAAGACAGAGCAGCATGACAGAGGAGAAACAGTCCATGGCAGGGGAGGCAGAAATCAGTGAGAGAGATGAAGGGAGGAAGTAGGGGAGATAAACCCTTCCTGAGCACACCCCCAGTGACCCACCGCCTCCTACCAGGCTTTACCTGCCAACATCACACTTAGCTACAAACTCATCAGGGATGAATCCACTAAGAGTATCACAGCTCTATAACCCAAATGTCCCACCTGTGTGTACCTGAGGCTTGGGGGAGGGCTCTAAGTACAAACCACAACAACATTCATGAGAGTTTAAACAAATAAATAAATAAGACTCTGTATGTGTTTCCTTTTAATACATTTAAAACGTTTTCATGATTACATAATATATCACCTTGCGATTCAACCTCAGTATTTCCTCTTTGAAATTTTCATATAAAATATATACTCTGATTATACTGAAACTTTCAAAAGCATAAGTTGTAATCACTTTGAATGTCAGAGTGATCCAACATTCAACATGTGTCATAGTTATTGAGCGATGTGCCGGGCAGAGGATCTATAATAATGAATAAGGCAGACATGGCCTTGTGAAGATTACAGTCTGCTGGAGAAATGGGAGGCCAAAGGAATAATCAAATAAATTAAGTTCAGTGCCTTGAATAAAATGAATGGATTTCTAGAGATAAGACTTTTAATAGCATGTTGGCAGAGAGCTTGAAGTAGAGTCTGAAAGCAGAAATGTGAAAGGGTCAGGGGAAAGTGATCGCAGAGTCATCTAGTGTAAGACTGAGTCAGAGTAGGCGTGGCATGGGGAATCACAAGAAGCTAGTGGGTCAGGACTCAGTGTAAGTGATGCGAAGGAGGCACAGCAGCATTTACCATCCAGTCGTAGGGCTGGGATTAGACACTGGAACGCCGAGTGATTTTGAAATTCTTTGAGGGATTTGTAGAGTGTTAAGTACAGTAATGTTCACTCAGAATACGATGCGGTGAACTTCCGAATGCACAGCAGATCCCAGGTAGCAGGCTGAAAGAAGCACTCCACAGTCCAGTGGGCCTTTCTGAACCTGCAAACTCCTCAGCAAGAATCTGGTGTCCAGTCCAGGGCTGCACAGGAGATCTCTGTGGGCCTGAGTCCCGTGTCTCCTATTACGCCTGCTAGGTAGGGAGACTGGGGAGAAGTCCATCATTTTTGTTTCAGCAAGAGGACTCAGGCCAGAGTTCTGGTTCAGGGAAAAGCCCAAATATATGTGAGCCTTTGAAAAAAAATAACTGCTTTTTGGACTTTCTCACTCATAAAGGAAGACTTTTCAGTGTTACTCTAAGCAAAATAACATTTCTAGCAATGAGCTATGTGTGGAGACAGGGAATCACTCCTACCTCCTCAAATGAAATTAAAGCCTATTCTTGTATGCGTTGGAAATATTTTTTTCTGTGCCTGAATTGCCATAAATTCCCACTGGGATTTTACACAAATATTAAAGGTGATCTGAGCATGATGGTAGCTGCCAGGTCATGGTAAACCTGAAGAAAGATGGTCCAGATTCTGGGACTGTGCACAATAGATAAACCAGTGCAATGCTCTTTTGTGTATCAGTTTATTCTGAACAGTGAAAGATTTGTATCTGGGGACAGGAGTATAGAAATAAGGAGTGTACTTTTCAACAAGCAACTCTGGTGTTCATCACAGTGTCTCTGGGTCATTTTCACACCAGTAATGTGGGTCACAACAGTGAATAGCACCTTGTGGTCTCCATTGAGAGACTGAGTATGAAGCGACTCTGACTATGAATTTCTGTACATTGATCAGGTAGGTTCAGATATATTTTATGTCCTGTTTTTAATGAGCTCTGTCATTGGCCAAGTGGAAAAGCATGAGTATAGTTCACATTTTTCTTACCTGTCTTAGCTCTTCTCCTCAAAACCAAATACATATGCAAGACTCCAAGGCTTTTTACTTTTCCGTGAACCAATTTTGTATGGGCTGATTCACATTTTCTTTTTAGGTTCATTCTGTTTTCAGAGAAGACTTAAATAGGCAACGAATGAGTTGGTTGTTGGAAGAAACTAAAGACAGAAACTAAGGAGGGCAAGAGAGAGAGACAGAGAGACAGTCCTGTGACTCACATCCTTGTGCAAATCCTTCTCTTGGGTACAATCCATCTTGTCACAAGTAGAATGAGGTAGAAGTGGTGGAACGTGACTTTCATGAATGACTCATGGGAGTCTGCTAGCACCTCCTCTCTGGGCTCTGTTACCTTCTCTTCTGCTGCCTCTGACAAAAGCATGCTGTGTGATGCTCTCCAGAGAGGTCTGTGTGACAAAGATCCAAAGAGGACTCTGCCAACAGCTCCCAAATAACTGAGTCCTCGTCCAATAACACAACAGCTGTGCATGACCTTGGAATTAGCCTTTATCACTCGAGCCGTTGGCTGAGTTGGTAGCCCTGGCTGACGACTTCTTAATTGCATCCCTCGAAAAATGGAAGTTGAGAACTCAGCCAAGTTGTGCCCCGATTTGTAAGCCGCACAGATTACATATCCTAAATGCACACATAAATACATGTGGTTCTAAGTGACTAAGTTGTTTGAGACAAGGTCTTGCTGTGTTGTTCAAGCTGGCCTTGAGCTCATTGAGTAGTCAGTTTACGTGATGGCCTTGAACTCATAGCAATCCCCCTGCCTCAGCCTCCTGAGCGCTGGGATTACAGGTGAGCCCCACCACTCCCAGCATTAAGTGGCTAAATTTGGAAGTAATGTGTTACTCAGTAAAATATAACTAATACAGGGGCTCATACAGTTAGTCTCGTAAGCATGCTCACTGGCTACTCTGTATCCCATGACTTGACAGAACACCACAGATTTGGACACATTTGACCATAAATCCTGCATCCCAATGTCGTCACCTCTTCCATTCCTATCCTCTACCCATTTGAGAGCCAGTGCTTCTTTTTATGGAACAGAGATAGATGGTTTGACTTATAAGTTTTCATGTCACAATAGTGCAAAAGTGGTATATACTCAGCAGAAAGCACACCCTGAATTTGGATCAAATTTCCCAGGCTGGTCCTATGTGATACAATACTCATTGCTGATGCCAGTCAGTCATATGATTGCCAACTGTGGAGCCTCAGGAAGCAACCGACACTCTCTAGTGTGCTGTGTTGCTAAACCATGAGGCTCACAAGATGAGGTACATTAAAAATGTTTTAAACAAGATTGTTAGTGCTTAAGTAATTAAGAAATCATGATGCAGGCAGGTCTCTGTATTTGTGAATTGAGTTTTGTGGTTTTGAATGTTTTAGGTGTACGGGGCTCCTTCTTACCTTCTGTGAATGTTTATAGGTACGTGACACATCTGTGCACTCTCTGAGAAACACAGCAGGACATCACTTCTGTAGTGGTAAAACCAGAAAAGGTGGTAGGACAAATGACTAGGAAGTGGATAAATTAGGAAAAAAAAAAAAAAGACTGAAAAGTGATCATTAGTGGAAGTTTTCGAATGGGACAATTAGGTTTATAGCCCAAGGTGTATGTATAAACTCTGAGAGTGCTAGGCTTACAGGTGTTCACTGTTGCACTTGGTGGAGTCATATTTTGAATCACTTGTTTTATATCCTCTCAGCTGATCCAGGGCATGTTGTAATGAAAGTGGGAACAAGGAACAGGGAGAGGGGAGAGGGTGAGGGGAAAAGGATCAGAAAGGAGGATTAAATGAAACAATGGAAACAAGCTTTTACGAATGGGGAGGGGATAAAAGGTTGAAAGGAGGGAGGGGATGGGAAAAATTAAGATACGTACAGGTACGAATTCCTTCAGGTGGGACATGATCATCACGTGTGGCAAATACACACTCATAAAAAGCAAAAATAATTTGTATCGAATTTGGGGAGAAGTACTGACAATATTTTAGGGCAAATAGGATGAAAGGGTGATGATGCTCACTATAAGAATTTGAATGATAGATTCTGTCTTACCATTTTGTTTTACATCCTCATCTAAAATCTGATTACCCTTTTAGAAAAATCTATTAAAAATAAAGTCATTTTCCTTTTGACAAATGTTAGTTATTTTTTTTTAAATGAGGAGTGTTGCTTAAATATAAATGAAGCATACAATAATGGTAAAAGATAAAATTTGATGTCACTGCATGAATATGAATTTTAAATAAAAATGTAAAATAGAAAGCAAAAAAGAGTTTTATAAATTATAAAAAGCACTCCAGGATATATAGAAGTTACTAATGCATTAACCAGCAGTTGAAAACATTAACTAAAAACTGAAGAGAGAAAAATATAAAATTTATAAAGGCATTACTGACTTGAGCACAGCATGTATAATCAGTGGGAAACAAATGATAAATTTTAAAAACTGTTTGGAAAGTAAGCAAGAAATATTCAAAGATTCTAAAAGCATGGAAAAATAGCTATAACAGATGAAAATAATGCTTAAAACTAAACTACTCAGAGACTGTTCTGTGTTGCACAAGCTGTACCAGACATGAAAAATCACTGAATAAAACTAGCTGTTTTACAAGTCTTAGTTATTTAGAACTTGTAGGGTGACACATGTTGTCCCTCCCACGAATGCACGAGCACCATCTTCCCTGTAACCCGTGGGTTACTGTAGTCCTCCTGTGGGGCTCATCTGAGGTGTCAGCGCCCGGAGCCTCCACTAAATTCTGGGGCTCTTGTATTTCAAGTTGGGTTGGAATTACTCCTCCTGGGGTTTATGCCCAATAGTCTACTATTTATTTTTCTTTTTATCTGCCCAAACTCCCTTTCAAGGTAGGATGGTGTTCCCGGGTTGTTCTGATCATATTAGCTAGGAACTTCCTCTGTCCACCCTGATCGGTCAGTACCTGTGGCTGAAATAGTCTTAGAAGCTTGTCTCACACTCACCTCATTTCCAGTGACCAATTCACTTCAGCGTGTTTGAGTGACACCCTGCCTTTTCCTCTGTGGACTTTCTCCTTAAGGGGTCTCCGACTTCCTCACCTTCTCATGAGTAGTAAATACCTCTTTGGAGTCCAGGAGCCATAGTGACTTCATCTGATACCCAAACACATTCCATTTGCAAACCACGATGGTCTCCTAGTAACGCCCGACAACATGTGACTTTTATAATTCACATCCATGAAACTATTCTTTAAAAGAATCATGACTGTTTTTACTGCTCAGTATTTTAATGTGCATAGTTTTGAAATAAAACTTAATTGATATAATTTAAAGACCATGGATTAAAATGAAGGTAACTGAGTGATGTGATGATAATGCGTTTCTGGCTTAAACAATTTAGAGATGTAAAATTTAGTGAATAATGTCCTGAAACAGCTCTATATTTTTTCCTTTTGGTTCCCATAATAATGGAGTTGTGCACTTAAAAAGAAAGCTCACAAAATTTCCCATTGTTAATATGCCTGGATAAAATTTTATTGGAATAACTATTGAAGAAATTATTAGCGAACATGGACTAGGGAGAATGAGCAATTCCTCTCCTCCCTTGAGAGGGAGGATGCATTAAATAGAGTCTAATCTGCCTGAGAGGGAAAATAGAATTGATTGATGAATGACAATTACAGTCTATCCTTTTGATTTAAGTAATTCATGAGTCAACATCATTCTGCTAATCAGGTAATTAAAATAAGTAAAGGAATGAATAATTAAGTCATTAATTTGTGAAATGTAATGCCGACACAGTTACCACGGACCTTAAAATAGGCATTGCGTTTCCAGCAAACATTGCAGTTACCACTCGAGCTGGCTCATAGCAATTCTTGGGTACTACACTGTCATGAATTTTAGAAAAGGCATTTAAATAAATAAATGGACATGGACGACTGAGTTAAATGTCACCCCCAAGCCTTTTAAACTCAGTCCAAACTCTTGATAAACCAAATAAGATTATGCATTGATTTAGTCTACAAGCAAGCAAATTCAATTAGATTAAAACGCTTGTGACTTATTAGACCGTATGTTTCTAGGACCTCAGAAATGATAGGGAGATTATGTTGATGTCTGCTGTTTTTCATTGTTGTTTGTTTTTATGTTATTTACTTAGTTCCTACTTTCTCACAGTGGTAATCATAGTTTTTAGTACATTTTTGAGTGAATGCCCAATAGTTAAGATTAATGGCTTTACAATATAATTTGGTTAGGTATCTAAACTAGCTTGCTCAATTTTGCCTGACAAGGAAGGAATGTACTACATGAAAGTTATTAATTGTATTTGAGTATAGAATATTATATAATTTTAATTTATAGATTCAAAATAATCTTAGTTGAAACCTATGATGATGATTATTAATAAAGTTGGAAATTCAAACTCTCCTGGTTTCTTTTTACACTACACATTGCAGAAGGAACCAGTTGTTTGCTTCTAAGTAGGCACACTGAACTAAACATATACTGTAGGTGTCTCTTAAGAGAAGGCTCCCTCAGCAATGACGTGTAGAACAGTTATGGATCTTATTTTTCTGTCGGTTTCACATGGAATAATATGGGTTTGGGTCCAAATTTCCAACCTCCTTGACAGCAATGTTTAAAGGACACAATTGCATTATAGGGTAGGCTAAATTATGCCGCAGTATGAAATCACACACACACACACACACACACACACACACACACACACACACCTCACAAGGTTTATTTTTCATTTATCTTACATACCTCTCACAGGTTTGGGGAGTGCTGTGGTACGTGTGGTCCTTAACTTGGGCCCTGGGCTGATGTAATAAACATGATCTGGGGCACGGCCAGTCTCTATGGCAGATGACGCATGGGTACTCCCTCCTCCTCCAACTCCTCCTCTTCCTCTCCCTCCTTCTTCTTCTTCCTCTTCTCCCCACTCCTCCCTCACCTCCTCCTCTTCTCCCTCTTCTACTTTCCCCCTGCTGCCCCTCCTTCTTCATGGAAGTATTGAGGATTAAACCCAGATCTTTACACTGAAATTCTGTACATCTCCGCCCCTTTACAATTTTTTAAATTTTGAGACAAGGCCTCACTAAGTCTCTAAGTTGTCCAGCCTGGGGTTGAACTTGGCACCCTCCTGCCTCAGCCTCTCTTTATATCTTCTATTTATTTGCCAAAATGTACTATTTTAAAATTTATTTCAAAAGTGTTAATGATTTCTCATTCAAGCGCTAATAACAACAACCTTAAAGTCTTTGTTAGATAATTCCAACATCAGTGTTATCTTGGTTTAGGTATTGCCTAATTATCTTTTTTTTTAATTTTAGTTTTGTAGCTCTTTATATTTTCAATAATTTTATATTATATCTTGGACACTTTGCATATGGAGTTAGAAAGCTTGTGCTTGTACCCCAACATTCATGACTTATAGTACCCTGAAAATAGTTTAATTCCTTAAAAATTGAAGTGTGCAAATAGTATCTATTTTTCACATGAATTAAGGCTATTAAGCTTTGCAACTGTACAGGACCTTTCCTGGATAATGAAACCATTATTGATAATTCCATTGTTTAATGGTTTAGTCACATTAGAAACCATTGTAGATTTTCAGCTTTTGTGACAAGATTCTTCAGGTGTCAAAAGACACAAAATCCAATGGAGGTTTAGGCAGGAAAAAGAAATTGTATTGTCTGGCGTAGACAAACAGCTGAGAGAATGACGAGATGGCTTCCCAGTGGCTGGATTAGGGCGTTAAACTGTTCCTCGCCTCAGGTGCTCTCACATGGCCTGGCATCCTACGTGGCCCTTCTCAGTCACCCTGTGCAGGAAGACTGTCCCGCACTGCCAGCTTGCTTCTTCTCTACTCCAGGAGGACAGTGGGAGTTTCGTTCCCCAGGACCCCAGGAAGTAGTAGTTTCTTGGGACCTTGAAGGGAAGTATGTGTTTTCAAGAGTGGAAACCCTGATTGTCCCGTGAGGCCCTGGAGCCAGCGATGTGGCTCACTGCTCTCACATACGTGGAGAAGCCTGAGAGGTTCTTGCCAAGTAGGGTGCTGGATAAATCATTTGATGTCCACTAGAGGCCTCTTCAGACTCTGTGTGTCATTAAACAAACATCATGGTAGCCGTCATGGTTGGACCCTAAGAAGCACAGCAGTTCCTAGAACGTCACAGGGTTCCTGAGCCCCGACCCACAAGCCCTGTTCACTCCAAGGCTGTCCCTGAGACTGGTGTTCACCTTGTCTTCCCCTCTCCTCAGTGCTTTGCACACCTGTGGTCTTGGGTTTCTGTAACCTTTCTTGTATTTCCCGTGCTATTCTCCATGCTTGGAATCCTTTCCTTCATGTGTGAAAGCAAGAACTTTCCTTCCTGAATATACATGTAGAGGAGGGACATCAACTCTTTAATCCTCCTTCCAAAGTCAGAAAACAAAGAAAAAGGAAACCACATATACCACAAGCCTTTCAAATGCACATGAAGGAAGACTACTAGCCTGTGGTGTATTGATCCCCAGTGTGCAGTGTTACACCAGCTCCTCTCTCTCCCACATCACCTGCTGTGGCAGGGACCTGTTTCCCACATCGCCTCCATATCATCCAGTTTCATCTCCTAGGATTCTTTTCCCACCTTTATTTGCTTCCATAAATATCTGTAATTCTCCCATACTTAGTGCAAGCTCTGGCACATCCAAGCATCATGTTTTAAACTCTGCTCTTAGTTCTGTTATGTGAAGCTGTTCTCTGTGTACCACTCTCAGTGTCTCCATAGTTTGGACTGTGGGTCGGTCTTTGCCCCTCATCCACACACTCCTGAGAAAAGGAGTTGTCTTATGTATCTCTGTGCATAAAGTCTGGCAGGGAATACACAGTTGGTAGGTGTCACTGGTTAAAGTATGGGCTTATTGATTTATTATTCACTGTCTCCATTTTAACCTACAAATTTCTTAAAAGTATAGTTACATTCAGGCAGGTCTTACAAATTATACCTGCAACCTGTCAATATATGGTAAATAGCTGCTGGCAATGTATTCTTCTTAAAAATGTATTCATGAATGATTTACAGAGAGAAGATTTAATAATAAACATAGGCTTTGTAATATTTGGCCTTCCACTTTCAAATGTACCATGAGAAGGAAAAAAGTGAGTCAGAGAGAGAAGCAGCCAGAGAAGGTGGAAATAAAAGATGGAGAGAGAAAAAGGAAGAGAATGCTATGAAGGAGGAGATAAAACAAATAAACAAGCTAAACAAACAAACCGAAGAAAAACCCAACTGAAATAGGATTATTTGAAAACTGAACTTTTAGTATGGTTGTATATATTTTTAATGCTGTTTACTTGAAAGTAACACTGAAATAAAATTATCTCAGCAATGACAAACGGAGACCATAAATTATCCATATTTTCAACAGACAGAACATCATCCTAGCGTCTGTAAATGATTTGTATGCTGTGTGGCAAGCACGCCCCACTGGGTATAATTATGTGATTGTTTATTGAATAATTGCTCTCCTTGTCAAATGTTTGATTGAATATTTGCCTGCTCTCTGAAATATTTTCACTGAGTAATTGTCTGCTGTGGGTAATATACCCTCACTCAGTAATTGCTTGTCCTGAATATTTTCACTGAATCATTTCCCATTCAGCATATTTTATCGAACGACTTTCCTGTTGTGAGTCATGTTACTATAAGTTTGGTGAGAATTACTTGCTGAATTACATATTTCCTCTGTATGACTTGGGAACCAGGTCCGAATCTGCCTGAGACCTTGCCCTATACCTTCTCCAGGCTTTTGAGAGATTATACAACTTTCTTTCTCTAAGGTGTTTTTAGTGGTGTGGAACTTGGGAACTGAATGCTATGCTCAAAGTCAAAGAAAATAGAAATTCTGCCTTTATGGAAACAATTGTATAAAAGATAGGGGAAGTTAATTAATCTAAGTGGGATAGGCATGAAACATGGTGGATAAGCTGCCCCCAAGACTCACTTAGAGATTTCTGGAATGACTTTTAAAGACCGTGATATTGACCAATTTAACTGAACACTAGAGGTTGATGGATGATAAATGGTTGTATAAATTAAAATAGCATAAAGTGCTAAATGCTATAACAAGTACAGAGAGAATGAAGGAAGGAAATGATTTAGGAGGCCTAACAAACTCATTTCTGTCAATTACCATGCATGCTTCAAAAAATCTCACATTATATTTTACATTTTTGAAGGTTTTTAGAGATTAGCGAGAAGGAAAGCATACTTCTAGGTCTCCTATTTATAATTAAAATTTAGAAATTGATGGAGTAGGAGATGATTGCTTTAAAATGTCTAGGTTGCCTTTAAAGTAAAAAAAAAAAAACACCTCAAAAATCCCCCCTTTTAAAAGTGACTTTTGTATTTCTTAGATAAAACACAGTTATTTAAATAAGAATTTCCCCTTAAAAAGTTCAGACTTACTTTTTGGTTTGACGCCATCAAATGTATCGTAACTCTTTGTGTTACTATGTTTTTGAATAAAGACCCTGTTCTCTAGATCATGCTGTCATGACATCAGGATAAGTTTCCCCATTGCAGAATTTCATTTTAATTTTGTGTATGTTCTTGATGTAGTTTGGTTCTTGAGGGAATTGCTACTCCTAAGGCCTGCCTTCCTCTCTCAGAGCTCTGGATTCGGGCACATGTGGCCAGTAAGAGTCCCATCATCAAATCGAATTCTGGGCCTCTTTTTCATTTATATTTAAACCTTGCAGAAGGAGTGTGTGGGACTTTCAAGTTAAAAAATAAATTCCCCCCTTGAATGAAATTGTAGTTGCTCCTTTATACTCTAAATTATTAAATCACAGTCTTAGAGAGTAGAGAGAGGGTCTTTGAGGGTCCCTTCTCTCCCATGGCTGGAAATTAATAGGAGAATAAAGAATACCTGAAGAAATGAAGTAAGAAGGACCTCTTTTCTCATTTGAACTTGATCTGAGTGCATCAAATTTTGATATAGAATGGTTAAGTTGAATTTCAATAGCACCTTCCATGACATTTTTGACATTTATTCACACTTCATCTGCCTCTTAGTTACCCATTTTATTTGTCCTTTCTCCTCCGAATAAATTGTGACCTTGTCAAAGGCCTAAGTGATGATTTTTTTTTTTTTTATAAAGAGAGGGCTGCAATGTGTATATCTGCAGGAAAAGGACAAAGCAGCAAACCGTCCGAAAGCAGAGAAGTGAGTGCTTGGCACATTCCAGGCAGAGCTGAGGGGTCTGCTGACGGGGTGGAGAGAGTGGTCTGAGGTGAACTTTGAGAGGTGGGAGCACAGCTCAGATGGGACCATGTGGGCCTTTGCAAAACATTTGGTTCTTCTGAAGAGTAAAGTGAGGATCTGTTACAAAGTTCTGAGACATAATCTGCTGACTTCCCAGAAGGAGCACTCTTGTTGCCGTGAGGAAAATGGCCCACAAAGAGGACGTGGTTGCAGCTGAGTGACCAGCAAGGAAATATGGTTGGGGGAATAGTGCCGAATAAAGAGCTCTGCGGGGACCTACTGGAATATACTGACCGAGATCTGAATAGGTGGTTGGATAGGGAAGTGTAGAGTTTATGGAAGAGATCTTTGACTGGAGACTCACATTTGAGAGTTACTGGCATATATTTGGTCCCCATTATATGTTTTGAGAGAAGCTCTGTGTATGAAAGTAACCATTGCGACAATGTTTATGCAAATTTGTGAGTAATATTAATGTCTAATTAGGAACTTCTTATGTTGATGGAACTGTCTCTGTTCACTGAAAAGAATGACCATGTTGACAGTGGGTGGAATAATGATAAATTATTAAGTAAAAGAAATCAGAAGTATATATAATGTAAAAATGAACGTGAAAAGGCATTATAAAAATTAAAATAATTTTGTTAATGTTTACTTTTTGATGCTGAGTAGTTTTCAATTTATATATTCTATAGCGTACAAGATTTCCTATGAGATGACATTGATTGATTTCATGGTTTTTTCTTAAAAATAACACTAGAAAATTCATTGAAAAGAAGGAAGTGAAATATTTCTTTTGAATCATAGTCATTTTAAAGGTATTCTAAAACACACTAAATATAAAACATTCGCTCTTGAGTTTTTTAAATGAAGCAGTACAGAGGTTGTTAGGTCAACAGCCTTATGGACCCTTGGAAATAGAGCAGTGCCTTTGTATTATTGTCTGGGGAATCTGCCTGTGGGAGAGACTCGTGTGCCTGTGCTCTTTTGAGGATATACTTCAGTGCAACATTAGGCTGATAGGGACAGTTTTGGCCTGTGACACTCTTGGCTGCAGAGCGCTACTTGACCCCTACAAACACCTCTCAGTTCCTGGGCCTCTCACTAGAACACCAAGTGGACAGGAAAACTTAGGTTACTGAAGTCATGGCGGAGACGAAATCCTTGCTGTTCTACTTTCACTTGATGATTCATTTTTAGATACCATGAAGTGTGAAAATGATTGAGCTTTACTGAAAATTTTTAGAAATGACTGGAGGTAATAAAGCAACTAAGAGATCTTTTTTTAGACAGATTTCAGATACCAAGTAATTTTCTACTTGGAGCATTTTTTTTTTTTTTAAATTTAAGACAGTGTCTCACTATGTAGTTGAGACTGACCTGAAACTCACTATGTAGCCCAGGCTGGTCTTGAACTCACAGCAATTCTCCTGCCTCAGCCTCCTGAGTGCTGGGATTACAGGTGTGTGCACCACGCCTGGCTTGGAGCCTATTTTCTTATTTCCTAGCATTTGTTATCTTCCTACACACAGAAAATTGATAACATTTAGGGTTTTTAAATATGTTAACATAAAACTATATTAATAAAGAAAATATAGTTATATTTATTAAGTTTAGTTAAAATGTAGATCAGTTTGTCTCAGAAGGATCAAACTTCAACTTTCTTCACTGTTATTTCAGTTTTATATAGATTATTTTAAAAAAGTGGGATACTTTTGTAAAATGATTCTCTAAACTCATTTTTTATCCTTATACATTTACTGCAGAGATTCTCATAGCTTAATAAAAGTTTTAGTTGTTTGTAATAAGAGAAAGAAAAGAAATATATAGATGTGTGCATGAAAGAACACTTACATGTTTATTGCAATAATATCACTTTGTTGATTTTTCACTGATATAATTTCATTAAAATATTTAAATGCCATTGTTTGAATTTCAATTGATTTATAATATGTAGACATATTAGAAAAGCAGTGACAGAATAGTGATGAGAAACTTTGAAAAGCAACATGGTATTTCCACTGCTGGATCTGACAGAGTTGTGTGTGGAACTTCTTCCAAGATCAAGTAGAAACACCAAGTAATAGTATTTCTCAGGGGGCATCAGAGGGCTTTTAGGATAACATGGCTTTAGGGGACAAAATCTTAGGAACACAGGATCTGCGTGCAGGGATATGCTGACACCTTATAGATGCTTTTCTTGTTTCTTGATGAGTTGATTGAGGCTGGGAATCCCCTGGAAGTTCCTGAGCAAAGAACCGCTGCTGCTGTAAGGCAGAGAAACAGAGATTTTGTCAGATTACAATGGAGAGAGAGAGAAGAAGGGAGAGAGAGAGAGGGAGGGGGAAGAGGGTGAGGAAGGGAGGGGGAGACAGAGGGAGAGAGAGGCTGACTTGAGATTCTAAGATTCCAAATTTCAGTAAGAAAAGACGGGCAAACCACTGAGTCCACAGTATTGAATTTTTCGTAAGACATCTCTGTGTCTCTGGAGCTTTGTGGGCAGACAGATAAGCAGAGTAAGGCGCTAACAAGAAAGCCCTTAAAATGCAGGGCAGAGATAGCAGTTGGAGGCTGTGACAAAGATTACTGTTCAGGATGTGCGGGGTGGGGTGGGGCATCCTGAGGCTCCAGGTGGGAAATGGTGGGCTCCATCTTGTATGCGAAAGGAGTGGCCTCAAAACAGAATTACGGTGATCAGCCTTCCACACTTATCCACCGAAGAAGTTAATTCTTGTCCATAGGATGAGACTTCTAGAGTACTTCATATGCCGTGCTCTGCTTCTCATAAAAAGTCACTGGATATGCACAGTGGGGGAACTGCGTGAGGTAACACAGAAGGAACATACTCACAGGTGACCGGATGTTGGTCGAGGACGTTACACTTCTTACGGTTAATACGTGGAGAGGTAAAGAAGAGTGCGCCAGTCAATTCGTAGTTTTAGAAGGAAAAAAATTACACAAATAACACCAACATCTAAGAGCTCAGTGTATTTAGAAGCAGATTTTGACTCAGAACAAGACACGATTCATGAACTTGAAGGGACCTTAAACAGAGGGACTCGGAAAGATGAAAAATATCACAAATGTGTAGAGTCTCCTTGAACACAGTGAAAATATCAAGCACAGATAACGAAGTCTGAGAGAGAAGACAGTGAAGGAAAAGTAGTGCAGAAGTAATGTGAGGAGAAAATAGCCGAGAACTTTCCAAAATACATGAACAGCATCAACCTATGAATTCACGATGCAGTGCAATACTCGGGGATGCAGACTGCAGTGAAAGCCCTCAAACCATCAAAAATCAAAGGCAGAGAGAAAAATCTGAAAGGCAAGCAAGGCGGTTGCAGATGAGGAAGAACTGTCATGAAGCAAAAGTGAGATTAATAGTTGTTTTTTCCAGCAGAAAATGTCGAAGCTAGAGGAAAATGGAATGAAGTATTTGATGTACTGAAAGACAATTACTGATAACCAAGAATTATCTACTTGGAAAGAAATAACCTTCAAAACTTCGGGTGAAATCTTCAGACACGTGAAAAATGAGAGAAATCACTGTCAGCAGCTCTACCATAAAAGAAATCCTAAAGGAATCTCAGAAAGACTGCAAGCTACTGGAATCATAGAGATGCACAGAGGAATGGAGAAAGAAAGAACAAACATATGTGAAAATATAAGTGGATGTTGACTTATGAAATAAAAACAGTGAAGCCTTATGAGGTTTTTGGGTATATGCGTTCTTAAAAGACATGGCAATGCGGAAGTTAGGGGAGGTTAGAAGTAATGTTGTAAACACCTAGTGGTGAATTATTAGATTAAAGACACTGTAATCTCTCATGTAGGATATTGTAGGGTAGCTACTGAGAGGAAAAGCAAGCAATTCTGCTCACTTGCCTTTGGCCTATGTCATAGGGGTGGATCTGTGTGTCAGGACAGTCTGGGTATTGTTAGGAGGATAAGAACCTGTTGGTGATCACACACGGAGAGCTTTCCAATAAGTGACAGGCTCCTGAGGAACTCAGTCGAGCATCATAACAATCACGCAAAGATAGCTTTTGCAAAATTAATCTATAAATCTGGAACATAATCCTTAAAGAACACAGAAATGGCCTAGCCCTTGGAGGACAGACCTGGTTTTCTGTTTCATTAGGAAACCCTGACCTTGCAGGGTACTCCGGTGTTGAAGCAGGTGTGACCAGCCACATACAATATCCGTTCTTCTGTTTTTGTATTGTTTTTTATATAAAACTCCAATGTACTTAGCTCAAAATATTCAAATTTTCAATTTCTTTAACCTTGAAGGAATTTCAATTTTGGCTTTTGAGTTTAAAACATAGATCTCCTTGGGAGTTTTAGAAAATTTCCCCCAATATCCATGTTACCTTTTTGTCCTTATTCCTAATGTTATCTTCTAGGTTGGTTTCGGGATCAACGGCCAGGAGACCTACAGGCGATAGTGAGACTCTAGGGCCAAACAGTACAAAATAAGGAAGGAGGAACACAGGACTGGAGAGAGCCCAGTCCTTAGGAATATCTGTAAGCAGCTGGCTATACAAGGCATGTGCTGATTACTTGAAGAATTCTTACTCCATGAAACAAAAAAATATGGCCCCATTTATATAATGTGCTATTGACTTAGTATTCTGTTGCTCGATGTTAAATGTCCTTGTATGTAATTCAAGCGCGTTTTCATTATCAAGGATAACTTTTTTCCAATACTGGTCCAACTTTAGTTACTTCTTCCAGAATTCTCTGTCCATCCAATTTCTTCTCTTTTTTTGTGGTCCTCTTCATTGGAAACCAGGAAGAAACACCTGATCCTTTCCTCACAAAATGTATCTATCACTTTATGTTGTCTGAACTCACCCAATACTTCTGTGTCTCCCTATCTTGCTCCTCTTTAAATTATTCCTTACTATTATTTAGTTATTGCTTACACAGTAACAAATACTAAGATTCCTGAAATGGAAAATGGGCCTTGCACTGCTAATGGATCAGTAGAGAAGCGGAAGTCTGGGGCGATGCTCTCCCATTTGAAGAAGGAGCTTGAGTTAACCATGGTAGGTTGTTATATGACAGCAGTTCCGGTGTGTGGCTGCTGAATTCTCACACTGCCTGTCTACTGTGGGCCTGTGGGACTCTGCTAGACGCAATCCCTCAGGAAGCCTGGCTGGCAGGACATTGCATCATCTAGAATGAAGGTTTAATAAACTTTCTTCTTAAAAGATTTGAGGAACACAAGATAATGTTTTACAATACATAAACAGAGTGAAATGATTGCCATAGCCAACCAAATTACGTATCCATTGTCTCACCTTTGGTGTGTGTGTGAGTGTGAGTGTGTGAGTGAGTGTGTGTGTGTGTGTGTGTGTGTGTGTGTGTGTGTTAAGAATACCTAAAATCCACTCTTGGCAAATTTAGACTATAAAATACCACTCGATAGTCCCCATGTTCAGATAAGCATTCTTTATTTTAGAAACCTGTGGCAGTATTTAATTTCATGTTTATAATGACTGTATTTGGGCGAAACTAGCAGCTCAGTTTTACAGATGAAAATCCACAGTCATTACGTGATTACTTTTTTGCCCAAGTTTGAAAGGTGTAACTTTCTGGCTTGCACATTTCATTCAAGAGATCTGCTTTCTTCATATCGAGGGAGTTTTCCAATTAGGGTTTACATCTTCTGGTCTCTGTGCTGATGAGCCAAGGCACTTGAGTTTTCCAGCTAATTTTAAAAATGGATGATTGCTTACAGGCCTTGTGGTGAATGTGTTTTGGCCATCTTTATCTCTGGGGAGTTTGGCTTGGCTAAGTGCTGGCTGGCTTCTGGGAAGTTCTCCACGCTCTTGTCTTCAGGAGAGAAGATGATTATACCACTTGACAAATGTGATAGCGGAACTTAACACCGGCAGAAACGGGCTTTCACAGCAGCAGGGCGATTTAACTATTCTGTAGGTGTTCTTGTGGGTTGCAAGCACTTTATTACCAGCACCAAAATACTAATTTACATAGATACCATATAGTGGCACAAAGCACACAGAGAAGGTTGAAAAATGGAAGTTTTTCTATTGCGAACAAATCAAATGTAATGAGGAAAAATTGAGGAAATGAAAATGGAAATTACTTCCCCTGCAGTGAGCTACAAAATTGAAAGTTTGCTCTTTCTTTCTCTCATTCCTTTTCCAAACTTAATTTTATAGCAGGTTTGCTCTGTGTTAAGAAAATACTCTCTCACCTTGCATGTAATGTTCTCCATTGAACTCACAGATAGAGTCCAGAATACTTTCCTTTATAATCATGGTGCAAAGAAACTACAGAGCAGATCTTGTGTCTTTAGTATGTTTTTCTGTCATTTTTGTATGCCTCCTTGTATCAAGTAAGATGCTATCAGTTATAAAGGAGAGAAAACTGAATACAAACTAGTTCGAATTGTACGGAAATGTTTCTGTCTTTTTCTACTGGAGGGGTAGTCTTCAGGTCTGCTTTGATGAGGGCTTCAGGCCCATTTATCTGCTATAGATTATTGATTACTTTCTCCATGTGTAGGCTGTACCCTCAGGCAGGATTTCCTCTTTGCAATAAAATGACCTTATCTTGCACATATTGATCTGTCAAAGGCAAGAAATAAATAAGGGTTTTTTTGCTTCTAAACATAGGAAACGTTTTTATATTTCTCTTTAGCTCACCTCGGGTTGTGAGTTGTGCTAATGAACCTAAGCCATCTTTTGTTCTATTTGTGTCAGGGAGGATACATTTATGCCTGGGGGAGAGGGAGAGGGAGAGGAGAGGGTCGATGGTCTCGCAAACCATGCAGCCGCTTTACCTATGGGGGATTAGTCAGTTTTTTATTATTATCATAAAATGTCTAAGGCAGGCTCTTTATGAAGAAAAAGAGGTTTATTTAAATCATAGTTTTGGAAGAGAAAGTCCAAACAGCCGAGATCTCACTTTCATGAGTACCTCATGGTGGAGAGCAAAGAGCTTGAGAGAAGGAGGATCTCATCTTGGAACAGGAAACCAGAGAGAAATTCAGGGTCAGGCTTAGGGTTTTGTGATGACTCTTGCAGGAAGTCACCACGGGAGAAAGGACTGCATTCTCAGGGCTGTGCTCCGATGACCCAAGGACTTCCCACTGGGCTCCACTTCTAAAGGTTCCACACCACCTCCCACTGAAGCCGACCTGGGGCCCAAGTCTCCAGCCTATGAACCTGTAAGGGGACAAACAACATCCAAACAGCACATGCAGGGGGAAGACTTCCTGAAACTATAATGTATTTGGTGAGAAGATGAGGGAGCAGGTGTTACTTGCATAATTAATCGAAGTCCACTCTATACATGTATGATAGCTCCTTATAGGTTCAATAATTGTCTTACAACTTAAATATTTTCATGAGGAATTTCACACGGTTAATTTGTTTCCCAAACAAAAGATAAATACCCATACTTCATAAACTGCTGGTCTGAGCAAAGGGTAGTCAGGACCTCTACCATGTGGCGTGATGCAGCTATGGGACACCTGCAAAGTTCAGAGACAGCCAGGGAAGAGGACCCATTCTTGGACATGATGTGACATTCCATAGTTCCTGATTTCAGGATCCTCCTGGATTACACCTCTCCAAAGGTCTCTGGTAGTTTTTCTAGAACTCACTCGCTCTTGTAATTCTAATAATGGTGCTTCTTTCTGGATTTTGTTTTTTGGTGCAGGAATGCACCTGCTTAACTCCTGGGATTTATCCTTCATATCCCATTAGTTTCCACCCTGGCCTAACTTCTGTTGATGGCAGCAACTTGCTAGCCAGAAGTGGTTAAGTTCCACTCTCACACTGAACAACATGTTAGAGATGAATGTTTTGCATAATTTAGGATATTCTGTGCACTCATCCCTTGAACCTGTAAATGTGATGAGCTGTTGTCACTCCTCTGGTTCTTTTATGTTGTATGGCATGGCTAGCCTCCATGTGGAGAGGATTTCTGGGTGGTCTTTACCTAATCCTGGGAGACCTTAAAAGTAGAGCATTTCCTCAGGCTGGTGCTAAGGGGATGGAAGAAGGGAAGCCAGGGAACTTGAAGAAAATAAGGACTTGCCTTGTCGTTGTTGGCTTGCAGGTGGGGAGAGGCAGCTGCAAAGACCAGAGAGAGGGCTGGCAGTTGGGAATAATTCCCAGCAAACAGCTAGCAAGGAAAGAAGGACCTCAGCCTGACAACTACTGAGCAGTTGATTCTCCCAACAAAATGAGTGAGGCTGGAAGTAGATTCTTCCCTAAAGCCTCCAGATAAAAAAAAAAAGCCCAAGTTCCTTGTTTTTTATCTTGGGATGCTTTAAGCTGCTAACTTTATGGTAATTTGTTGTGCAAACACCTATTTAGGTTGAAAGCTCCATGAAGACAAGAGCTGTGAGTGGCCTCATGATTTTTCATGAGTGGAGCTTCCTGTATGTTGCATTTTGTTCCCATATAGCAGGTAGTGACAATGACAGAGATGGTACAAGTAAAAAATCGCCTTGGGCACTAGGAATAGTGTTTCTTGGCATTTAGATGCACCACATCTCTAGGCTTGATTTTAGAATCTTGATCTTACCATCTCTAAGCCAAAGATTTTTTTTTTGCCATCATATGTTTTTCTGATGAAGGACTTGTTCTGTTCCTTTCCCATTATTTCCCCCATAGAGTTGCTGTCCCAATATACAAGTGTGGTGTTGTCCATTACATTAGTCAGATTTCCATCACTATAATGAAATACTTGAGGTCATTAACTTATAAAGAGGAAAGGTTTACCTTGGCACACAGTTCTGGAAGTTCATGTCCAGGATGGGCAACTCCATTGTTGTGGACCTCTGGCCAGGGTGACGTTATGGTGGGAGTGTGTGGCCAAGGAAAAACTGCTACAGCTTATTTCATGAGCCTGGAAGCAAAGAGAGGACAAGACAAGATGAGTCCCACAGTCCTCTTCAAGGGTATGCTGCCAATGACCTAAAGACCTCCCTCTAAGTCAAACCTCTTAAATGGCCTAGCACAGTGATGGTGAAACTTTTAGAGGTTTCAGTGATAACAGCCAGCCAGCTGCGGCACATGTGCCAAAGGTTCACCACCGTTGGTTTAACGCCTCCCAGTGGTGCCGCCCTGGAGACTAAACCTTTACATGAGGACCTTGGCCAATGCTTATACAAACCATGGGACCCACTTGTTCCCCCACCCGCTGCCAAGTTTCAGGTGCATACAACTCCAGCAAACCTTTTCCAACTGCCTCCTTCTGAGGTTTAATCTAAACTTTTTATGCCACACGTTCTTTTTATTTCATTTTGCATTCTATTAGAACAGTTCAATTAGCTGCAGTAACACACTCCCTCAAGAATATTATTTTAATGCCAGCTCTCAGAAACTCTGGACATTTACAATTTTATTTCATTACTCAGTTAACCATCTTAACTACTTTAAACACACCAAAATATTTCTTACTAGGAAATTGGAGGCGGTGGTATTTAAAAGCAAAACCTTGAAATTAGACACGAAGAGGAAGTTTGGATGAGAATGAATATACTAAATATTCCAGCATACATCCTGATGCTGAAGCTGCCACACTTTAATAGTGAAAAGGCACTTTGCCTTTCTCTCATAGCTTGCGTTTCAACCAGCTTGTGGGAGGGCATATTTTACTTCTGTATATTCTTGCGCTTGCACTTGTGAGCTTTAAACTCATCTCCCACAAGGGCAGTAGAATATTTTTTGAACTTGTTATTGAATATATGTACTCTCCTCGCCATCCTCAAAGCTCCACGTGTTAGTGGATGATGACGGAGGATCCATTACAGGAATATGGATAGTCACAGGTGAACAACTTTTGGGAGCTCTTTCAGCATGCAGGAGTAATTTACATTCAAGTGAAGGGGAAATAAAACAGAACGGCAGAAATTCTCTTCTCTGCCATTCCTGGGGAGAATTCTACCCAGCTTCAAAGCCTCACATTAGAGAAGGATAAGAAGAATAAGGGAACAACTTGATACACAGACAGCCCAAATCACACAGTTTTGTGAGTGAGCTTAGCTTGGCCTGTAAGCTGGGCCAGTTCAGCACGGATGGGTCCTCTGGTGTGAATCAGGATATAAAGATGAAGGGGAAAAACGCTGAGAAGTCAAACCTCATCAACAAGCACCAGTTTTCCTTGTAAGAAAATATAAAATGATTTAAGATCAAAAGACAGTAATGTTGTACTTAGAATATATAGTTAGATCACAGTAAGCTGCTTTAATAAACATAACTCAAGCAGACCTGAGTTTTACTTTTGATTTTTGTCTCTACCTGGTCATGCGTAATCTTCATAGTGTTATTTAGCCTTGTTTATTTTCCATCCGTAAAGCAATGTAAAAATGAAATATAAGGTCTCTATAGGCTTAAAAATGAAAAGAAACAGTAAAATCCTTCATAATATGATTTTCAAATATATAGGAATGGTCTTAGAGCTTTCTAATTCAGGTCTGGAAATGTTGTTTAGACAGATCAGTATAGATTCTAGAAAAAAAAAATCTTTTAGTTTCAATGTGTATACTATTCTATCAGTCTATTTTGTACTGTTGGCACGAAACACCTGGAGCTAGGTGCCCTGCGGACAGAGATTTTTAACGCGGTGTTAGAGGCTGGCGGTCCTGCAGGGGGTCTGCCTTCTGCTCAGCCCCTGGCAGGGTCCCTTAGCCATGTCACAACAGGGGGGCAGTGCAGAAGGGGAAATGCCACATTCAGAAAACACCAGACATGTCTGGCCTTGTTTATAACAACTTGCTTTCGCAAGACCTAACTGGGGTCCCATGAGAACTAATTACTGCCTTCTGAGGGCAAAACTCCTCTGACCCAACCATCTTCCACTAGGCCATACCACTTAAAAGCTCCATCATGTAGTCATTCTTCTCCACTTGGAGCCGAGATTTCGACACGTCATCCTTTGGGCAGATAAAGCACCCCAAACCAAAGCAGAGATGTTAAGATCAACTATAAAGAAATTACTTTAAAGTTTTACATTTTCCTTATACCCTTCTTTCAAAATTTAAGTTCCAGTTCCACTTTTAAATGGCTTATGGTCATGCGGGCTTTTTTTGCTTACTACTAACCCATTTCCAATTGAGTAGCCAAATAACAAAGTAAAAACATGTTACCATGCCCAAACCCAGAACCCGATTGTAACATTTCTTCAGTGTGGGCTAAATCTACTTGATATCAGGTAGGTAGGGACGAATTAAATGAAACTGAGAAAATCCAGCCTTCATTTTAATGAGCCTGAGAAAACTTCAAGAAACCACTCTGAAAAATCATCAAAGTGGGACAAGAGAAACAATGGGAGGCAGTTATATGCTGTATAATAAATCTTCCTACATGAGGCAGAGATAGGAAGATCTCTAGTAGATGTAAAAGTGAACTATTAGACTTTAAAGTCATTCTTTCTGTGGATATTTTATCAGCTAGGTAGGAAGGTAGTTAAGTTTGCCATTCTAAAAATATGTACAGTGTATCTTGGTTCGCAGACTTAATTTATTTTATGATTTTGGGGAAGATGGCTGTGTTTGTGTTTGTATGGGGTAGATGCCTTGGTCGTGTTTGTCACCTGATGCAGAATTTGTGAACAGAAGCGAAATTTTGCCAAACATTTCTTTTGCTTACTGAATTGTTTGCAAGCAGTAATGTGAGAAAACTGAGGTATTACTGTACAGAGATGTACTAAAGGAAACCTGGCTAGAAATGGAGATTTGGACTAATAATTACACTTATAGCACATGTCAATGGTCACGCCAATGCAGGGCTACTCACCCATGATGTCCACAGCACATCCTCCCATCACCCATAAGGCCTGAGTCAGGTGCTGTCATAGACCTGGGTGTGCTTTCTGGGTAGCAACTGACTGCTAACACTTTTTGAGAACCTACTGTGTGCCGGGCTTATTTTTAAGTGTTGTAACATGGCTTGTCTCATATCATCCTAGAAACAATCTTTGTGTGTAGGGTCAATTACTATCTTAATTTTATGATCAAGGAAAGAGTTTTCTCTGAAGAAATTCTGTCTTATTGGAGGGTAAGTAAAAACAATGAAAGCAACATGGAGAAATTTTTACAAAAGCAGACCCAAACTGTACAACAAAATAAGACGGAATAGTGCGTGGACTACAATGTACTCCTGCAAGTGGAATATAACAGAAGACCGAGGGAACATTCCAGGACACTAGGGTCCTTTACAACAAGACACAGGGTGTGAGAATGGAGCAAAAAGATGAAGAAAAGAATGGAGCAGGATAAAAAATGCTGAAAACGAGGTGAGTGAAGTGAAGAAGCACTGAAATGAAAACTAAAACCCCAACCCACAGTTCCAACCCTAATTCAGTCCTTTCTGAGCCCAACGGCTCCTGCAGAAAATGAAGGTGATGGTACAGAGGTCACCTTGGCAATCCCTCATAGAATTCACAGTGCTTTCATAAACAACATCCTTGCAAGCATTATTTCCAGTGTCTGTAACTCATAAAAAATAAAGCCAAAGTTGTTTTTTTCTTACCATGTCTGAAGGTGTTTAAAATAGCTTAATTTTGGGGTACGACTTAGATACTTTTTTGAAAGCAAAAAAGCTATTAAGTTGTGTTATGGAACACTTGTATGTCCAGGTTGTAGTTCATTTAAAAATAAATGTTAAGACATTTGACTGATGCTGGAAACCCTTCAGCCCTGGGAAAAGTCAAATAAAGTCACAGAGCTTGTTAAATAATATGGAACCAGTAATCCAGTTGCAGCTCCGGTGTGAGGAGAGCTTAGCATTGTCACCCTGCCCACCCCTCTTGGGAAGTTGGATAAGCTGACAGTCAGTGGCTGTGTCTGGAGCCAGCAGGAATCCTTAGCTTCAGGGTAAATTATCACCCTGAACTCTGGAAGGACAGGTGCCTTCAGGGAGATAGGGAAAGTGCTTCCCCTGAGCAGGAGCTACCCTTCCCTTGGAAAGGGGTGGTAGAGTTGCAGGAAGCTGCATGTGCGCCCTGTGAAGGTGAGATATTACTGAGGACTGTCCCTGGGGGACCCATCAACAGTTTCCCCTGTATGATCTCCACCAGGTTCTCAGGCTGAGCAACGCCCTTGTGGTTCCAGCATAAGAAAAGGAAAAGCAGCTATTGCATAACTGCCCTGATTTTTCTCCATAACTGAAGCCTATTCTCAGAGGCAATTGAATCCTGTCCCAGCAGGAGATGGTTTCAACCTTCCTGTTTCACTCAAGAGGACAAAAATAAAACAAAACTAAACTAAACCAAGCAACTAAAAGCCATACCCAGCAGGGGACAGAACTTGGAAGGAATACATTTAGACTAGTTTAGCTAGAAGTTAAGAGTAGGGACTTATCAGGGAAACACTATTTTCCTAGAGAAGGAACAGAAAGAAACACTTGGGAAGGCTCAACCTTGAGCCACAAGCCCCATAAAACACTGAGACTAACTCAGGTTAGAAAAATCTTCCCAGCCGGGGATTTAGCTCAGTGCTGCTGCACCTGCCTTGGAAGTGCAAGGTCCTGAGTTCTATCCCCGTAACAACAACAACAACAAAAAATCCCTTCTTCCCACCACCACCATCACACAAATGAGTGTCCAGTGCAACAGTGGCCTGCGGCCGAGAAGGCTGCAAGAGACAGACTCTCAGAAGAGCAAAGACAACAGGACCCACAGCCAACAGGGGGACAAAAACGAGGTCAGTAGAAAAATTTCAAGCCTCTGGTGCCTCCGGCCATAAGAAGCATCAAACAATGCCCAACTCCTGGCCAGATTAATAGAAAATCCACACACATAGAGCCCATTTAACCTCAGTACATTTTTAACATCCAAGATGCTCAGTGTACAACCAAACATTACAATGGATGCCAAAAGGCAAGAAAAGCACCGTCTGCGAGATAAATCATCAGAAATAAATTTAGACAACAACATGACAAGAATAAGTCAAAATATATCAATTGTAACCATGAATGTTAATGGCCTCAATTCACCAATCAAGAGAAACAGATTGGCAGAATGGATTAAGAAGCAAAATCCAACAATATGTTGTATACAAGAAACACACCTAGTGCAAAAGGAAGTCCATAGACTGAAAGTGAAAGGATGGAAAACAATTCTCCATGCATCAGGAGTCCAGAAAAAAGCAGGGGTAGCAATCTTATTCTCAGATAAAGTAAATTTCAAACCAAAACTCATTAAGAGAGACAAAGAAGGACACTACATCCTTGTAAAGGGAACAATTCAAGAGGAAGAGCTGACAATCATAAACATATATGCACCAAATACAAATGCCCCCAACTATATAAAACAAATATTAAGTAACATGAAAAACCAAATAAGCACTAATACAATTGTAGTGGGGGATTTAAATACCCCACTATCACAAATTGACAGATCTACTAGGCAGAAAATCAACAATGAAATAATAGAACTGAACCAAGCTTTGGAACACATGGACTTAATAGATGTTTATAGAGTATTCCACCCCCAAAAACCAGAATATACATTCTTTTCGGCTGCACATGGATCATTCTCCAAAATAGACCACATACTGGCTCACAAAACAGGTCTAAATAAATGCAAAAAAATTGAAGTCATCCCCTGTTTATTATCAGATCATAGTGCAATCAAACTAGACATCAATAGCACAAGAAACTATAGAAACTTCACAAGCACATGGAAACTGAACAACACTCTCCTAAACAATCAATGGATTACAGAGGAAATTAAAGAAGAAATTAGACAGTTTTTACAAATAAATGAGAATGCCAATACAACATACAGGAATCTTTGGGACACAATGAAAGCAGTTCTACGTGGAAAATTCATAACATTGAATGCCCACACTAGGAAAACAGAGCGGGCTCAAATAAACAACTTAACGATGAAACTTAGACTCCTAGAAAAACAAGAGCAAGAAAAACCCAAAGCTCGAACAAGAGAGGAAATTATAAAGATCCGAGCAGAAATCAATGCAATTGAAATTAAGAAAACGATACAAAAAATAAATGAAACAAAGAGCTGGTTTTTTGAAAGAATAAATAAAATTGACAAACCCTTAGCTAATCTTATCAAAAAAAGGAAAGAAAAGGCTCAGATCCATGCAATTAGGAATGAAAAAGGCGAAGTCACAACAGATCCGAAAGAAATCCAGAGGATCATGAACACCTACTTTGAGAACCTGTACTCTAATAAAATGGAAAACACAGAAGAAATGGACAGATTTCTAGATACTTATGAATTACCAAAGTTGAACGAAGAAGATAAAAACATTTTAAACACCCCAATCACAATCAGTGAAATTGAAAATGTAATTAAAAACTTACCAACAAAGAAAAGCCCAGGCCCTGATGGATTCACTGCTGAATTTTACAAGACATTTAGAGAAGAACTACTACCATTACTCTTCAAACTTTTCAATGAAATTGAAAGAGAAGCTATACTTCCAAATTCATTCCTGGAAGCAAGTATCACTCTGATTCCCAAACCAGAGAAAGATACAACCAAAAAGGAGAACTACAGACCAATCTCCTTAATGAATATAGATGCAAAAATCCTTAATAAGATACTAGCAAACAGAATACAGAGGATTATTAAGAAGATCATCCATCATGACCAAGTCGGATTTATTCCAGAGATGCAAGGGTGGTTCAACATACGAAAGTCAGTGAATGTAATACATTATATTAACAAAGTCAAGGACAAAAACCATATGATCCTCTCAATAGATGCAGAAAAAGCATTTGATAAAATTCAACACCCATTCATGATAAAAACCCTGCAAAAAATTGGAATAGATGGTCTATACCTCAATTTAATAAAGGCTATTTATGAAAAACCATCAGCCAACATCATATTGAATGGCCAAAAACTGAAAACCTTCATGTTAAAATCAGGAACAAGACAAGGATGCCCACTATCGCCACTTCTCTTCAATATAGTTCTGGAAACATTAGCCACAGCAATTAGACAAGAGAAAGAAATTAAAGCAATAAAGATAGGAAAGGAAGAAGTTAAACTATCATTATTTGCTGATGATATGATACTCTACATTGAAGATCCAAAAAACTCCACCAAAAAACTTCTAGACTTAATTGACAGATTCAGTAAAGTATCTGGATACAAGGTGAATACCCAAAAATCAATAGCCTTTCTATACACAAATAACAGACAGACAGAAAGAGAAATAAGGGAAAAAATTCCTTTTACAATAGCATCCAAAAAAATGAAGTATCTAGGAATCAATCTAACAAAAGAAACAAAAGATCTCTACACTGAAAACTACAGCACTCTGAAAAAAGAAATCGAAGAGGATATAAAAAAATGGAAAGATATCCCCTGCTCCTGGGTAGGAAGAATCAACATAGTGAAAATGGCCATACTACCGAAACTGCTATATACATTCAATGCAATGCCAATTGAAATTCCAACACTATATTTCACAGAACTAGAAAAAAGAATCCAAAAATTCATTTGGAACCACAAGAGACCTAGAATAGCAAAAGCCATTATAGGCAACAGTCACATGGCACCAGGTGTAACAATTCCCAATTTGAAACTATACTACAAAGCCACTGTGATAAAATCAGCATGGTACTGGCAAAGAAATAGGCCTGAGGATCAATGGAACAGACTGGAAGACACAAAAACAAATGCAGATGTACTCAGCTACCTCATCTTCGACAAAGGAGCTCACCATCCTCAGTGGAGGAAAGATAGCCTCTTTAATAAATGGTGTTGGAAAAACTGGATATCAACCTGTCACAGATTAAAATTAGACCCTTATCTTTCGCCATGCACTAAATTAAAATCCAAATGGATTAAAGATCTAAATATTAAAACAGAAACATTAAACTTGCTGGAAAGTAAGTTAGGCAGAACTCTGGAAGACATTGGTATAGGAAAAGACTTTATGAACAAATCCTCAGTAGCACGGGAACTAGCAGAAAGAATCAACAACTGGGATCTCATCTTACTAAAAAGCTTCTGTACTTCAAAAGAAACCATTAGCAGAACTAAGAGACAATCTACAATGTGGGAAAAAATTTTTACCAGCTGTACCTCAGACAAAGGACTATTATCAAGGATATATAAAGAACTCAAAACAATCAGTCCCCCCAAATATAAAGACCCGATCCAAAAATGGGCATCCGAAATGAACAGACATTTCTCATACAAAGAAGTGAAAGCAGCAAGAAAATATATGAAAAAATGTTCCACATCACTGGTCATTCGAGAGATGCAGATGAAAACAACACTGAGATTCCACCTCACCCCACAAAGAATGGCTGCTATCAAGAAATCACACAATAACAAATGTTGGCGGGGTTGTGGGGAGAAAGGAACCCTCCTCCATTGTTGGTGGGAGTGCAGACTAGTGCAACCACTATGGAAATCAATATGGAGATACCTCAAAGAGCTTGGACTGGAGGTTCCATTTGACCCAGCCATCCCTCTGTTGGGTATCTTTCCAAGAGAACTAAAAGAATCATATCACAGAGAAGTATGTGCACCCATGTTTATAGCGGCACAGTTTGTAATAGCTAAATCTTGGAAACAACCTATTTGCCCATCCGTTGGAAACTGGATAAAGAAGTTGTGGTTTTTCTATAAAATGGAATATTACTCAGCCATAAAGAGCGAGAGAATAGATTCATTCATAGGAAAATGGATACATATTGAAGATATACTCCTAAGTGAAATAAATAAGTCCCACATGTGTAAATACCAAATAGTTTCCCTGGTGTGAATATTCTGCAACAATGCATAAGATTCTAATAAGATTACTGACATTTAGAAATGGGAGGAAAGGAGCTAAAGGTGTAGGGAAGGTGTGATACGTAGGGGAAGAACAAAAAGGGAAAAGAAAAAAATGTGAGAGAATGAAAAGATGAAAATAAAGTGTTTGTAGATGGGGAGGGGAGGAGGGGGTGAAGGGAGGGCAGAGGTAAGGGGAAAAAATGAGAATCAAGACTTGCCATGTAAAGGTACATGATCCCAACAATGAATGTAACTGTACTGTATCCCTAAATGTACCAATAAACTCAATAAAAAAAAAGAAATAAATTTAGATAAGGCATCTAGGCTGGAATGATCAGGAAAGGAACTATAATGATGAATGTGTAGAGTCTAGTGGAAAAAGGAGACAACTTTCAGGACCAAATGGATGATGTCCCTCAGGAGAAAACTGTAGGAAAGAATCAAAAGGCGATGCTAGCTATCAAACACCGTAACAGAAGTGAGGAACGACTTCAGTGGGCCCCTCGGCAGACTCAGGAGTGAACAGTGAAATTGAAAGCTCATCAGTAGAAACTTCTCAAGCTGAAATTGCAGACCGAGAGAGAAGAAAATGTCTGAATAGGCGCTCCACCAAAGAAGATCTGCAGATAACAGAAAACCGTATGAAGAGAGTCTCAACATCACGTGTCACTGGGCGATGGCAAAAACAATGAGACATGAAATGTGGTTTAAAAAATGCAACACATGTTTGCCTTAAAAAAGGTGTATAACGGTAAAAGACACACGGGCATTAATCCCCACAAAATACTGCCCCTCCCTCTGAACATACTCACCCCGTTCCTCCCGCCACTTTCTGAAGCAGTTCCAGAAGCCCTCTTTCCAGAGGGCCTTTACTTGCTCTGTTATGGCTGCCTTGATATTCTGAATTGATGAAGCCTACTTAGCTCTCACGGTCATTTTGACTTTGGGGAAGAATCAGAAGGCTCACGGTGCCAGATCTGGTGAGTAAGGTGGATGGGGATGCACGTTATGCTTTTGCAAGCCCGATTTTCTCTTTCATGGCATTCTTCCCTTGGCAGCGGCATGCACTGTATTTTTTTTTAATCACACCTTGTAAAGACACTCACAAAAGACAATTTCCAGAACTGCTTCAGAAAGAAGCAAGAGCGATGCATGTGTGTGTCAGTGGGATTAATAGCAATGCATCTTTTATAGTAATACGTTTTAAAAATTTAATCACTTGCCATATATTTTGATCACAACTTGTACCACCACATACCTGCTAGACTGCCCAGAATATAAAGCACTGAAACCGCAAATGCTACTAGGATCTGGAGAAATAGGCATTCTCATCCACTGTTGGTGGGAATACGAAACAAGACAACTAGTTTGGAGAGTAGTTTAGCAGTTTCTTCCAAAATGAAACGTACTACACTTACCTGGCAGGGGAGATGCCATGATCACAAAATGAAACATACTTTCACCGTAATGTACAGAACAGCAGTCCTGTTACTTGACATTTAGTAAAAAGATTTGAGAACATACCGCTGCACAAAGCCTTGCCCATGGATGTTTACAGCAGCTTTAATTCTTAATTGCCCAGACTTGGAAACAGAGAGTTGCAGTCATTCTTCCTTTTTGTTGAAATGTTTTGATAGGGGTAAATAAACTATGGTATGTCTGGTCAAAGGGATGTGTTATTGAGCATTAACCAGAAATGAGCTATGTGTCCATGGAAGCACACAGAGGAATATTAAATGAACACTACTAATGAAAGAAGGTAGCTTGACAGTTTCCACTAATCATACAGTATGTGGAGACTGCTAAAAAAGAACATTGTTTCCCAGTTGTTAGAGGGAGGGGATAGGCATGTCACAGAGGATTTTAGGGCATGAAAAACACTCCATATGATGCTATGTATGGTGAATACATATGGTGAGCATGTATAATGTCTACGCATTTCTCAAAACCCACAGGATGAACAACACTAACATTGACCCATGTTGTAAACTTGGGCTTTGGCGATTGTGAGGCTTTGAGGCCAGGATGCAGTCTGTGTGAACACTGTGCTTTCAGCTCAATTTTGCTGTGAACCTACAACTGCTTTAAAAAGTCTGTTAAAGTGAAAAATATTCAACTGTCGTATATTTGAGTACATAGTGTAAACCGTTTGAAGGGCCACCTGACATTTTTTTCTGGTCATTTGGATGCAGCGTATTAGAATCCACTTTCTCAAGCTTTATTGCTTGACTTATTTCTGTACTTATTTGGGCCTATCAACTGTTGCCATGATTTCTGCTGGATGCATTCAATATATCACTTCGTGTTTGGAGACATTATGCACACACATTATTGCTTTCTGCTTGGAGAAGAAAGGTAATAAACATGTTTAGAGTATGTCTTGTCAGAATCGATGTCTCAAACGACCTGAGAGCAGAGCTTTAAGGAAGGGCTTGAAGTGATAGCAGGCTGTGTGGTGTGTGAAATGTTCCTAAGCTGACACATAGTCCCAGTACTGTGCGTGAACAATGCTAAAATTACCAAACTCTTAAAATGTTTCATTGAAGTGTCTGTGTTTATGGAGGAAATTTGTGAGTACTTGTTTCCCCGAGCTGGTTGACACAGGTAAAATGGAAACAGCACGCGTGTGTGTGGAAGTCGGGGAGGCATGAAGATAAAGAGGCAACTCTTACACATCTGCAGAGGGCCGGGGATTTGGCTCAGTGGTTCTGCTGCCTGCCTCGCAAGTGCAAGGTCCAGAGTTGGATCCCGTGAAAAAATAAAGAGTCTGCAGAAAGTGTGGGCCTGCCCAGCATCTCTGCGGTGGTAACATCTCACAGGCTTCTGATCAATGGTGTGCTGTCAGGAGGGAACCATTCACAAGCTGTATTATTGAGGGCTCATGTAAACCAAACTGATAACTAGGTTATACATGATAAGAAATGTACATACAAAGGTGGTCATTTATACCATCTATTCATTTATGTACGTGTATTTTAATATAAATACTTTACTTTCTAAGATCCATGAAAAACAAAATATCATATAGGCAGAGCCCTAGATATCAGACCTCTTCAAAGGGAAACCATTGATATATTCATGACTAATCTACTGAAAGGAGGGCTGACATATCCTTTCAATCTTGGCTTGCTTACCATTAAGTTGGGCCATTTGGAACAATTATTATAAATGAGGGAAATCATTGTACATTAGTCAAGGATGTTCAGTTGTTATCTGAGGTTCTTCAGTAGTTTATATTCGTACTTTTTGAAGCTGGTGATGGCTTGACATTTGGTTATGGAATTTTGATGTTTATAGTCTTGAGAAGTTCAGTCTTTCCGATAATCAAGAACAGAACAGAAAAAAACAACCAGATTTAATTAGAATTTGTGGTTCTGGTTTGATCCAGTTATATAGGTAGATGAAGCCACAAAATTACAAAAAAACAAATCCTTATATACTTTAGTACAATGTTTAATAGTCTTAAGGGCTGGAGAAAAATGATTAATTGTGAGTATTAGCTGGTCACGAGCATTTTTCCTTCTGGAAGCTATTTTATTACATAATACAGTACAAGGGGCAGGTCAAAGGCGCTGATACTGCTATCCTAGAGATGTAGAAGAGACAAAGGAATTCATTTCTTTCAGACAGATGCATAAGTTAGGCAAATAAGTAGTTACATACTGTGTCCCTTTAATGGATATAAAAGTTGCACACTTTTTCTTATCTCTATTTTAAAACAAATTCCAGCCAGAACAAAACCTTAGTCTTCACAGTGATCTTCCCAGCATCAAAATAATCTCTTTCCAACTTTCTATTCAAGTCAGCAGATAGTGGATTTTGAGACTCATTTCTTTCCTAAAATTTGAGATGATACAAATAACAATTTTTTAATCTCTAGCTCTTATTACATTTCTCAATAGCATTCTGTATTTTTCTCCTTAAGGTACATTTCCCATTAGATTTGTTCCTAAGGGTTTTGTATTTTTTGAGCTAGTAAAAATTATGTTGTAGTTACTATTGCTGGTATAATTATACATGAAATTAATAAGTCCATAAATCTCATAGCCAGAGGCCTCGCTAACTCATATAATTGAATTATTTGACTACATACCTAATCATACAAGCCACAAATAATTATTTTATGTGTTTCAACATGTATATATGTTTATGTTTTGCCTTGTTTCTAGGCTCTTCAGTGTCACATGAAATCAGATTGGTTTGAGTGGATCAATGTTTTTCACTCTAGGTCTTCAAAGTCAAGGCTTTAAGATTTCATCTTTAAGCATAGCGTATCTTTTTCCCTATAGACATAAATGTCACATTTGTCATAAATGGTATTTTTTTCAGCTTTAATTGAGTTTATTGGTACATTTTAGGGATACAGTACAGTTACATTCATTGTTGGGATCTTGTACCTCTACATGACAAGTCTTGATTCTCATTTTTTCCCCTTACCCCTGCCCTCCCTTCACCCCCTATAAATGGTATTTTGTAGGTATTCTGTAGGTACGATATCTACAAGTAAACCACTGCCTTTTTTAGCAAGTGTTGTTTCAATCATGGAAAATTATTCAATTTATTTTTCTATTTTACTTTCATGAAGAAATTTGTTTTTGCTCCTTTTTCATGATGTAGAAAGTTACACAGAATTACTTTGAATTTTAAAATCCCTCATTTTCCTAGAATAAACCCAACTTCATTAGGATACAATTCCTTTCTTGTATATCACTGTTTTTGAGTCAGAAATATTGTCTAGGATTTTTGCATTTATGTTCATGAGAATGATTAAACCATAATTTGCCTTTTCTGTGATGTTTTTGTCAGGTTTTAGTATTAAGGTTGTGACTGCCTTATAAATAAATAGTGCTTTTATGTAAATATGGTAAATTTACATCACTTTGGATCCCTTTATGAGAATGTATTTAATTGTGAATTTAATTATATAGCTTTAAACAATTTTCTTCAAGTAGTGACATTGGTTTGGTTCATAGCTGAGTTCCAAATCACTTTTAAATAATTATGTATGTAGTCTATTGTTTTTGTACTATATAAAGTGATGATTATCTTTGATATTTTCCACACAAAAGTATACACAGTACTCCAACATTTATCTATTGTTATTTTTCAAACTAAGATTTAAATTGTATTAGAGATAAGTATTTTTTTATTCATACCATGTACAATGGTTGTGCTACTTTGTAATTATATTTAAGGGCCAACCCAGTAATCCAGGATAATGATAATTTTCTTGTGATCCTTAATTTAGTCATATCCATAGGTTTCTTCAAAGATAACAAATTCATTGATTTGAGGATCAGGAAGTAAACATATATTTGAGGGTCCCGTATTCAAAAAATCACATTAATCCAACCTCAGACACCTCACACAAACAGGAATCTTTCAGCAGTGACGGCCACACCAGGAAGGCTCTGACTTCCGTTTCATTGTTACGTCCATATCCCTTCACCCTTTTCCACTTATCCCCTCTGGACTGTTCTTTCACCCTTCTTGCTATTGCTGATCTGGTTTCTATCTTTCCCATCATTCTGGAAATAACCATTTCCTGATCTGATGCCTTCTTATTCTTAACTCTTAGTTTAGTGGAGAAAACCTTTCAGCACCTTCCGGAGAAAGAATTCCTAGAGATACATTTTCTGTGCCTCTACATTTCTGTGGACATCTGTATTGTTTTTTTTTCCCACTTGGTGGAAAATAAGATAGAAAAGACTTCCAGTGGCCTCCCGTGTCAGGTTCTCTTCTTTCACCTAAGAGGCCAGTAGCGTAACACATTTCAGCCGTTTGTTGGATGGAGCCTTTGTATCAGCTTTGGGTAACCAGCTGTGAGTAGAGGACATGTGTCACTTTTGGACCCAAAGGATTAGGAGCCACTGCAGCCTGCCTGCTTCTTTTAGGCTCTTTCTTACTTAGATGCCAAGGATTGTGATGGTGGAAACCTAAGATTAAGCAGCTCACCCTTTAGTCACAGCAACTGCTCATAAGGACACTGTTCTAGGGAGCTCCCCAACCTGCAGTGGGATTTGCATGATTGAGAAGTAAACATCAGTACATAACCTCTCAGATTGGAGGGCCATTACCATAGAATAACTTAGCCTAATATCTTGACTAATATAGGTGAGTATTACATTTTTGTTTGGATATAATTGTCCTTAATAATTTAGGAAATATTTCTCCATTGTCTTCCACCTTTCAATGTTTTGTGGAGGAGTCCAAAATCATTCAGATTTCTCAGTTCCTTTATAGAATAATTTTTCTCTCCAAAATAATTAATATTTTATATTAGGTTTAGAAATGTCATGCAAATATTCCTCGTTGTAGATCTTTTCATTCAACATGCAAGCTCTCTGTGGGCTCTTTCATCCCAGAAAATCATCTTTTCAGTTCTAATTAATTTTATTATATTTGAAAAATATCCTCCCTTATTTTGTTTGTTCTTTCTGGAATGATGTAGTTGGATATTATACTTCCTGAATTAGGCCTCAAATGTTCTTCTTTGTACCTTCCCATTTCCTATCTCTCAGTATTTTCTCCTGGGATATTTTCTCACCTTGATGTTCCAATTGTTTCATCAAATTTTATTTTTTAATTTCTAAAATCTTATTTTTTGAGTTTATCTTTCTATAGCAGTCTCTGTTTTATGGACGCAATATATTATTTTATCTTTCTGATGATGTGATGTAGTTTTGTAATAGTCTCATCTTTTCCCCTTAGAGTCTCTATTATCAAATAACTGTTGTTTTGGTTGGTTTCTGAGATCTTATTTGCCTTTATATTGGAATCATTCATTAAATACTGGCTTCCAACTTATACTTGTGAGTAAGGTGCCTAAGTTGCTAAGAAGTTCCTTGGGTTTGAGCAGGACCTAGTGAGTGTCTGGCCTCAGTATAGGTAACGAAACAAGTATCCAGCCATTTTAGGAGGTACTCAGGAGTCTGTACCTTAGTTTTTTTTTTTTTTTCTGTGGATTGTTAATTATTCAGAAATAAATTCTTTTTTTTTGCTACTGAGGATTGAACTCAGGTCCTTGTGCTTGCAAGGCAGGCCACTGAACTGCTGAGCTAAATCCCCGGCCCAGAAATAAATTCTTTAATATTCTGATTTAGTGCTATAAGTTAGCTATTAGTTTTCTGAGACCAAAGTATGGGAAATTTAGAATTATTTAATCCTTATTAAATAAGGCATTCCATGCATCAAATTGGCCAAGTCCGTCTTCCCTCTTGTTCAGCCTCTTACAGTGGGCCCTCAAATTACAACCAGACTGACATAAGAACAACTTGGGTTACAATGGAATTTTAGTTTTAACTTACTAACAAAGTTTTGAGTTAAGACCCAAATACTGGCTGCTTGTGCTTTTAGTTGGTCTCAGATGCAGATTTAACCCTCAGAGAACTCTGGAAGGAACATTACAGTATCCTTTCCTGTGTGGGGTTCATTGAGAAATCCTCGGCCCATGTCTCTGCGGACACTGAGATCTATCTGCCTGTGCACAGGGGAGAGACTTCGAAGGCTGTGTAGAGGAGCCTGAGCCTTCAGTTGACCAACCTGAGTTACAATCAGCCCTCTAGAATGAATTGAGTTCATAAGTCAAGGGCCCACTGTAATTTTTCAGTAAACAGTGAAAGAAGAATTTGTAATAGCAAGAGGGAAAATGTGATAAAGCAGGAACAGAATTCTGCCTATTATCATCTCAGCCATAAGTTTCCACATAGGTGAAGAAATAAGAACAGCTTGCTGAGTCAGTATCAAGACTGGACTGTCCCAAGTGTCTGCTGACCTGGGATCCTTCTTACTAAGTTTAGAGTCTCATTCATTACACACTGTAAAAATATTCAATTTTTCATTGGCCATTGCCCAAAAGGTTAAATCATTCTAACAGTGGATCAAAATCTGTGTGTACTGACTTAATTAAAACAAGCAATGTTACTGTCAGTGCCTTTATGAGGGTCGTGGCTAGAAAGATCAGGAGGCCTAATTAGTGTATCCATTTTCTTATTGGTTGGAGAAGGAGGTACAACCTGGTTCAAATCCTTAATGCTTGGGTTGCAGATGCCAAGAGCCAGCAGTATCAGATTTACACCCTATGAGTGATCGTGAACTTTGTTTTAGATAATTTTGTTCTAAATAAAACTAGAATTAAACACTCGTGTCTGACAAAAACGAGTTAAAATGGAGAATTCATAAAGTTGGGAAGGATGTATGACCTAAGCCAAAACTATTACATGCATTAGTAAGCAGGTAAAACAGGACTAGTGGATGTGCTGAGTTTTCTGGGTGGATGAACCACACCTGAAACAGGGAAACTAAATGGCATTATTTTGTTGAGACTGTGACTGCCAAGACAGTTGGCCATCTTTATGGCCAAGATTACTGCAGCCGGCGACAGGGAAGACTCAGGTGTGGGATGGGCCAGAAAGTCCTTGCTGGTCTTAACTCAGGAGACCAAGACCCTTCACTACAGACGCATAATGGTCTTTCCTCCATCTAAGAAAGCACAGAGTTGATAGATTGTTCCTGGTGGAGGCATGGAATTCCCCTCAGACTTAAGCTAATGAGGTTCCAGAACATAATTTATATAAAACAAAGGAATGAAAACTTCCAATAGTCATCATTCTTTTTTTCCTCATGCTGTATCATGACAAAGTTATTTTATGTGCTTGCTACTTTGTAGGGTTTTGTCTTCTGTTTTGTTTTCTTCATGTTAATAGTCTTTCAGTGCCCAAATTAGAGAGGACAAATTGTGACTGGGTGCCATTGTTTTGAATTATTGAGGGTTCAAAGGCAAAGTGAGGTAATTTTAAAGGAAGAAGCACTTGTCCTGAGTGTGACCATGGAGTCTGACCTACTGTGAGAAACCTAGGCTCTGCTCGGACTTCAGAACAATTCATGAGACAAAACTAAATGAGAAGAGCACTAAGGAAAATAGTTCTTAATACTTTATTACGATTACCTTAACTTAGCAAGGACTTTATCAAAGCCTCTAGTGACTCACATTTGTCTCACAATTTTGAGAGTTTTGTCAATGTATTTATTTTTATAATTAACTAATCATTTTAGGGCTGGGAAGAAGAATGACCCCGTGTTTGGCGAAGAACTTTCCGCAAATGGCATGCAGTGATGAAATTTGAGAGTCGTTTCGACAGTATATGTGTATACATTCATTTCCCCTAGCCTCTAATTTGTTAAGAGCGTGCTTAGAAAAATACTTCACAAGAACTATTTTATACATGTCTCAAAAGCCATTTGGAAGAATTTACATGATGTATGAGTGAAATACATGAGAAAAACTACATCGTAATATTTTTTAGAACTCCACATTGTTTTTGGGAAAAGCCATCAAAATGGCAGATATATTGGAAATGATAGAAAAACATCAAACAAAGAGGAATGTGTATTCAAATGGCAAACCACACAAATGATGTGAAAAATTTGCTTGATCCCAAGTATAACAATGAGATGAAAGGGATTTCAAATTATGAAACCATAAACATTTGAGAGGGAGATTTTGAAATATTACTTTTTTCTTAAGAATAAAGCTTGTGTGGGTTAATCATTTTGAGTAAAAGTTGAAACATATTGGCCCTCGAGAGAGATTAAATGTTGCTTTGTGAATGAGATGTTTTCTTATATTGAGAGCAGATGCAAAATAGGAAGGGGCCTAAGAAATGGAGGAAAGGAGGGAGGAGGAGAGGAGATAAGCAGAACGAAGGTGTACTACGTGCATGTAGCAGCTCCCCATGATGGACGCCATCCTGATGTGCTGCCAAAATGAACTGATGGAAATCAAAACTACGATAAAGATAAAAGAAGAAAAACAAAACTATTCCCAGCAAACCCCAGAGCATATCTATTGTTAAGACAGCCTGGGACTGAAGTCTAAGCGAGCAGCGTCAAAGTGCGGTGGCATTTGTGAGGCGGAGGTGGGGATGGTAAGACAATCTCACCCATGAGATGAGCAAGGGGACTCACCCCAGCTCAGACTGATTTGCGTCACCTGGGGCAATTGCTCCAAACAAAGGCCTGGTTGAAGAGAGTCATTTAGAGGCCGCTCAACCAGCCAAGTCACAGGTGGGTACTAAAGCCGAACACTCACAGGATGTAGATCCACTGGACATGAAGGAATCTTAACCCCCACCCCCCGGTCAAGGAACTACCCCAATGACAGGGTGACCAGAGGACTCAGTGAGGTGGGCACCTGATCATCCTTCCAGGGAGGGGAGGCTGTCCTGTCTATAGACACCACACGAGTGTTTCTTACCTTCACTCTTGCTACAATTGGCTCATGCCTGCTTGGAACTATTATTGGCTCCTGAAATGAGTTTGGATCTCCAAACTTCTGCCTAGTCTTTTCAAATCCTCCGTGGACAGTTGCACAGGAAATGTGAGGTGAGAAGGGCAGCCTCAGAGGCTGTATGACCACACAGCATGCTGGCGTGATCAGGGTGTGGCTTAGTCCTTTTCATGCTGCTACAATATAATACTTCAGACAGGTAATTTATAAAGGAAAGGAATTTATTTCTCACGGTTCTAGAGTCTTGCAAATCCAATATGAAGGTGCCTATTTCTGGTGAGGGCTTTCCTGTTGACATCTGGTGGAGAACGTCACCTGGCAAGAGAGCACACAGTATAGCAGTGGGGCTGGGACTGGGGCAATTGGAGGAAGACAAGTTGGTTTCTGTAACACAGCTACTCCAGTGAGAGGCAGACTGGCACCTCCCAGAGCCCTGCCCCCAGTGCCTACACAGTGACATTACATTTCAATAGGGATTTTGAAGCGAGCATTGAAAACAGCAGAATGCTTGGAGGTTGCAAGAAAACAATGATGGTCTACACTCAGCGTAATCCATAGTTCAACACAACCCCTATCCAAATCTCAATTACAATTTTCACAGCAATAAATAAATGATTTAAAAATTTATATGGAAGCACAAACATCCGGAATAATAAAAGGAATCTTGAGGAAGAAAGAACGAAGCTGGTAATATATGCATCGTTTTCAGACTATCTTAAAAGTCTGTAACAATTGAAATAGCACACTACCAGCCTCAAAACAGACACATAGACCCAAACAACAAAACAGAGAGCCCCAAAATAAACTCTCAAAGGTGTGATCAATCACTTTTTGATTAGGTTGTCAAAAACACACAATGGAGAAAGGAAAATCTCTTCAATAAATAGTGGGGGATAACTGGGGATCTACATGCAAAGGAATAAAATTGGACCCTCGTTTTATACCATAAACAAAATCCAGTTCAGAATGCATCAAAGATATAAGTAAAATGCACTAAATCCATAAACTCTTAGAAGAAAACATAGGGGAAAATATCCTTGACATTTGTCTTGGTAGTAATTTTTTGGCTATGACACCAAAATAAAAGATAAAGGGATTACATCAAACCAAATAGCTTCTGTACAGCAAAGGAAACAGTCAACAAAATGAAAAGATAATCTATGGAGCAGGCGAAAATGTTTGCACATTTTTACCGGATAAGAGATTAATATCCACAATACCTAAGCGACTCACATAAGTCAACAATAAAACAAAAACAAAAAATGAAATCATTATCTTGTACAGGAATCTGCACTCCCATAATTACTGAAGAACTTTTCACAATAGCTAAGGTTTGTAGTCATGCTAAGTAGCCACCAGTGGATACATATCGAAAGAAAATCTAGGGACCATGGATTTAGCTCAGTGGTTCTGCTGCCTGCCTCACAAGCACAAGGACCTGAGTTTGATCCCCGGTACCAAAAAAAAAAAAAAAAAGAAAGAAAAAAAAGAAAAAGAAAAAAAAGAAAGAAAATCTGGCATCTATATATATCCAATGGAATATTATTCAGCCATAAACAGAAGGAAATTCAGCCATTTCCAACAAGGTGGATAGAGTACATTTTGCAAGTGACATAAACTAGCTATAGAAACATAAAAACTCTATGATGTGATTTGTATGTAAATCTAAAAAAGTCAAGCTTCCAAGCAGAGAGTACAATGGTGTTTACAAAGGACTGCATCTATATATATCCAATGGAATATTATTCAGCCATAAACAGAAGGAAATTCAGCCATTTCCAACAAGGTGGATAGAGTACATTTTGCAAGTGACATAAACTAGCTATAGAAACATAAAAACTCTATGATGTGATTTGTATGTAAATCTAAAAAAGTCAAGCTTCCAAGCAGAGAGTACAATGGTGTTTACAAAGGACTGGGGTTGGGCTGTGTTTGGGTAGGAACTGGTAGATACCAGTCAAATTGAAAGTACTGGTAGTTAGATAACTAACTAAGTCTTGAGAATCCAATATAGAGCATAGTGACTACAATTAATCCTGTACTTTCTTGAAAATTGATATAAACATAGATTTTAAGTATACTTATTGGACTTTGCCTGTGGTAACCGAGGTTGGTGATGGATATGCTAATGAATTTGATCATGATAATCAATACACAGGATGTGTGTGCAAGTTGTATACATTGAGTCCATAAAATTTTGCCAGTTTACTATTTTTTAAAATAAAGGCAAATATCATACACAAAATACTGTAAAACCTCTAGGCCTTTCAAGATTGATCAGGTGTCTTTTTTCAGTTGCTAGTAATAGAAATTTAACTCGGTCTAGCCTAAGGAAAAAAAAAAAGGATTTTCAGAATGGTAAGTGCGATAACTTCTGTAAACCAAGTTCAGGATTCATGGCAGGAACAGACCATTAGAGAAGCAATGTGCATCCCTGAAACAACTATTGCTCTCTCCACCTTTTGTCCTTGTACCTCCCTTTAAGCATATCAGCTGTATTTTACATCTGTAGTCAGCCATGTGTAACTCCAGATTCTGCATTACAAATTCAACTATTTGCAGATTAAAAATATTTGAAAAAAACCAGTGCCTGCATTGAATATGTACAAGCTCTTTTTTTCCTGTCATTATTTCCTAAACAATATCATATAACAGCTATTTACATAGTATTTTTACATATGTATTGAAAGTAATCTAGAGATGCTTTAAAGTACAAAGGAGAAATGGCATAGTTTATATGCAAGTACCACACCATTTTCCACAAAGGCATTGAATATTTGTAGATTTCAGTGTCCACTGGATTGTAAAACAAGTCATCCATGGATACTAAGGGATGTGTGTGTGTGTGTGTGTGTGTGTGTGTGTGTGTACGTGTGCGTGTGTGTGCGTGCATTTATTTCATTGTACATATGATGAATAATGTGATTATATATGCTTAATAAACTTTTCAGGCATACTAAAAATATGGAAACATTATATAATAACCACGTACTCATCACTACAATTTAGCTTTTCTGATGTTTGTCTAAAGCCTCACTCCTATCTTTTTTCCCTCTGTATCTCTAAGTAGAAATAATCACTGTGCTGAATTTTTTGATGCTACGTTTATGTACAGATCTAAACTTTTCGACACAGATTGCTGTGGATACTAAACTGCATCTGAAGATCTTACGTGTCATGTAAATTACATCACAGAGTAGACATCGTTTTCAATTTTCTTTTTACTCCCCGCTTATCTCTGCGTTTGAGGTTTGCGTACATATGCAGGCATAGCTGCCATTTATTCATTTTAAATAACACATAGTAGCCATTGCATAAATGGGCATTAGCCTGTGGTAGGCTATTCTTATCTTCTGTGATTACAAAGATTGAGACAGTCAATATTCTGTGCATTGTGTGATTGTGTTTTCTAGGGAACATCCTAGATTTAAAGCTGTAGCCTCAATGTATTTGAGCTTCTGATCTCCAGATTTACTAGGAACTTCTAAATTGTTCTTTAGAAAGATTGCATCATGCACAGAGGCCTTGGGTTTAACCCCTAGTATGCCAATAATAAAAACAAAAATACCATATAGCATGTCTGGTAAATACAAAAGTTGGTTCCATCACCTTATCTTAATTTTAGTAATGTGTGAGTTTTACCATTCCCACATGCTCAAACTATTTTTTAGAAAGAAATTAGATGACAACTGTTTAAAAATGTTTTTTCTGCCTGATTGCTAGTGAAGTTGAACATTTCCATATACTTCAGGAAGAGGTCATGGCTCAAATAATATACCCAATCCTAACTGGAAAACATTGGAACTATCTACAGTGCAATACACTATAGTTTATAAATGGATGTCTATCCAGTCTTATAGCTCAAAGGTGGGCCTTTTGAAAGGTCCTTGGATTATGAGTGCATTGTAGACGACTTGCTGGTAGGGGGCAGGGTTTACTTGGAAGGGGCAGATTACGGGGTGTGACCTGGGAGGCTGAATCGCTCTCCTAGGCTCCTCCCTTGACCTCTGCTTCTCAGCCGCCATGAGGTAAGCTTCTCTCCTCCGCCAGGACCCTGTGCTGTGCTGTCCTGCCTTGGATCCAGCTGACCATGGGCTGTCACTGTGAGTCAAAGAGAACGTCTCCTCTTTTAAATCATAGGTGTTAAGTATTGTGTCCCAGCAATGAGAAAGTGACCAGGACACATTACACAGTAAAATAAATGCAGTGGAGCTAAGTATCCAAAAGAGGTATTTATTATTATTATTGTTATTATTATTATTATTATTATTATTATTATTATTTTGGCCTGGGCTGTAAGGGAACAAAGTCATCCTTGGAGATTTCTGTCTGCAGGTGCTGTGCAAGTATTTGAGTTTAAAATGTATAGTGTTACATAGCCCAGGAACACTGCAGTGAACTAAATGGGACAAAGAGACCTCTGGGAGAGTTTGGGATCTGAAACAGCACATCATAAATCTGTCCACTGTTACCTTGGCCAAGAGTCAAACTCCAGATATCCTGGGACTCCCAGAGATGGAGCTGAATGAAGCTTTTCCAGTCCAGCTACAAATCGGCTTCAAATTCATAGGTCCATGTATGTCTATCATGGTGGCATGCGAGGCAAATGTTGGGCTTCAAGACATTTCCAGAAGTGGGAGCTCTGGGCACATGTGAGGGAAGGTGCTCGTTCATTATCTGAATTCTAATTTATTCTTAAGCAGCTGTCCACAGTCTTATATTAAAAACAATGCCAGAAGAGAATGTATCCTATATGTAACCAGGACAAATTTTTATCATTCTCTTTTGTGCCAGAAAGACTGACCACGTCACAAGGCAGCATTTGCTTTTCTGCCTGCACATGTGACCTGTGTGTGATAGCTGGTGGTGCCTGGATTTGCACAGTGGAGCCCTGAGGCCTACAGAAGGTATGAAAAGAGGAAAGTGCCCCCATGGCATTGTGCTCACTGTCGGAAATGCTCCTGGCCCCAGTCCCTGGGCTATTTCTCCAGCTTGCAGTTTGCTCTGTAGCTCCTTCCTTGCATTTTTCCTGGCCTCACAGACTATTTCTGCTGAAGCTTTGTTTGTTTCCCACCTCAAGCTCATTTTAAAACCAGAACAAAACTTAAATGGCTGGTTATATGCTGCTGTGCCCCTCAAGCTAGTATGCAACTACTACGACTTTCCAAAGTTTTAAAGTTACTTAAAAAGGCAAGAAGACAAACCTATGTGAAACAGAAGAAAAGAGGAGTTGTAGAATTTTGAAGAGTTCCCAGAATGACAAAGAATGGAACTAATACATGGTTTTTAACTTTAGTGCCAGAGCAGGTCACCCACAGAGGTAGAAAGGGCACTGTAATAGGTTACAGGGATGCAGTAATGTATTGTTGGAAATAACAGTAGTGCCCATCTGTTCTGGACCAGGCATGGCACTGTGTATTTTGCAACATCTTTCCCTTCGATTATAATCTTACATCTAACACAAACAGAGGGTCCCTAAAGGTTAAACGACTTCTTCAAATTCGTACAGTAATTCTGCCATTGGGGTGGAAGGGAGGAGTGGTACCAAAAGCAGTGCTCACTTGAGTTTTAAATTTGTTACATGAGGAACTTTACATTATTGCAGGAATTGGTAAGTGGCAGCCACTGGGCCCAATGTGATATTTGTAAATAAAGTTTTCTTGGTACACAGCTACACTTATTAATTTACATATTTCTATAATTATCTTTTACCCTACAATGATAGAGACTAGTAGTTGTGACAGAGGCCAAATGGCATGCAGAGACTAAAATATTCATTAATTATACTTCCGGAAAATGTCTGCTTTGTTCTGCCCTGTTGTCCATCTCCTTTGGAGAGTTTTTGGAGAAACTTTGCCCTTATTTCTTTCACTTTGTTCCTTCATGTTGGAAACGAATATCCAGTGTCTAGGTAGAGGTTATGTATTCACTCTAGCTAATTGTCCTGCCACTTTTGGAATCTCAGTTCTTCACAAGATTGGCAGTTGGCCTTCTTTAGTCTGTGTGGTAAAGCTCCTAATCTCATCCCATACCTTTTCTCCAAGAGTTTGGGCAGAAGTATATTTTTTCTCTGTTTCTTTTACCATAGGGTTCTTGTGTGATTGATTGCAGGACTTCCTGAAAGGCAGAGAGATTTTTAGTTTGGTTGTCCATGTTATTTTACTATTAACCCAATGTTCTGTGATTCTTACATTTTGGTTTATCATGAGGATTGCAGGAATTACTAATCAGTTTGTGAAATTTGGCTTTTAGTACTAAATCCTTAAATCTGCTTGTTCAAGTACATTTTTGGTGTTTACTGAACACCTGTTTTAGTATCTATAGACAGTTCTTCACCAGAAGAAATTGAGAATATGTCCCCCAAAGAAGGGTATGACACTAGCAAAGTGGAACTTTGGTTGCAGCTCTGAGCTCAAACATTTTAACCATCTTATTCTTATGTGTGGCCCCAGCATTTACTACTATAAGTATACAAATACTTAGTTTATTAAGTATTTGGGGAATAGTTGAATGACTTAATGACTGTAAAAGAACAATTCAAGAGTGAGATGACTAAATTGATTCTTTTTCTATGGTTCTACCAATTCTTACATTTCTTGTTCAGTATCTCACTGGAGTCTGGGACCAAGTTGACCTGGTGGCAGAATAAATATAAAAATCCCTTGCTCTCTAGTTCTGTAGCTTGGCACTACATCAGTTTTGGAATTGGTTTAAAATTTCATGCTGATTTTCACTTTTTTGTGGTGGCGCAGCCGTCACAACATGAACACACCTGAGTTGGGGAGTGAGGATTGAGAAAGGAAAGAACACTCAAGCCTGAGCGGAGACCAAGAGAAGTCTGATTTAGTTCACAGAAACAGCTCCTTTTAAAGGCTCACATCAACAGGAAGCTTTTAAAGGCACACAACAACAGGAAACACCAAGCAATTGTTTTTATCTTATGCAAAGACAGGATTTTCTGACTCTTTACAAAGAACATCAGATCTGTCTCTTTGAGTTTCTCCTATTGCAGGTTCAAAAAACAGATTTAACAAGCAGAGTCCTTGAAAAGTAACAAATGTTACCTAGATTGTATCAATGCCTTAATTGTAGAGGAAGAAGTTTCCTTTCAAATGTCAAACGCCAAGAGGGCCATGGTGGGCAGGGCACACTTTTTGACCTAGCATAACCTTGAGTCCCATCATACTGCGTTTACAAGAGTGGCCAAAATTCCTTTGTATGTCTCCCATTGCTGCTATAGCAAACAATTGGCCACAAACATGGTGGCTTAAAACTATGCAATGTGTTATCTCAAAGTTCTGGAGGTCAGGATTCCTAGGTGGGTCTCACCGCTCTTTCCATCCCCTTCTGCTTTTGTCACATTTCCTCTGCCTCCAAGTCTTCCCCGTTCCTGTTAGAAGGACCCTTCTGATGACACTGCTCTCCAGGCTAATCATCCATCTCAAGGTCCTCTCCTTGGTCCCCGTCCGCAAGGCCCCCTTTGCCCTGGAAGATAACATTCTCACTGGCTTTTCTTTTTTGTCAGCATCATGTTCACTTATATATAAGTCTTTATCAAGTTAATCATTTTAAACACAGATTAACATCCAGACTAAGGGGCCAAAAAACATAAAACACATAAGGCAATCACACTAAATCAAGGCTCACTTTTAGATTGGCCAAGCTGGGTTATAATAGTTTTCTCTCTATATATTTTTTCTATTGTCTGCTTTTATTTTCCACTTTATTTACTTGCTAGGTTTCTTATATAAAAGAAGCCATTTGATATTCAAGCTTTTGTGTCTGATTTATTTCACTTAACATTATGCTGTCAAGCTGCACACATTTTCACACAAATAACTTAAGTTTATCATTTTTTATGGGAGAGTAGTAGTCCATTGTATATAAATACCACATTTTCTCTATCTGTTCATCTGTTAACAGGCATATAGGCTGATTCAAAGATTTATCTGTTATGAATTGTGTTGCTGTAAACATGGGTATGCATGGATCACTGTAATATGATGTCTGTAATCTTTCAAGAAGATACTCAAAAGGGGACTAGCTGGGTCAAATGGAATTTATATTTTTAGTTTTTTGGGAATCTCCAGCCTGATTTCCATATTGGTTGTACCGGTTTACATTTCCACCAACAAGAAGGCCCCTACCTCAGCCTCTCCAGCATTTGTTATTATTTGATTTCTTGATGATGGCCATTCTTTCTGGAGAGTGATGGACACTCAGTGTTGTTTTAATTTGCATTTCTCAAATGGCCAGAGAAGTTGAAAATTTTTTGTGTATTTATTTGCCATTTGTACTTCTTCCTCTGAAATATATTTATTTATTTCAGAGGCCTATTGAGTTCTTTATGTATTCTAGATAATTATCTTTTGTCGGAGGAGTAGCTGGAAAAATTTCCCTTGCTTTGTAGTTTGTCTCTTCACTCTGTTGGTGGTTTCTTTGGCTGTTGACATGCAGGACTGGAGAAGCCTCAGCTCTAACCTGATACTATCACAACTCTTGGTAGTAACCTCAACAATCTGCTGGTCCGCTTGCCTTTAATACTTGGCTGTAGCAGATTTCTTTAGATCTCTGCAGGAAGCCACTGTTGGGACTTCAACATTCAAGAAATTAGAGATTCAGCTGTAACAAGTTAACCTCATTTAGTCTGCTCTCCTGATCTCACAGCACACACATTTTGGGCTGTAAAAGGTCAATGATGGTTGTGGGGCTGGCCTGTCTGTGGCTAGCAAGAGTGTAATATGAAGTTGACCAGGGCTGATGTTAATGACTACAATATGAGGCCAGGAGAATAAGAAACAGGACTATCATGGGATGGAGTAGAAGGTAAAAATCTTCTGTTTTCATTCATTTCAGCATTTTGAAATATTTTTAGATAGTGACATACAGTTTAAAAAAGCAATAAAAAATAAATAATGAGGGTCAGGGTGAAATAAATGGTGGCCCTTAGTGTTTGAAGGTGGTCTCACCCCAGCAAGGAGAATGGTCAGTGCAGTATCACCAGAAAGCCAGAGGAGTTTGATGACATAAAGTGCAGCTACTTCTCAGAGAAAGCAGCTAGAACTGCCATTGTGTGGAAATCAACTCCAATGAAGGAGTGAAGTAAAACAGTAATCAGAAGTCAGTGGAAGTAGAGAACATAAAGTGCAGATATGTATCAGTGAAAGCAGCTAGAACTGCCGTTTTGTGGAAATGAACACCATTACAGGAGTGAAGTTAAACAGTAATCACTCAAGTATCTGCCCTCTGCTTTACAGAAGTCAATGGAAATGGGAGACATAAAGTATGATTACTTCTCAGAGAAAGCATTTAGAATTGCCATTGTGTGAAAACTAATTCCATTGCAGGAGTGAAGTAGCACAGTAATCACTTGAGTATCTGCTTCTCTGTACTGCAGAAATCAAAGACATAAAAGACTGTTACTTCTCACAGAAATCCTCTAAAACTGCCCTTGTGTGGAAATCAACTCCACTGCAGGAGTGAAGTAAAACAGTAATCATTCAAGTGTCTGTCTCTGTGCATTACAGAAGACAATGGAGGTGAGATCTCAGTGAGAAGCCAACGTGGACCAGAGTGGTGCAGCTACAGGCAGATCTAGCCAGGTCTCACCCCAACCTGGCTGCTTGGGCCCACAAGCCCCAGCCAAAGATGCTCCGGGGAAGAGCTGCATGAGCACACAAGCAACAGCCAGAGGCCTGCCCTGATAGCATCAGTAGTGCACACAGATCCCAGTGAGAAGCTGGTGGGGACCAGAGCAGTATGTCTGCAGGCAGGTCCAGCCAGGGCCTCGCCTGACCCTGTTCACTTGGGCCCACAGCCCCAGCCAAAGACTCACCTGGAAAAGAACTGCACAGGCCCACAAGGAACAGCCAGAGGACCTCTCCCCCTCACAGATACCATTGGTAGATGCATGCAGACCTAGCCAGAAGCCCACCCAGACACCAGCAACTGGGGTGCACAGCCCCTAGCCAAAGGCCTTCCCAGCTGATAGCTACATAAAAGGGCGAGGCCCTAGCCAGAGACATGCATAGATACAATCCCTAGTGTGCGCAAGTCCCAGCCAGAACTCTGCCTGGACAACAGCACAGCTCAGGGATAAGAAAGCCACTACTCTAAACTCAACAATTGGTGCAGTGGTGAGCAGTACAGAGAAGGACACTTGATGGCTTGCTGAGAATGAGTGAGCAAAAAGTCACCTCAACAAAGGCACAACAGGCTGCATCTGTTGAAATGAGAAGACACAGAAATAAGTCTCAAAACCAAACTTCCAGATCACCTAAGACAACCCCAAAGGGAAATGAGATGGAGCAATCTTATACTCAACCACTGGGACTCCTTGAATTGACCAGGAAAGAGGGCCTGGAAAAAATGAAATCAGAAATAATTTCTTGCTGGGAGTGGTGGTGCACGCCTGTAATCCCAGCACTTGGGAGGCTGAGGCAGGAGGATTGCTGTGAGTTTGAGACCAGCCAGGGCTACATAGTGAGTTACAGGTCAGTCTCAAGTACATAGTGAGACCCTGTCTCAAAAAAACCAAAAGAAAAAAAAAAAAGAATTATATACCTTGACCAAGTGGGATTCATCCAAAAGATCTAAGACTGGTTTAATTATCTGAAGACTAATACATCACATCAATAGGATAAAAACAAAAATGACAGGATCATTTTGTACAGAATAAGTATTTGATAAAATCCAACATCATTTCATGACTTAAACATTTTTTAACAAACGAGGAATGGATGAGAATTTCCTCACCCTATTAAGGATACTACACAGCTAATTTAAACTAAATAGAAAAGGACTAGATATTTTCCCCCAATATCAGGAAAAAGACAAGGATACCCAGTCTCAGCACTCCTATTTAACCTTATCTGAAGTATCTGCTCAAGGCAGTTATGAGAAAGACCAGCTTACAGGAAGTCTGCAACCGATACTCAACTCAAGTCCTTGGCTCCCAAATAAGACAGTCATGTTCTACTCCAAAGCACACATTTCCATATGCAGCCCCACACCATCTTGATCACTGGCCTACTTTGCTGTCTTTCATCAATACATTGTCCATGAAACAAATATTGATCTACCTTGCAACTTGACTTTTTCCTGTAGTTACTTTCTTCCTTTCATCATATTCACAGGAAACCGTCTTAGATTTGCGCTCCTTCACCCTCTCTAAAAGGAAAAGGTGAGCATTCTAGCCATCTTTAAAGTACACCTTGTTTCCTTAAGCCTCAGGATCTCAGCCAAAACAGTTTATGAATTTGTGCCGCGCATGGTGGCTTGTGCCACCATGAAATCCCAGCTGTAATCCCAGCACTTGGGAAGTCGGGGGCAGGAGGATCACTGTGAGTTTGAGACCAGCCTGGGCTACATAGCGAGCTCCAGGTCAGTCTCACTGCGTAGTGAGACCCTGTCTCAAAAAACAAAACAAAACAAAAAAATTCTCAGATAACAGCAGAGATTGTGCCCATAGTACAAGACATGATTAATAAATCTGGAGCAGACATAGATTTAAAAAAAAAAGAGGAGCTAAGAAACATGCTGAAATCCCAACATAAGAAACAAATGGAATCCATAAAACGATGCAAACAGATTTCCAGGAGATTAAAAACTCCATTGAAAGCTTATGCAGCAGAATGAGCCAATGCAAGGACAGAATTTCAGATATAGACGATAGGATTGCAATTAGTGACCAGGAAAAGAAAAATTTCTTAAAAATGGGGACCATGAGAAATCACTCCAGCATCTCCTAGATGATGCAAAGAAGAATAACATAAGACTGATCAGAGTCAATGAAGAAGCAGGAGAAAGTGCAGATGACAAAAACCAAACAAACAAACAAAACCCACAACTGTTCACAGAAGTAATGGCAGAAAACTTCCCAAATAGGGGAAAAGAATTTGACATAAAATTAAATGAGGCATAGAGGACTCCAACTAGCTGTGATAAAAAAATCTGCACCTAGGCATATAGTAGTGAAGATTCCAGAAACTCGACAGAAGAATAAAATTGAACAAGCAATTAGAGAAAAGAAACATTTGTTTCAAAGGAAAGCTCATCAGAATCATAGCAGACTTCTCAACATGAATCCACAAGGCAAGAAGAGCATGGAGTGATGTATTTCAAGCCCTAAAGGAAAATAACCTCCAACCCAGATTGATGAACCCTGCAAAACTATCTTTCAAAATTGATGTAGAAATAAGCTTCTTTCACAACAAAGAGCACCTGAAGAACTTCATGAATAAAATTTAGCACTGCAATTTGTTTTCTTGTTTTTTTTTTTTTTTTTTTTTTTTTTTTTTTTTTTTTTTTTTGGTACCATGGGTTGAACTTGGGTCCTTGTGCTTGTGACAGCACCACTGAGCTAAACTCCTGGCCCTGCTAAAAATTTTAAACCATATCTAGGAAAAGATAATGAGTGTCACAATCTCAGGAAGCCCCACAGAATGAATCCATCAGGCATGACAAGAAATTAAATGCAAAGGGGAAGAACCCAACAAAAAGAAAAAGTCATGACAATGATAATTCAATATATTTCAGACATAACCATCAATGTTAATGGTCTCAATTCACCAATCAAAAGAAATAGACTGGCAGAATGGGTCAAGAAGCAAAATCTAATAATATGCTGAATACAAGAGATGCACTTAATTAAAAAAAAGAAACCTGTAGACTGAAAGTTAAAGAGTGAAAATCAGTACTCCATGCAACAGTAACCTGAAAAAAGCAGGAGTAGCTGTCCTGCTTGCTGATCCAATGAATTTCAAGCCAACATGGATTAAGAGGGACAAAGAAGGCCACTACATCCTTGTAAAGGGAACAACCTAAGAGGAAGAGATGACGATCATAAATACATATACCAGTGAATCCAAATATATGAAATAAATACTAATACTAATGGACATGAAAAAATCAAACAAGCAGTAATAATACAATAGTAATGGGGGACCTCAATACCCCACTGTTACAAATAAATGGATCAACTAGACAGAAAATAAACAACGAAATACTAGAACTCAAACTCTTGAACAAATGAACTTCACAGATGTTTACAGAGTGTTCCACCCAAAGAATCAGTATTCACATTCTTTCCAGCTGCACAAGGGTCCTTCACCAAAATAAGCTACATACTCACTCATAGAATATATTTAAGTAAGTTCAAAGGTACTGAAGTTATAACCTGTCCATTATCAGACCACAGTCCAGGGAAATTTGAGATCAATAGCAAAAAAAATCACCACCACCAACAAAAAAAAAACCAAAAACAAAAACCTGCAAGAATTTCATGAACACGTGGAAACTGAACAACACACTTCTAAATAATCAATGGGCCACAGAGAAAATTAAAGAACTAGTTTCTGAAATTAAACAACAATGTCAATACAACAAATCAAAATCTATGGGACACAGCAAAAGCAGTCTTATGAGGGAAATTCATAGCAGTGAATACTCAGATGAGGAAAACAGAGCGAGCTCAAATAAACAATCTGATACTGAACCTCAAACTTCTAGAAAAAGAAGAGCAGGACAAATCCAAAACTTATACAGGAGAGGAAATTGTAAAGATCAGAGAAGAAATCAATGCAATTGAGACTGAGAGAATGATACAAAAAAAAATCACTGAAGCCAAGAGTTGGTTCTTTGAAAGAATAAACAAAATTGACAAACCCTAAGCCAACCTTATCAAAAAATAAAAGAAAAGGCCCAAATACATGCAATTAGGAATGAAAAGGGTGAAATTACAATGGACCCAGCAGAAATTCAGAGGATCATCAATATCTATCTCATGAAACTCTACACCAATAAGATGGAAAATACAGAAGAAATGGACAGATTCCTAGATATGTATCAATTACCAAAATTAAATGAAGAAGAACTACAAATTTTAAACAACCCAATATCAATGAACAAAATTGAAAATATAATTAAAAACTTACCAACTAAGAAATGCCCAGGTCCTAATGGCTTCACTGCTGAATTCTACATGACATTTAGAGAAGAACTATTGTCAGTACTGTTCAAACTCTTCAATGAAATTGAAAGGGAAACAATACTCCCAAATTAATTCCTGGAAGCAAGCATTTCACTTAAGAGTATTGCCTCAGTGTGCATCCATTTAGCTATAAATGCCTCTAATTTTTCATTCTTTATGGCTGAGTCATATTCCATTTTATTAAAAAAACCCACATCTTTATCCAGTCTCCAGTTGATGAAAAACTGTGCTTTTTCCAAGTTTTATCTATTACAAGCTGCCACTATGAACATAGTGCACATATACTGCTGTAGTATGATTTAATTCTTTTGGGAAGATACCCAGCAGGGAAAAGCTGGGTCAAATGGGAGCTCTAGTCCTAGTTCTTTCAGTTACCTCCATAGTGATTTACACAGTGGTTGTACCAACAGTGAAGAAGTGAAACAAAGAGGACACACCTGCATAAATACCAAATAGTTTCTCTGTAAACAAAGTGTAAATAAGTGTTAAGTGTTTAATTGGTAATGTGAAATAGGAAGAACAGGTGCAAAGGGGAAGGGGAAATGGGAGCATGATGGAAAAGGAAAGAAAGGAATGGAATTAATATGAGAAAATGAAAAAAATGGCAACAAAATATTTGTAAATACAGAAGGGTGGAGGGAATGAAGGGAGTGCAGGGGAATGGGGGAAAAATAAGAACCAAGATTGTTGTCTGTTGGTTTTTCATAGATGGCTTTTATCAGGTTCAGATAAAGACCATCTATTCCAGTTCTCTTGAGGGTTTTTATCATGAATAGGTGTTGGTTTTCTTTTGAATGCTTTTCTCCATCTGTCGAGATAATCGTATGGTTTTTGTCCTTGGCTCTATTAATATAGTGTATTACATTTATTGATTTGTATACATTGGATCATTCCTATATCCCTGGGATGAATCCCACTTGGTCAGGGTATATGATCTTCTTGATGATCCTCTGCATTCAGTTTGCCAGTTTCTTATAGAGGATTTTTGCATCAATATTCATTAGTGAGATTGGCCTATAATTCTTTCTTTTGGTTGGGTCTTTCTCTGCTTTTGGGATCAGGGTGATGCCTGCTTCCAGGAATGAATTTGGGAGTATTGTTTCCCTTTCAATTTCACCGAAGAATTTCAACAGTAGTGGCAATAGAAGAAATTAGTTTAATGTTCTTTTCTTATGCAAACTCTGCAATTTATGGGCTGTGTGACTTTGGGAAGTCACCTAGCCATTCTAGATTTCAGTTTTTCACCAGCAAAATATACATAAAGTGTAAAAATATTTGTAGGTTGTTCTTTGTTTAGTCTCACTCTAATTCTAAGTTGTTAGTTGCTGCAGTAGCCAGCATCTGAGAGATCCTTCCATTATGATATTTGCAGTTTTAGCCTAAATTTCATTTGAAATTATGGTTTAAGAAGACCTCAGAAGATTTATCCAGAGGCTTTATGACTAGGATTCATTATTGTCTCCCCTGAGATATTTATTTCTCTTATCTATAAATTTCCTAGTAGTGATTCTCAAAAATGCAAATGATACTCTAATCATTGCCATAGGCTATATCCTCCTCTGTCTGAAAGGCACAGATTATTAACAATCTGGATGGCTTAATTTCCTCAGCCAAGAAAGCCTCAAGTCATGGGTTTCCCATTTGTATATAAAAGAGAAAAGCTGACGGAACCTCAGGGCTTTTTTGGCCTTTGGACAGAATTCCTCCAAGCACAAAAGAAGCATTGTTCATTAAGATTTACATATACCCATGAGATGTTCTACCCACAAGCCTTATTAAAAGATGTAGATGAAATTCCAGAAAGAAATATGAAAAGTTCAATGTTGACCTAACCTAGGTAAAATAGAGTTTCTGCTACACAGAGGGTGTGGCAAACCCAGCATGTTCAGGCTTTCACCACACTTAGGCTGCAGGGAATACCTGGAAATCAGCTTTCTTCAGTCTCTAGGGCCAAGCCCCTGTTGCTGTCCAGTTTCTGCTTGTGGAAAGAGAGGCCCTTCTCTGGAGGACAAATTTTTCTAGTATAGTCACAGTTTTCTTGAGCCAAGTGCCTTTTCTTCTTGGCAAAATTAAATCTTTAGCATGTTAATATATAAGTTACTTCTCTCTGCATTGAGACAAAACATCTGACACCTACAAGTTAAAAGAAGAAACGCTTATTTCAGCTCAGAGTTGGTAAAGGTTTCAGTCCATAGTCAGCTGGTTCCAAGGCAGGGCAGCATGGCAGAGGAGAAACAGTCCATGGCAGGGTAGGCAGAAAGCAGGGAGGGATCAAGGGAGGAGGAGGGATTTATACTTTCAGGCCACACTACAAGTGACCCACCCCTTCCCACCAGACTTCACTTCCTAACATCACACCCAGCTATAAACCCATCAGTGGGATAATCTAGTATCACATACCCATGATCCAGTATCCTCCCCCAAGTCCCATCTATGAGTACATGAAGCTTTGGGGATGTAGATATGAATCATAACAATATAAAATGGAAAACACAAAAGACAAATGAAATGTCTACACTTACGTAGATTAAAGCTCAAATCCAAGGGAGTCAAATTATGTGTCCATAAGAGTTAAATACTAATAGGGAGCTGTGTTAGCTTTTCATCATTCTAACAAATACTTATGGTAAGTAGTTTATATAAAGAAGGGGCTTTTTTTGGCTCGTGGTTTTGGATCCAGGCCAAAGTGGATGGGTCCCTGGCTTTGGTGCTCTGATGTGGGGCTGGAAGGCAATGCAGGGAGCTCATAGTGGTTCAAAACTGCCCACCTGATGGCCAGGAAGCAAAAGTGAAGAGAAATGACTGAGGTTCAGTGACCTCCCTGTAAGAGTACTTCAGATGACCCAAAGATCTCTATCTATTTTCCGACTCTTTTACCACTAGTCCAGTAGTGCTGCCCTGGGGACCAAGCCATTTAATTAACATAGGGGCCTTGGGGAATGTTCAAAACCCAAGCTATAGCAGGAGAAAATGAACCTTCATTGTTGTTGAGACATTGGCATTATCTAATTTTTTATTGCTGGGCTGCCAAGCAGTTCAGGGGAAAACAGCAATGTTCTTTTACCTATCTCCTCTTAAATTCACTCCACTTCCTTACCCTTGCTGTTCTTCACTTTGTTCGCCGCATATCATCTGTTTCTGTACAAATTGTCTCTCATACTTGGTATTCCCCTCAATCCAACTGTGCTACCCTTGTGTCTTACGGATCTTAACTGAAGAAGTGAAACCCAGTCTCTTTCAGAAGAGTAATGCTGCCTGGAGAGGACTACTTGCACTTCTTTTCTCTCAGCTTTAAAATTTTAATTTTTACCTGCTTTCTCCACTAATAACATTTTAATTGTGTTCTTTAGTTTCAAATCTCTTTTCTAAGTCTAGCCTTCTATCTGTGTTAGATCACATCCACTTTTAACCTTCTTAGGATTTTGTTTCCTAATTTAATTTCTTCCTTTGTTTGCATATGTGATAGTTTCCTTTCAACTAGCTCTTCCATCTTTTAAGTGGGCAGTACTCCCTGTTCTATCTTAAACCAAATAAAATGGAACAAAATCACCATAGAAGTCCTGGTTTAAAAATATGTTGGCCACTGGAAATCACTAACCTTTGTCCCTCCTTTACTCTCAAATAGCGCAAAACTCCGATCCATCTACACGACTTAGGTGCCTCACCTTCTGCCCTGCTCAATCATGTCCTTCAGCCATCAGACCTTCCCAGTGTCTACTTAAAGTGCCAGATGTGGGCCCTCAAACTGAGCACCAAACATTTTGCCCAGTGAAAGTGCCAAACCACATGCCAAAGAAATACTGCAGCTGGAACCTGAATTTCACAAAACTGGCTCCCTTGCTCTCTATTAGATATTCACCCTTGTCTCTGTGACCTGCTTTTCATGTTGTTGCCTGCACTTAACTCTGAGATCCTAAGAAGAACACACTTCTCTTCAGTGTAGTCCCCTTTTCACAGGACCTTGTCCATAATGACCTCAGCAGTCTTAGAACCCAAAATGGGCTTGATGAGTGTCGCCTAGCATGCTGGCCTCCATCCTCTTCCCAAGGTATAGTTCAGATAAGACTTTTACTCAGCAATTAGCAGTAACATCCTGCTCATGAAATCCAATGGCTTCATTTTTCTTTATTTGTTCTTCCTCTCCTGTACACATTGTGAGCTCTTGGCAACTCCTTCCTGAACTTTGCCTTTCTGTGGACTCCATGAATGTGACACTTCTGGTTTTTTTTTTTTTTTTTTTTTTTTTTTTTTTTTCTTCCCTTCTGT
>NW_022900942.1:61568098-61600115 GCF_012274545.1 Fukomys damarensis | reverse complement strand
CCTACTGTACCCTCAACTGGACTAGGTCTTTCCTCAGCTCCTTTCCCCATCCATCTACACACTTTCTCTAGGAATTGCCCTTCACAGATACACTGTGAGGAATTTAGACCTGTGAGTTTTCTTCTCATATTTTTCATTGTCAGCATATGAATTATTTAGCCAAACATTTTCGGGTGTTTCCTGGCCCTCATATTTCCCCATATAGCCTCACTATCCAGTTCTAATCCAGAATCAGCTCTTTGTAGGCATTCAAGTACCTTTTCAGGGAGTAATAGGACTTCTAATTTCTCCCCTTTTCAATTCCTGACAAACTTACCTCTCTAGATCAACATTTTGATCCCAGATCCCTTTCCTTAAAAACCAACAATGACTCACTGTTCAACATCCAACTTTCTACACTTCAGTTTCACAATCCTTACACTCTAACATCTATGGTCGCTGCTTTGACTATCCACGAGTCCTTCCGCTGGTGCCTCTGCTCGCTCCTGCTTCACCCAACAGTGTGGTTTGCTCTGGTGTTACCTGAACTCAACAGCTTTCATGATGTCTTGCTGTTGATGTCCTAGCTATTGTTCAGGATCAACGTCACTTCTTTCATTAAACCTTTCATAGCATGTTCTGCCAGTAGTTCTTTGAATTATTAAAGGGTCATTTACTATGAGTTTTGAATTACAATTTCTATGTAAATGTAGTCTTTCAGTCCCTCAAAACTTCTAAAATGACTGTCAAATGGACTGGAAAGCTGTAGGGAATAATAAAAATGTTTCTTAACTGAAGGTTTATTTTGGAGTGTTGGAGGTCATACCTTTCCAGAGGTGAGATGTGGGGAGAGATATCAACCGTTATTGTCATTTTTAAAACCCCTCCACTTCAGTGAATTAGCATTGATTACTTATTTTTATTTGGTTGTGATCTAGACTGATAGTTAAAATTCAAAAGGCCAGCACACTCTTGATATTGCTTACTTTCTTCTTATAGTTCTATGTAAAATTTTATTTCTACTTTGGTCCTTATTGAAGGTTTCCCCTTCCTTCCTTTTGTTTGGCAAACTTGGAGTTGGCAAAGAAATTTCCTCCTTGCAGTATGCTTGCATGGAAGTCATTTACGCTCTGAAAAATGCCCTGAGCATACTTTGGTTTCCCATTGCTTATGAACCTGGAACTGTGATCTGCTCACAACTGTGACCTTTGCTTTCTGGAATGAATGGTCTTGCAGATGTCCTGAAAAGAGCCCCCAAAGCACTTGCTAATTAAGCCAGGATTTATCTGGGGAGTTTTCCTTGTTGTCACAGTCTCTCAACATAAGCTTGAGAAGCAAAATCAACCTAAGCTCTCCTGCTCTAAAGTTCAAGGGCTACAATTCCAGCAATTGTGTCTGCACTGGGAGTATGATGAGCTGTGTAAGAGTTTCTGTTTATTTCCTTTTTGAACTTTATTTGGGCCGTTCCAAAATTTGCTGCTCTACATAGAATTCAAAACCCATTTTGGGGAATTATCATTGACAAAGATAGAAATTGTTTTTGAGTGATCACTTCTATAGCCCTCATATAGTCTCCCACACTGGCAAGATTCCAATATGACTTAGTTATTTCAAGTTCCTTGCTGTTTCGTAGGGCTGTAATTACATTTCTCTATGTCTACAGTTGTTAGGTAGCTCACAATATATTTTTAGGAAATTACTTCATGCATATGGCAACAGGAAGTGCTAGGGAGGGGATAAGACAAAGTGTTTGGCTGTGGAAAATGTTGTCTTAATGATATTAATAGTTCCTCCTCTGCCTCCTGTTCCTCTCCTCCATCCCTATGACCTTCTTCTCCCATCTTGTTTCCAACCCTGACTTAAAAAGTTGTTTCTTTTACACCAGGGAGTGTTTTCAAAGCAGCCTTTCTGGACAGGCAGATTGCTAGTGGAGCATGTGACATAATTACGCATGTTAGAATCCTACCCTGTTTTTGTAGGACCCTTCAACTGTCCTCTCAGCTTCCACTAGTTTTACATGCCACCAGAGATTTGTCCCTGGAAAGGAATGCAGCTGCTTGTCCGGCCAACATTGCATTGGCTCCAATGGGAATTGGCCAGAAGGAGCTGGGGAAACTTATGCTTGCTTTAAAGCATGGCAGCTACCCTAAGGGTGTTTACTAGCTGGCAGAGTAACCAGTGTTTATAGTGTTCTATAAAGAACAGATAAAAACCTGAGCTATTTTTTTATCTAATGTGATTTCCCTGTCTTTGGCATTAACAAATGCTCATTTTCTATGGGCTCAACTTAATGGTTCTTAGTTGCTGATAGGAGGGGAAGGTTGGGATACTTCAGGGTTCTTCCCTCTCTAATCTTACATGTCTTCAAAAGTGAAAGTATAAAGTGACAGGAAAAGATCACCCTCATAGTTATTGAGACAACTTGCCTGTGAGTTGTCACTCTCAGCCTGGAAAGGTGAGAGTGAGGACTCTCAAGAGCTATGATTGCCTCATCATCAGCAGATCAGACTAGAAAAGAAACTGAGGCAGAACAGGTTCAACATTTCCTCTAGAGGGTAGAGGAGGATTGGGCCAAATTGCCTCCATGAAACCTGTTCTCCAAGACTTAAAAAATGGCTGCCACCCTATTGCCTTTTAACTGGCTGATGGGGTGCCATGACTTATTAACAGTCATGAATAGTTCCTAAGTCTGAACTAGAGTTCATATTTAAAGACCCATTTTACAGCATTTTCTAGATTGACCCTATAGTCAGTATCAAAGTTCACCAGGTGGTTTTCTAGCATCACTTTTCCTTAGTGCTGCCTAAAGATAACAAACCAGTCAATCCAAGAACAGACCAAGTGAGTCTGAATGCAGCATATACCAAACAGGAATAATGTCACTTTATTTTATGGGACATATCCTCCCATGTTCTCCACTTAAATAACAAAAGACAATGCATAAAAGAGAACCAAAGCACAAAAACTCAAGACATAGGCAATTAGTAAAGGCAAGACATAAAATTTAAGGATGACAATTTTTGATTACCTATTTGAGTCATAATCCAGAATCTGTGAAATAAAAGCAAACTCAGCTCTGTCTAATTATCTCTTATCTTAATGGAACCTCCAAGATGATGCAGGGAATGACATAGGAGATCAAATAGGACCTCAAATGTTATAAAGGAAATATTTTAATTTCCAACCTGTTAGATGTCTAATATGCCAAGTTCATGTTCTCTAAAGCTGAAGAATGAATTCTAGGAATAACAAAGGTTAAGAGTAGAAAATGTTTGTTGAGAGAATAGCTCCTGAGAGGTGGGACGGGTCCCAAATGGGTAGCTGAGGACCCCAACTTTCAGGGGAAGTTTTATAGAGCAAAAACCACGTGGATACATTGTGGGTTACAGCTGTGAACAACCAGCAAAATTACAAGTATAGCCCCATAGGTAATAGTGATCCAGTGGGGAGCAAGTAACATGACAAATGTGTGTGGGAAGAAGAAAGACCTTTTCTAGGATATGATGGGTCCACAGGTGTTGGTCACCCATTGGGGTGACTGATGTCTATCTAGACTTCCTTAGACCCGGTGTTGCCACCTGTCTTGTCCTTTGGGGAAATATGAAAGCCTGTTCACTTCATCTTTGTCTGAAGGCCTGGTCTCTAATGGATGCATCTCTGGCCACAGTTGTAATATGTTTTCATCTTTTGCGCCGATTCTGTTGAGCCCTGTCAGTTGCCTATAATATTTCTACCTAACTTAGCTGTATATGATAATAATAATAATAATAATAATTATAGGGAACACTGATCAAATTTCTATATACTGTGAAGATTTGATGAATGGTTTATCCATCCTTCAAAGGATGTTAGCAAGAATACTTTAAATGTCCAAGTCTACCAGAACAACAGTGAATAGAAATGAAGGTTTCAGCATGTTTTCCAAAGGGCAATGCCACAAGCATGTGTTAGAAAAGACATAGTTTAACAACAAATTTACTTCAGGCGTGGGGCACTGATTTACTTGATATCTGTAAAGTCATGAAAATCTCAGGTGTTAGTAGTGAAAGTATTTTCAGGTCAAAGGAGATTAGAGTCAGCTTTTTCTTGACTCTAAAAGGTAAAATATTATGTATTGTGTTGGACAGTACATTTCAAGTGAGATGACAAAAGGTTAAAGTAACCAGGATAATAAACCATCTCAAAACCAAGGAATATTTGAAACAAGACTGGTTGTCTGTGAGCCTGAATTTAAAAAATTAGTAAAGACATTATAGCTGTCTTCAAGGCATCAACACAGACTCTTTTTATTCTTCATTGCTCCTGGGACAACAGGGACCAGGAAATTGAAAATGTACATAGTGCCATGTACTCCACCTAAGCTAGGCTTGCTTCATGTATGTAACTCATTAAAATTTTACAGCAGCTCTATGAAGCTGGGTTGAAATATCTATTTTATCATTGAGAATCCTGAGACACAGAGAACTTTAGAGACTTCTTCAAGATAACATGCACAGATAGCAACATAGAGCTAGAACTGTAGAATTTGGGTTCCGTGGAAGACACCAGTGGTTTTGTACAGAAACAATTTCTTGCCCTCCTCTGTCTTCATAGTTTGGACATCTCTGGACTCCAATGGTGAATCCAGTCTTGCTCATTCAGAACACTGGGTCTCTGGTCTCCATTACTCCGTCCATGCATGTGGGATCCATTCTAGGAAACTACACCAAGAAAGAATACTGGTTTCTTTCCCATGAGATTCTAAAGGGCTAAGACCTATGCCTTGAGCTGCTGGTAGATACTTGTGATCATGAGACAAAGAAAGGAATGTGACCAAAGTGTGCACACAAAGGAAAGCAGAAATTACAGCATTGGGCAAGCTGCTGAAATATTTTTAAATTTTGCTTTTACTCTGTGTGTAAGGATGATTCCATTATTATCGCATCTTAACAAGGGATAAAATAGAGTTCTTGATAATATCAGCTTCACAGTGCTATTCCTAGCAGTCAAGGTTCATTTAACACTTTCTTTGTTTTTATTCAAATTTTTAAAAAATCAAAATAAAACTGAGTACCCGTAAGCAGTCTACCTCATTGAATCTGGCTCTTAATTGTAGAATTTCATGTTTGGGGGTAAATTAATATACCACCAAATTTAGGTGGGGACACAAAGTTAAGTAACTCCTCAGAAAGGAGGATTACAATGTGACAAGGCCATTTAGATCAACATTTCCTGTAATTTTGTTGTTTCTCCTTGTCTGCAGCTCAGAGAGCCAAATGCAATTATTCATTACCTGTTTTGCACTGCTTCTTACAGTGGGATGTAGACTGGTTGCCTTTTTTATTATGATTCATTAGCAACCGCAGGAGCACCCAGGGACAAACAACAGGTGTTGAACAGTTGCAGATTGTTTGGAAGTGGCAAGGAAGAGTGCTAATTGCTCATTGGTTACAATGACTTCTGAGCTCCTTTTCTAAATCAGATCTTTAGCTAAGGGATTTCACACTGGAAAAAAATTAGAAACTAAACTGAAGGGAGCACAGGTCCCTATGCTTCGTGCAAAAAAACAATGTCTCTTTAGGCCAAGCTGCGAACCTTGCTTAATGGTTATGAACCTTTAGCTACTAGCAAAAGGTAAAAGTAGTGGAGGTCATAATATAATAATTGAGCAATATTATTGACATTTTCTTTGCACATGACACTGAAATCTAAATATCATTACTTTAGTAGCTTATAATTTGTCACATTTTACCAAGCCTGAACACTTTCTCTTAAAAAAAAATCAATATATTTTAACATTATGTGGTAGCAAGTGTCCTCACTGGGAGCTCGTTCATGCATAAGCCATTAATTTTCCTGGCTCACTCAACAGAGCAGTTGAAGTTGAATTTATTTTAAAATACCAATAATGATAGGCTATAAGCTTTAAAGATAACTGATTTTTAAGTATATTGCTTTATTGTAAATATAGTTTTAGAAAAAATAGAAATATATTATGTGCAGATAATTGATTTACAACTGAAGTTTGCTGCAGATAACCAAGCTCTCATCATCATTATACTTGTTTCCTTCCCTTCTGGAAAATCCTGTGCACTGGGGGAGTCTTGTCAATTCTGCACTGGTGTGTGAAACGTATCTGCTTTTCTAAACTCCTGTCACGACAATCAACGGCCCTTAGCAAGGCTGCTAGCGCGATCCTGAAACCAGCCTCTCGTCTTCTCCAGTGGTGCTCCTGTATTCCATTCTTCATACAGCATTCAGAATGATGTTTTAAACAATTACTATATTATATCAAAGCCTGTTTAAAATCCTTCTGGGCTGCTGTGGCACTTGTGATAAAACCCTGTCTCTTTATTTCTTCAGGGCCCAGTGGGTCTTGCCTCTTCCCACTTCTCCAACCACACAGCGTTCTTTCCTTTCTCCCTTGGCAGATATTCCAGCCATATGAATGCCTAGAGGATTTCCATCTGCCTCACCGAGCTGGGAGGCTCTTTCCTTAGATCGTGTCATGGCTGACAGTTTCAGGCCCAGGCCATCACTTCCTGTATTTTCTTATGTATTTATTTGTTTGTTGCCTGTTTTCTATTACTAGACTGTATGGTTCTGTGTTAGTCAGCTTGCTGTCACAATAGCAAATACTCAAGATAAGCCAGCTCAAGAAGAGAAGCATTTTATTTTAGCTTGTTGTGTTGGAGGTTTCTGTCCATAGTTGATTGGCCCTGTTGTTTTGTACCTGTGGTGAGGTAGCTCAGCATGGTAGGAGCTTGTGACAAAGTAAAATCGCTCACCTCATTGTGAGCCAGGAAGTAGAGAGAGAGAGGAAGAGCAAGGTGTGGGAGTCCTGTTGTTTGCTTTACGCACACATCTCCCGCCAGTGACCCAATAGGCTCCATTTCCTGGTGTCTCCGCTACCTTCCATAGCCCCAGGCAGGGGATCAAACCTGTCCCACATGGGCTTTTGGGGACACTTAAGACTAAAACTATAGCGGTTCTTTGATAATTTAGAATAGTGGCTGATAAAGGAAGCTCTCGATATGTGGTGAGTTTATGTTTCAGTTCAGAGAAAAATACTTCGAAATACAAAAAATAAAAGCATAATAGAAATGTGCACAATTTCAACTACATATAAGAGTAGTAAAAAAGATGAGAAAGACTAATAACAGTTCTGAGTTGAGATAACTTTCTTTTTAATTTTTTTAAATTAAAATTTTTCTTTATAGTTAACATATTTGCATGTATTTATGAAGCATGGTATGGTAATTCGGTACACGTATCCATGTGAAATGATCAAATCAGTGTACCTGACACTCCCATCTCCTCAAACATTTGTCATTCCTCTGTGTTGGGGAGCACTGAACTTTTCTTTTCTCCTGATTTTGAATTATATAGCTTTTTGGACTAGAGTTATGCTCCTATGCTTTGGAACATAATTAATTTTTCCTTCCAAACTATATTTTGATATGTTATCTAACCTATCTCTTGGCCTCAAAATTTCAACATTTATCTCTATTACAATGAGTAAAAAAACTGTGAAAAGGAAAAAAACATTGACAAGAACTTTACAAGCTATTATTATGAATAGCTTCCTCTAGGTAAATTACAGATGATTTTTTTTTTCTTTTCCAGATTTTTTGGTGTGGTTTTCAAATGCCTAGCAATTTGCATAGATGAACTTTATAATCAGTCTGCAACCTTTTCTTATAAAACGGTTTTTGTCAGCACATTAAAAAAAGCTACCTTAATTTAATGAATATGGAAATGTTACTTAGAATCAAGAGTTGCCCAGAAATATTAGTATCTACTCACACCGTGGTGCATAAGAGAGGACTGTGAACTCTTGGTACTTGTCCCCTCTAGCAGTGAGATTGCTTCCTTTGGCTTTTTCTTGATGGTGCAGTGTGACAGAAGGGGCACTGTGACAGTCTGGAGCCCACAGCAGGACTGCAGTCTCTTCCTTGGTCTTTTGGACTGCAGAAGCTACCGTATCCTGAGGAACCCTACGCTAGTCATCCCCAGGGACCATCTAGAGAAACAGGAAGGTGCATATCTGCCCCGCCAGCTGTTTCAGATCCCAGTCACTCATTTAAATTGAAGCTCCAGAAATGACAGACCAGAGAGGAGCATGGCCTAGAATCCTGACATAAAAACCAATCCTTTTTAATCCAAATGACCATGTTTTGGGGTGGTCCATTATGTAATGTTACATAAGTGGAACATACATCTTTGTACATATTTTCCAAAAAAAGTACATCCTAGAAATTTACTGTAAAGCAAGGTACCTATTTTAATCGATTAACATAAATTTAGCAATTCTTTTCTGTAGAACATGTGTTGCCCTGGTGCTTAACCTTTATTCAGCTAAGTTAATATAACATTACCCTAGAAGAAAATAGTTTTATTGATATACAGTAGCAACAAACTACAAACACCAGAAACTATAATCCTTTGGATAAGAAAGTATAAAATCAACATTTTCATTCAAATTTTACTAGAAGTCCTAGTGAGTTAATAAAGAAATTAAAGAGTCATTAATTTATCTTTCTCTCTTGTCCTCTCTTTCTCTACACGTATGCAACTTGTGTCTGAAAAACATAAAGAAGGTAAAGTAGGATAGAATGTTTTCAGTAATTAACATACTTGGTGAATTGTTTAAGTGAAATCTGTATAAGAAAACCAATTATTTCAGCAGATGTTGAGGCACAAAATATACCTGTAAACATTTGAATAAACTATTTGTTTCCAAAACATGATATTAAACTATTTTTGAGTCGTGACTTTCTGTCAGGCAGTGTGCTAAGTAACTTATATGAGTGTGTAGGATCCTCGTTGTGTTATTATTAGATTCCTTATACCAATAAGAGAGTTGAAGAAGTTAAGGTCCTGCCATGAATAATGACAGGGTTGCCATATCAACCCAGGCAATCTAACCACCATCTATGGTTGTAGAGAATCACTTGTTGCTTAGCGAAACAGTTATGTGCCAGGAAATGCATCCTTTGGTGATTTTTGTCATGTAAGAAAATCACAAAATATACTTAAAAAAACCATCAGTGTCCATCCTACTGCACATCCAGCCGACTGGAATGCTCATCATCATATGTGGATTCATCATTGACTGAAGTGTTATTATTCCAACCGATACAGCAGGAGACCAGAGAAAGAAAGAAAAGGTGAAGTGTGGGGAAGTACGGACATGATTCCCTCAAAGTCACGGGAAACCCATGAGAGGAAGTCTACAGGCCACTTCAGAAATGGGCTTAGGGAAGAGATCCAGAGGGCCACTTTAACTGTGCGGTGTGATTTATCTCTACATAGAAAAAGGAGACATAGTAAAGGTTTTCGAGAATTATGATTTGTTTTCTATTTATAGCCTTCCTTCCCTCTCACTTAAGGAACCTCCTAGCAGGTGTTCAAAACTTAAAATATGTTAGGTCACTAAAAGAAGGAAGCGTTGTACTCTCCTCCATGGTCCGCCGTGACATTGAACATATTTAATGAAGTGGGCACCTGCAAATGGACCAAGGAGAGATGAGCAGGCTGAGTGCAGAGAAGCCCAGGAGAACAAATAAAAAAGAATAATAAAGGACATCCGCTTCCACGGGAAGAAATTAGAAACAGAAGTGTAAATGGAACCACAAGGAAGCAAAAAGGAATAATAAAGATCAAAGAAGAAAGCAATGAAATATAAAACAGAGGAAAAATACATGAGATCAAAGGCTGACTGAGAAGTTCAGTAAAAGTATAAACCTCTAGGAAGACTGATCAGGAAAAGAAATAGATATTTAGACATAGAAGTAAGGATAGGGTGAGGCGGGGGAGAGAGGGGAGGAAAAGAGACAGAGAGACAGAGAGAGAGAAGGAGAGAGAGAGAAAGTACCAGCATGAGCACTGAGAGCAATAACATCAACATAGATTCCACAGATATAGAAAGCATAGTAAGGAAATATCATAAACAATTGTTTGCCAGTAAACTCAACACAGTAACTTCCATAAAATGTACAAACTGCTAAAATTAGTTCAACAAAGAAAGGCTTATTTGCTTCATATTTATTGCATTTATAGTTACATTTGTAATTAAAACTTTTCCTGCCAAAGAAATACATTTATTTGCTTTTATCGTACTTAATAGAGGGTCGTGTCTTTTCTTTCCTTTTCAATCTCCTCTCCCTTTCCCCTCTCCCCCTTTACCTCCCTTCCCCTCTTCTCTCTCCTCTACCTCCTCTCCCCTCTTCCCTCTCCTCTTCCCTCCTCTCTTTCTTGTTTTTGAAACAGGGTCACATTATGTAGCCCAGGCTGGCCTCAAACTTGTACTAGAAGCAAGCCTCTAGCATCAGCCTCTGGGTACTGGGATTCCAGGCTGTACCATGCCTAGCAGGATTGAATTACTGATACTTGAAACAACACAGATGAATCTCAAAATAATTTTACCGAGGAAAATATGTCAGATGATGACAGCACATAGAGTCAGATGCCATTTATATAAAACTCTTAGAATTATAAACTAATGCAGTGAGAAAAACCATTCCCTGGTTGCTTGGACATGAGAAGAGGGCAAGGAAGGTAGGAGCCATCGTAAGGAGTCAAGAGGAAATTTGATGGTGAGGATATAGTCATGACCCTGATTGTGATGATCGATTTACCTGTGAGGGGTTAGGTTCTGCCTTGCAAAAGAGATTACATCATTTAATGGTAAGTAAGTACAGTGTGCTACATGTCATTTATACATTAATCTGTTTAAAGGCTAAAAAAGAGAGGAGAGAAAGAATAAGAAAAATGTGGAAAAGAAAGTGTATGTTCATGTAACTTTTAGCCCTAGGTTGTAAATCACCTAATTCAAATTCTATGCTCTCACATTTAGACATTTCCAAATATACTAGTCTTGTTTTACATTGATGGAAAAATAAAGTTTCTAAAACAGGAACTCAGTCTAATTTGAAGGAATCTTACTCATGACTTTGTGTCTATTGGTAGAGGCCCTTATTAATACTTTTTTAATGCATAGGAAAGAAATTTAGTTAATGAATTTCTTAGCTTGCTTTGGATAAAGTAGTCATAACTACTAGAGTTTTCTTCCTGATTACAGTGCTAGATATGTTTTTGTCTTTTTTCTTTTTTTAATTGAGTTTATTGGTACATTTTAGGTATGCAGTACAGTTACATTCATTATTGGGATCTTGTACCTCTACATGACAGGTCTTGGTTCTCATTTTTTCCCCTTGTTCCTGCCCTGCCTTCACCTCCTCCTCCCCTCCCCATTTACAAACACTTTATTTCCATTTTTTCATTTTCTCATATTTCTTTCTTCTCCCTTATTACCTTTCCCCTACCTTTCCCACTTTCCCTACACCTTTTGCCCTTTTCTTCCCATTTCACATTGTCAATTATCTCATTAGGATCTTATGTACTATTATAGTTTATTCACACCAGAGAAACTATTTGGTATTTATACATGTGTGAGTTTTTGTCTTTTTTTGATAATAATAGAATAAAATTACTACCTTTAATCCTATAATGACTGTAAATTGGTCTACATCATTTCATTTTAAATGAATCACAATTATTCATAAAGTCAGTGGTAATGCTCATCTTGAACATAATTTTGTAAGTTTCTATCTTGAAAGTTAGTATATCCTTGTAGAAGAGCCATAGATTTCAGGGCATTAATAGGTCATAGCCAGTGGGATTGAGGGACTCTCTGGCTGTGTTTTCATTACTGTGTCACATTTAATATTTTCTAAGACTATTAGATATATGGTAAACAATGCACTTTTGATTGAATTGTAATTGTTTTCCTAGCTACTCTCACCATTGTTGAAAAAGGCCATATTTCTCTTCCTTTTTCCCTCCCTCTCTCCCCTTCCTATTCTACATAGTTTGCATGATGTGCAGAGTTATACACAAGTTTACACCATGTTTTATATTTAAAAATGGTTTTTCTATGACAGAAAGTGGGTGGCTGAACTTTAGCCCCCAGTGTGTAGGCTTTGAAGCTAATTAAAATCAGGTGGCTGCTGAATTAACTCATGGGTCCCCACAGCGATGGAAATTGCTTCTTTCTAGTACTATTGACTGACAATGCAGGTGACAACTTGTTCGCATCCTTTGAACAAATTCATTAGTTGCCATAATGGCTGTTTCAGGTAAATACTCCAACATTTAATTAGCAGACTCTCTTTGGTGAAGTTCTAAACAATCATAAGACCTTTCTTCTTCCCTCGGTGTTCAGGGCTCAAATCCTTTTTATGGTCTATCTGAGTCATCCTCAATCAATAGTTGTATGCCTGACAGCTGCTATTAATAACTATTAAACCGACTGCCTATGGTGTTTTCATGATCTAAAAATAAGACTCCATCAGTCTTGAAGATTGACTGGGCAGGAAAAGTTTTAAATCTCTTGAATCCAACTCATCAGATCGACATCACTTAGAGTCTAAATATTCTACACTTGATCTTAGCCAAAAGGCCAAGAAACGATACTTAGTCTAAATATTCTATGTCATCACCTACTGAGTTGAAACATGAACATCTTGAAAATTCTATACTGAACACACACGAGTGTTACACAGACAATAGCCTGGAGTGGAGAACAGTCAGTATCGAGCTGTATTGAGAACCTACTGCCAGTTGGACTCTAGAGACACATGGGTACTGAAGACCCAGTCTCCGCGTTAATAAGATCCCCGCACAGGAGAAAGGGAGCATTCAACCATGTCACAAGTCATACCTGTGTGATGTGACTCACAGGAGCGAGACTCAGAGGGATGTGTGATTATTGCGTAGTGGAGCCTGGAAGGATTTCCTGTTTGCTGCTTGTAAAAGAGGAGGGGCTGCAGAAGAGAGCATCAGTACTCAAGAGAGGGCTTGAGGAGAGGACCGTGGCAGATTTTTAAAGCAATTCTGTGTGTGACTTTCTAATAAGATGCAGACATATCTAAAGAGAGTTTTAGGAAAGTTTTCCTTCATGATTCTTTCCCTTAACAAACCCTTCCACCAATATCTTAAGAGTCCCTCAAGTTGTTTTGTATTTTTTTTTTGAATTTTTGGAGGTGCTATATACACTGTCAGTTATTATTGTTGGTGGATTGAATGTGGGAAAATGGCTGTATCTGCCAAGGTTTTCTAGCCTCAGAATCAATACTTGGCCCCTCTCCCCCCTCACACCCCTGCTACTGGGAATCAAACTCAGAATGTTATGCTTGCCAGGTAGGCATGGCACCACTGAGCTATGTCCCCAGCCCAATGCTATGGCACTTCTACAGTCATTCTCAAATATGCAGGGTGGTACAAGATTCTAGCTGCCTGACTTGTGTCCACCCAGCTGAGGATGAACAAGGCGACATGCTACCTTCTTATTTTAATTTTCATATAGCAAATAAATGTCTTTTTTTGGGGGGGTACCGGGGATTGAACTTGGGTCCTTGCGCTTGCAAGGCAGGTCACCGAACCGCTGAGCTAAATCCCCGGCCTGCAAATAAATGTCTTTTTTTGGGGGGGTACCGGGGATTGAACTTGGGTCCTTGCGCTTGCAAGGCAGGTCACCGAACCGCTGAGCTAAATCCCCGGCCTGCAAATAAATGTCTTTACAGTCTGTTTGCTGCCATATTTTTCACTTTGTTTTATTCTTTTTGTTGGTGGCTCCTGTGTTAAACTGGATCCCAAGCATAGTGGTAAAGTGTTGCTAACTTCAAGGAGATTGTGATGCACCCTATGGAGGAAATCCATGGACTAGAGAATCTTCATTTAGGCCCATGCTGTTGTTGGGTATAAGTTCAATGATAGCGAGGCAATACTGTATAGTAAATAAAGTATCTTTAAATACAAATATGTAAATTTATATACTGGCTTGTTTATAAAAATGTGGGCAAGAAACTTGAAGAAACTTAGCTCTTTATTTCTCCTAGAGCAATAGTTCAGTATTTGTTAAATCAGTACTTGTGGTGATTTTTTTTAGAGCCTAACTAGTGCACATGGCAAGAATCAATTACAACCTCTTTCTATCACTCTGGTTATTAAACAAAGTCACAGTTGGCAAAGTAGGTTAGGATTTAGGAACAAGGAATCAGTGAGTGGAGACTCAGGCTACAGTGAGGAGCTCTGGGTACCCCACATGTCCCTCACCCAGCTAAAGTGGATTCTCTTTCCAGGCATGGTCCTGCTAATGGTGGAAGTGAAAAGATTTGGGCGTATTATCCACCAACCAGGTAATCCTCAGAGCTAGCCCAGGATTTGCACCAGACATTACCCCTTCTAATTTACTCCCAGGATGACTGGACTGGAAAGAAGTTGAATCACTGTGACATCAGGTGTTAAGTACCTGGCACTCTTAGGTCTGTCTGATCATCCCATTGGGAAGTGATGTATTTCTGCACCATTCCTCTTGCAATGTGATGGCACTGTTTGTAGAGCCACCACTCAGCAAAGGCAAGAGACAGGTGACTGTTCTACTTCCTCTCCTGACTGGTGACACATAGAGGGGGTAGCTGGATTCAAACAGAATTCTGACAAAAATGATTTTGCTCTCAGGGACGATATCTCAATTGCAGTGTTTGTGATTGTAGCCTGGCAGAGACACACATTCCGTTTCAGAAGAGTAAGACAGAGGACGGGACCAGTAAAGAGCAAGGAGTTTTGTCATTAGTCAGAAGAGGCTGGAGTTTCTCAAATCAGTACTGAGTTTCTGTGCCTTCCCTGTTCATCAGAAAGAGAGCTGTGTCAAAGCTTTGTCAGAAAGTTGTTTTTCTGTGGAAAAGTTATTTTTCTGTGGAAGCTGTGACAGATTGGATAAAATGAATAACTTTAGTCTTCGAAATTTTAGACTCTTCCTCATTAGTAGCCAGATTGAAAGATAAATTGGGGTCTTTCTCTGGAGGAGAAGATGACATATTGGAAAATCGGGGTTTTAGAAATGAGTAATGGTGAGGATGCTGAGGAGGAAGACGGGACGAGCATGTGAACTGGGGAGCAGTATAGAAAGAATTGGAATGTGGACGGGTGAGAGATTTCTCCTCATTGTTGTATTCATAAGAATGTGTAGGGAGGGGGAAACACTTTAGGTAATTTTAATAAATTTTTATTATGTGAAAACTTGTGTAAACTAGATTTCCCCATTTAAATCACACTAAGGATGGACAATTTATAAAATTTTTCAAAATGAATGCATGCATTTAGAAAATAGAAAAATTGAGATTAGCCAACAAGGTACAGCGTGGGGACAGTTTCTGTCTGTCTGTCTCTCTCCATATGTGCATGTATGTCTGTCTACGTAATTAACTGATTTATCCCAAAGTACCTAGGAAATCGATACAAGTATGGAGAAGACAAATATTCATGTTTATTCAAGTGTGGACACTTATAGAAGAGAGAAAATACTGACGGCCTGTCCGGATAACTTGGGATATTTACACAAGTGTGTGGTGTGACAGATTGTAGTCTAAATTGTCTTAGATTGGCTGATTCCAGGGCAGTGAGTAAAGGAGAGACATGATAAAAATGGATATCATCCCAATGAGCCTCGTGGAAATAAATAACAATATGCAAAATGTGTCACTATGAAAGAGTGATTCATTGCAGCAAAATGGATAAAACTGGAGGGCAACTGGAGGGCATTGTATTAAGTGAAATAAGCCAGACACAGAAAGAGAAGAACCTAATATTTCTCCTCATGTGTGGAAGCTGAAATATTTCCAGCTGTAAGCAGCACAGTGATTACTGGAGACTGTGAAGGGGTGAGTGTGTGGGGTAGGTAGGAAAAGAGCTTGCTTTTGATGTGTACGTGTTATATGCATCTGTGGAGATATCACACTGGACCCAATTATTATATGCAATTAATACATGTTAATAAAATGTTTAAAAGTAAATAAAAGCAAATATATTTTTTAAAAGGCAGAGAACCCGCCAGCACACTTGCTCTCTCTTCCCCGTGCAAGGTCCTCTGCCATGTTATGGTGCAACATGCAGGCCCTCACCAGACGGGGGTGCCAGGCTCTTGGACGACCCAGCCTCCAGAACCACGAGCCCAGTCAACTTTTTTGCTTTATAAATTTAAAACAGACTGATGGTCCTAGAAAGAAAATACGTATTGGGGAAGTTAGAAATTAATGTGTTATAGAGCATGATTTATGTTTGATGCTGGTGGTGATCGAGGCTGTTTTGAAACATGTCCATAAAAACATTAGCGATTCTTTTCTAAAGAATAACAGGAGGCAGACGTGGTTCTGTGTCACTTCTGAAGCTAGGTTAGAAGCAGCAGTACAGCATCCACTAAATTCTTTCTTTTTGGGGATTCTTGATCTTAGAAATCAGCCACCACATTGTGAGAAAACCCAGGCCAGATGGAAAGGCCACATTTAGATAGACAGCTTTACTTAGGGTTCAGGCTCACAGCCAGCAACACCTCTAAGGCAGGTGAGTGAATGAGCTCTCTACAGATTCCAAGTGCCAGCCTCAAATGCAGCAGCTGTCTCCACCCCTTCCCAAGTTGCAGATTCATGGGAAAAACAAATGCTGCTATAAGTCACTCAGTTTTAAGGTTATTTGCTACCAAAGGCTAGGGATTTAGCTCAGGGGTTTTGCCGCCTGCCTGGCCAAGTGCAAAGTCCCAACTTTACTTTCTCTTAGCTGAGATGGAAAGAAAAATGGGGTAGATAAAAGCACTTTGTAAGCTTGAATTTATAGGGAAGCGAAAATGAGAAAATGAGAGCAGCTCTATTTGATGTGTTTATATCTTTATGAAGTCAGAGGTGAGTCCATCTGTTTCATGAGTAGGATAAAGTGGAGAGGACTTGATATGAATGGATTTGAGGTTTTAAGAAAACCTATAAAATTTTAGAATAAATTCATTAGGGAACAAGAAAGGACTTGATCAAAGTGATTGACAAATAATACTAAAGATACAAATGAAGTCACAAATCATTGGTTTGTAATGTGGCTATTTTCAGCATGGCTAAATTTTTTCGTTAGTGATACATATGAAGAGGGCATAAAATACTTTGCAAGATGGATTTGGTGGAAAGTCAGTGGAGCTTTGAAATAGTATTATTGATATCATAAGTGAAATGACCAGCAAGAGTCCAGGATAGGCGGACAAAAAGAAAAGCTACGGGGAAGTTGATAATCTAGGAAATAAGGGAAAGGTCAAGAGATAGATTAAGAGAAAAGATTTATTTTGAGAGAACAGAAGAAACTAAAAAGCCCTGTTTGGATATGGAAATTTCCGAGTCTAAGATCTCAAAGATGGAACAGTGTTTTATTGTAAGTTTTCATATGAGAAAGCAGAGTGGGAGTAAAGCTGAAATTAAAAAGCTGCGAGGTTAGGAAGACTTGTGGGTTTTTACTGTAGTGCTTGGAGTTCCAATGGCTTTGGGAGTTGGCACAAAAAGGAAGAGTGTAAGTTAGAACAAACAGCTCCAGAAACCCCTCAAAGCTATTGAATATTGATGCAGAAAATAGGAGGAAGGTAGCTTCAAGGTTGAGAATGTGTTAGAGAAAAGTTGCTAATGTTGGATGCCTTTCTCTTCCTGGGCTTGGGGTAGGGATGGTGTCATTCCACTTGCAAGGGTGGGGAAGACCCAGGGAGTCACCAGAAAATGCTAGGTTAGTTACATTCAAGAAATAAATTGGTTTTAGAAAAGACCAAGGCTATATAGAAGTGTCTTTAAAATACTCCAGGGGTCCTTGTGGCTTCTGATAGATCCGGTAGATAGCAATGGAGTGTGGGGACAGGTTCTTCCCCAGTCACTAGAATCTGGCGAGAGGAAAAAAGCTTGGACAGACCATAATCCAGGGCAGGGAAATAACACAAAACCATTATATGTAGTGGTAAAACTGAATTGCCAAAAGGGATAGTAGTTTGAAAAAGCAAGTCTAAATGTGTAATTGTTACAGGTGACAGAGTTTAGCGGAAAGGCCAGCTAGGATCAGGACACACATTACTTCTCTGTTGCTAAAATGTTTATCTCTGTTTCCCTATTGCACATCCCACAAGGGCAGGACTCATGCCTGTTGCATTCACTACTGCAGCTAAGCATGGTGCCCAGGACACAGGAAGTACTGAAGCAAGTGCTTATTAAATAATTTAATTTATAATAATCTTAACTACATTAGGAGTTTTTGTTGAGTGTATATGGTGTAGCAAAAATGGTACCAAGCAATAGTTTACATGACTATTCCATTTAATCTACAGATTTAGAGGAATCATCATCAAATTCTACATTATAATGTGGAAAGATTGAATGACACAGGCAGAAAGATGGTGTGAGACAAGGATGGAGGTTAAACTCTGAGCTGAGTCAATTGTATGCTGCAAACTGCTATACACTGGTGTGCTTTAGATGAGAATTAAAAGCTGTGTGTCAAAGGGGGAAGAAGAGTGCTTTGTGGGTCACCATGACTGACAGGAATGGGTGCTCAAATGTTGGGAGGTACAGAGCGTGACCCAACTTGATGTCTCACTGTGGTTTTGACTTGCCTCTCCCGGAAGACCAGTGACACCGAGTATGTTTTTATACACTTGGTGGCCACGTGTATATTTGAGAAATGTATACTCATTTCCCCAAGATATTTTTTCCTGTTTTTAAAATTATTTACAAATTCCAAAGAGGAATCCCTCGTCAGATGAAGAGTCTGCAAATATTTTTTACTATTCCACAGGTTGTCTCTTCACTCTTTTGTCTACTTTGCTGTGTAGAAGCCCTTGGTTTGATTTGATTCCATTTTGACTAATTCTCTTTTTGTTTCCTGTTGTAGGGATATTGTCTGAACAGTCATTGCCTGTGCTGATGTCTTGGAGTCCTTCCCTGTGTGTTTCAGGGTCTTTCTGTAGCGCTGCAACTACAGCTTTCCAAATGTAGCAAAAGGCAAGGGTAATCTGAGTCAGATGCAAGGATCTCCCCCCTGCAAAGAGCAGTCATGCTTCCTGTTAAAAATTAGAAGGTGGAATCAAGGAAAGAATACAAATGATAATTTTTAGGCTTCATACAACTGGAATTTGATGTCAAATACACGAGTGACTTACACTTAATTCATCAATTCAACTCTCTTAGATCAATAATTTAATCAGTATCATTCAGCAATTCTTGAGTACTATAAAAAACAACTGCTTGGCAGGCTCTGCAGACATGTGTATCACTGTTTCTTTTACTTAGATATCTCTTCAAATCCTGAAGTTCGTAATGCGGTTCCATCCCCCAGTCTTGTTTTTGATCCGTCTTTGGTTTTCAAGGGTTTGTCTCTGGTTCTAACCATCCGTGCATCTCACTTTCTAGCCAAAGCCCACTTCCTGAGGTGGATGCCCCTGGGCAGCCCACCCTTCTCATTGGAGGAGCTGGATGTCCTTCAGAGCTTGGTTTCCTGGTCATTTCTGGGTCACTGATGGCCACCTATTGGGAAGCACCTGAATCACCCACACCAGCCTTGTACATGGATTCTGCAGCACAAACAGAGACATCTGAGTAAGTGCTTGGCATACCTCAGGCGTTATGTGGGCTTTCTTCCAGCTACAAATTGGATTAATGAACTTTCCCATTCTTCTCTTCCTGCCCTGTGATGCTGGCAGGAACAATTATTTTAAGTCAACTTTTCTTCATTTTATGTGCTTCTCCACTTTTATCTTCTTCCCTTTTGTGCTTTCCCTATTCCACTCTGGGCTCTATGAGGAATTATAAAGAAACAAATCTATTTGCTGAGCCCTCTGCTGTGCTTTCAACCCATTGGCAAAAATGAAACCAGAGGCTCCCCCATCATGACCTCCTGTCATCTTCTCACACAGGGTGGCAGGGCCACAGGACCAAGAAACAGCCACCTCTGAGCATCTCAGGGTGGCTTTCGGGCTCTCCCTCTTCCTGTACCAATAGGATTGCTTGATGTAGACCTTTGGAGCCCACAGTGGTCTAGACTGGGAACCACTGCACAGTGATCAGGAGCTTGGGCTCTTGCTGGTTCCCTTTGTACACTGGAGATACATTGGTCCTTAACACCGATAGGAGGAAAAAAGGCACAAAACTTTCAGAAGTACACAACTCCCAATCATAAATAGCACAGAAACAAAAGATCATTTAACAGTGATATTTAACATAAAGAGTAGACAAAAGGTGCATGTAAGTTGATATTGCCTTGTTTTTAAAGCTCTTATATTTTAGACACGTCACCTACCCTAAGTGTTTGTGCCTTAGATGAAATACTTTTAGGATTATTGCTATTAAATATAGGCACATTTGAATTTTACCACTTTTCTACACCTAACCTAAATGTGTGAAGTCATTCTGAAACATGTCACTTGATACCATATATGAGAGATGTAAAACAATAATTAAATATGTAGCTGTTTAAATTGACATAAAGTTATTTCAGTATAGTGTAGTGAATTGGTAAATATAAAATGATAATTAACACAATAAAATTCTACCAACAAATCTAATTTTTTTATGTGATCAAGTTTGTTTACAATCATATTTTATATAAAAAGAGAAAAGCATTTTAAAGCGATACCTTTATTACCGCAGATAGTTCATGGTTTGACGATATGCCGTAAGTGGTTGGTTCTAATTTTTCACCAAAAGAAAAACCTTCACATTTCAATTGGGAGATTTATTTTTAGTTCTGAGGTTAAAAGATGCTTATATAGTTAATGATCTGCTTCAACCTGATTTTTATTATTTAAAAGACGAAGGAGTAAGACTTTATGACTTTTAGCCCATGTTTGGTTCTAAAAATTAAAATACTTTAGTAAAAATGAATTTAATAATACTTTAAATCCATCTATGAAAAGTTGTTCTTTGGAAATTATTATTTGTTTGCATAGCTGCATGTGTTGCTAGTGTATAAAGTTAACCAGAACAAGACTGTGACAGTTTATCTTAGTATACCGGTGACAGATGTGGTGTCTAGCATATCTAATTGTCCTAAGGGTGGAATAATTAATATCAGTTCAAGAAAACTAAACTAGGAAATATTGGTTGTTGGGTTTTTCTGAAACTCTATGCTTTTTATTTTTTGGAACAAAAGAAAAATCAAGGAAACACACACACACACACACACACCCACCCACCCACCCACCCACCCTGAAACAAGACTTGCAGGATAATGTGAGAAACTTTAGATGGCAATTATTAAGTTAAAGCTTAAAGCCTGTGACATTCTAAGTGGTGCAAACATTCAATTAAAACTATAACACCCTAATTATAAGATTGTATGTAATTTATCTAAAATAGCAGTGTCTCCTAGCTTGACACAAATTCTACTAAAAGCATTAGTGAGCAAGACCTTTACAGCCACTTGGCAAGATAGTTTTATTGCTCACTAATTGGGCTGCACATTTTTAAAATACACTTTTATATAAAATGGAAAAACTCAAGAATTTTTAAAATGTTTGAAAGGCAAGGTTCTCATATTTGTTCATTCTGTTGCTCTCTTCTTATTCTCTCTGTTTCAGTATAGTTTTCCTGTATTTAAGGTATGTCGATCATAATGAAAACAAACGCTAACTTAAGTTTTTTCTTATAGAAAATCTTTGCATTTATTCAAATTAAGTTGATTTTCTTTGGTTGTTTTTCTTAATACTTCAGTGCTACTGAGAATGCTCAGCATAAGAGCTACTGTATTGGGAAGTGGAGGCATCCACAGAATAATCTGTTTAACAATACACAATGCGGAATTCAGTGCTGCTATCTTTTCAGCCATGAACTCCTGTATCATCTGAAAGTCTCTTTTTCCAAAGATCCACACACATCTGTTTTGTATGGATCTTCCTCATTAACTCTGAGATGATTCCTCAGCAAATAGTTTTAAATTGTTCTTTGTTTAGTGAGTCCATTGGCTCTGCGATGGATGTTAAATATTCTGATCCAGTGAAGAGATTTTATTTGTTGTGCACCACACTGACCTATCAGGACTCACTAAGAACAATGGACTCATTGGACTCATTGGACTCAAAGAACAGTGGACTCAATGGACTCACTAAGAGTCCATTGGCTCTGCAATGGATGTTAAATATTCTGATCCAGTGAAGAGATTTTATTTGTTGTGCACCACACTGACCTATCTGCTATTTTTTTCATACTTTATTCAGGTTTCAGTAGTTTTCCCCAAATGTCCTATTTCCATATTGGACACCATCCAGAATGCCATACTACCTTTTACCACTTTGTTTCTTAGCCTTTTCTGGGTTATGACAGTTTCTTAGTTTTAGTGATCTTGATCTTTTTGAGGAATCTCGATCAGATATTTGGTGTAATATTCTTCTGGTGGAATGTGTCCATTTTTGCTTCTGCTAGGTTAGAGTTATGAGATTTGGGGATGGAAAATCATAGGGCCAAAGTAATGGTCTCACTATACCCTATGTTAAATTCATGTTAAATTAAATTTATTTAAAATTAAATTTAAAATTATGTTAAATTTTCCAAAGGGAAAATTTTCTTTTTGTTTATATTTTTTTACTCAATATTTATGTCAGAATAGACTTGTGGATATTAATTTTGTGCCTTCAGTTATAATCCAGTGCTCTATTATTTACACTCTTGCTCAAATTATTACTTTGACCCTGTGTGTGTGTGTGTGTGTGTGTGTGAGTGTGTGTGTGCTTCTTTAGAGCATAACAAGGTGCTTTAGGCTCTCTTGGAACACTCTCTGCCCATCCCTAGAATCACCCATTTCTCCAAGGATCCTTGGTTCTATTTATTTAAAAAATGTTGAAGAAACTAAGATCAAGGAATTGGATGGGGCTTCTAGGCTCTTAAAGGACTGAAATAGTAATAACTTTCTAATTTTACTTCTGGAGATTTTCCCAAGCTAGTCATCTTGAGCAATATTCCCCTTCAACTTACACCTGTTATTTTTAGTCTTTTAATATTTAGTTTGAGTTCTCATTTTTCTCCCAAAAAGATTTGCTTATCTATAACATTGAATTTTCTCTAGTGCCTACCATTCATAATAACTTAGAGTTCCACTGATTCAGTGATTCATGTAAATATACAAGATACAACTACTTAGTGTGATTTATTATCCAAACCTAAGAAAATGTCAGGTCAGAATTAAATGAGGAATCAGTGAGAGTGTACTGAATATCAAATAACATATTTCCTTTGGCCACTAACAAAACCCGAATGATAAATTCAGAAAAAATTTAGATAAACTTCTGCAGTGATATGGACATTGCATTGTTTTGTTGGTGAAACCAGAAGTATGAGCATTTTTATTATGAAAACTCTGTCTTTCAGTAAACAAAGCCATTCTGAAGTGATAGTACTTTAAAATCCCAAAGCATAAAACAACAGAATAAAAATCAAATAGGACTTTTGGTTTTAGTTTCACAGAGTAAAGCTGTGTTTGCCTCTTTTTCCTCTTGGAAGTCACTCAAAAAATAAGGAAAATGAGGATTAGATACTCAAGTTCTGTCCCTGATTTGTTTGTAACCCTGAAATATTCTATATGTAAACAATTTATACGTAAACAGTTGTCAGACATAGGTTAATAGTCGTACATGGGCTGAACTTGCTTAACAAAGAAAGAAATTCTAAAATTGGCTAATGAAGAAAAACCCTGCTCTATGCTTAATAGAGGAATCAAACTCAAAACAATGACTCAAAATTGCTAAAAATAAAGGGATAGGCAAAAAAAAAAAAAAGTAAGCAGGTACATGATAATGGTAGGAGAGGAAAGGTTGTATAACAGCAAGATCAGGGTCAAAGCCAGGAATCCTATTTTTTTTATTACTATTTAACTTTCATCTAGAATTACTGACCAATGAAATTAGATGAGAGAAAACAATGAGGGCATGAGAATTGAAAAGCAGAGAAATGAACCCGTATTTTAAAATAAGCATATCAAAATAACTCTATAACCAAAGAAACAAAGACACCAGGCACTGGATACCAGACCTGGTCTCTGGATCAGTTCTGCACTGAGAGAAAGCAGAAGTGTACTGAGGGAGGACGATTCTGGTCTTGCAGCTGGAGAGGAACAAAATGGACCTGGGACACCTTTTATGTAAAATAAAATAATAATAGCAAGGTAGTACTCACAGAAACATTTCTGAAAGTGTATTACAAAGACACAGGAATCAGAATGAAGGGGCTCCCACTGGCCAGCTTTTGGGCTACTGAAGGACTAAATGATAAAGCCACTGGAAAACTATGAGGGAACGAATCCAAATTTGTAGCAAATAGATACATAAATAATTGAAGGACAGGGGAAAGTTGCTTAAACTCGGACATTGAGGGTCTACTGGTAAATGGGAAGAGGATGCTGGAGGTGGGAAGTAAGTTCATCACAGGGCAGTCAACGTAGCAAAGATTGGGTCAGGGAAGATCGCTGATGATGCTAACTGGATTGTTTATTCATTGCAAAGGAAAAAGTAAGTAATTATACAGCGGATTGCATAGAAAATGCCTTGTCCGGGCAATCAGCATGCCTGCCATGGACTTTTTGGTCTTCATGTAGAACATCCCGAGAAGTAGTATATAGCGTCAGCTGGGAAGCATTCTGGTGGCGAATGAGCAACCTCCATCTCATAATAAGGAAGACTGGTACCAAATGAGGAATAGTCTATGAAAAAAAGTTGGTGGCGTTATTTTCCAGAATATACCACTATCGCAAAAGATAAGAACCTCTACGGAAGCCTGGAAATGTCCTTGATTAACGAGGGCTGAAGGGACAGCTGAGCCCCACACCTGCTCCCAGACCGGAAGGAACAATTACTCCGTAACAAGCATCAGTGGGACAGCTGAGAAAACTGGAACTTATGCATTAGATTAGAAAGCCACTGTGCCAATGCAAATGAGGGAAATTAATAATTGGACTGTAATGTTGGAAGAGAATACTGCTATTCTTAAGAAACACACACTGAAATCTACTTGTTCATATTGGCTTTATAAGTAGCTTCATATTAGGTCAAGTTTTAGAAATCTTTCATGCATGATTACCAATAATTTATATTCTGTGGTTGTCTGAAATGTGTCTTATAAATATCATTTATGTCTTCCTTTTTTTCCTGCTGTACATTCCTGTGTACCCTTGCTGATATTTTTTGCCTCGCCAATCTTATCAGTTTCTGGAAGAGGCAGCTTGAAATTTCCTCTAAGACAGAACATCTGTGAATTTCTCTTTGTTCTAAAAGTTTTGCTAGATATAGGAGCTTTGACATTAGGTGTGCACAAATGCAGGAGTGATATGTGGTCCAAATAAATTGAGTCTTTTCTTAATATGGAAAAATCTTCATTAACCTCGGTAATACATTTTGCCTTAGACTATCTTTTTCCTCCTAGTATTTATATAAGTTACTCAATTCTGTTTGTTTTTTTCTGTCTCTTGTGAACAACAAAAATGTGTATATATTACTCAGAGTGCCTTTTAATTTAGGGAGGGAGTTTCACCCATATACACATTTAATGTTCATTACAAATTTACAATAGAGTACATTAGGTTTCATTCCTCCTATAATTTCTTTTTTCTGATTTTTTATAGTTTTGTTTCATCTTCTCCTTTCTTTTCCATTGACTCCAAGTGCATTTTCATCAACATTCTATTCTTTTAAGTGTGATCCTGACATTTTAAATGTGTTTATTTAGCTTTGGTCATAACTTTAGTTGCTCTCTTTGACTACTTCTCCAGCAGCACAAAGGCCCCGGTCTAAATAATTGCTGTGTTAGTTAATGTCTGAGGACAGGTGTTGTTTGATTGTCAAGGAAATTGGAATCGCCAAGCTTGTTTGAAGAATGCGCTGTTCAATCTGCTGACAAATTATGCTACCTGGGTTCTGTGGGAGAAGAGGCAACTAATCTCTGAAGTCAACTCTTAGAGGTTCTCTCTGTGGGTGAAGATTTTGCTCTGTTAAATTACACAAAGTGTCAATATTTGTGTGTTTAAGGGGTTGCTTCATTATTTCCAACTGAATACAGCTGAAGTCTATAAACCAAGCTTTTGAATATTTTGAGGCAAACTTAAACAATGTGAACAACAGGAATACGGGATGAATGCTTGAGAGGCCACCACAGCCTGAGAAAAATGGAATTACAAGGAGTTAAAGATTCCCTCACTTAGTACCAACCCAGGAATTTCAAGAAGTTAAACGCTGTTGCCTCTGTAGAATCCAACTGACAAGCAGATGTGGCCAGTGTGTGGGGTTAGCTCATGGGTTCCTTTTTTTGCTCAGATGCTCTCAAAACGGGTGCATGGGAAATGTCAGACCATAGGAGCAGTTAGAAAATCAGAGCATCATCTACCGAAGACAAAAAAAGAAAGTCAATTTAAAAACGTTACCGCCACACTTGCTAAAGCTTCCGTGGCATACTGCTTGAATTTATCTTCATCTCCTGGGCAGACACTACCTACAGATGATCTTCTGAGGACTAGTCAGGGGGCATTTTGCATGGATGGCATTGTGACTCACACTCGCATTCACTGCTACCTTAGAACAACACCGAGAAATTACGACGAATAGAGGCGTTTATGTTTCTGGTAGATGCTTTGATACATCATATTCCATAAAGTAGAAAGGCATGGAAATGAGATCAGGTGTTGCTGCCTTTATTGTGACTGAGTGAAAACAGTCGCGTGCTATCCACAGGAGAGGGATGATAAAGTCTGATGTGCAAGCGGTTTGTGATAATGGCTGGGAACTGGGATGAGAACTGTGGGGCTGGGTTGGGGATGTGGCTCAGTGGAAAGTCACTCGCTTAGCATGTGCATCGTCCTGGGTTCAATCCCCGTCACCACAACAAAGCAAAAACAAAGAAACAAACGCAACAAAAACTGCGTGACTGAGACATGGTTACAGAAAAATCGTGAAATATGACTACTGACTTTTCCTAAATCTATGAAGACGCCGGTGAGATATTTTCTTACACTTTTTAGGATACTTCCTATCAAATGGACAACAAATAGCATGTAAGATGATGGTGAGGTGAACAAGAAATCTTTGTCCACTGTTGGTGGGCATGTAGATCAGTATAGTTGTTCCAAATAACAGGATGGGGGCCTTCAAAAAATGAAAAGTAGGACCACCGAGTTACCTAGCAACCCTACTGCTGGGTACACACCAAAGGGAAATGAGGTCAGCATCTTGGTGAGATATCTGTGCTCCTACTTTCACTGTAACATTATTCACAGTAGTCTGATATAGAAACAACCTACGTTTCCATCAGTGGCTGAATAGATAAAGTGTGACACATATGCAAATGGAATACTGTTCAGCCTGAAAAAAGAAGGGACTCCTGTCACTTGTGACAACACATATGAAGCCAGAGGACATTTTGCTAAATGAAATTAAGTCAGGCACAGAAAGACCAAGAAAAATGTTACCTGATCTTGCTTGTGGACTCAAAAAACATCAACTAGTAACAAAATAAAGTGGTGGTTACCTGGAGCATAGATGGGAGGACGTGGGGAGATGTTGGTCAAAGTCTAAAAACATGCAGTTATGCAGAATAAACAAGGCCAGAGGTCTACAACATGAGTATAGTCAATAATTTTTTCTACATGGAAAATTTGCTAATAGAATGGATTTTAGATACTCTTACCACACACAAGTTAACTATGTGAGGTGATGGATATTTTAATGTGTTTAACTATAATAATAATTTTACTACATGTCTTAATATATAACGTAAATATAGCTAATTTTCTGTTGTGTAGTTGTTTTGTTTGTTTCTCTTGCAGTCTGCATTTTTGCTGATATTTTTCTGTTGACACACTTTGATTTCTCTTTTGTGTAAATTTCATAGGGTGTGTGTGTGTGTGTACATGTGTGGTGGGTTATATAGTAGATCTTACAAGCACATTTTAAACTGATAACAAAGTAAGTTCAGTCACATTGCAATAATTCTATACTTTATTTCCCCTCCCCACACTTTGTTAGCATTGTTTTATACTAAATCATTTTTATATCTTTGAACATATTTTATAATTCTTTTATACTATTTAAACTTTTATACTAGAACTACAAGTGATTCCTCCATTTACCATTATGGTAACATGATATTCTATGTGACACCTACACGGACCTAGGTTTATGAGGTTCCCACTCCCCTAAGTTATTCTGATGCTAGCTAGCATCCTTTCATTTCATCTTGAAGAACCTCTTTTCAACATTTCCTCTAAGGCCAGTTGAGAGCCATAAACTCCCTCAGCTTTTGTCTGGCTGGGAAAGTCTATCTCACTTTCCTTTTGAAGGACAGTCTTTCTACGATAGGATTATTTGCTGTCAATGCTGTTATTTCTGCATATGATCCTCCTCCCTTCAGACCTACAAGGTTTATGCTGAAAAATCCATGGATATTCTCATACAGTTTTTTTTAATACATGACAAGTCACTTTTCTCTTGGTACTTTTAAAATTATCTCTCATTCTTAGAAATAAGCCCATGCATATAAGGTCTGCAAATCTTTGAAAAAATATCAAGAACACACAATGGAAAAAAGTAGTATCTTCAAAAATGGTCATGAGAAATTCAGATGTAAACATGCAAAAAGATAAAATTAGACTTACACCTAACACCATAAATACAAAGTAACTCGAATGGATTAAGTACTGATTCATAAGACCCAAAACTGCAAAACTCTTAGAACACAGTCAATAGGCTTCTTGACATTGGTCTTGTAATGATTTCATGATATGATAACAAGAGCAAGAGCAACAAAACCAAAAATAGACAAATGGACTATTATGGAGAGCAAAGGAAGCAATCAACAGAATAAAAAGACAACCTATATATCATTAATATCAGGTAAATGCACTTAAGAAAACCACAATGAGATTCTACCTAACACTTGCTAGGCTGGCTCTTATCAATGAAATAAAGAACAAGCGTTGACAGGACTCAGAAAAATTGAAACTTTTGCACACCGTTTCTGGGGATGAAAAATGTATCCAATAAGAAAACAACATAGAAGTTTCTAAAAAAAAAAAATTAGAAGTAGAGCTACCATGTTGTCCAGCGCACTTGTTCTGCATATTTATGTAAAACAATGGAAATCAGAATCTGAAAGAGACAACCAACCGCATTACTTTGCTTATGCTAGCGCCATTTATAGAGGCAAGGTAGATAAATAGTCTAAAAGTCCTACCGATGAGTCGGGAAAGAAAATGTAGTATAAACAATGGTCTTTTATTTTGAAGGGACTAATTTCTTTTGGTTTTTTAAAAATTATATTCTAGATGTCACTCTTCTGTCTGAGGTTAGGTGGCAATTTTCCCCCGCATTTATATGTGGTCTCATCACTCTGATGGTTGTTCTTGATAAACGGAAGCTTTTTTTGGTACTGGGGGTCGAACTTGGGTCCTTACACTTGCAAGTAAAGCTGCAGAACCACTGAGCTAAATCCCTGGCATGGAAGCTTTTTAATTTGATACAATCCCATTTGTTAATTCTTGATGTTCTTTCTTGTGCAACTGGGCTTCTGTTCAGAAAGTTCTTGCCTTTGCCTATGACTTTAAGACTTCTACGTATTCTGTCTTCCAGCAGATTTAGTGTTTTTGTTTTAATATTTAGATCTTTGATCCATTTTTATGTTAGATTAGTGTATAAGGAGCGATATGGCTCTAGGTTCAATTGTCTGCATGTGGATAGCCAGTTGTGATTGATTGCCAACATTGATAAGAATGTTTCTATATATTTCAACCTATCATATTTCACACAAACTATGTTATCTCACACAATGTAATAATCTTAGAATTCAATAATGCAAAGTTAACAAAAGCATCTGTAAGTGTGGAAATTCATAAACAGGCGTTTAAATAACTTTGCAAAGAGGAACTCATAAGGGACATTAATATTTTGTTTTTTGTTATTGCTAGCTAAAACCTATTTTGATATTTATCATGTTATTTCTTTTTTATTATAAATACTAACTCTCCTTATTTTGGGTGCCAGTGAATGGGTTTCACTGTGACTCTTCCAAACATGCACAGACTGTATATTTTTAAAGGTTTTGGGCATTTTCAGCTCTGTGGAGATGCCTCGAGAGTGGTCTCACCAGTACCAGCCATGTACAGATTGAGGTAACTCTGTGAAGATTTCTAGATCTTTCCTGTGCAGCTGCCTCATCCCTTGCACATTTTCATGCAAACCCTGCTTCTTGGCCACCCTGGTGATGACTCTCCCACCTCAGCTCAGGGCCCTTTGGCTCCTGGTTCCTGAGCTCCCTGCTTGAAAACCCCTTGAAGTAGAAAGTCTGTCGGCTCAGCTGATTTCTTTCCATTCTCTCAGAGGACACAATATTGTGTTGCCTAAAACACAGATTCTGAAAAATAGTTTCTTTATATTTTGTATTTATTAGATTTACATTATATATTTATGACACAGCTTTGTATGGTGTTGTTTTCTCACACTTGGGGATGAGGCTGGTCTGTGTACTTATGCTCCTCCCCACGGCTTCCTCCAGTGACCTGGCTTCCCCTCTTGCTCCCTCCCTGCCCTTATTTGTCTCCTTGCCTTTTCCTTCCGGTCACAGACAAGCCAATTTAGCCTCTTCAGTGGGCTTTGCCTTTTGTAGAAGGGAGAAGGGGCCAAAAATGATTTCATACTGCTTCTTTTATCTGTCAAAAATTGAGGAGGGAAATCTTTTAAATGCTCTGTGTGCATGAGTGTGTGTGTGTGTGTGTGTGTGTGTGTGTGTGTGTGTGTGAATTTAAGGCCATGATAAAGGTCCGTATCAGTTAAGATTTAATAATTTAGTAACATATTCTATCTAAAAATTGCTGCCATAGCATCTCCGTGTTATTTTGGGGTTGGGCATGGAACCTTGTTGAATATACAGTGCCTCTGACTTTTCATTGTATGAAACTTGACTGGACCATAGCTAGGGTGCCCAGGAATTTGGTTGAATGTTATACTGGGTGTGTCAATAAGGGGCATTTCCATGAGATTAACTTTCTAACCAAGACTTTGCAGAGCAGGGTGCCTTCCCCAGATGTGAGTGCACCTCAACCGGTGCACTGAAGACCAAGTGAGGGAGAATTCAGTCTCGCTCTTCATGACTTACAGCTGCGACCTTGGTGTTCTCTACCTCTGGACTCTGCTCTGTCCTGGAGCTTACACTCGTCACCTCTCCAAGTTCCCAGGTTTTTGAACATGGGCCAGAACGGTTGGCCATCCTGGTTCTCTAGCTTGCCCACTGCATATGATTTCTTTTACTATGTGACTGTTCGACAGTGATAAGCATTCAGCCGATGCCGTACTCTGAATTTTGAACTTTATCATTTTCTCTTTCCCAACCCTGGTGAGTGTCTACGAGCTCTAGCTACTTGATCACAAGGGGAAGGAACTGACCTTCTGCTGCGGTGTGTTGTTTGGTAGGTTTGTGTATTAAAAGCATTTCCAACATAAGATATTTTTGGCTTATGGTGGGTTAATTGGATGTAGCACCGTTGTGAAGTGAGGGCCATCTGTACACAATGATACATCACCGAGGTGTGGGGCTGTTTTCAGATCTGCATCATTTGGAGAGTCCACGGTGGGAATGTCATAGAATCTACTTACACCAACCTGTGGAAGCACTAGGAAACATAATCTTCTAGCCATTGTATGTGGGATGGGTTCACACGTGTGCCTGCGAGTGCAGTTGAGGATGGGCCTACAGGCCAAGGAATACTGCGGCTGGCCTAAACCCACTAGCGTCTAGAAGGGAGCCATGAACCAACCCTGCGCCACCCAGTATAGACTTCTCACCTCCAGAGCTCTAGGACAGTGCATTTCCGGTTAAGCCACTGGAAATGGTGGAAGTTTATTAGCAGAGTCTTAGAAAACTAATATAGCTGGATTCCAGGAAACTTTGATTTTGGACCTCATATTTATACAAACTCTCATTTGGAAAGGGTTGATCAACATCTGTTCTATTTTCCTCCAATAATTAGCATTTCCCATAGGTATATTTCTGTATAATCTTAAAAAACATTAACAATCACAAAGAACATTTATAGATGTTGTTTAGAGATATCTGTATTTGCTATGATAAAAATGAAACAGACACTTGAAAATATTTATTCATGGGTTATTTTAAAATAAGAATAAGAAACTCGGTACTTTTTTTTTTTTTTTTTTTTTTTTTGAACCAAGGGACACAACCGGGGT
>NW_022900942.1:61560508-61567892 GCF_012274545.1 Fukomys damarensis | reverse complement strand
ACCAGGGATCGAACTCGGGTCCTTGTGCTTGCAAGGCAGGCGGCGGAACCACTGAACTAAATCCCTGGCCCCAAGTTTAGTGTTCCCACACCGGAAGTCGAACCCGGGCCGCCTGGGTGAAAACCAGGAATCCTAACTGCTAGACTGTGTGGGAAGAAACTCAGTACTTTTTTAAAAAGATGATGTATGCAAAGCATACATTTATGAAGCCTGTATTTCACTAGATACACAGAACTTAGAAGATAGCATTGTTTTAAGTTTTTGCAGTATCTTTTATAATATAGGAAGGTTCTTTGATTAAATGGGCTTATATTGCTGCTACATTCAATCATTAGCAATGTGTTGTTTTCATGTAAGTCTATAAAGATAGCATAGCTACACGGATGTATACTTGGAAGAATATTGTAATTGTTTTTCTGAGATATGGATATTCTGATATTTACACCAAAACATGGTAGGAGTTTTGCTTAGGATAAAGAGTAGCATGGAGTCTGAGACCTCATCAATGAGGCTTCTGTCATCTGTTATGTTAAAAAACCCTGATTTGGGGCTGGGGGTGTAGTTCAGTGGTTCCACCTCCTGCCTCGTAAGCGCATGGGCCGAAGTTCAATCCCCGGTACCAACAAAACAAAACAACAAGCAAACAGCCCCCCAAAACCCCTGATGCTTACATGGTGAGTAATTTTCTCACTCACCAGTGATTTTGTGTGATAAGGTGGTGATAATCTGGAAAATATTTGAACACTGAGATATGCAGACATACAAATGTTGATGCATTCCATTATTTAATATACAGCAAAACTATATTCACAAATAAGCTGCTAAGATTATGGTTACAAATATAGGTTTTCCAAAATTCTACACTTTTTCCTGAAAGTTCAAATTTTATTATGTCAAAATAGCAAAAACTTCCAATCCCTTTTCTTTCTTCTTTATTTTTTGCTCTCCTCTTCCTCTCCTACACCCGCCTCTTTCTCTTTTCTCTCCTCCTGCATTCTTTCCTTTCTCTCTCTTTGTGGTAGGGATTGAACCAGGAGCCTCACACATGCTAGGCAGATGTGCTACCACAGAGCTATGTCCCAAAACTCATGAAACTTATTTTCAATTGTAAAATAACTGTTCTATGAAGGAAAAAGAAGTTCGTTCAGTTGGTATTTTATGCAGTGGCACGAATCATTTTCTTCTAAGTATTCACTGTTCTTTGAGAGCCTATCACATGCATTTCTTCTATATTTTCTTATAAAATTTCCCATGAGTCATTTGGTAAAATGCGCCGTGCACTGATCACCGTCCTAATTTACTGTCAATGCTAACGTGAAGACGTTGTTGACAGGAGCCACTGTCTGTTTCGCTGGGGTACTTCAAATCCAGGTAAATGTTCTTCCTTCCCAGGGCATTAAGGCACCCTGTCTGGGTTAGAGAGAACAGGAAAAGATAGAATGGACGCTATGTAAATATTCTCCACGTTGTGGTCTAAGCCATACACTCCATTGTGAATTACATTCCCAGCCCAAACAGCCAGTTTCTTTTGAGAAACTTAATTCCCATGAATGTCACCAAACTCTTAAAGACATTTCACATGGTTACTTTCCATATCGGAATGATGGGTGATGTTCATAATTTCACAGTGTTAACATTTAACTCAAAGGAGCAAATTACAATTACTGTAAAAACATTTAATGAATATTTTAGTGAAAACATTTACATTCCACAGTACATGAAAATGGTTTCCAGTCTGACTCATACACTGAGATTTACTGGGCCTCTGCCCTAAAGGGCACAATTGTAAAATTCAATTACCTGGTACCTATCTATATCCATTGCATCTAGAATCAGAAGCCATTTATTGTTGGTAATAAACTAATTTAATAGTGTTTATGGAGGTTTTTAATGGCAGTTTGCTTGGAGAAATAAATTTCTACCCAACTCAAAATCCCATTTGCTTTTGTAGGGAGTACCAGTGCAGCATTTTTTTTCCCCCCTGAACGTCACAACTGAAACTCATTAAAGGAGACAGACTCCTAAAGAAAACTTACTTCATGGTATTTTGTTTCATTTTTAATGGTCATTCAGTTATACCCTTTCCACAGAGCAGGGTGCATTATCGATGAACCATTTTTGTGATTGGTGTTTGAAAGGGTCGCTAAACAGGCAGTGGGGGAAGAGTTCACTGAAGTTGCTGCTTAGGAAGCAAAGGTTTCTATCTCTTGGTCTTCTTCAAAGTAGACTTACTTATTTATATCAAACAAGTTTGAATTATTAAGGATATGTTATCCTAGAAAAGAAGAAAGGAAGTAAAGAACAGGAAAAAGATAAGGAGGGAGGGCGGATTTTACAGGGATTTTTCATACTTCATGTTTTCCCTGTTGTCTGTCATGGCTCTTTCCGCATAGTAGGTATTTGAATGTTTTAGGCTCTCTTGATAGTTCATAGAGAGCATCACCTTTTTATGATCTAGCCTACTGGATAGATCTGTAGTTTTCAAATGTGTTCATTATAATTGCAGTACAGTTATACTACTGACATAGAGCTTAGAATCAGAGGACTGGTTTGGAACTGCCAAAGTGAAGGTTATGGGTGTAAAATGTGATATCAGAAAAAAATACGTATATAATTAGCAGAACCAAGGTAGTTAGAGTCAAAGAACCATTAAGTCTCCTTATGCTTTGAGAAAATAACGCCCTGTAAGAATTCTGGCCTTTAAACAAACATCTTCAAGCTACTTTGATGTGCTTGGCTGACATACTGCAGGAGGCTAGAAATCGAGACAAACAGCGCACCTGCCCAGCTTCCTGGAAGAAGGCGAGACCGCCACACGAGCCTCCATTTTGCCAGCTGAGGAAGTGACATCAACAGCTAGGAATATGGTGGTGCAGAGAGAAAGAAAGGGGAGATTGTCAGGTTTTTATATCAACCACAGAGTCAAAGTCTGTTTTTAAGGCTTCCTTGTTAATCAAAGTTGTCCGTAGACGGTGTCTGGATGTTGAGCAGGATCATAGCTGACTGAGGGACTGGGGTGATTATTACAAGGTACAACATATAATAAACAATGGGACGTTCAGAAATTTGTAATTTATAAGTTGTGGCCCGGGGAAAAGATAATAGTATAATTATCTTGCATTGTACTTAGATAGCTTTTTGCATTTCAAAAGACTTTCAGAATCGTCTCATTTTAGCCTTCTAATCTACAGATTTTTCAAATACATATATTTTCCTATCCCCCAAAGAGTGACAAATATTCTTTGCTTTAGTCCTGAACCCTTCTCTTAGGACTGTCTGGTACTTCTTGGGAAAAATCCAGTTGCAGCAGAAGCCCTGTCAAGTCAGTTTACAAAAACAGAAGGCTGCACCGTTGGTACCTAATCATCTCGGTATCTGATGGGGTTCCTTGCCGACCTCCGTGCCCTGTGATGTCTGGTCACCCTGGACTGTCTTCAGCAGGAGTCCTTTTGGGTTGGCTTAGCCAGAATCTCCTGTCCTTTCAGTCTTCTTCTGAATCATGTTCTGTCCACTGACTCCACCCTGGCCCTTGGCTATAAATTCCCACTCGCCTATGGTATATTTAGAACTGGGTTCAATGTCTTCCCTGAACTGCCAACTCTCTAGATAGCAGTGGACTTGAAGGGTGTTTCTTGTGGTGCTTTAAGAAGTATCATGGAATATTTTTATTTAACAATACCAATGACTTCTAGATAATTCTGAACAAGTCAACAACACCTCCTTTGGCCGATGATTTTCTAGAATTCAGGAATTGTATTCCCTCTCTCTGGGATTAGCTTTAGTTTTGAAAACTGGAGACCTCTGAACATCTAGGAGCCTGTGGGGCAAGGGTATGAGTTGAAGTACACAAATTCTGTGTTTAAAGCTTTTTTCAAATTGTCAGTTATGTTTTAAAAACCCAGTGAAACATGATCTGTTCTCGTATGTGGACAAATATACCTTCATATTGAAATAGTGAAAGTATCTGTGAAAGCTGTTGGCTTTAATATTGTTGAAAGTCAGGACAATATCAATTGCCACTGAAAAGATTTATTGTTGCCTACGTTGAGGGTTCTCTGTACACAGTAATGATTTGGGGTGAGTAATACAGGCATCCATCACTCATGGTTCATTACACATTTGTTTATTAAAGTGTCTTTAATCTACATTTCAGTAAAGCCATGACTTACATTGTTATGATGAAATTTTCTCACCTGGTTTTTGATTATTGATTGGAAATAGAATGCTATACATTTTTAAGAAAGTTATGATGATTTTTAGATAATTTTCATTAATATCAGTTTAAACAAACTGGTCTACTAAGACTATCACAACTGGAATTATTCATAAGACTCCTAAAGCCATATTTATTTTATTTTATTTATTTATTTTGGGTACCGGGGATCCAGCTCAGGAACTTGTGCTTGCAAGGCAGGTGGGCAGAAATGCTGAGCTAAATCCCTGGCTCCTCCTAAAACCATATTTAGATTTGGAAATAAACCATGCTATTACACAGGTCCAAAAATATGGTGGTGTCAAATGAAACATACTGTAATAACCATAGAAATGAATATAAAATATTTTAATTTATAAAATATACTTCTTGAACTTTCAATATGGTTTTGCTATTTCTTAAAGCCAAGGATAGATCCACAAAATATTTTTATTCTTCAAAATATTTCAATGTATTTGGGCTTGGTAGCACACCTATAATCCCAGCACTCTTGGAGGCAGAGGTAGGATGATTGCAAATTTGAGCCCAGTGTGGGCTAGTGACATGATGAGAGCCTGTCTAAAAATAAAGAAAAAAAGCTAGGGATGTAGCTCTGTGAAAAGTCCCTAGGTTCAACTCCAATGCTGTGAAAAAAATATTAATTGTAAGATATTAAAAATAAAGCCAAAATATCAATTTATAGTTTTATTTTTAATTTTTAAAAAAATTCTGAATATTTGCAATGGCTAGAAAATGCTTACAGATTCAGAATTATTGGCACATAAGCCTTCCACTTTACATCTGTACAAATTGTTTTGTTTCATTTTTCTCATGCATGTAAATTCAATTAGAATATCACTTTTGCTGAATATGTAGCTTCTTTGGATTTAGAAAAAAAGTTGTGTCTAAAACTTTAAGGTGGTATCTTAAAAATCATTGTCAGAGTTAAAGTGAAACTTGCATCTGACTTTTGACCTACTCAGTAGGCATATCAGTAACAAGAAATATTTTATAAAACATAACTCTTGATAGCATAAATTCATTTTTCACTGAAGACCACATTTTTGGTGGCTCTCCTATTACTTTGCAACACTGTCCTACCCCATCTCATACCTTGGGTAAAAAGAATCTAAATGGCTTAACAGCATTTAGTGAGAATGACTGTAAAGTCAATTTGACTTGTTTCTTCACAATGTTCTTATTTTCCAAAACTGTATAGCCAGTTCTTTACCTTTTTGATGAAAGTTTATTCTTCCACATCACACTATATTTCCACCAAAGAGAAGCTTGTAGGATTATTGATTTTGACTGTATTAAAACCACAGGATGATTTCAGGGGAATTATCTTTTTAATCCATGAACAAAATAAAGGTTTTTCATTAATTTTGGCCTTTTTTGATTTATCTCAGTAACTTTATGGAGTTTTCTCTGTACAAGTGATGCATTTCTTTTTGAGATTGATCCCTAGCAGTTGGCTTTTCAGGCGCATTTGTAATTGATATCATTTTAGTATACTTTTCCTTTGTTGCTGATAAGTTGATTGATTTTCCTGTACTGAGCTAAGACCCAGCATTGTTTCTAAAATCACTAATTCCAAAACCTTTTTAACAGAATTGTGATAGCCAACATCCTTCTGTTATTTCTGATCATGGGACGCTTTTTCAATTTTTCATCAGTACTTATGTTTTTCATAGATTTTTGGAAGATAATTATTATCAGATTAAGGATGGTTGTCTCTTCTAAATTTATAAATGATTTTAAATGATCACCACCAAATGGTGTTGTAGTTCTGTCACGTATTTTCTGTGTGTATATTGAAATGCAGAAAAGATTTTTGCCTTTATTTTCTTAACAGCATGAGCCACATTGGTTTTATGATTAGTAAAATTACTTTTTATCCCTAGACAAGAAAGTAAACAAGCACAAGGCCAAAACAAACTTGGTCATGCTATACAAGACATGGCTGAAAAGGAATCATTGCTGTAAAGGACACATTGCCATTAAATTTCCTCAGAATATTTCCTCATTTCTTAGAACATACTTTCCTCATTGTTTCTGCCCCTTTGTGAAGCAGCCGGGAAGTCCTTTATGAGTGCCTTTAGTTGTGAAATGGTAGCTCCTTTGATGTCCTGAATCTATTCAAAATGTTTATCTTCCTTGGTCGTTTTGACTTGGGGAGGATCCAGAAGTCTCGCAATGCCAGAGCTGGTGAATCTGGTGAATGGGGACACATCAGTGACGTTACAAGCCCGGCCTCCTAATGCATGGTACATTCCTAATGAAGCAGCACTCACCATAATTTTGGTTATACCTTGTAAAGACACTCATGAAAGAACACTTCCAGAGCTGTTCCTGAAAGGGGCAAGAATGATGAGGGGAGATGTTTTGGGGGTGGTTAATGGCGACATGTCTTTTATTGTGATGCATTATTTAGACTTTATACATTATGGTTTTTTATTACCTCTTGTATTATCATATATTCAGCTGGCTATAGTTTTATTTAGAGATTTTTAATTCCATATTAGTGAAAGTGTCTGCCACACACTTGTCTGGTAATGTCCTTGTCATATTTGGTATGAAGGCAATTTTGGTCTTATAAACTGACGGATATTTTCTCTTTCCCACTGTTTGTGGGATGTTATGTTAAATTATAGTTTGTCTTTATTAAATGGGAGAATTCACCAGTAAAGTCAGCTGGGCCTGGAGTTTTCTTTGTGAAAAGGTTAATTACAAATTGAACATCTTTACTGATATAAAGATATAAAATATAAGACTTTTTGAAAAGAGTCATTAAATTGTACCTATTAAGGTTTTTCTTGTTGTTGTTATTGTTTTGATTTTTTTGAGGCAGGATCTTGCTATGTAGTTCAGGCAGACCTTGAATGCACTGTGTAGCCCAGGATGGCTTCCAAATCTAGATAATCTTCCTGTCTCAGCCTCCTGAGTGCTGGGATTAGATGTGTATGCTTGCCATACATCTGGCAAGGATGTATTTTATTTCACCTAAATTTCCAAATTTATTGACAAAATTTTCACAAATTGATACATGCACACACAAATCTAAATTTAATTTTTAAAAATATCTTTCCAATGTTAGAGATATTCTCTTCTGATTTCTTTTTTTTTTTTTTTTTTTTTTTTTTTTTTTTTTTTTTTTTTTTTTTTTTTATTTTTTTTTAAATAATTTAACTT
>NW_022900942.1:61475631-61560471 GCF_012274545.1 Fukomys damarensis | reverse complement strand
TTTTTTTTTTTTTTTGCTGGTTATTTGTATTTTGTCTCTTTATTTTCTAGATTGTCTTACAATAAGTTAACTGTAAACTATGTTGTTTTCTCTTTTATTGATTTCCGTCTTATTACTTTTTCTTTCTATTTCCCCCCAACTTATTAGATATAATTATTTATTCCTTTTCTAGCTCTTCGGAATTAATCCTCGGGGAATTCATTTTTGTTTTCCTCTCTTTAATTCTATAATTTCTTTTCTGAACAGAACTTTAGTTGCATCCCACGCATTTTGATATGTCAAAATTTTTGTTTTTTGAGAAAGGATCTCAGTATGCAGTTCAGGTTGGGCTTGAACTCACATGTAGCCCAGGCTGGCCTCAAAGTCTCAGTGATCCTCTTGCCTCAGCCTCCCGAGTGCTGGGATTACATGTGTGTGCCACCATGCTTGGCTTTGATTTGTCAAAATTATCTTTATAGTTATGGTTTACATTTTAATGATCCTGCAAGTTGTCAAAATTCCTATTTTAATTATCTATCAAATATTTATCTTTCATTTTAAACATATTTGAATTTTCATTTTGATTACTTCTGGGACCCAAGGATTATTTTTAATATATTACAAAATTTCTATACTTTTGTCACTTTTCTAACTTCCTTTATATTATTAATTTCTAGCTTAATTCCATGGCATCAGAGATAATTGCTTTATTTAACGCCTTTGAAATTTATTACCTTTTGGTTCTTGGTGTAGAGTGGAACATTCTGATAAATGTTCCATCTGTGTTTAGCAGGAATATATGTTGTGCTGTTATGGGATGCTGAGCTTTACATGTAAATTATTTAATGTTTAAGAATTCTAGGCTGGGGATTTAGCTAAGCAGTTCGGTGGCCTGCTTCGCAAGTGCAATGACCCGAGTTCGATCCCCGGTACCAAAAATAAAGAATTCTAGGTCTTTCTTGAAATTTGTGCCTGCTCATTATATCAGCATCTGTGTCAAAATTTCCTTCTTTGTTTGCAGATTTAACTTTATCTGCACAAAACTTTTGTGAAGTTTAAGGCTATTTGTATGACTCCACTTCTTTTATTGAATAGATCCTTTCATAATTTTCTTTCCTTATTTGGAAAGGTCGCCCTGGTAGCTGTTGCTGAACTGACAGGAGAAATTCAATGCATGGTGGTGATTAAGTATTTATTAAGTGCTGTCTATGGGTGGCAGAGGGTTGGGGCCAAGCCAAGCTGATTCAAGCCTCTGCCAGAAAATAGGTTAGCCTTAAGGAATGCCAGGCCCATTACGGAGGAGGCATCTCGTCTTTGACAGGAATTTTTCCTATTTGTTGTAGCAAATGAAAAAGGCAGTCATGATGGACTCATATTGTTAGCCATGTAGGGGAGATGAGTTAGAAAGTCTTAGTTTGAAGAGTGCATTTTATCTGCTTACTGAATAAATTGCAGGTGCTTATGTTTTCCCTTACTGTGGAAAATTCAGTAAAAAAAAATTACAGCTTTGAATTAAAAGTTGGACAACACAGAGGAGCTGTAAATATAGACTTTCTTATTAAATTAAAATGTATTTTATCCCAGTTATAATTTTCTTTCCCTATACAGAGCATTATTAAATATTTAATTCTTTGATAATTGCATATTGCTTTGTAATGAAGCTTTTTGTCACTTTTTCAAAATGTATTCGGCACCTAGCATGTGTGAAACCCTCATTACAGATTTACTCTATGACCCTATTCTCTCCAAGTATAAATAATCCTATTAGCTCTATGTTTATTTTAAGAGTACAGAAACACGAAGGCTGAATCGTACTGCCGTAGAAGATTTTGAAAAAACCAACCAGCCAGCCAGCCCAACAGTCAAACAAACAAGGCACTTGGAGATTTTAAAACCGACTTGACAAAAACTTTTATTCCCTGGGGACATAAATGGTCAATTTCTCATCCTTGATTGGAAAAAAAAAGTTTAGAAAATCCAGAAATAGAAAAAAGTAACTGCTGATTACATCTGGACTCTTCACATGTAGGAACAGAGGAAAGTAGAGATGTAGCAAAGCTACTTATAACAGGCCTGCTATTAGAAGTAGAACATTTGTTTTTCTAGGTACTGGCAAAACATATTTAGAAATAGGCAAAAATTGTCTATAGCAATGCCCTTAATTCTAAAAAGGTGTGAGAGAATCTCCAAGTCAGTTAAGGGTATGACAGCAAATATTGAAGGGAAGCAACACAAAGGATGGAAGTTATTAAATTAATTTGCAGACAGCCTTATGTCTAGTTGGCCAAAACTACCAAGACTTGGGAAGAGGAGTGTGACTTCAAGTGCCAGGAGCATCCCAAGTGGCAGAGCGAATCTGCTAGAGAATGCATTTCAGTAATCATATACATGCAAGAGTAATGCTTAAATAATTTGAGATTCTCTCTCATTGCCATACACCAGCAGAATTTTCTCACAAAGCGTTTACAGGCAGAGGTAAGAGACAAGATTTGGGAAACAGATTCACGAGACTCTCTTTTCGAAATCAGGTCTCCAAGCATGAACGCTGTGGAGGGTATCTATTTAGTACATGAACAAGTCAAATGACGATATACAGGCTGCTTCTGGGATTTCGCTATCGCAAAGTGTGCTGCTCTAAACATCGGTGCGCACGCATCACTGTAGTGTGATGTCTTAAACTCTTTGGGAAAGACAGCTAAAGGGGGAATAGGTGGGTCAGTACCAACAAGAATGGATGGGGGAAGGGGAATTAGAGGAGGAGGGAGCAATCGGGGAGGAAAAAGGGAGAAGGTTAATAAAACAAGCAGTATCATGGACTCACACCCACTGTCCAAAGTACATATAGTTACATTCCCGTAGCCAACAAGAACTTCAGAAGAGCCACGTAACAGTGCAGTGTATGTTTGATGTATATGTATACAAATTTATGGTTTCTAGCTTGAATATGGTATAATCAGGCAACTTCATATAAATTGTTATTTCACTCGCTCTCTTATCCCTGGATGGACAACCTTTAATGCTTAATAATCACTCCTGTGGTCCTGCTGTCACGCAGGAGGCCCCTGTGCATTCTACTTTATGGAGGAAATACAGAGGACCTTCTACATCACTGAGCTGGAAAATAATTTGTCATTAACATATGTTTTTGCTTTTCCGGTGGACACGTGGACCTTTCTTCTATAACGCATTCTTCTCCACTTGTGTTCTGGATTCTCACTCTTCCGGTCTCCTTCTCATTTCATATTTTCAAAGTACTTTCCTAAAGCCACCGCTTTAAACAGCCACGCTTCTGCAGAGTATCAGCGCCCCCTTGTCCAGTTCCTCCAACCCACTGATCCGCCATCAAGCAACTCGCGGATCCCTTCGCTCCGCATGGTGCCCCACCTGCGTTATCCTACGATTCTTGTCCAGTGCTCATGTTACTACCTTTGTAACATTTTGTGCCTTCTGTTACTACCTTTGGCCCTGTTGAACGATACTTCGTTCTTTGAAATTTTTAACCCTGTTGGAATTGTGGAGGCTTCTTTCTCAATTCCATTTTCATTCCTTCCTTTCTGGTCTCCTGGGCAGGTTGTTCTTGCGTTTGCCTCTGAGTGATAATGTATGTCTAAGCACTGACCTGAAACAAACCTTACATCCTCTTCCTATGTCTTCTGGGCTTTCTTTTCAACCTTCATGGTCTCGAGAGCCATAGATATATAGATCTGTACTTTCATGAGACTCAAATGTTCCCAGTGAGTATTCTGAAAATATTTCAAGTGCTATATGTGAGTTAAATCTCTCACCTGAACCTCAACATGAGTCCTTTTCCTTAATCATAATATCATATTAGTTCCAAGGATGTCTTGAGGATTATCCTAAATGCTGAGTGCATGCTATCACTATTATTTCCATCCTTAGATGACAGTAAGATGGAAGAAATATTATGTAGTCTCTCCATGGATGTGATTTCAGTGAATGAACTGCTCCGGGGACCATGCTGTTGACTTGATACATGCCTTAGACAAGGATTCCCTTTCTGCTAATTGAACACATCTGATTTTCATCATTTCTTACCCGATCTAGTGCAGTACACTCCCATTTGGCCCTCTTAACTCACGTTTCCTCTCCTCCTATTATAGTTTGCACAGGGATGCCGGGGCTGTCTTGCTCGAAGATACATATGATCTTGTTAAAATTTTTCCCTGGCTTCTTAGGCTCCATGAAGTGGACAGAGTACTAGATATTTAGCATGAATTACAAGGTCCTTTAAAATATGCTGTTGACCATTGTCTGCGCTTTAGCCACTGACCTACTCCTTTGTGCTGCTTTTATTTTGCTCATGTCATTGTCTCTAAGTTATTCTCTCCTCGCCTGCCCATCTGAAAAGCTTCTCATTTTCAAAGGCTGCTCAACCTCAAACTTCATGGCTCCTTAAGTTATGCATTTCTTCTCTCGTGTTCCTGAAACACTTTGTGCATATTTTTATTACAGTATGTATCATATCGCTGTACTTACGTTGTCCACATGTCCCAGTCACGCTAATTGATTTATGAAAGCTTTGTCACCAAAAGTACTGCAACACACTGTAGGCACTTAAAGTGCTTTTTATGTTTGAAGAAGGAAGGAAGGAAGGAAGGAAGGAAGGAAGGAAGGAAGGAGAAGGAAGGAAGGAAGGAAGGAAGGGGAGAGAGAACAAAGAAAATTCTGAAAACACAAATCAATGACTTTAATATCGGAACTGACAAAATTTTGGAACAGGTTTTTTCATACATGTTTCTAAATATCTAAAACTTGAAATGATAATTATAGGTATAAAACATGAAGTTATGAAACTAAATCAGTATAACATGGATGTTATTTTTTTTGATAGAGTAAATGATTTTCGTAGAGCTAAGGAATGAACACAGAGTGAACTGAAATTTCTGAAAGTTAGTGGGTCAAGACATTTGTTTTTGTCCTTACAAGTAAGATAGACAAAGGTGGGGAAAACAGTAATGCCCCTAGGTGGATCCACAGAGAAATGTTTCATTTCAAGGGCTGTATGTGAAATGTTTCATTTCTCTGTCCTGTGAAGGTTTGAGTCCTGTGAAAGTTTGAGTCCTACTTTCTTTTACCCTTGTAGGAGATCTTTACTTGTGTTTTATTCTGATTTTGATGTTTTGTATTTTTTTAGTAATAAATGAAGTTATAGAAGGAAAATATGTCAAATTCGTGGGGTAATGAAGAGCTTCAGAAGGATGTTTAATGCTACAAAGAACTAACATTTTGGATTAAGATCTACCCAGGTTTAAAACTCTTTGCAATATGTAGTGGCTTTGTAATCTGGGCTCCTTAATCTGCCTGACTCTAACTTTCCTTTCCTACAAAGAAGGAATAATATTGGATTCATATGGCTGTTGTGGGCATTCATGAGGTAAAGCTGGTAATACCTGAGAAATAGTCACTAAAATATACCTAAATGGAAATAAAGAGTTTGTTAATGGGGAGGGGAGGGGGGTTGAAGGGAGGGCAGGGACAAGGGGAAAAAATGAGAACCAAGAGCTGTCATGTGAAGGTACAGGATCCCAGTAATGAATGTAACTGTATTGTAGACCTAGATTGTACCAATAAACTCAATAAAAAGAAAAAAAAGAGTTACGATTTTCAAATTATAATAGTCTTTTTAAAGGGCCCAGTTGGTCCTGGAACTAATGATACACAGTGTAAACAGGAGCATCGTTAACTCCTGTGTTTTATCTTAAATATTCACTGTCACATTGCTCTGATTTATTAGCTATTTATGCAAGACTGGGCTTTTAATCAAGTCCAAGCTCATGATGAGTTAACAATATGGCGTGATTGACACATAGAAAAACAACACATTTAATTTTAGCCTATATAAACAGAAATATGCCACCCAGCGCCATTAGTGAGAAATCCCTGCCACCCGGTTGTGTTCGTGCACAGCTGGTGCATCGTGTCCCTTGATGGGTGCCCGAGAAATGTGGTGGGAAACCGTGTGTGGGGAAGCAACTGATGCTTCAATCCCAGCCAAGGGTGGACTTTGGAGAAAGCATGATCACTGTCGTGCCACTTTAAAAAAGATTTCTATGTGAATCAAGTACTAATTTTATTCTATGGGATGTGAGAATAGAAAAGATTAACATTTAGGGATTTTCAAGCATTGGTTGAGTTATTTATTGTAAGACAAGGATTTCCTGTCACTGTACCCAAAGGGTGTTCTGAGACCAGTTAGGCCCTCAGAGAAGAGTTTACTGCACTGAAGTGGAAGTAAAATCAATAAACACTAAAGTCTAATAAGTTTTGATAGCTTATAAATCTCTGTAGCCCTGTAGAACCTGTATTTTGTCCTTAACTTGTTTTGTACATTAAAAAGTACACTTTTGTGTACATCACATAGCTCTAAGAAGTAGGTTTAGGTCTGTAGAAAATATTTTCATGGATATGTAAGGGTCTGGTTTGGGGCACAGCTGTCCATTTCTAATTTGTGACCTTGGTCGACTTGTCAATCTCTCTAGGTCCATTTTCTCATTTGAAAATGGAAAATAAATCCTTACCCGATACCTGGGCAGATTAAATACAATAGAGCATTTGCATGAGTATTTCTGGCACACATTAGCTTTTAATGCAGATCTGTTTTGCTTTGCCCTAGGAGTCGTGGGTGTATATGAAAATTAAATTGTAACATTGGAGAAAATTCTCTGCCAAATGCTTCACTGACAGGTGGCAAATCAGTAAGAGTCTGTCACATACATTTCAGTACCAGGTGGGCTTCGGAGACAGCTTTGTTTTCATAGTTAATATATTCGGCCTGAGCAATGACTATGGTGTCCTCCTCTTTGGGGATCGGCATGCCACCTAGGCTATGGTCAGAGGCTGCATTTCCATGTATCATCCCAGCCTGGAGAGAGAAGACGGAGTAAGCTGGCACAGTAAGTCAAGGCAAAAACAGCAGAAGGATTTTACAGCGTGGCTGCTCTCATCCGAGGGCAGGTGTTGCTTAGGTAACCGCTCCGGTGTTGCCAGGTGTAGTGACAGCGCCTGCGGCAGTAGTAACAACACTGTGTGTGCTCGGATCTCTGACAGCCTTGAAATGAAGACCTTTGCCTGCCTGGGGAAGGTGTGAGACGATGTGGTTAATGCGCTGGCATATCTAAATAGAAGAAATAAGCATTCTTGAGTTTACTCAAAATTCTACACAGTAACATGGGGTTATTTTATCTTTACCCACCCATTTCCCCCCCAGTTATAGAAAAGTGAGTATACGAAGGATTGAAGAAGTTGAGGGAACTGTTGACTAGTTTTTTTCCTGTGTGTGGTGTCATGAAGTATAAGATCCTCAAAAGGGGGGTGCTGGGTACAAGGAGTGACACGAAAGGGTCTCGTGCCATAGCTTAGTAACAACCAAAGGTTAATGGTGCACTTTTTAAAGCTTCCAAGATGATGCACAATTCCGGATTGACCTTGAAGAGGCTGCTGGGCAGTCTGCATTCCTATCTCCTCACCTGTCAACTGGAGCTGATGTGGTTTGCATCTCAGACTGTCATCGTGATTATAAGATGATGTACAGGGCGGTAGGCCCTGCCCGGCTCCCATGATTCCTGGCAACGCAATGATTTCAGAAATGGAGAGATTCCTGCTCCCCAGGACTCTCTACCTCGATAGAAAAAGGACTTTTACCTTGAGAGACGCACCTGTCAGTGCAGTTCAAGGCTGTGAAGACTCAGCGGGTCCAGCCTGGTCTCACAAGGCACAGATGCCGGCACATGGTCTACAGTCCCATCTTACAGAAGAGGAGCATTTCAAAGGTACAAAGCAGGCCTTTGTTGTTGGAGAAAAAGGAAAATGAGTCAGAGAAACAAAATAGCAGTTATCTACAATGATTAATTTAAAAAATAGCCTTTCTTTTTAATATCCAAAATCTCTTTCTAACTTTTAAAGTATCCAATTTCTAAGAAGTTCTTGTGCTGGAGTAGATCAGTCTCAGAGGTGTACTTTTTCTTGGGTATGTCAAGTAATGCTAATTTCTTTTTTGTTTTCAGTATTGCATAGATTCAATATTGTATTTTTTCTGTTTATTCTTCGTCAGGCATTTCCAAATTGATAAACTATATAAACTCCCAAGGCCCATTTCTGTTCAGTTGGTTTCTGTTTTATTATTTCTTCCACATTGAGAATATGATAAATACAGGTGTCAGAGCATTTCATGACATTCCAGATAATGCATATGTTTGGACGTGTCTTCTACTACATCTTGTTTTGAATGTTTTAACAGATAAAACTATGAAGAAATCGACAACTCCAAAACATATTGCTAGCAGGCTCTTGTTCTCCCATTCTCCTCCTACATCCTCTGAGGACAGGTTCCTTGGAGGAGCTACAGGTGCATTATTCACCTCTTCCGCTTCTACCACCTCCACTGCCCTCTCCTGAATCATGCTGCCAGAGCTGGCATTTAGTAAGTAATTGCTTTCTAAAGTCCTAATCTCTGGGAAAATGAATAATAAGAGAGACCAGTAGGGCATAAGAAAGAGTCCATTTCAAGAGCAGAACTAGTCAATTTCAAGAAAAGAACTAGCAATTCATTTCCTGTTTACTCATTCAGGAATAGATACTTGGAAGAGAGTGAAGACCTTGTATTTGGAGAGCTGCCTCTCAGCTCAACATAAAAACTGTCCAAGTTCAGAAATTTCAAGTCTTTTCTCCCTCCCTCCCTTCCTTCCTCCTCTTCCTTATGGAGAGCAAGGTAAAGTGTTGAATTTTTTCTCCAGTTCTTATTTATTTTTTTTATTAGTGTAGGTTTGCAGTATATACCGATCTCATTCCTCGTGGGGAGTTGATACAAGCTTCTTATGCAACTCAATTCTTTTTTCCCCTTGCCTCCTCCTCCCTTCTTCTTTTGGCTCTCTTTCCATTTGCAAAAGATTTGTCTCCCTATTTCTTATTAGCTATCCTTTAATTTTGCTCTTTACTTCTATTTTTAGTTCTCACATAAGAGAAACCATTTGTTACTTAGCTTTGTGTATTTAATTTACCATTATAATCTTAAGGTGTACCCATTTTCCTACAAATGATTCAAGCTTATCCTTCTTTATGGCAGAGTAACACTCTATTGTGTGTAAATGCCATATTTCCTTTACTCATTTTGTTGTACCACAGTGGAACAGCTCAGTGTTACAGCCAAGTGTTACAGCTCCGTGTTACAGCTCTGTGTTACAGCCACAGCAATTTCAAGACAAAAATCCAACAGTTACTTGAGAGAGAAAAACCTTTTATTAGGTAGCTGGTTCAGAGTTTGCACACTTAGAATTCTGAGTGCCCAAGTTGCAGTGAATGTCCTTTATATATGGTTGGGAAAAGGAAGTTGAGAGGAACTTTCAGGGTGAAGACATAGATAGAAGCTGAGAAACTTAGGTAAAAACACCAGGTTCTGTTACATTGTTTGAACAGAACACTTTTGATACATTAAGCAGGTACATGAGCAGGACAAACAGTCACAGAACATTTTGATACATTGGATGGCAACATCATATAGTGCTAATAGTTACATTTCTGGGACAGAACATCTTATAAAAAAACAAAACAACAAAACAAAACAAAGCATGGGGCAAGGCAAAAGCCTGTTCTGTTGTTCATTATTGCTTCATCAATTCATCTATTGAGGGGCATGTAGGCCACTTCCGAGATTAGTTTACCTTTTTTTTAAGTATTTCATCATTGAGTGAGGATTTGCATAGTTGTAATAAAGAGTAACTAATAGCATTCAGTTTTAAACCAGAAAACTGATCTTTGATTAAGTGATCTTAATTAAACATGATTCAATACTTAACAAGATTAATGATCTATGTTTAGTTGATTTTGTAGAATATATGAAATAATTAGAAGTTTCTGATGTCTCCTTTAAATGATGTTAATCCCAGAGTTGAAGGATTTTTGACCTTGGGGTGGTTCTTCAGTATTTTTGTTTGCTCTATCTCCAGGCATCTTTCTGTGTTAGCTTTCTATTATTGTAGCAAAGTACCAGAGAAAATCAACTTACAGGGAGGAAGATTTATTTCGGTTTATGGCTTCAGGGATTTCAGTCCATGGATCCTTGACTCTGTAGCTCCGGGGTCCATTATGAGGCATAGCATCATGCACAAGCAAAGTGTCCGACCACATCAGGAAGTGGAAGAAGGGAGGGAAGGAGAGAGATAGAACGAGAGATAGACAAAGAGCGACGGAGAGGTGCAGACCCAAGGCACCCTCCGTGACCCACCCATTTAGCTGGGCCCCACCTCCTCAGTTTACACCACCTCCCAGTGCTCCCATCAAATTTTGAATCCATAATGGATTAATCCACAGATTACATCAGAGCACACATCATCTAGTCACATTCCCAAAGCCTCAAAATGTGTTGTGTGTATCTACTTTTAAATTCTTCATTCTTATGATTCCTGATTTTCTCTACTCTTGAAATCTTAATGATTCGTGCCATAAAATTTGATATTTAATTTTAATGTCTTTCATGGTGTGGATCTTTTAGCTCACTGAAAGTTAACTTTTTATTATTTTTTCTTTATGGTTTTGGATATGGAACCCAAGGCCTCACATATGCTAGGTCACAGTTCTACCCCTGGGCTCCATCCCTAGCCCTTTCTCTTCTCGAAAAACAAATTTGTTTTGGAATATTTCCTATTTTCAGAAAACGGTCAGAGAACTCAGAGTCTGCACACTCCTTTTATCTATCTTCCTTTAGCAGAAGACTGCTCACGATGTGACCTTGCCCAACCATGGAACACTTGTGGAAACTAAGTTCTCAGAACTAGTATAGTAACATTAAGGAAACTGCAGCCTTTATTTTTATTATACCAGGGTTCCTGCTAATGTGGCTATTTTTCTGGCTTTGGGGTCTGATCTGAGATGTTAACTCTGCATTTAGCTTTTTATGTTCTCTTCCAATCCGTGACTGTGTTTTCAGTGTTTTTTCAGGATGTTGACAGGTTCTGTAGACTCCTGGTAGAAGAGGCCTCTGTTGGGTTTGGCTGGTGTTGTTTTATGATTACCAAGGGCTTGCAGGTCCCTTCAGAGAACATCACAGAGATGACGCATCCCCTTTTCTTGCCGTAGCAGGGGCTTCGTGCGATCCATATGACGTCAGTTAAAGTGATGTCTGCCAGGTTTCTCATCTGTAAAGTTAAAATCGTTCCCCTTTTGAGTCCTTATTTTTAATAAGTGAATGGCTAAATCCAGGCCCCTTTTGAGAAAAGGGGACTTGCTCTTACTCCTGAAGGGCATTATATTTACATTATTTGAACATTATTTGAAATTCTTCTGTATGGATGGTTTTTTCTCTCATTTATTTATTCAATCATTTATTAATATTGGTATAAGTGCATATCTTTCTGTTTCACATTCGATTAAGGTTGAGTACTGGGCTGGGGATTTAGCTCAGTGGTTCTGGCACCTACCTCGCAAGCACAAGGTCCCAAGTTCGATCCTGGGTACAAAAAATTAAAAAAAATAAAAAATAAAAAACAATTCACTAAATTTAGAAAATATTGCTCAACTTGTTCAAGTTTTGCCCATTGGGAGCTCTTTCAGACTCATGATTATTTTCTCTGGATAAGCCTCATTTTTTTTTTCTGGGTTACATAGAATAGATTTTGAAATTTATCTGTTAAGTGAAATAAATATGAAACAAAAGGATTGGCATTTCACAGGAATAGTTGTATTATGTGTTATGTATGTGACTTACAATTTTTAATTTTAATCTACTTAATAATTTGTCCAATGAAATTATATTCAATTTCAGATTAAGAAACTGACATTATCACTGGGTAACTTTGCAAGAGTAATACAACCAATAAGTAGTAAATGCGAGATTGAACTCTGGTCTGTCTGAACCTCAAGCAATTTCATACTTCTGTATTTTGAGAGAAGTATAGTTAAATGGAAGAATAGACTGGAGGTGTAGCTCAAAAAAGGGAAAGAAAAAGAAATGAAGAGAAAAAGAAGGACAGGAAAGAAAAGGAAAAAAAAAAAGAGTGTGACAGGTAACCTAGAATCTACTATTTTTATGTTTGCAGTAATTTTAGAGCTTACCTTTTGTTATTCTTACATTCAGAGAACTTCTGTTTCTCTGTGTTCTATATTGTGTGGCAATATGGCAGCTAGATTAATTGAACTCTTCACTATTCTTTCATGGCATGATTTGTACTCTTCCAATTCATCTCTTGGCCTCAATCCAATCTCTGTTCCTGCCACTAGCTGTTTTCTTCCTCATTATTTATTGTTTCGGTAGTTGCTATGATGGATTAGTTCTGCCTTATGGTTTTCAGTAGTTAGCTTCCGAGATAGGTAGGAAAATTGTTGACAACATACCAGCTATTGCAAATCCACAGACCTGTTTATAGCTTAGAACATTTTTAAATGTAGAGAACAATTGCAAAATAATACTCAGGCTTCTTCTATGTTCTCCATACAGCTGTTCACATTTTACACTAGTAACGTATATTTAGAAACCAATCTAGTGTCCAAACTTTGGGGGGATCTTCTTAGTTGTTGTATAATGACCTTTCCCTCTTCCAGGATCCCATACATAGTGCCATGTATATTTAATTGTTATTATTTTTATTTTAGCTAGGCTTTCTTGACAGTTTTGCAGACCTGACTTGCTTTTGTTTACCTGAGAGTTTTCAGGAGTACTGGTCAGAAATTTCCTAGAGTATCTCTAAATTAGTATTAATCTAATTTTTTTCATATATTAGGGTTCTTTATTTATCTGTGAAGGCCAGAGATAATAAAGCATCACTTTTTACCACATAATATAAAATGTAGACACTAGCAAAATAACATTACTCTTGATATTAACCTTCTTGGCTAAAGTAGTGTTCTGCATATTTCTGTTTTTGTCTAAAGTTACTCTGCCTCTTTTGCATCCACACTCTTTGGAAGGAAATCACTACATCCATATCACAATGCTTAGAGATATGTGCTCAACACAGGGGTATCTACACAATTCTTTGGAATTCTCTGCTCTCAATATGATGTGTTCCCCTTCATTTATTTATTCAATCATGTGCTTGCATAAAACAGACTCATTAATTTTTAGTTCTACTCTGGGTTATAAATCAATGTGATATTTTGGCCAAGGGCAGACCTCTCAGTTGATTCCTATGCCCCTCTGATATGCTCTCACATTGTGAATATTTTTAAGCTTAATTCTTGCTTACATTTTAGGTATAATGATCTAGACCAGAGAGAGTGAAACTACAGCACGTTTCCTGCAGTAGGCTACTTGTATCATTGAAAGCTCTAAAAAGTTCACCATCACTGTTTGTGTTACTTTTCTCTCATTGCTGAGGCAAAATATCCAACACCCAAAGTTAGAGGGGAATGTCTATTTGGCTTATAATTCATAGAAGTTTCAGTCCATAGTCAGCTGGCTCCAAGACAAGGGATGGCAAACAGGCCTTGTAGAGGAGAAACAGTATGGCTTGTCCAAGGCAGCAAAGGCAACAAGAGAATTTAACAGTGTCTTTCTGCTCCTTTTATCTTATTCAGAGTAGTGGGATTAGAACAGTGCCAAACCAGTCACTCATATGTAGTGGTTTGGTAATCACACACCCTTAATCCCAGCATCACACACTCTAGATTCACCCACCTATGACAGCGTGAGGCTTTGAGGGGACATCTAGACCCAAAACTACAACACTGTTCTAGACTCATGTTATGTATTTCCTTCTCTGGTTCTACAATCAGACATTCCTTTAAGAAGCCTTAATTCCTTTAACTGTAGAATAGTATTAGAAACCAAAATCAAGGCATTAGATATGTTCCCTGTAACTTGGCTGCCATGGCTTCTAGACCATTGCAGCAGACAGAGCAAGGGAACATGTATGTTTGTAACCAGCCTGTGTACATACACATATAGGAGGTGATCAAAATGTATGGCCAATGTTTACATTTCAATAATAAAAAAACATGTTACCATTAATGCCCCTCAAAATACCCCCCACTTGGACACTTGTCACATTGTTCTAGCCAATATATCTTTAATGGTAAAAAGATTTTGTTTTAAACATTCACCATATTTTTTAATCACCCCTTGCATCTGTAAATATTTCTGCATGTAGCCACAGGTGCCTCTGTACCTCTGTATTACGCTACCATAAGTTCATACTGAGGTCTATATAATCATTGCCACATGGATCATTCTAGCCTCCTCCCCTTTATCACTAAATTGTTGCTTGAACAATGAGAAAACTATATTTCACCATCTGCCATTTATTTGCTGAATTATAAAATTCCAACAGTATATATGCAAAGTTGCATGAGAATTGTTGACTTATATTTTCATGGAAAATTAAAAAAAATCAATTGTACTAAAATGCTGTGTTTCTGTCTGATACCTTTAGGATTTAATGTTGAAAATTTGGGTCAGTTCTACAGTTATTTATGCCAAAAATTTCCCACCAACTCTTCAGTTAAAACTTTTCCAAATGTTTGTGGAACCTTTAAATTCTCATGTCATTGTGCCTTCCACTGTGAAATTCCCTGAACTTCTACACTAAAAGTGTTATTTTCTTTTGATGTTCAGTTGTCTGGTTTCTAAAACTGCACAGTGGCATTTATTCACAACTAGAGAAACATACGGAAAAATTTCATTAAACAATTTCATTAATTTTGAAAAACTTGTGCTTTATAGAAATAACCATCCTACTCTACCTTTGAACCTTGAAAAACTCATTTACCTTTTCTTTTTTTGGTACCAGGGTTTGAACTTGGATCCTTGCGCTTGTCAAGCGCAGGCAGTGGAACCACAGAGCTACATCCCCGGACCAACAACAGGTGTTTGTACAGTTTGTATACACATATGGAGGTCCAGTTGTTTAACACTATTTGCTGAAATGACAATATTTTGTTCAATAAATTGCCTTTGTTTGGCAAAGGTCAGTTGATTATATTTGTGTGGCTATATCTCTGATCTCAATTCTATTTCATTAGTCTATATGTCTATTTTTAACCCATTCCATAATTCTTGACTATTTTAACTTGACGTTGACTTGAAATAAGGTAGTAAATTATTTACAACTTTGTTCTTTTAGACATTGTTCTTTTTTTCTTCCACATTTTGATATCTTTATATAACTTTTGCCTTTCCATATAAACTTTCCACCACTTTGTTGATAGATGCAATACTGATTGCTAGGATTTTGTTTTTTAAAACGCATTGCAGCTATAGATTAGCTTACTTCACTAGACATAGAATTCTGAGCCAGCAGTTTGCTTGGCTTTTTAAATTCAACACTAAGTATTTCACTCTATATTCTTCTTGATTGCATGGTGCTATGGTCTAGATCTGAAGGGTCCCCCACATGCCTTATTAGTTGGGAAGGATCTTGGCAATGCTATATCTGACTTGTTGTTAAGACAGGGGACCCAGTTAGGGAAGTTATTGGGAGTTGTGAGCTGCAGGACTGTATTCTTGACCCTGGCCAACTCCCTTTTCTCTCTGCTTGCTCTCTGGAGAAGAAGTCCTCTGTAATTCTTATCCTTGTTTTTATATAGTGTAGGTGAGTTTATCCCCTCTCTGGCTCTTATAAAGATTTGTCTCTGTCCTTGGTTTTCTACAGTTTGAATATGACATTCCGAGGTACAGATTATGTTGTTATTTATTCCAGTTTGGCATTCTTGGGGCTTATTGGTTCTGTGATGCGTTGTCTCTAACTAATTGTAGAATGCATTGATCATTATTATTTTGAATATTTTACTTTTTTCTTTTACATTGGCTTTTTTCTGGGCCTGTTACATACATGTCACACTTCTTTAAATTGTCCTATAGCTATTGAATGTTTTGTTCTGGAGGGTTTTTTAAAAATTTATTTTTCCCTCCTTGCATTTAAATTTGGGAAATTCTTGGACCTATTTTCAAGCTCATTGTACCCCATCCTATCCAGTTTACTGACACGTTTAGTGATTTCATTATGCTTCTTAACCTTGACACTTTTCCACATCTTTGCTATATCGGAGTCTGTCTCTGATGGACATGCTGTTTCTTCGAACTAGGCTTTTTATTGTCTTTTAGTGTGACTTATAATTTCTTTGCTGAAAACTGGGTGTAATGTATCAGGGAATAAGAACTGAGGAAAATGTGGTTTTTGTGCAAAGGTTTGTGATACGGTTAGGAGTGATGCCGTGTTTAACATCTGCTGTAGTTGTATGTGTAGGAGTCCCGGAATTCCTTTAGGATGCTTTGTTTTTGTCTCACCTGTTGCTATTCATGTTCCCTAAGAACTCTTTTTCAGAAATGATTTGCGTTTCATAGCCTTTCTGCTGTAATGGGCTGTTCCACTGCAGCCTCATTGGCATGGTGCTCGCCTAAAGCTTCCTCTGTCCTTCCATGACCAAGTCCAAGACTTTTGGTTTTCCTGTGTTCCTGGCCCGTGATCTGCACAAGTGCATCTTAGTTCCCTCATCTTAGGTAAGACAAGAAGGCTGGAAGAGTGTGGCATGGGAAAAGTCCCCTTCCCCCTGGTGGGACAAGATGCTGGTAAAGGCTTTGTCCCTGGTCAGTAGGACTTCGCTATGGAAAACTCACTGAGTATGTCTCTCAGTGCTTACTCTGTCCCTTCTGGGGCCATGCAGGGATCTTTCTCGTCTTTACTGTGAGAATCTGTTAAGATCTTTAGTCAAAAGCCTATATGGAAACTATAGGGGCCTCCTCAAGAGTTCCTCACTTTCACGAGGGACCACACTCAGTATGTACTAATTTATTAATGTATCATGTTGCTTTTCCTACCAGTTTGAGGCCCCGGGGTCTTCTGTTCCATCTGTGATTCTCTGTGTTCACACCTCTTCAGATTTTACAATAATGATGTGCTCTGAAAGCTCAGGTCTCTGATGGGTTAAAAAAATATCAGTGATTATCAAGGCTGTTCAGCGTCTTAAGGGAAACATGGCAAAGGTGACTGCCGAGCTCTTTATGTGTGGAAACTAAACTGAAAGTTGCTGGAGTTAGGTTTTCGTATGTTTATTTTTGAAATAAGTTCATCTTTGATGTTTCTTTTCTTACTGTTTTCGTTCTTTGTTGCATTTATTTACAAACCTCTCTGCTGAGGTTTTCATTGGCCTCTATTAATGTGCTGCGCCTCAGGCATGTGCTGAGGGAAAGCAATGCTGGAGACACACACAACTCTATGTAGGAAGCAGACTTAGTTTACAAATATTACCCTTGTAACAAACGCATCTAAAAATATAGGGGTGGAGGAGAGGAACGGGAATTGCAGAGAGGAAAGACCTGGGACGAACATGTAGAGCTGTGGAAGATCATGGTTCAGAAATCAAAACTTTTATATATTTTTTTAATATAATTTGGGTATAAAATGCTAGTTTGGGGATGAGTCGGAAAAATAGGTGGAATTCATACATTATTTTAAGAAATTTTTAGATTCATCTACAATATTGATTTGCCTGACAGCATTTTAAGTACTGAGCTAGAGAATCAGGTTTCAGAAAAACCTTTTTGTTCGTGGGAGAGAGAATCTGAGACCAAACCTGAATGATGGTGTTGGCCTAGTGGTCAATCATTATCAGCAGGAAAAGCTGGTGTCCCTCTGACAATAGGGGAAAGTTAAGTGCAGGCCATGGTAACCTTATATTTACACAGGACCACCAAAATCTGAATCTCTCAAGCCATAAGTTTATTGCATTTTCACTCGATGCAAAGCACCGGAAGGCCAAAGTGGTCTCTGAAAGGCAAAGGAGTAGGGAATGAGGAGTAGGGAATCTGTAGCTACAAGGTCACTAAGAGCTGCAGACGTACAAACTCTTGATGTACTGTCTTGCCTAAGGAACACTTTCCTTTTTTAATTAACAGACTTTGTCCTTATTCCATCTTGCTATTCCTCATTAGTTTGTAAGGAAGATGGTGAGAGATAAAGATTAGGAAAAAAGTTTTAAATATAAATTCATGGAAATGATGGAAATACGTTTGGATAGTGAAAGAATAGACACTTTCGCTGACCTAACTTTCAAATATGATTTTTATTTATGGAAGTACCAAACTCATGGGGGAGATCAGGAGACGATGGATTTTTCATCTCCAAATCTCCTCTCGGGCAGGACTTGGGTTCTTAACGGAAAGCCCTCCCCTGCCCTTGCCCATAGTCTGATGTCTAGAGGAAATAATGAAAAGAAGAAAGAACTTTTGGAATTCTGTCTGCAGGGGTGAAAAGAGAGCGACTCGTGTCCAGAGTGCAGGTGCCACTGGGGCATCAGAGGGGCAGTCCCAGCAGCCTGTCGGTGACGGTGGTACAGGAATTCCATGGAGATGCTGGAGGTGTGCAACCCAGAATCTCACACACAGGGGTGAACGGCAGTGTTTCCAGGGCTAGTGCAGCGGCATTTTCTCCAGATCCATCTTATAGCACGCTTTCGCCCACAGTGACTGCCTTGGCGTCCAATGCTCTTGCCCAGTTTCTTCTGCCTTCCCACTGAGTTCTGCGAGGCTTCTGCGATTCCCGACTGGCAGAACTCTGACTAGAACACATGGGAACAGAATTTCAAGTCCAAATCACACCCAGTGAAATATCCACAACCATCGGGGAGAGATATTTTCAGGCGTTCCCTAATCATTCTAATCGAGTCACTCAAGATTGAGTTTGAAAAACTTCTTCACTTCATTACCTCTATGAAGCTTGAGTAGCAGAGCATTAAATCTTTCTAATAATTTCTCCAGCCCGGACCAGGACCTTTGGTGCTTGTTCCCCTCCCACAAGTCTGTGTTTGCAGACTTTGAGATGAACAACATTTAGTAGAATGTATCTCTGCAGAAAAACAAAATACAACAAGCCCAGTAGGGTTCCAAATACAAGAAGGACTTAATAAATGTTCCCTTCGAAATCTGTGTGCTACACAAACCAGACCAAACACACACACACACACACACACACACACACACACACAAACCCAAACAATCAAGACCTTAGAATACAAAAGATATTGCAATAAATGGTAGAAAGTTATTTAAATATATTTTAAGTATCCAAAAGGTACTATTCTTTTAAGTATGCTTTTCACTCTTCAAGATCTGTTTCAAGTTTCCCTTTGGCTTTCTCCAGTGAGCATAATTATGTGCATGTTGTCAGCTCAAGCTTAGTTCTTGTCATTACAAGTTTAGCAGCTGCAAAGGTGAAATGTTTTGACAAATATTGAACGTCATCCATTTTATCCTGTGGATCAGCATGGATGTTTTTTAGCTTCTTCAGATGGCTCTATAATGGAGTTATATTTGGAAGGTGCCCAGTATGGTGCAAAAGCTTCATGGAGAGAGAAAGTTTATAAACTGCAATTCTACAAGAAGAAGAAAGGCCAGCTGCTCATCCTGTGTGATATCCTCCCTGAGCCTTTGTATTTCCCCAGATAGACCTTTCAAGTTTCTTATTTATAAATTTAGCTTGAGCATACTGAGTGGTGACAAAGATTCGAACCAGCCTGCATATTTCCTTTCAGCGTGGAGAGAAGCCATTTAAAGACTGAGATAGCATGTCAAGGAAAAAAATAAAACCTGACAGGAGGTGAAATGAAGACAAGGGAGCACTGTTGATCATGAATCTGACGCTCACCATGCTTTAATCCATTTGCTTCACTGAAGAGAAGTTCTTATGTCCTTGTTTAAATTATAAAATTGTACAGAAAATAAAAGAGCCGCTAAAACTTTCTATATCCATAAAATTACCTGGAAAATTCCCCCCAAATTACAATTTCCTTTCTTCTGCAGAAAATGAAAAATCATGTATGAATATCCTTTTAAGACTATTTATTAGGGCTGGAGTATATAGCTCAGTGGTAAAGTGCTTGCTCAGCACACACAAGGCCCTGGGTTAAATTCCCAGCATGAAACAAAGATCGGAACATTATTCAGTTGTTTCCAGTGTTATTTTATAGCACAGTAGTAGATCAACAAAATAAATAGGAAAATTATACACAATTATTAAAGGGTATTCATTATTTAAATAGAGCACTGAGCATTGGAAAGCTAACATTTTAATAGCAAAGATACTTTGGGTTATTTCTTCAAGTATATTATAGGGTTTTATATCATGGTGACAGGTGTAGCGACATTTGCAATCCTTAAGGTTGAATTGTGTAGTTTTGCATACACATTTACAAGTGATCCATGAGAAGAATAACTCTTAGGTAATAAAATTCTCTCCAGTACTGTGTGGAAAGACATCATGTACCATCCCCTCTTAACATTTTTCTCCTGGTCAAACCTGAATTCTATCCTCTAACCTTAAAATTAGCAATGTGTGAAATTGAGATATTTAGTCAGTTAGGTTATTCATTCAGTTGGTTAAGAACACTTCCCTTTTTTCCACGCACTGCTTTAGGTATTTACTGCCATAACCTATTGGCTTCTCAACAATCCTAGGAAAGGGCCTGTAGTTATTCCAGTTTACAGACTTGGGAAACGGAGGCAAAGCAGTAAAGTAACTTGACCAACTTTACACGATAACTGGAAGAGAGAGGATTTGAACCCAGTTGTCTCTAGAATTTGTAGTCGTAACCATTTCGTTGTCTCAACTCTTTGAAAATTAGAAGGATGAGAATTTTATTCCCTCATCATGGGTTTTAATTATAGGACTATGTTTTTGCCAACAATGTTTGTTTTTGTCTCAAGTTGTATCTGTAAGCCTCGCTCGGTTTTGTGTCACTGTACTTAGTGGGAGGCATGAGATAGCAAAAACAATCAGGGTCCAGCTCTAGGAATGTTAATAGTAGAGGACCAAGGTCTCATCTAGGGTTGTGTATGGCTCTGAGTGACAAAAAGCCACAGATGCCCGAAGGTTAAATGAGACGCAGGTTTCTCCTTTGTGAAACTGGTAACCCAAATCTAGCTGAAGAAAATCAGATCTTGTCAAAACCATCAGGGACCCCGGTTCTTCCTTTGTTGCTATTCTGCCTTTCATAGCACTTGGCTTTCATCTCCTGCTCTGGGATGTTGCCCCACATCCAGCCATCACAGGTAAAGAAAGAAAGGCAGAAGGAAGGCTAATCAAGGGCATCTCCTCAATATTCTATACACAATTGCTACTTGTGTCCCATTGTTTATGAATTAGTCACATGGACAAACCTAAGCTCATGGAGATTAGAAATACGTTTGCACAACTATGTGCCAGACTGAAATTGAGATCCACAGTAGGAGGGAGGGGCACAGGGAGAGCTGGTATTAAGGGATCCTGAATAGTTTATTCCCTATCTTAGTGGTTTACTCATTGCTGAGACGCAGTTCAACTCAGTAGCTACAAATTAAAAGAGATTTATTTTGGATCAGGTTTTCAGTCAATCGTCAGCTGTTCCAAAGCAGAAATGGTATGGTGGAAGGGAAAAGGGGCTGACTTGCACACCTCATGGTGGCAGGAAACAGAGAAGGAAGGAGCCAGGGAAGGAGACACCCTTTCAGAAGGGGACACCCTTTCAGAGGAGACACACCCTTTCAGAAGGAGACACACCCTTTCAGAAGGGGACACACCCTTTCAGAAAGACATACAACCTTTCAGGTCATTCCCCTTGGACTTCACCTCTTCCAACCAGCCCTCATCTTCCTACAGCAAGTCAGCTACAGCCTCCCCATGATCCAGTGACCTTCCAGAGCTTCTGAGCACATGAGACTTTCTGGAGTCCCTGTAGGTCTAAGCTATCACCTGCCCCATGAAGGGGGTAACTTAGAGTTTCCATTGGTAACTTGAGAAATGATGAACTCTAAAAACTTCTCCAATTTTGTAATTTCATTTCCTTAGCATTCTCTTAAATGTAGCCAGTTCCTTGAGTTGTATCACCCCACGCCTACTTCTTAAATCCTTGTGTAGTTGAAAAATAACTCAAGGCACAAAATTCATTGATGTTTACAGTCATTGAGGGACATCTTGCTATCAGATACTCCAAACTTCCATCACTTTCTCTGTCTTCTCCATTGTGCTTTTGATTGAGGGGTCTTTTACATTATTTTTCCAATGTTTCCTTCCTCTTCCTCTTGAACTAAATATTTCTGTGACCCAAATAAATCTTTTAAAAACCCTTCAGTGAAGGGCCATTGTCTCATCCCATTGACCCCCAGAGGAAGCTGAGTCAACAAATGGCCTCTTTTTATTTCTTTTTTCTGGTCTCTCGGGTGACGATTCTCCAGGGCCTGTGTCCACTGCTCTCGCACTCAGCTCTTCTAGATCTCTTCCTCTCCCTCAGGGAGTGTCAGCATCATCAATGATTCATATACGTGCTCTCTCCTACTCTCCTCCAATCAGGTCTCCAGCATTTCTCTTTGCTTATCTTGGGGCTCTCAGAGATTGAGGCCCTGTCCATGGTGTTCAACTAGGAAGGTGCCAGGAAAGGATACCATTTGGAGATGTGACTTATTTAAGTCTACATAAAAATGCACTGTTAGAACAAGGCTTGGGAAGTTGCATGCTCTACCTGTGACCCTGTAAAACCTCCATTTATTCATTACAAAAGGATTTTGTTGTATGAAACTTAAAACTGCAGACCGTGAGAAACTATGGTCGTGGGGAATGCCACTTTATTAAGAATGGAATAGGCTCCCTTGAATGGATTATCTGAGGTATGGAGAAGCAGTCTTGCTGAGTTCTAGATGAGGACTTTTCCAACACAACATCCCATATTTCTCTTAGCATGGTATTTTTCTAGGAAACAGGCGAGAGTGTAATTTGCAGTGTAGGGCTGGTATGAACCTCTTTATTTGTTCTCATTGAGTTTATTGGCACATTTTAGGTATACATTACAGTTACATTCATCATTGGGATCTTGTAACTCTACATAACAGGTCTTGGTTCTCATTTTTTCCCCCATATCCCTGCCCTCCCTTCGCCCCCTCCTCCCTTCCCTATTTACAAAAAAACTTTTTTTTCCCATTTTTTTCTTTCATCCTCTTTAAGCATAGATCTGCTTTACTCTGAGCTGAACCCTGCTTAATGAAATTATATACATCATCCACTTTTCTGATTACCTTCCCCTTTGCCAATCCTATTGAAACCTTATCTATTTCTTTAGGAGGAGGCCAATGCCTTATCCATTAGGCTACTGGGGCTCGTTATCTATTTCTTTAGGGAGAGATATTACAAGTTGCTTTCAAGGGGTCCTCTCTTTTGCCACAAACTAATAAACTCTTAATTTTTTAAATTTAAGTCTTGTCCCAGCATCTTTTTAAAGCCTTATTATGGTGCTGAAATCCCGAGGCTAGTAAGATTTCTCTGATCTTGTGAGTTAGTCCTACTTGGTTCGCCTAAGACCCCAAGGGGTCAAAGCTAACAATTTGGCAAGTCTCTGTATGAGTAAGTGCAGTGATGCAAGAATCATACATATAAAAGCATATTAAGAAAAAAATATGAGAAAATGAAAAAATGGAAATGAAGTATTTGTAAGGCAGGAGGGGAGGAGGGGTGAAGGGAGGGGAGGGACAGGGGAAAAAATGAGAACCAAGACCTGTCCTGTGAAGGTGCAAGATCCCAATGATGAATGTAGCTGTACTGTGTACCTAAAATGTACCGATAAACTCAATGAGGGGGGAAAAAGCAGACTAAGGCTGTGCTCATTTTTTAGAGTGGATGCATTTCTGTTTTGGCTCTAGCCATTAAAATTATGTGCCACTGGTAGTTATTTATTCTCTACAGATTTATTTTTCTCCTCTCTAAAATGGGAAATAATACCTATTCATAGCATTTTTTGGTAAGGATAAAATGTAATATGTTTATTACAAGTTTGGCTTATGGAAAACTCCCCATAAGTGGTAGGTATCATTGTATGGTATTAGGGTGCTTCATTTATAGTAAAAAAGGAGTGAGCTTAAACCTTCACATTTCTTGTCCGTTTCTTTTCTTATTTATTTATTTATTTATTTATTTATTTATTTATTTATTTTTGGTTCCAGGGATCGAACTCGGGCCCTTGCACTTGCGGGGCAGGTGGTGGCACCAGTGAGCTAAATCCCCGACCCTTCACATTTCTACTGATAATGGAAAAACAAAACAAAAAAAACCTTACTAAAAAAACCTTTCACTATACCTTGTTTTGTCTTATACGCAAAAGAGGAAGAGGAATATGAACCTGGCAGCGCTGGGTTACTAGGTGTGTCATGTAATAAACACGGCTAGTCTGCTCCGGCAGTAGGCATTCCATTAGCACCGGTTCTCTTTGTCTTCCTACTCTTGCTTTCTGGTTAAGGTTTTAGAAACACGGTGATTGAGAGGAGTGCAATCTGGAAAGGGTACTATTTTTCTTGATATGCTCGTGTTATATGTGAGCAGCTTTCTGGATGACAGGACTTTCTGTGCTCCTCTCCATGCAGTATGTCATGAGCTATCGTCTGGGCAGGAATTACTCTTGTGGTGGGACAATCCGAAGTGTGCAGAGATGAGGGAGGGAGGAAAAGAGGGAGGCAGGAGGCAGGAAAGTAGAGAGGGAGAGGAGGGAAGGGAAGGGAAGGGACCCTTCCTAAAGCAGATTCAGAACCATCAATTACAGCAAAATATAGCACTCATGTAGTCACAATGGAAAACAATCTAGGATGACAGTGACAGAAATGTTAGGAAGAAACTGAGTCTGCCAGGCTCCTTTTAGAGGTTGGTATTTCAACCCTTAGTAATGTAGCCAAATCAATGCATTAAATTCCGTCTAATAAAACCATATTCCTAGGGAGGTTCAAAAAAGTAAACAGAGAGAGGTTTGACACGTTCTCCTCAAAACCACCTCAGAAGTCCAAAACATTCCACTGTCTGTGAACGGAGGCTAAGATACAAGAAGAGACTTGTTCTCCCTCCCCTCAAGAATGAGCACAGTGACTTTGGCAGGGGGCAGAATCCCAGGAAGATGTGCCACAGCCATCACATGTGTTGCTCGTCCTAGTGCAGACAGACTGAAAGATCCCAGGCCGTTCTTTGCACCGAAGTAGTACAAAGCCAGGAATGATGTCAGGTTTGGAGCGATGTCATCCCATCATTTCTGTGCAGCTTCAGATTTGCCAGTGTTTAATTTCTGCTGTCATGGAAACTGTCCTGCACAGCTTCCACTCTTAGTGGCTTCCTGCAGGCACGGTGACAACCTATCTGAGAAGAGTGCTCCTGTCTCTGTTACCACCAATCAATAGATATTGAACTCTAGCAGCCTGTCTTGGACCACACTAGGGAGCTCTGCCCTGAAATTTGCCCACAGCTTTCCCGTGGTTGACCTGAGATGCTGGGAGTCTGATAGGTGAGCAAAACAACTGCAGAAGACAACCAACGAGGAAGGCTGAAATCCTCTAGAATTTCAACTGAATTGCTAAGGTCTCGGTGAACTTAATTAAAAACACCCCAAATAGGGTATGAACCAAAGGAATTTAGGCTCCATCAGAAATAGTGACCTTGGTGTACAAATGTTGGCAGATTCATTTTTCTTAGTGTTCCATATATATAGTTTCTACCATTTTGTATTTTAGACCCTGATTCTGTAAATTTTCTTTTGTATTTCTGGAGCCTTTGATATTTACTATTTTACAGAGCCACTTGGCTTGAAGCTTGTACAAGTCAAGGTAGATTCTGGGTCAATTAATCCTGTTGGGATTCATGTCTTTATTATTTTCTTTCTGTCGTAAGTCTTTCCCCCATCTCTTCACCCTCTATTTCTGTACGAGGCCTGTTTCCTGAAGCGAAATGTCCCGTGTTAGCTTAAGGTGTGGCTGTTAGCCTGCCTTCAGAGTTTTCCTTTTCTGACTACATCTTAGCTCTTCAGTTCACATCTGTTGGCTCTCTTCCCTTTTCAGTTTCTTCCGTAAGTAAAAATGAAAGTAGAATAATACCAAAACCCAACATCAGGCTCTTCACATACAATATTTCTCTTGTCTAGCATCTTTCCTTTCATAACTATCTTCCTGGTCCTGAAGTTTCAGGTTCATGCTTTCCCCTTCTCAGCGAAGTCTGTCTGCCTGTTCCAATATCTAGTTACTCTTTCCCTGTTCCCCTTGCATTTAAAAGCAATTCTGTCTGTTGGAGAGCACTGCCAGCTTTAAATATCTGTCTCTGCCTTTCCTCAAGAGCTCTTTCACTGAAGTGGCTGCCTCTCACTTATCCTGTCAGTTGTTTTAAGTTCAGCAGCTGGTTTCAGTGCAGATGCTAATGTTTAATGACACAAATGAACGATAAAATATAGGGTTTAACAAAGAAACCACAGTCCGTCCTCTCCAACCTTACTGTTTTATTTGGAGGTAATGTACTACTTTATATCTCTAATTCATCGGAGGACAAGAAATAGTATTAAAATACCATTCTTGTTGGCCTTGAATGCTAGCAGATGGTGCGAACCCAACCAGTATTAGCTTATATTAGTTCATATTAAGTTAGTATATAATGTTAAAATTGTTAAATACTCAGTGAGTCATGCTCGGGTGCCCTAACTGGTTGAATGAATCTAATTCTCAGCAACAAATAGTGACATTTACAGAACTGTTAAATACCATTATTGCATCCAGAAAGCTTGATGACAAATCTTATGAGCTGCCTTTTAGGGTTTTGTGGAGGGACGAAGGTTTTGATAGTGAACAGAAAAGTTAACGTTTTCGCAGTAGACTCATACCTAGTAGACTTTTGACTTGGTTCTTTGCATTTTTCAAATGGGAAAAATTAAAAAAACAAAGGCAGTTCACATGGAAACTAACATGGCAATAACGTTATCTCACTTTATGCAAAATTAATTTTGTGGGCATGATCTCTAATCTATTGCAACTGCACGAGGACAGATCAGAAGTTCGAAAGTTTTCCTCAATTTAAAAATTATATTTTCTTTTAGGTTGAAGTTATTTGAACTAGAATCACAAAACGGAAAAAGACAACTTTCTCCTTGTAAGTTGGAATTTAGTAAGCTGGTAGATGGTGATCTTCAGGGAGGACTGGGCAGCGTAGCGGAGAGACAGCGTTTGAAGACATTTGTGTTGCACATGGTTTCATCGAGTGTCCTGAGGTGCTGTGATCCTCTAGTGGCGTGACTTTTGAAATGCAGAATCAAAGAAATTCCCAAATTACATATACTGGGAAGTTATTCGCTATTTTGGCTTATTTGAACTTCTTTAACCTTTCAACTGGACAAATCGACATATTAAATATCTCGTTGATGAGAAATAAAGTTAGAACAGGGAGGTGATAGGAGTTGAGACGCTGAACTGCAGCCTGTCATCTGTTGCTTAGGTACTGAGACGTGCTGTCTCCACAGTCTGGGTCACAATCATGCGCTTGAGCATTTACATTTGTTCACTTTTCATAACAGTGCTGACACACACAGACTTGCATCAACTGTGTAGTATCCCTTTTCACAGAATTAACCCTTTAAAAAACTCCTAAAGTCATTCTGGAAGATATTTTGGGAAAATTTACACGTAGAGAAATAATGCTCTCCATGCTGCATCTCTTAACTCCTAAGTGAAAGAGGGCATTTGAAGGGTAACTGTGATTCGTGACTCATAAATGTGCAGCTGTTCAGATCATTCACCTTACTGTGAAACATCTTCAGGCCCTCTGAAACATACGCATTCAGGTGGTCATATTTTTGAATGTATTGAAAGCACTTGTCACCATATTTTACCTATGGGTTTGCACTAAGATTTTTTTTTTTTCCCGTGAAGTCTCAGCTGCTGCATTGCCTGAAAGTTGCCAGAAGATTATCAGGGAACCTTTACCTTGTGGCTTCTTGTCCCCTCTCTTCCAGTTAATGCAAGTCTTTGGCACATGCCTGAGAAGACCTTAAGAATTTGAACTGTTTTTCTCTTCCTCAACTCTGTTTTCTATAATGATTGCAGAGCAAGAATATTTATATCTGCCAGGGATCTAGCTCAGTGGTTCTACTGCCTGCCTCACAAGCACAAGGACCCAAGTTCGATCCCTGGTACAAAAAGGAAAAAAAAAATGTACCTTCTAGGAAGGAAGGATTAATGAGAAAATTGTTCTTAACCCCCTAAGCCGGAGGGTAACACTGTGACAGCTGCACATCAGCCTCTTGATGAAACTGGTGAGCAATCAGGGTGATTAGAGGAGGGGAAAGGAAAACAGTGCACTACAAAATAGAAGTTTTGCATTATGACGATAAAAAAATTAAGAAAATACTACATAGAACACGTGTCACTAAAATCTCAACAAATTTTAGTGAAATTTATCATCAGAAGAGGATCAGAGCCAGAGAAGATTAGATACATTGGTCATTCTTCACTGGCTTAGTGAAAGCTTGAGATGTGTCTGCTCTGCTACAATGCTAAGCCAGGGACTGCTCCGTACCTAGGAGGATTAGCAGATAGCTTTCACAGGGCATGTGCTTATTTCCAGGCCTATGTTATGTCAGCATTTACAGTTGTCACCATTTCTAGTCCAAGGTTTGAAGGACACGTTGAACTCCCTCCAGTGTACACGTCTGATCTTTCAGTAATCTCTTGTAATCCTCCCTGCGTACCAAGTGGAGTTTTCCTGTATCCTTTTTAGTAGATTATTTCTTCTGGATTTAGGAGGTGAGCAAAAAGAACCCTGGGGAAAATACTAGGAATATTGACATTGACTAGAAAAGTCAAGGTGTGCTGACGATGAATGTGTTTTCACTGGCCACTGCTTTAAATGTCTCATACCCAAGGCTTTCTGAGCCCAAGGGAAAAAGAGCAGCAAGAACCACAAGCACAGAAATCTTCCTTCCATCCACTTTTTGGGCAGTGCTCTTGCTGCTGTGTAAATTAGGACACTTATAGACAACGAAGCAAAAACCAAAACAGAACAATAACACCACACCCAGTAATATATCAGTCTCATGCTGGTTAGCAGAATGTTAAAAGAAATAGCTGCCCTCTCCACATTCTTAATCTCCCGAAAGAACTCAGACAGGTGTGCTACAGAGATCCTGGACCCCAGGAGTTCTGTCTCCGGGGCGTATTAGTGCCATTGCCTTGAAAGACTGTGTTCAGGGACTATTCTTACTCAAGAGATGAAATAGAACCTAAATCTTCAGGGCTCAATGAAAAGTAATGCAATATATCTAGGATGTAATAAAATGAGGGTGGAAATGAGACTCAGAGTGCACAATGTTTGTGCAAGAGCAGTAGAAAGAGTTGTCTGATGCACACACGATGGGGTAGTAGCGATCCGAGTGTAAGTAGGAATCTGTTTGTAGACACTGTGGAACTTAAACTACCTGTAATAGGAAAGTGCGTGTTGCTGAAAAGAAAATGGCCAGTGAATGTGACTGCAGCTGGACAAGATAAATCAGTGCAGGGACAAGGCAGAAACATGACAATAAGTAAGTGGGTTGGACTTTAATACATCTAGGGAATGGTAGAAATAAGCAAAATGGGCTTGGGAGTCACAAGGAAGGAAACATGTATTTCACTAATATGGTAAAGGATGCGATTAAGACTGGGCAAATTCAAGGTTTTGAGTCAACTAGGAAAAGTTTTGTTTTTGTTTTTTTTTTTTTTAAATTACAAGGAAACTTTACTTCATCCGTATTTTAAAAATTGAAAAATAGAAAAAATATTATGGAACAAAATTGTGTTAATTAGTATCTCTTTAGTCATTTTCTGTTTTCTTTACTTGTTAGTTTCTTTACTACTTGCTTTTTAGCATATAATGAATAGAGTTGGTGAGTTCTACCAAGAATAGCCTCATTCTTTTGCCCTTAAGTTGAATGGGTTATTGAAAGTGACTTTTCCAGCCAGCACAAAAAGACAACTAGAGGAACAAATGGTCCTTAATGTGATTGTCAAAATGGCACATAGTCTGATCTTAGAGAGCCATTAATTACCATTCTGGACATGTCCTAACATTGCCTTTAAATCAGCCACTCTTCCAATTAATATGCACAATAGTTTCTGGCATTTGATAAAAGTTACTTAAGAGGACCACAGTGACCTGCAACTCAGCCAAGGCAGCAACTACGAGGCCTCATTTGATCACGTAAATCAGACATAAGTAATGAACACCCAAATTGGCCTAACTGTATATATTGGTCTGTATATATCAGCCTAACTCTATATTTGAATGTTGCTTTTGTATATTTAGTCCAAAAATTTGCTTTTTAATTGGAGCATTTAGCATATTAATATTTAATATAATATATATAATTTATAATTTATGTATATAATATAATTTATATATCTCAGTGTTTCTATGTTATCTCTGTTTATCCTTCCTTGTCTTCTTTATTCAACTGTACTGAATTTTTGGCTAGAAGTATTTGTATTTTTGGTAGTTTCCATAGTGATTATTACATGTACCTTTATGGCCTATCTGCAAATAACATTAGCTAAGTGATGTCACTGACTTCACAACATTATAATTCTATTTACCCTCTCCCTTCCTGTGTCTTATTATTGCTGTACATTTTATTTGTACTTATGTTATAAACCCTACAATATTTTATCATTTTTGGGTCAAGGGTCTTTTAAAGTAATTTAAATATGAGTATATGAACAGATAGTCTAAAAATATCTTTTCCCCCATATTCTTAGTGTGGTAAAATACTTAGAATAAATTTACCATCTTAAGTACTCTAACCACACAGTTTGGGATATTAATTCCTTATCAGATATATGATTTGCAAATATTTCTTCCCATGACTACTTTGCTATTTGCCCTGTTAATGTTATCCTTTAGTGCACAAATATTTTAATTTTCATGAAGTTCACTGTTTTCATCACCCTTACTTTGGAGGCATAGACAAAACACCTGGCAATATTATGTCATGAACTTTGTCCAAATTTTTAGGATAGATATTCTTTTGCATGTGAATATCTAGTTTTCTCATTACCATTTGTTGAAAGCACTTACAAATTTCTCCTAGCCGGGGATTCGGTGCAGTGGTGCCGCCGCCTGCCTCGCAAGTACAAGATCCTGAGTTCGATCCCCAGTACAAAAAAAAAAAAAAAAATTCTCCTATATTTACCAAATGTGATGCTTGCTACCTCCTGCAGTTCTGTTTTCATCTCCTTTCCCCTGAAGAATGTGTTTTTCTAAATTTTCCAATACACATTCTTTCAGATTTTGTCTGAAATGTCTCTTTTGTCTTTTTCCTTAAAGAATATTTTTGTGAATACAGATAGTGACAGCATTTTTGTTTGTTTTTTTCTTCCACAACTTAAATATGTTTTCCCTTGCTTTCTGGCCTACAAATGCAGATCTGTCCATGTTGCTATCATTTCTAACCTATCTGACTCACTGTGTGCCCTAACCCCAGTGTTGCTTGTAAGAAATTACTTTTTATCTTCAGAAGTTGGAGTGCAGTATTATGCTTCAGTGGTTTTTTTTTTAATGTATCTTGTTCCAGAATCCTTGAGCTTTCTGTATCTGTGCATCAATACCTTTTATCAGTTTGGGAGATTCCTGAATATCATTACCTCGGATACTTCTTTTATGTTCTCTTTCTCCTCTTGTGCTATTTCAACTAAGGGTTATTAGAATATGCAGTACTGGCCAGTAGACTTTGGACATTGCATTTTTATTGGTTTCTCCATTTTTCTTTATTATTCATTCAGATAATTTCTATTGGCATTTCTTCAAGTCACGAAGAAATTTCTTCTGCCTGGTCCAGTCAATATTAAATCAACATATTAAATTTTTAAAAATGCATATGCTTTTTATTTCTAGTACTGACATTTGCTTCTTTTTAATAACTTTTTAGCTAAAATATTTCATCTGTTCATAGTGCTACCTACCTTTTCTACTTGGTAGATTAATATATATCTAATATAGTAATATATGTAACTAATATATTGATATATATGAATATATAACAAGTATTTTAAAGTCTGGGTCATCTCTGCCCTCCGTTACTGTTGATTCTTGCTTTTCTTGGACATTTTTATGAAACTTTGCATGTCTCAGACATTTTTGACATGTTACAGATATAGTGGTAAAAAACAAGAGTTAAACAGTAGAGAATCCAGTACATATGATCTCCTGAAAGAGTACAACCTTCTTTGTCTACCCAGTAGCATAGGAGGACAAGTCCATATTCTGTGTGATTAGGCTCTGTGTGTCAAGCCATTTATTTGTATTAATTTCACCTCTACTTTGCTGTATTTTGGGTGGGAGTTTTTCCTCCGGGATTTGGATCTGATTATTGTTGAGACTCCCTTACTGCTCTGTAGACCACATACAGTAGTAGCTGCTCTTGGAGCCCCTGAGAACTCACCTCTGCTTTGTATCCAGAAGCTTATTTCCTTTCTCTACTTTCTGGCAATGGTTGCCAACCCAGAGTGTTTCTGATGTGCCCCTGTGTGGGTGGGATACCAGCTTTGGCCTTTCATGATGCTTCTTTGGTGCTCTAGTGTGTGTTCAGAATTAGCACCCACGAGGGACTTCTAAAGGTATCATCTTTCCTCCCCACTTTCTAGCAACCATGGTAGATTGTTCTCAAAATACTATTCTAAAACCTCAGACTTCATAATCTTTTACCATAAAATAAATACGAATAGATGAAGGGAATGATTTTAAGCAAGTGGCAGTTGCTAATGATCTAGTAACTTAATAACGTTATTATCACCTGGACTCTGCTTCTCTCCTGAGAGCAGCCTCTCTGGCCATCTGTGGCCTCGCTGTAAGGTTGCAGGAGCTTCCGTAATTAGAGAAAGCAGTGCATCAGGAGATTCAGCGATGCTGTGATAAGTGGTGGAGGTAAGAGTTGCTGCAAATAGGTCAGGGAAGACAAAGATGTGCTCCAGGTGTTTGCAGAAACTTGGAGTTTAGATTCTTCAAAATCCTTTCAAACTCAAATACTCAAACACACAGGTTTGCATAAACTGCGCTTCCTCTAATTAGTCTGCACATTCTTTGTTTAGTAGTAGAAACTTGGCTTGAACTGTAGCCTTCCTGAGACCCCATCCTTGACTATTCACTGATGGAATAAATAAGTCTGCCTCGTGAGGGCTCCCTGACCTAAACTCCTACTCCAGACGCTAGTTCTCCCAGTCCTCAGGGTGCAGACATCCTCCTGCCATCAGACAATGTGCCAGGGAGATCTGCATGGCTGCTCAGCTTCTCGAGTTATCGCTGCCTCCTGGACCTCTTTCGCTGAATTCTGCCTGCTGGATCTCATCTTTCCAGGCAACACTTTCTTGAACTATGATTGAGCTGCTCTATTCCCTATATCCATGAGATATCAATGTGTCTTGAAAATCAGTGCCCATAGAAATCACACAGGAATTATGTTCATTAAAGTGCATGCTGTGATTATCTAAAACCTGAGAGGGTCTACTAGGCATCATGTATTTTGTTAACAGTGCTGGCATTGTAACTGCCAATAGCAACACATAAAGCTGTCCGATTGTTCTTTCCAGCTTAATAACCACACCTGTCTGAGGTGCCTTTACCCTCCCACTTTGGAAGTGTGAAGCTGAGGACGTGGCCCTATGACAATGACAGAACCTAATGATTATATTGCTTGGTTCATTCTTCCAAGTTGCCAACCATATCTATCAAGAATTGGCATTACTCTTGCTATTTTCCTTAAACTGAAGTTTCACAAGATAAGAATTACAGAAGTCTTCTTATTTAGCCCTTTCTTCTGGCTGATAGCCCTCCTAAAACTATCAGGTTCTCACAGCGGAAGGCTGCCAGGATTACTGGATGGTGGCAACAGCTAGAGGTCCCCATTCATGTCCTGTTGCTTCTTGTTTATGCAAATTATAACCAGGCATTTGTGTGTCTGAGTATCTGACACTACCTACATTCAGTGAAAGCAACTGTCACTTCTGTGTGAGGGAAGTCTGTCCAGTACTTTCCCTGTGCTTGCAAGAAGAGATGGACTGTTGTGTGGAGCCACAGATCAAAAACTGCTTGAGTAATCCAGTAACTCACATTAGCTTCTAGTCTATTGCTGCAATTAGCATTCAAGTAATTATGTGAATGAATAGAGATGTATCAATAGCTATAGTAAAGAAAGTGGAGGTAAGCAGGTAGCTTGAATTTTTAAAAAAAAATTAGGAGTAAATATGTGTTTTTTAGAAAAGACTTGGAATAGGTAAATAGGTCCATGGACTGCATTTTTAAATGAAAGCGAATTATTTTTTAAGGTGAAGCATTATGAAGTTTCTGCCCCCAGCTTTGTAATCTTCAACAACATTGGCTGTGTCTCAGTGCTGCTTAAGCGTCTGCCTTGCACTTGTATCTGTCTCAGATCACTGTGAACATCTCTAGAGGCTTTTTATTTGCTCATTAAATAGAGACATCAGTGGGTGGCTTCCAAGATTCTCCTACAGCTTAAACTGCTTCCGTGAGTAAAAGTCGTCTAAGGCCTCCTGTAATGCAGAAAGGCTCTGAGAAGTAGCGATCCCCTAGCTTATAATTAGCACTGCAGTGGTAACAGCGGTCCTGGTCTTCTGGGTCCTTTCTGGAGGGTTGATTGAGTTTAACCTGTATGTGAGAACCACAACTTGCGCCTTCAGTCCTCCCTATGAAACCTCACCTCGTGTGGGCTTTCTGAAGGTGCTGTCCTATCTTTCCGAGAAGTGTTCCTGTCCATCTCTGTGACATTTTGCACCTTCTATTTCGATAGATGATTTTTACTTTGTGTAGCAGAAAGTTTCCCCTACGGCTTCATTTTAGTCTGAAGATAATTTATTAGTGCCTATAAAATATTGGATTTTAATCCATACGATATAGTTGGATCCTTCCCGCCCCTCTTAACCCTCCCTAAACTGTCTGCATCCCCTTAATTCCCTTTCTCTTGTGTAATTGTCTCCCTCTACCTTCATGCCATCTTTCTTAGCTTCCACAGATTACAGAAACATGTAATGCTTGTATTTCTGAGTTAGGCTTATTTCTCTCAACGTGATGCTCTACCTTCCCATCCCTTTTCCTATAAGAGACAAAACCTTGTTGTGCTTTGCATTTGAATTGTACGCCATTGTGCGTATGTACCACACTTTCTCTATCCATCCATGTTTTCAAGGGTAGCTAGGCTGGTTCCACATCTTAATTCTTGTGAATTGGGATGCGACGAATATAGCTGTACAGATATCCCCATCCTATGCTGACTTTAATTCCTTCAGGTTTTTACCAAGGAGTGGCAAGCTGGATCAGTAGCTTTACTTTTAGTTTTTGTGTGTGTGTGTGTTTTTTTAATTTTAGAGCAACCTCCTTACTGATTACCATAGCAGCTCTACTAATGTACATCCCACCAGCAGTGTATAAACACCCCCCACACCAACATCCTCACCAGCATTATTGCTTTTGGTATTTTTGATGATAGCCATTCTGACTAGGGTGAGATGAAGACTCAATGGACTTTTGATTTGCATTCTCCTAATGGCTGAAGATGCGGAACACTGTTTCGTGTACTTATTTCCTATTTGTTCTTCTACTTAGAAGTATCCATTCAATTCATCTGCTCAATTTATTGATGAAACTATTAGATTTTTGTGGTAAGTTTTTATTTTAATTCCTTATGGGAAGAGGAGCTAGCAAAGATTTCACCCATCCTGCAGGCTTTCTCTTCACTTTATTAGTTTTTTTTCTCTCTCTTGCTGTTCAGCTTTTTAAATTTGATGAAGTACTATTTGTTGACTCTTACTATTATCTCCTGTGCTATTAGAATCCTTTTCAAGATGTCTTTGCCTGTGCCAATGGTTTCAAGTGCTTCCTCTGTTTCCTTTCAGCAATTTTAACCTTTCAGGTTGTATAGCCAGGTCTTTGATCCATTTTCATTTGATTTGGAACAGGGTGAGAGAGAGATATCTAGTTTCAATCTTCTAAAAAATAATTTTCCAATTTCTTCAGGACCACGTCTTAAATAGGCTCTCTTTTCTCCAATGTAGATTTCTGACTCCTTTGTCCCAAATCAGGTAGCTCTAGTTGCAACAGTTTGAGTTTGTGTCCTACAGTCTGTTATTCCCTTCATCAGTATGTCTATTTTTTCATGTCAATATCTGGATCCTTTTTCGTTTCTACTGTTTCACAGTACAATTTTAAATTCAGTTCTGTGAAGCCTTTATACTTGCTCCTTTTGCTTAGGATTACTTTGGCTGTTCTGGGGCTTTTGTATTTCCACTGAATTTTAGTATATTTTTTCTATTCTTATGGTGAATGTCATTTAAATTTTGATACAGATTACATTACATCTGTAGATAACTTTTGATAATACAGCCATTTTAATAAAGTGAATTCTCCCCATCCATGAATATGAGAGGTCTTTCCATCTTTAATTTCTTTCTTCAGTGTTCTGTAATCTTCATTGTAGAGATCTTTCACCTCCTTGGTGAAGCTATTGTGAAAACCTATAGTTTTTAATTAACCTGTAGTTCATTAACTGATTCACATATTTTCTAGTTCATGATTGTAACACCCTTGAATCTATACTCACAATCAGTGTATCCATAGTGCTTGTAAAAAGGAGAAGGAATCATTATTAATTGATAGAAGAGATCAGACTGGTAGAAACAGAAGGCCTTTATCCTACGGAGGATTTCTCCACAGGGAGCCTCCTTAGTGGCTACTGAAATAATTTGGAGTCCAGTTGTCACCTCTAGTCCCCTATTCTCCCATGGTTTTCAATCTGTGAGGCTCACAGTGTAACCAGAAAGCCTCACATGTAGTTAGTATTCTCATGGCTTTCCTGCCTCTGCTAAATTTTAGGACCATTCCTCTGTCTCTGCTTTGGGCTGAGTCTGACATAGGCTTATTATAGCTCCACAGTTATTAGGCCACCTTCCTTTCCCTGCCTCCTTCTGTCAATTTCTTCTCCCTGAAATTCTCATTAAAAAAATCCACAAAGTGATAGTATGTCCTTTCCTAGTACAGGAAGCTAAATATATACACATGAAATGTTAAGCAAGCCACTTGGCAAACTTCTTGCAGACAAAAATTTAAATTACTATTTTGCTCCTACATAGAAAAATTAATTGCACAGATGTAAAGACCCGTTTTCCTATTATCTCTTGAACTTTTCCCAAACCCCTCCCTACTCCAGACCTTTAGAAGGCAAAATAATGATGAGGGAGGGAAGGAGAGAGAGAGAGAGAGAGAGAGAGAGAGAGCAAAGAAAAGAAATGAGCCAGGCAGTTAGAACAATATGAAAATTTCTGGAGGTGTTGCAAGTGGGTCCCCAACATCACAAGGTTCTCCTGAAACAAACCGCTGATGAGATTTTGCTCTGAGGAGGTGTGGGGGAGGAACCCAGTCCCAAGGCCTCAGTATCCTTACATGGCCCTTTTGCTCATAAGTGGACGGCATCTTGTAGACAGGAGGAACGAGTGTGTGTTACTTGGCCTCATGATGTTCAGCACTTTTCAGTAACATTTTTCTAATAATATTGAGAAATGTGGCTTTCAAAACAAGACTATTAAAATTGAAACTATATTCTCATTTGAGGTTTAAATATGAATACTGAGGCCATTTGGGCAGCATCACTTAAAGGAACATTTTTGTGCATACTCCTGATCCATATAAGAAACCAAAAATCAAAGACTCATGAGAATAATTGAATCCACATAAGTATTCAAAGAGTTGAATGTAGTCATGCATATTTGAAACTCAACAAAATTTGAGGTTGAATGAAGTACGTCTTTGAAATCTTTAAAAAAATTTTAAATATATACTTTAAATATAAAATAAACCAAAAGCAAACCCTAGATATCCAACACTTCCATATCCATATCAAGACTTAACGTTTTCCATTTTAAAAAATAAGATGAAGACTATTTTTCTTAACCTGGATAAATGAGATATCTAAGCCCAGAGAACTTACAACAATATGAAGCCTTTGTAGTACCTGTTGCTATGGATACACATCATCTTGGATGGAAACTAAAAATGGCCCAATCATCCTCGGAGTCTGTATGCTGCTACTGACCAGCACTCACAGGGCGTTTATAATTTCATCAGATTTTCATATTTATGATTTGATTTTATGTAAAACTCCACTAAAATAACCCGAGGTTCCTATTGTTCCTAAGTTAACACTAAGTTTTGTCATCTAGAATTTTAAAACTTCACAGAAAAAAGCGTGGGATCTTATAATTTTTGCTGAACTATTTTCATCACGTTCTAATTTTGCTCCTATGAAGGTTGTTTTAGTGTATGTGTTTCATAAATAACATTGTTTCAGGTGAGATGACATCTTCCTAATGTTTGAAAAACTAAGCATAAGATTTAATCCAATGGCTCAGAGAATCAGTCGTTGGCCCTCAATAAAGTTTTGTCTGCACAATTTTAGGCAAGTTTCTTAGCCCCTGAGCCATCATTGTATGATAAATGAGTGGAAAAAGATATACCTACCTGCTAAATCTTTTGTGAGAATTAAATGAAATAGGACTGGAGATTTAGCTCAGTGGTTCTGCCACCTACCTCGAAAGTGTAAGGTCCTGAGTTCAATCCCCGGTGCCCACCAAAAAAAAAAAAAAAAAAAAAAAAAGTAAGTGCTTATCCCAGCCCCTGGCTCAGGGCAAAATTAAATTACTGTTAGCTAATTATCATGTGGGAAGAAACATTCCAATCAATGTTGTAACAGTTTAGGCTCAGCCAAGTAACAAGCCAAGAAAATCCACCAGGGGCTGTGCATGTGAAACATTGAGTCAGCCCTGGAAATAGAGATGAGTATGTTTATTGCTTTAAATATTAGTCATCTGACTCCAATATTTTTCCCACCCAAAATCAGTTAATTTTGACTAATTAAGGATTCAATGTCATTGTTAGTGGGGCCTTTTTTGGGTGCAGAATTAGATTCTTTTTCCTATTATTCATGTGATCCCCGTGACAGCCACCAGGGGCGCTATAAATCGTAGTATGAATGTATCTGGTGCGGCTGGAGAGCACTGAGGGACAGGGCAAAAGCAAAACTGGACCTGGGTCTGCATTGAGGAGGTTTAGCATCTCATTTCACTCACCTGTGTGGGAAGAATATCGTGCTTGCCAGTTGTTACAAGAAGGCGCAAAGACGATAAAGCTCCTGGCAAATAGAAAGCTGTTTACTGAGAAAGCTACATTTCTAAGGATTCTCCTGTTCTTCCCTCCTCCCTCACATCCCACCCTAAACATATTTGTAACTCGTCTCCAGTAGTCTCTAAATGCAATTAATCGCAAAAGCAAACAGGCAGGATCTGATCTCAATCTTTTGTACCTTATTAGCGGCCACATCCGGTTATGATTTACTTAGCCCTTTTTCTTCTCCATTACCCTACAGAGTCATTTACTTCGTTCCCGAGCACTGAAACTAGCTGGCTTTTCATACAAATATAATATGAACGCATGTCATGGATTGTATTAAAATCATTATATTTATGAGACAATTAGATGCTGAAACTACTCTAAAGAGTATTCAAGAATCTATGATGGTAAAATAAATCTAATGAATATCCAAAACCTGAAAATTTATGAGAGGATTAATAAAGGAACCCTAAGATAACTGAGTTTGATAGGAAACTGGTTATATAATCAACTACAATTTCGGAGTTTACTTGTTCCACTGTAATTTGCACCTGCACCAGACAAAAATTTGCAAATTAATCTCTGTTCCAGTGGAGTTATAAAATAGCCCAGTTATTGTAAAATTAATCAAAGGTATACATCTGGCACTGAGACAACAGATTTGTTCAGTTATCCTTTTTGGAAGAGCATGTAAATGTGTTGCTTTATCTCTACTATAGAACCTTCCAAATAGAAATATAGTCATCATTCTGGAAGTTTCATTTTCTTGGATCTTGATGCTGTTATAATGTCACAGTTCTAGCAGAATGTGTTTTGAGAACTTGTTAGAATCAATTTCTTATTCTGCATTTCTATCTATACTCCACGATCTGGAGACAGGCTCTCTAATGAACAATGTAAAGAATAAGATGGGACGAGCTGAATTGCCTTTAGAGAATAATTATTTTACCAATTCTCAGGGGGCAACTGCACTAAGTTAGAAATGCATTAGAATATGCACTTTTGGAACCTATGAGTCTGTTCAGATATTTGTGCCTCTGTGTTTCCATCACACAGCTTTAAGAAAGTGCTAAGCACTAAGCCACGTATTGCCAAAGCTGTTATTAGTTATATCTCATCAATTCCTTAATGACAATGCTTCAAAATGGGGTTCGCTATGTATTCAGCACATTTTGTGTTACTTGGGGGCATCCATACTTTAGTGCCTTCGGCTTTCCTTGGAAGAAAATGAAGCTGTCTTCTGACAGAGCAGAGCCTCCTCCAAGTGAAAGGTGACATCATGGGAGACTTCTGAATGGTGGCGGTTCTGAATGGTGGCGCTCCTTTGTAAATCACATTCTGAAGTTTAAATGCAAAATGGAGTTTCAAATGCTACCCAAAAAGCAATGGCAAGGACCTTTGTCTCTTTAGTTCCCTATTGTATTCTTCACACCTAAAATCTTGAACAAGAATTATTTTGTTGTTTCTCAAAGCCTGGAGCATTTGTATTTTTATTAGTTTTAGGTTTGGGCACATATATTGGCCTACATTCATTCAACAGGTAACAACTCCAAAGTCAGTATTAATAGATCAGTTTTCAGCTCATAAAATACAGAATGGTAAATACTTATTCAATACCTAAATTCAAGCAACAGGCATTTAATATTAGAATATTATATACATTGTAACTATGTTTTCATACAGTTCAATTTACATATTTAATGTAATTTTAATAGTTATTATCTTCTTTAATAGTTATTATCTTATTTTCCTAAGGTTATTTCACAGTGAGACAAAATGCATTGTTAGACCTCCAGTTAATGCAGTTGAAATAATTTCTTTGTAATGTAGGATTCTCTGACCTTTTTCATTTTACCAGAATGCAATATGTTAAAAAAAATCAGCTTTGAATTCTCTGAGTGATGGCCCCAACCTTTCCCAGAAGCATTGAAGTTGTTTTCTTTCAGAGAGTTGTTTGGGCTTTTTCTTTTTCTTTTTTTTGGGGGGAGGTGGTTTTGAGACAGGGTCTCACTATGTAGTTGAGACTGACCTGGAACTCACTATGTAGCCCAGGCTGGTCTTGAACTCACAGCGATCCTCCTGCCTCAGCCTCCTGAGTGCTGGGATTATAGGTATGCGCCACCATGCCCGGACTTTCAGAAAGTTGTTTGGAAGCCTTATCTTTCACTAAAGGTGGATTGTTTTTTTAGGTACTTGAGATTTAAAAGGAAAATATTTCTGACTCCTGTCTTGGAAAGGGATCACCTGACCTTAGCTGTTAGCAGTGCACTGCTAGGGTGTGGCAGCAGCCGAGAGCTCCACTCCAAGCATGGAGCCCTGAGTACCTGTGGGATGTGGTTGTGCTTTACTGAGACCTATGGTCATTTGTGCCAAGATTTGGGTCAAAGAATTATAGTCTACGGAAAGGACAACTTTCTGAGTGGCAGCTGTCACTGTGGACTGACCCGGACTCATCTGGAATGTTGCAGCTGAACTCGTTGAGAGCGCGAGTTTCCAGGTTTCTTGAAATCAGGACTTTGTCCTGAGCAAAAAGAATGATGTGGAGGCGTCATTATACCAGACATCGAGATACACCATGGAGCTGTATGTTATGGTTTCTGTCTAGATGTCCGCAAGAGTTTTGTGCACTCGTAGGTGGGTCTTTTGGATGGTGATTGGGTTATAGGGCTTCTTGCTGACCGGCTGTTGGAGGTGTGGTCTGGAGATGTGACCTAGGAGGTGCGTCTCCCTTCCAGGCTCCTTCTTTTCCTCTCTGTAATTCCTGGCTGCCATGAGGTGAGCCGCTGTCCTCTGCTCTTCCCCTCTGCCATGCTGTCCTACCTCAGGCCTAGCTGACTATGGACTGAAATGCTGAGTCAAAATAAACCTTTTCTTTAAAGTAGCAGGTGCTGAGTATTTTGTTCCAGCAGCGAGGAAAGTAACTGAGCTACTGTCGAACAGAATCATTCATTCATTTCTCTAAGTAAGCTACTGGATATGCTTAAAATCCATTCTGAATGATCAGTGATTGTATAATAATTATGTAATTTGCTTATAAAGTTTTACATCTTTAAAATGAATGCTTCATTGGACTTTTAAGATGCAATACATCTTTCTCCTTTTGGCATTTGAAAATTATAGACAATGTTCAGTATAAAGTTGAGAAGTTTTCGGTGTCCTGGCATAAAACCACAGGGGTTTTTGGCTTCCATTCTTCTTGAAGGATTTCAAAAAACGTGGAGGGTACAAGACAAAAAGGCTTTCCCAGAGTTGATGGGCTTTATGCCACTTAAACATTCGATGTGCTTCAGGTTTATTCTTCAGTTTACTCAGTATTTTAGGAAATAGAGGCCACAGGGAAAAGGGAGCCCCCTTTTTATTTCGTACAGCCTAAGCAATTCATGATAAAGCTGTAGGTTAGTATTTCATACACCCTAGACTTAAAAATCAGTCAAAAGATGCCCAGTTGGTAATAACATTCAGTGATATTCTCAAAATTCCTTGTGGCTTTTCGACTGTTGCAAAAGTACTTTCTTTGGCTTTAAAAGTCTATCTAATAGAGACCATTTGGCCACCACGTTCCTGGATGAAAAAGTCTTGTCCTGATTACGTGACCGCGCCATTTTCCGGAGAGTGCTTTCCACAGCGCTCCTGTGCTGTGCTTTGTGACTGAGATAATGGACAGTGGTTATATTTAGATCTATGGGGTTTATTTGAGTTTATTTTTGCTTGTTTATTGTTTGGGAAATTAAAAGTGCTTCTTTTTAAAAAGTGAGTCATAAGGTAGAATGGTTCGACATTGTTTTACAGATGAAACGGTCAGGTTTCTATGCAAATCTTATACTTTTGTTAGCACCTTGATATATGTATATTTTTATGTATATACATATAAACCATAATAACTACTTTGAAAAATATGGTCAAGATCTGAAGGCCTGTGGATGCACGAAAATATTTTGAAACTTTGTTTCTATTGAAATTATCCTCAGTTTTCATTAGAAAATGCCTTTTATCTTGGTTTTATCTTTTTTTTTTTTTTTTTTTTTTTGGTACCGGGGATTGAACTCGGGTCCTTGCGCTTGCAAGGCAGGCCACCGAACCGCTGGGCTAAATCCCCGGCAGTCTTGGTTTTATCTTAAACTGCATTTAAAAATGAATTGCTTCCATGTAAGTGTGTAGCTTGATTTCGTTAAGATTCACACTTAGTTTAGGTTTTAGAAGTAGTATCGGATTACTTTCCACTTAGTGTTTCAGGGAATATTGACAAGGAATAAGGAGATACGACTTTATATTTATAGGCATAGTCAAGGGTAGAAGTGCTGAATCACTGATTTGTGAGAAGAAATTAGAGAAGGATTGTGTGGATTATAAAAAATGCACAGCGTTTTAACAAAAGTATTCCTGCCCAGATCTGCATTAGGGTGTATTTCCAGCTTGTTAGTATTATGATAGTACACACATCAGAAAAGTGTACCCTATTGTTTGGAAAAAGGGGAAAGTGTAAGTGCTCTATGAGGCTGAGAATCAGCTCTGACCTGGACGATGAGTGTGAGTCAGAAGCCAAGGAGCCCAGGCGGTGAGCGTCTGTTAGCTGCTAGAAGGACTCCTCCTCTTCTGTCCTAAGACGTTTGACTTTTATTTTAAAAGAAATGGGAAAATGCAGCGGTTTTAGGCAGGAAGTTTCATTTTAAAGCCTTGCTCTGCTCACATGGATTAGATTAGAATGGAAAATGGAGCCGAGAAGTACGAATTTGTGGGGACAGAAACCGAAGTGGTATCCTCAGAGTTCTGGCGGGAGCTCAGGTGCTGTCCTTTGGCAGGTGTGAAGTAGATGAACAGGTGACAGGTCCAGCTTGTGCTCACCACATCTGGTACTTGTATATTAGCTCAATATTAAGATGAAAAAGAGGCTGATGTGGAGCATCTTTGCTTTTGAATTTAAGAACAAGCCTGACTATATTTTACTTATCGAGATGTGTAATAACAGGGCAGCAAATCTGGGAAGACCATGGAATCTTTTCAGTTTCTTTTTTTTGGTACCGGGGATTGAACTTGGGTCCTTGCACTTGCAAGGCAGGCCACCAAACTGCTGAGCTAAATCCCTGGCCCATTTTCTTTATATTTTGAGTTTCATTTGCCCACAATCAGATCCAGCCCCAAACAGGACCGATGACCTATTTTCTGGGGTCGAGGGAAAAATGAAAATATGGGGGGCCTTGTTCAAAAGTCAGTCGTTGCGAATTTCCGGGTGAACACAAAGTACGGAAGCGAGGAGGATGTGCAGGAGAAGGAAGGACAGCCATGGGTGAGGCCGTGAAGGGGCCCTGACTGGTATTTAAAGGGTAGGAGAAGAGGAAGGAAGGACATAGCCCAGGGAGGATTTGCCACTATTTAGGGGAAGAAAAATCAGGTGGATCTGGAGGTGCTACAGAAAGTCAGAGGAAGCTATGGTCTAAGAAAAAGGGAGCAGTCAGCTCTGCCCGTGTGCCGGAAGACAGAGAGCGAGAGGCATTTCTTGGATTTGGTGGCTGGGAGGGCTCTGGTGATCTTACGAAGACATTTTCAGTGTTGTTACTGAGGATGGAAGTGAAACATCAGAACAAGGATTGAATTAGAAGCGAGAATAATAGAAAATAAAATAGCCAATATGTCTCCGATTGAGGAGAGAAAACAGTCGGTGGAAGATGAAACTAGTGCTGCAAAAAATGTTTCTCAAGTTACAGAGTCTAGATGCTAATTATTTATCGGTCTGCTTGTCCTTCTATTGTAAGAGGAGAGAGAAACAGAAGACGAGGGCTCAGTGGAGACAAATCTCTTTTGTCATAGAAGAAGAGCAAGAAGAGAAAGTACGTATGCTTTTATAGATGTGGGAACCTGCTAAGAGCTTCTTTTTTCTTTGTCAAGTTATAGGTCAAAAATTAAAAGAGAAATGGTACAAATGAAATTAAGAGAGGACTGGTGAATAATACTTAATTTTGCATCAATGAATGTAAGAATTCCATTCACATTTGAATACAGATGATGATAAACCTTAAATGACTTTTATATGTGATTTTAGCAGAAAGAACATAATATTTAAACCGATATTTAATTAAATTTACAATATTTTAGACACAGAAGTTTTGAGAAAACAGTACAGTTTCTAGATACTGCACAGCCAATTTCTACTCTTCTTAATATCTTACGTTAGTGAGATGGCAGCATTTGGCACAATTGGTTCTGGTTCTGAAGAATGGGCCTTTCCACTGAGCTACATTCCAGCCCTTTATTTGCTTGTTTATTTATTTATAGGGTCTCACAAAAATCACAAAGTTTCCCAGGCTGTTTTTCAGCTTGTGATTGTCCTGCCTTAGCTTCCCAGAGTGCTGGGATTATAGATTTACATCACCTCCTGGGGCATATCCATCTGCTAGTTTTTATCTAATATCCTTTCCATCCAGAGGATTACATTATACTTTTTCATCCATTTCCTTATGCTCCTCTTGACTTTGACAATATTTTAGTCTGTCTGTATTTCTTTCTTTTTTTAGTACCAGGGATCAAACTTGGGTCCTTGCGCTTGCAAGGTGGTGGAACCACTGAGCTAAATCCCCGGCCCTCTTTCTATCTTCTTGATAAATTTGTTTTGAGAAAAAGTAATTTTTAAGCGATCAAAAAAGTGAACATGAACAAGGAAGAAAATTATAGCACCAATAGGCTAACATAAATAAAACAAAATATAAGCAACAAATAATCCAATCACCCTCTCACTTGAGTTTTCCTTGCTTTTCTACTGAGACATAGCATATTAATAACAACAAATAACAATCACCCTCTCACTTGAGTTTTCCTTGCTTTTCTACTGAGACATAGCATATTAATAATCTAAATAAGTCTTATTTTTTTCTTTTTCTTTTCATCATATTGCTGGAGGTTTTCCTTTGCTTTTCTTTTCTTTTTTCCCCTTTGGTAGTTTTTATTAAAATATACAGGTAGGTATGAGCATTTTCCAAAAGTCATTGTAAATAAAACATAGCTGGATTTCTGTGAGAAATCTCCCCACCTTTGATGTCAGCTGTTATAACCCAGAATAAAAGCAAAGTAGCATAACCTTTCTTCTATTTTTATATATTTAAGAGAAAGACTCACTTATTTTAAAATGATACCCAACATTCTGTTCATGATAATAAAACTTCTTTGACTTAACCAAGAAAAAAATACTCCCAAGACTAAATTGCTAGAATTTCACATTTTGATTGAATTGCCATACAGCATTGTGGGGACACAGCTTATGAGAGAGAATTGTAAGTTTGTAATTTTACATAAACTTTATGTAATTCACCTACAGGATATGGTGAAAAGAGCCAGTGGCCAATATTGTCTGAGAAGCATAATCTTTCTAGAAAGAACAGCACTGTGAGGCTACCAGCAAGCAGGTATTTGTTTCATTTGTTTTACAAAGAAAAGAGACAAGTTGCATCTTTCTTAGGAAGCTTTATATAAAAATCATGAAGGAAGAAGACAAGGATATGAGAATTTGCTTTATATCAACTGTAATAGAAGTGATACAAGAAGAGAGTAGATACCTTGTGCTTAAGAAGTTGAAGGGCAAACTGCCTTTCCAAACTATGTCACTTTGATAAAATAATTATTTTGAGCTGAAGGAATTGGAAAGAAGCAGAGAGAACAAAAGTTCTCTGTCTCTTCTATGTATTTAAAGCAGGATGTAAATTTACAGAGGGGTTTCTCTGCCCCTGTACCAGGAAGGGCGACAGTCAGAAATTAGAGACAGATGTAGGCTGTTCGGACACCTCCCCCCGAGGCAGCCGCAGAAGACTCCACATAGCAAGGGACTCTCACCAATCTTTGTCTACCCCCTTAGATTCCAAAGCATTTCCCTTTCCACAATAGAGCGTTTTCCTTTTTCTGTCACTCTCCTAATTAAAATGTATCATTACTTTTTATAGATGTTACATGAGAAAAAATTTTAAGCCCACTCTATGAGAGTTATTCTTTCCCTGAGAAATATACATGTTAATAAACTTGTTTGTTTTCTCTTGCTAATCGGCCTGTTACAGGAGTCTCAGCTGAAATCTCAGAAGTAAATTACTTTTCCTCTCCTGCAGTCTAATGGATAACAACGGTATAAACATCTTTAGGATTCTTGTTTCAAAATAAAAAAAAAAAATCCTTTCAGAATTATTTGCCAACTCCAGTGTATCAGTGCACCCACATCTTGCACCCTTCTGAGGACTGGTTGGGTATCCGTTACTCAATCGGCAAACGAACAACATTTTGCTAACCTGGTAAATGAAAATGGAGTATCAGGTTCCAGTTCTAAGTAAAGTGAAGTAAACAAGCTTTCTCACTTTCTTTCCCCCTTGACAACACATATAATCTGGGCAATATTCCCTAGATTGTACATACCCTGAAACACTGAAGTAAGCGCTGTTATGTAGACAAAAAGAACTGCGGGAGAAATGCTCTGATGCTGGCCCTAGCAACAGGAAAAGAAATTCCTGACAAGAAAAATGTGGAAATCTCCACTTGTGTTCCTCCTTCTCTCCCCATCTCATGCCCCTGTCTCCCCAAATCAGGTAAATATGTAGCAGAGGGTGGTAACGAAAGCCTCAAATTTCTGGTTGAAGTATGGAAATAAGATGTCCCAAGAAAGAAGAGAGTAATGCGATCACACAGAGTTATGAGAGGGCCAAAAAATTAATTCTATGAAAGTTTTTTAAACTTCAGGTTTTAACCTGGAGACACATTCATAGATCGTGTCCTTTGCACCTAACAAACTTACTGAGAAGGGAGAGATGGGTAGAACAGCACTGGGTACCAACTAGTTACTAGGCTATCACAGGGGACACATCCAGGGATTATGAAAAGACTCAGAACTGCAGTGACGTTGGAATCAGGACCCAAGACCTATTAGAAATCTTGATCTTGTCCCTTGCCCATGGAATAAAAAAATTCAATATTCTCCACAGGATTTAAATTAGACTCACAATTTTATGACATAATATTCAAACTTCACGGAACATAATTCAAAATTATTCAGAAAACAAAGAACCATATAGATTTCAACTTGTATGAAAAAAAACACAACTCATACTAAGTCCTAGAAATGCTACTTATTATCTGTGGCGCCAAAGAAGTTAGATGGCCCACAGCTGCTAGCTTGTCAGGAAAACAGAAATAATAGAAAGTAACCCAAAGTTATTATGACTATCATATGAGGTATTAGAAAAACTATCATCACTTATTAAGTTGTATACCTTAAATATGTGGCATTTATTGTATGCCAGTTAAACATAAAGTTATAAAATGACGGAACGTTATTGTAATTTCACTTATACTAATTAACTTGCATCAAATTATGAATTTGTATTTTAATAATAGTGACGGATAACATCATGTGATAAAAAGCTAGAACTCTATATTAGGGCATTAAGTGAGGGTGCTGTCAGAGTTGGGACCAAACTGTATGCCCAGAACCTCGTTGTGTGGAAAGATGGTTCCCACCAGCTGATGGAATTCGAGGAACTAAGTGGACCATGGGCCCTCTAAAGTCATCAAGTGGATTATCGCCTCTGTTAAATTTATCCTGAAGTATTTTATTCTTTTGTAGCTATTTTAGTTGGGTCTGTGCTTTTGATTTCGGTGCTACAATAGTTGACATTTAGTATATAGAAACGCTACTGATTTTTATGTGTTGATTTTATATTCTACAGTTTTACTATATTTATTTATTGGTCTAACAGGGTTTTTTGTGGAGTCTTTGGGGTTTTCTCTATATACAGTCATGTCTTCGTCACACAATGACAATTTCTCTTCTCTTCCTTATTGATGTTTTTCCTTTGGTCTTTTGCCTGATTGATTCGGAAAAGACTCCTTGTGGTAGCAGTGGTGAGTGGCTATTCCTGTCCTCTGGATCTTAGGTTGAATGGCTTCAATTTTTCACCATGCATATAATGTTAGCTGTTGACTTATCAGATATAGACTCTATGTGGGCTTTTTGTATTGGGGTGCCGTACTTCTATACCTAATTTATTTTATTTTTGTCATGAAAGGGTTTGAATATTAACAACATTATCTGCATGTATTGAGATGATCATATTGTTTCTGTCTTCATTATGTTAATATGATGTACCAAGTTTAGTAATTTGCTTACACTGAATTATCCTTGCATTTCAATGATACATCCTACTTGGTCATGGTGAAGGATTCTTTTAATATGCTGTTAAATTTAGTTTTTTAGTATTTTGCTGAGGATTTTTGCATGTATGTTCTTTAAGATAATTGGTCTTGTCTGTTTGGTGCCAGGGTAATATTGGCTTCATTAATATAGTGTGAAGAACTATATTTTTGGAAGAATTTTTGAAGGACCGGTATTATTTTTTTTTCATGTTTGTTTGAATTTAGCAGCGAAGGCATCAAATACTACCTATTTCTTTGATGAAAGCCTTTTTTTATAACTGTTTGAACCTCCTTACTCATTATTAGTCTATTCAAATTTTCCATTTGGCATGGTGGTATATGCCTGTAATCCTAGTATGTGGGAGGTTGAGGCAGGAGGATTATCATGAGTTTGAGGCAGTGTGGCATATATAGTGAGTTCAAGGCCATCCTGGACTGTACAGTAAGACCCTGTCTCCAAAAAACAAAATGAATGAATGAATGAATGAATGAATAAATAAGTAAATAAATAAAATTTCCATTTCTTCATTATTCATAGGAATTGACTCAGTCTGAGTTATTTAATGTGGGACAATTATTGTTCACAATGTTCATTTATGACCCTTCATATTTCTGTGCTGTCAGTTATAATGTTTCATTTTTATTTCTGATTATTTAGTTGATTCTTCTCTCTTTTTCTTAGTCTAGCTAAAATTTTCACTATTTTATCTTTCCAAAAAAAATGAAAACTTAGTTTATCTTTTTTATTGGTTTTGTAGTTGCTGTTTCCTTTATTTCTGTTCTGATCTCTATTATTTCATATGCTGATATTAGGTTTACTGTGCTATTTTTCTATTTCCTTGAGATGTAATGTTAAGTTACTTGTTTGGAATCGTCTGTTTTGGCGGTCACTTTTTTCTAAAAATTTTCCTCTTAGAACTGCTTTCACTAAATCCCATCAATTTTGGCATGTTGACTTTCCGTTTTCATTTATCTGGAGATATTTTTAAATTCCCTCTTAATTTCGCAATTGACCTTTTAGTTGTTTAAGTGTGCTCCATTTGCGAATTTTCTAAAATTTCTTCCGTTGTTGATTTATATAATTACATAACACTGTGGTCAGATTTTTTTTTTTTTTTTGTACTGGGGATCGAACTCGGGTCCTTGTGCTTGCAAGGCAGGTGGTGGAATCACTGAGCTAAATCCCTGGCCCTGAAATTTTTTTTTTAATATCAGTTATTTTAAACTCGCTGAAGCTTTCTTCTGTCTGATCATATGACTTTTGCTGAGAGATGTCCTTTGCATATTTAAGAAAAATGTGTATTCTGTTGCTGTTGAACGGAGCCTTCTGCATTCATGTTAGGTCCCTTTGACCTAAACTGTGCTGAAGTACAATGTTTCATTTCAAACTTTCTGCTTGAGTGATCTGTTCATTATGGAAAATAGGACATTGAAGTCCTCTACTTTTATTGCAGCCTACCGTTCTTGTTTGATCCTTCAGTCTTCATTATATACACTTATGATATAATACTGGTGCATATATATGTTCTAATATAGGGTGCACATAATTACCACTGTTGCATCCTGTTGACGAATTATCTTTTTATCGCTATGCAATCTGTCTCTTTTTCTCTTAAGTGTTTTGTGAAAGACTGTTTCATCTCCTAAAAGTATGCCTACTCTTGTTGCACTCTAGCTTCTATTTATGAGGAATATCTTTTTCTAGTCTTCATTTTTAATCTACATGTGTTCTTAAGTGAGATGAGTTCCATAATATAGTATAGAGTTAGGTCTTTTTTGAAATCCGTTCATGGTACATTTTTAACTGGGGAATTTAACCCATTTACATTCGAGGCAGTTGTTTATAGGGTTACAACTGCAAGTTTGATTGGTTGCTGACTGTTTTGTAGGTTCTTTTTCTGTAGTTCAATGGTTTTCTGTGGTGATATGCTTTGAAATTTTGATAACGTTGACTCTTCTCAGTTTTTTATTCCTGTTTTTAAAGATTTCTTTTTTTAGCATGAAAGGATAGTGGATTTTGTAAAATTATTTTTTATATTTATATTATATAAATATACATATATATTTAATGAGATGATCGTGTATTTTCCTTTTTATTTAAAAAATATTATAATTCCACTGATTGATATTAAAGATAAATCAGCCTTGGATTCCTGGGGTAAATTATATTTGACAAAATGTATTTAACCTTTCAAAATACTGTTTATGCAAAATATTAAGTGTTTTGTATCTGTTTATTTTTATTTGTTTAGTTTTGAGACAGAGTCTCTTTATGCAGTTCAGGGTGGCTTTGAACTCACTATTTAGTCCAGGTTACCCTCAAACTCACAGCAATGCTCCTGTCTCAGTTTACTGAGTGCTGGGATTACAGGTGTGCACCACCATGACTGGCTGTCTCTGTTTATAAGAGATATTAATATGTATTTTTTTCTTCTAATTTTTTTGTTTTGATATAAGAAAAAAGCCAGTTTTATCAAATAAACTAGATAGCATTCTCTTCTCTTAAATTTTGTGGAAGTTATTCTATAGAATTGGTATTATTTTTTCCTAAAATGACTATTGGTTGTATTCACCAATACAGCAATCAAGTCCTAGAATTCGTCTTTCTAGGAATATGTCAATTACATGTAGTGTTTAATCCATTGACATAAATTGCTTTAAAATATTTTATTACCAATATTTTAATATCTATAGAACTGCTGATGATTTAATCTCTGTGATTCATGATGTTAGGAACATACATTTTCCCTCTTATCGGGTTTATTGATTTCTCAAACATTTTTGAATTAGTTTTCTTCTTTTTAACTTGTAATTGATTTTTATCTTGGTTAGAATATTCAATGTATTGTTTCTATTTATTATTCCTTTTTATATTTACTGTGGGCTTAAATTATTCTAATTTTAAGGTGGAAGATAAGAGTGTTAATTTGAGACTATTCTTTTTCTCATATACCTTTTTCCTGAGTATCAATGAATTTTGATATAATGGTGTTTGTTTTTAACCAGGCCAACAGAAATAACCTATGAATCAAATAAACAATTTATGAGAAAATTAAAATATTTTACCTACTTTCCTTACTGTGTTGTTTTCCAAATAGTAGAGGTTTTTCGGGAAAGTTTTATTATGTATTTCTAATTTAGTTCCATTGTGCTCAAAGAATATGTTATACATTAATTGAATCCTTTTACATTTAATGATGCTTGTGTTTTTGCCTATATCTTGGCCTATTGTAATGTGTGTGTGTATATATATATATATATATATAGTTATATATATATATGATCTAGTTTTGTTTTATTTTTTTCTGTATATGCTTGTACCATTTTGAATGCTTTCTGTTGATATGTCTTCAATTTACTCTTCTGCAGTGTCTCATCTGCTGTTAATCAATTTTGGTATCATTTTCAAAAAATTACTCCAGTTTTAAACCATGTTGGCCTTAGACTTATGCTGGGAGTTTGCTGGGCTTCGCCGAAGTTCTTCCTCTCTCCTCCAGGGCCGTGTGCTGCAGCAGTACAGGGCTCGCTCCATTTGTTTTCCCAATCACTGCTCTGTTCCCTAACGTTCAGCAGTATGGAAACCATTGCTTTGTATATTTCTCATCTACCTTCACCTCTGCCCCTCTCTCTGCTTCTGTATGTCTGTACCTGTCTTACTTTCCACCCTCTGGTTTGTTTGCATAAAGGAGGGCAAATTCAGACTCTGATATTTCACCCTTATCATAATCGGAAGTTCATTTTTAAGCAAACAGGACTTTTAAATCTTTTAAATAAATTAAGGGAGGGAAATGGGCTAAACACCTTGAGGCCATATAGACTTCATGCAGACTTCCATTGTAAATAATAAATGTGGTCAGGGACTGGCCTCATAAACGGGTCAGAAGGTTTTGCTAATGAATTAAATGGCATTGCTGTTGTTGAGGCCAAGAGATCGTCGTGAATGTAATTACTTGGTTTTAATGGGTGAATGAGTTTATAAATAACTTGAAGGAATTAGGCTAAATGGACACTGAATATTTTCCAATGCTTTCACCAATAAACTATGTTTTTATTATGATCCTTTTTTGCTCAATATTTTCAGTGTCTCATAATTTTGTGAAATATTTATAATTAGCATGAGAGGATATAAGGGCTCTTTCCTCACTGAATGTTATCACTCGATGTTACTAACCAACACTAATATTTATTATTACTCAGTAATATCAGATTTCTTATACTTATGTGTTGAACATATATAGTAGTTAAATCTCGGCCACTTCAAAAATAAAAAAATTGTACAAATATAAAATATTTGAGTCTGACCAAAAAAAGAAAAAAAGAAAAAAAAAAGAAGAAAGAAAACATAAAGGCAAAAATCCCACTCAGAGCCCAATGGACCATTTCAGTTGCTGATTTAATAAAATATTTCAAAGAAATTCAAAATTGACTTCTGTGTACAACATCTGATGGCTGTTTCTGTCCCTGGAACAAGTCAGCACAGCTCTAATTGTGCCGGAGACCTGGGATAGAAAAAGAGGAAGAAGAATTTCATTTTTCAGTGATTGGGAGATAACACATAAATTTTAAAAGGTCAGTTTCTGGCAAACAACTTCCTGAAAACACCTATTCTTACAAGAACCTTTTTGAACATTCACCTACCCAGAACTTTCAGATCTTTTCTTCTCCCCTCAAAGTGCATTCACGGTGCTGGAGACATTATTTCAGGATGCTTTTGAAGTCAGAAGAGGATGAAGTTATTAAATTGGAGAAAGAAGTTGCAAAAGAAGTATTTTCAGTTAAAAAGTTAGCATTAAATAACATGGCTTTGGAATTGGGGAAATTGAATCATTTCTAGCTTTCTTCATTCTCTTCTAATGACTCACAGCAATAAACAGCATTCTTCACCATAAATAATAAATATGATTATTTTTATTTTCTAGGTCGGTGTTTGTGATACACCAGAACACAGTGGCCACATCCGATTCAACATATGGATTAATTAAAAAAGAATGAATTACTGAATAATTCCTAAAAATCATCCAACTTACTGTGAGTACCATATCCCATTGTTTTCTTAACCCTTCTTGGCTTCACTGCAGGCAAAAACAACTACATTCTTTTTTTATTTATCAATTGTATTTAATTAGGTTAGTGTGTGAAATATTTGAATATTTTACTTTTCTTTCTCTATATTTCTTGACTTTAAACATTAAATAGTTGAAGAAATAGGAAAATGGATCATTATGCAATCAAATTACACCCTGAACTTCTGACAAAGCCATGAACAACCACAGATCTACATCCTTATTTTCAAATAGAGATCTTCTCACTTTGATTTTTTTTGTTTTTTTGCCTAATCCTGGTAGAAATTTAAAAACTTGCAAATTAGTATGTGTTTCCTAGTTTTTTTTGCATGTGGTCTAAATAATTAAATCATTGGATATACATGTGTAGACATTTTTCCAGGTGCCTAAATATAAAAAATAATAATATACACATAATTCTAGTTTATAGGAACTATTAGCTGTTGTGGGCCTTTTTTTTCTTTTTAGTATTGGGATCCAAACTCAGAGCCTTATCATGCTAAACACAAGCTCTCCCATTGAGCTGCCCCAGTCCACTTAAATTAGTTGCTGAGATGTTTTAATCTGACCGTGATAGGATTAAGCAGCTGGGAAGGGGTGGACAGTGCACCCCAGGCAGTGCAGGCAGCAGAAGTACAGGGGTGACTCATACCTGTGAGCACTGACACTAAGGAGCTAAGGTTACACGTGTGCAGGCTAAAAGGGGCTCGATGCAGGGTCAGGCTGGAGTCACAGAGAGAGAGAGAGACCTTTGTAGGACCCTAGAGAATTTGGATTTTGGTTTGATAATAGCTAATGGTAAAGAGACATGGATAGAAGGAAATCTGTGAGAAGTAAGTTCAGAAACAATACAGTATGCTGGCTGATTGGAAACGGGGTATAAAAATGGGAGAGGTGTGAGATAGGGCCCAGATTTGAAGAATAGATAGATGAGCAAAAAGATGATGATGTCATTTAAATTGGGAGAAGAAAACCTCATTCAGGGATGATGGGGCCCTCAGTTTTACTCAACTTGAGTATTCTGTAAGAGATACAAGTGAACGTGCTACATAAATCTTTGACATACAAAATTAAAGCCCCTGAGTGAAATGCTGCAGCTGCAACATTCAGAAGTGGGCTAGTTGTGTTCTAACCCTTTCCTGCTCCCCAGTAGTTGACTGAGTCAATCTCTTGGGACCTCCGTTTCTAGATCTATAGATGGGGTACAAAATGGGCTTTGCATTTCTTCTTACATTATTCTCTACTTATCAAATTATCATTGTAATAACTATACAATGATTTCCTTTACTTTTACATCTCATTCATGTATGTGTGGGTATTATATGTCTCTCTGTGTATGTATATATATGTAACTTTGTACCATCTCTATACACACACACACACACATATATATATACACACACACACACACACACAATTATATGTAACAGTATACTCATAATAACAGTACACATAATCATTGGTGTACATACTATTTGTATAGAGAATGTGTGTGTGTGTGTGTGTGTGTGTGTGTGTATGTAATAATAAGTTAAAGTAACCCCATTCCCAAGCTGCAAAAATTCAAGTCTCTGGAAAGAGAAAACAATCCAGGTCATTAAGCTACTCTAAGAATAAAGATATCCTTGTAAGAAAGCAAAGTATGCATTTATAAGAATAAATTTAATAAGATATAGTGGGGTATATTTAATCAACAAATACTCATTGAGGATCCATGAAGATTGGTATAGATTCTGGGAATACGGCAGTAAACCAGCCAAAGTCCTCACTGTCATAGTCAGAGGAGAAAATAGCTAATCGGGAATGATACATGCTAGGAAGACACAAAAGGAAAGATGCTCCTCAGCATGGGAGGAGTTGACGAAAGAGTCAGCCCAGGAGAGGGTGTCTGGATCACACAGGTGGTGAGCACAGAGATTGGTTGGCCTAAGAGGTGGCAGCCTTGGTGAGTGGGATCACCACATGCTCAGTTTACTTGAGAAGTTTGAGACCCCTGTTTGTTTTCCAGATAGAAATGTTATAAACAGTTGGATGTATGGGCCTGAAACTGAGAGAAATAAATGGCAGGAAATATAAATGTCAGAGGCATCAGCATGGTGGACGGTATTTGAATGCATGAGACTGAAGACATCTATTTTATAATTCAAATGAGAAACACAGAAGAACCCTTGAATGAACAAGAACATACCTATTCCTGCAATGGGACTGAATTCTGACAAGCTGAAAGTATGTTTTCACCTAGATTAAAAACTTTTTTGGGGCCGGGGATTTAGCTCAGTGGTTCAGTGGCCTGCCTTGCAAGCGCAAGGACCTGAGTTCAATCCCCCGGACAAAAAAAAAAAAAAAAAAACCAAACTTTTTTTAACATGATCACAAGCAAAGCACTAAATGAGTTTTAAATTTTTTTTCTCAATTTTTTTCTTTTTGTTGAGGAAAGAAACAGTACAAAAGTAAAAATGTGAAAAATTTTACTATTGTTTTCTGTTATTCTTTCCTGATTTTTTTTACTTTTCTCCCTCATACCAAATCAAAATTAAGTACCTAAAAAGGAAAACACCAAAAAATCCAACTAAATGAAATAAATAAATTGCTATTATCTCCAAATATAAACTGTAAAATTCAACACTACCTTGTTAGACACAAGGCAGCACGGTATTATAAATGCCATGTCACACCTGTGAAAGAGAGAAAAGTTTATCCATTTATCAAATATCCAAGAATTAGTTTTAGCTAAAAATAGTAAAAAGTTCTCTATGGTTAAAAATGTCATAAACAAAGTCAAAAGATTAATTATAAGACAGGAAAAAGTGCAGCAAAACTCAAATTTTCCTCATATGCAGAAAGCTTTTATAAATCAACAAGATTCTAAGAACAAAGCAAAAATAGGAAAAGAAAAAAAAGTCAAATGAATAAAATCAATTTAGAAGCATGTAAAATAGCTTGAGTTTTTCACCTAATAAATGAAAAAAATGAGTTTGATACATAAATTTTGAATAAGATGTTGAAAATACACTTTTTACCCGATGTTAAGTTTACATTGTTCCTAATTTTTTGAAGCACAACTTCATGACAGTACATTGATGTGTCTGGCATGTTCACATATAAGACACAACCCCAGTTTTTCACTCTACCGGTGTGAACTCGAATCTGCTGTGGTGTTTAAATCTGCTTCCCTCTTCAAAAGGAAGTGCCTAGAAGAACACGCTTAGCTCTTGTTCAGGGTGAGCACATAGTTTAAGAAATTATTTTGTTTACTAGAAAGTAGTAAAAATATTTTAAATGATCTTTTAGTACAGTAAAAATTACAACAAATAAAAAGGATGGTATATTTTAGACAGTAATTCCTAATTTGAGGCCGTAACTACAGCAACTGCAGAAGTTATTGGTACAGCAGAGTGCAAACCTTCATTTTTGGCTATGGCTAATTCTCCATAGAAAGCCCCCTACAACTATATAAATGCTGGAAATGTATACTTCTTAAATGTAACAGTGCAACCACAAATCCGCAGATAGTTAAAGAAAGCAAAAAATAAAAATGAGAAAGGCAAATACAAATTCAAAGAAAAATAAGCACCAAAAATTTAATTTGGGAAATAAGAGAAATCAATGAGGAAATGTTAAAATGTGTCCATAGAAATATTAAAAAACCTGTTACAATTTTAAAAACATAATACCATGCAATAGGAAAGCTAAATATTAAGGGTTATGAAAGTTACAAAGACATTTACAACAATAGCAGCAAAGATACTTCATTAGTAAAAATATCAGTAGTAATAAGAGGAAGAAAATTAAGAAGGAAGTAGACCAGGAAAATTCCCCCAGAGAAAAAGAAAACATTTTCCAAGAAGCTTCCCGAAAGAAAGAAATAAGCATAAACCTTTAAAAGATCAGGAATCAGAATAATGTTCAGATTGTCATTATCAATAGCAGAATATAGGGTTTGGGGAATGAAAAAAATCCCAAGTTGACGTTTGTAGCCAGACAAGCAGCTATTATATGTGAAAGAGAATAGTGACATTTTGGGTATGGAGAAACTAAAACTAAACTAACCTTAATTCTTCCAATTAACATTTTCTTAGTCATCTAGAGGAGGGTAAGTAAACTCCTTTAAAACGAAGGGATGGAGAAAGATGACAGCGATGGGATGGATGGATGAGCAAGTTAGATCAACCCGGGGGAGTACTTAAGAGCAGCCTCTGTAAGACCGGCGTGCAGGAGGACCGGGAGCATGGGGGTCAGGCCAGTGCTGGAAAGTAGGTGCCTCTTGGTGGAAACTATTCAGTAAAAGAACAGGAGCGGCCAGAATATGCATCATGACTGAACACATAAGGGTGTGTTAAAGATGTAGTTGGAGAGATTAAAAATATTTGGTTACATTTTCAACTTGGCATTGTGTGACATCAGAACAGACTGACTTGGCAGTAAGCAGTGTTTCCCCATAAAAATGCAAACGCCATTGTTTTCATTCATAGTGTACCAACCTGTATTTAAGTGACGCAAGGCAGGTGCTATCTGCATGGGAAACCAGTGCACAGGTAATGGGTTGAAAGTTCAAGGGGTGGTGCAGACAAGGAAGGACAATCAGCAAATGGAGCATCAAAGGGGACTTGAAGATAAGGCTCAGTGGCCCAAAGCATGAGCTTAGCAGGAGCGAGGACTCAGGTTCTGTTTCCAGCAGCTGCCAAAATATGTGTTAAAATTCCATGTGACGTCCATGGATGATGGGAGGACGCACCCAGGAAGGGGGAAGAATTGCCTGGAAATTGCAGGACTCCTGAGAGAAGGGAACGATAATTATGATCGAATTTTTCTAGTGAGTAAATGTAGGTTTTGGAAAGGGAAGGTATCGTATATATATCCAGATCTTTATACCAGGAGAAAAATCAGTAGATAATATCAATTATTTGCTCAATAGACAACAGTACAAGCATAATATTAGAAATATGAAATTAATTATAAAAATCAGGAACATCAAAAATTGTAACTGTTAGGATTTACACCTAAGCGAGGAGAGAAGGCAGAATCTATTCCTTTTCATTATAAATTTGCTTCATTTTAGTCAAATATGTGTATTACTTTAACATTTTAAAAACTCACATATTAACAACTGTCCAGAGATCAATGTAAAAAAATCATGTTAAATATTCTTTATTTAGTAATTCCTTTACCATTCTATCATTCATTCCATAAATGTTTGCAAATATGTATACTGAATATTTTAGGACTTGAAAACACAGTCAAAAACAAGATAGACAAAATTCCTGCTTCTGGGTAGCTTATATTTTAAAGACAATAAGCTCACCCGTGAAGAGAGGTGGGAGGGAGGGACTTTGATTAAATGCTAACCAGAAAACCAAAGAGGAGTGGATGATGGGAGTGCTGTTTTGGATTTGATGATCAGGGAAGGAGTTACCAAGGAGATGGCCTTGGAAATGTGATACATCTGGGAAGAACCAGCTAGTCAAGCGAAATCCTGTAGTCCAGCCTGGGTCTTGAGCCCTTCTTGGACACCACCACTAGTGGACCTACCTGACTGGCCTTGTTCTGGGACCTAGACCCGCTTCTTTGTTCTCCCTGACCGGGGACACACACACACACACACATACACACACCCCAAGATGAGTGACAGAGATAAGGAGTCAGCTTAACACGCATGTGTGGGGAAGCCATAGGGGCCCTTGCCTCTTAATAGACGGAGGACCCCACCCCCGATCTGGCTCATCTTGCCTTTATTCACCCAAACTCCCGAACTAGCAATCAAAGTAACGCCAGATTTATCTGCTCTCCGATGTCCCTTAGCACATATCTAGTCAACAACTTAACCTTGCGTGTCTGAAGTTTTCCCAAGAACCTGCAATCTGCAGCCAACCCCGAGGGCAGCCTCTTTCCTTTGCGCTCACAGGGGAGGCCAGTTGGGCCTCAGTTCCCCTCTGGTGTCCCACAAAGTCCAAGTGCAGTATTAAGCAAACCTTGCCACAAATGATCTTTCTGCACTGTAATTATAAAAAGTAATGTGTCAGCCCACAGTAAACCCTAATATAAGTAAATTGTAGCTTTTTCTTTTACATGGCTAAAGGAATGAATAAATAAATGACCAGATATCAAATTGATAAAAGTTTGACCTCACCAAAAAAATCACGTGTATAATTATGCAGTCCCGTGGTCATACATAAAGTCAGGCAAAAATTAGATAATAATTATTGATGTGTTAATGAGATTCTGAATAGCTAAGTGTTATAAAGATTCATGATGTAAATATTATTCCAGTGATCTCAATTCTGGAATATCTTTCTTTTAAGCAAATCTGCACCAACCTGCCAAGAGACTACAAGATGGTTTGGCAAATTTTCTAGATGTCAATAAAGACAGATGTCAATATTTTATACTTAAAATTTTAAAAAATGATCAAAAGTAAATTCTGTCTGCATGCAGAGTGAATATAAAATGTCACTTTGTTCTTTTCCTGTTTTGCATTGCTAGATAATTTTAGATTTTGGTGATTGACTCATTTAATTTTTAGAGTCGGATGTAGAGTGTACCCATCAACATATGATCTTACCACATTGTCATTGTTAGGCCTTGCAGGTCTCTCTTTTTCTGTACATATGAATATACATGCATGTGTGAGTTCACGGGAGTATGCGTCAATGTTTGTACTTTCTTTCCTTCCCATTCCCCGGGCTCATACTTTTGCTTTCCGTACTTAATATCTCATTGTAATAGACTTGATACATGTGATTTCCATGTATTATTATAAACTTTACATAGAACTTTTATATGACTCTAGCTTTAATTAATGTAAATGTAATTGTGCTAAAGAACTCACTGTGCCTTTCACTAGCCAACAACTATACATGTTGTGTACTTAGTGTGTGGCTTCTAAGTCTTACCCATATCACATAATATATAGCCACTCAAATTTACTGATCTCCACTCACCGAGTGAGAGTTAAAGAGATTGCTTTTAAGTCTTCCCTAGCACAAATGATCTTCATCACTATCCTTTTGGACTGGTGTGAGAATTTTTCAAAGTTATATATAAAGGAGAGAAAAGTTGGGTTAGTGAGTATACACATATTTTATATAACCTTGGATATTACTTTTTCCAGTCTGATGGTATGAATTAATGTCTCATTGTTTTGAATTTGCATTTATATAATTAGAAATAAGTATAAATACCAAACCATATGCTTGTTGCCTTTCGATACTCCACATTTGTGACTCCAATTTTGTGAACTATTTTTCTAATATGGGTGGTGGTCTTTTCTTGTTGGATTCAAAGAATTTCTTCTGTAATCTAAATATTAGGCCCTGTTAGGTGTATATATTATGAATATCATTTTAGTCTAACCTGTCATTTCTTTTAAAATTTTACCTATTATAACATTTATTACATTATAGTGTTTTTACCCTTATGCATTGCCATGGTTAGAATGTTCCCTCCAAAATTTAATTTAATGAAGGCTCAGATGCAGCACCATGGTCTTGGATCTCTTTGGTTCTAGAACCACGAGTCAAATATATTTTATTATGTATAAATTAACTAGTGTGTGTTATTTTGTTATAGAAACAGAAAATGGACTAAAAGTTATTTTTTGTTTTATGGTTTATATTTTAGATTGTTTTATTTGGGACACCAATGTCAAAAGATATTCTTTTATGTAAAACAAGTATTAATCTATCTGGAATCTAGTTTTCTATGTAGTATTCGGATACAGTTTTCTTTTTCTCTATGAGAGGAACACATATTCTCAGCAAGTTATATTCATGTATTTTCTTACTGATTGAGGTGTTATACTTTTCATATATTGGATTCACATATGCTTTCTGTAGCGTGATATTGTATTGGAATATTTGTCTTATTCTCAAGTATCATAGGATTTTATATTACTGTCAATTTTTGCCATGGTTTAATTCGAGAATGTGCCCCCCATTCCCCATGTTTTCAGAGATGGGCTTTTGGATCATGGAGGCACTTTTGCTAATCAATTGATTAATCCACTGCAGAGTTCAGAGCTGAATATGTGGTTAGGAGGTGGGGCCTGGGCAGAGGAAGAAGTCACTCAGGGTGTGGCCAGAAAGGGCGAAGCTTCCTGCATTACTTCTCTCTTCCCTCTGCTTCCCGGCTGCCATAAGGTAAGCGTTTGTCCGCTACCAGACCTTTCCGCTATCCTGTTCCTGTGTTAGAGCCAGTGAACAATGGACTGGAAATTCTGCGATGTGAGCTAAAATAAACCTCTCCCCCTTTCAACTGTGGGTGTTGGGTGCTGTATTGCAGCAAAGAAGGAAGAGCCTAAGACCCTTTGGAATGTGACGTGCTACCCGTCGGAATCAGCCCCTGTTCTCTGCTGTTTGTTTCTCAGAGTTAGACTTCCAGGGGTCTTTTGTTTTCTTCTTCTTCCATATAAATATTAGCATATAGCGTATAGCATCTGTAAAAGATCCGGATGTCTTTCCATTTAGGAATGAATTTCATTTGGATTAATTTGAGGATATCTAGTATTTCTCCAGGAATCAGAAATACCCTTTCAATTCATAGATGTGGGTCTCCTTTTATTTCTGGAAATGTGTTAGTTTAGAATTTTGGATATTGGTTCTGTTCCTTCATTGTTTTTTTTTCTTCTGGGGTGCATTTATACAAATGTTACTGATTCTTTGCCTAGGTTCAGTTTAACCCTATTTGATTTCTATCTTTATCGCTTTATTGTTTTCTTGTTTATTCTCCTACTTGTACTTCATATCTCATACTTACTTACATTTGAATATTTTCCTCCTTGGGAAACTTGTAAGTTAGTTTTTATTACTAAGGATTTTTTTTCCTACTCTTTCCAGAGTTCAGTGTTACTCTCTGTATATTTTTTCTAAATTTTCATTTTTTAAGTTTCTTATTCAAGTGATTTTGCAAAACCTAGCATATTTGAGGATATGTAGTTCAGTCTGTGGTGTGGTATTATATTTTCATTCTGTTTTCTTTGTATGTATGATTTTGGGAGGGAGGGTCTCAGTAGTAGAGGAATGTTGAATCTTAAAACACTTGATGAATCTGAGAGGCAAATTTGCACTGTTACATTAAAAACTGTGCACAAAATATCTAATGGATTTAAATATACATTCTTCTGGAAGGAAATATCTACCCTTTTAAGCATGAGGGAAGTAACATGAGAAGTATTCAGTTCTCCATTTTGGTATAAACTTTTAATATTAGCATAGAGGCTTATCAGACAAAATATGATGTTTGCCAAATATCTAAATTTCTCCAGGCCTCTAAAATACCATAACTAGCCTCTTTAAGCACCATGTATTTCAATTATCAAGATAAGGGGAAGAGTAAAAAGGGAAAAGAAAAAAATGTGAGAGAATGAAAAGATGAAAATAAAGTGTCTGTAGATGGGGAGGGGAGGAGGGGGTGAAGGGAGGGCAGGGGTAAGGGGAAAAAATGAGAACCAAGACTTGTCATGTAGAGGTACAAGATCCCATCAATGAATGTAACTGTACTGTATCCCTAAAATGTACCAATAAACTCAATTAAAGCTGAAAAAAAAAAAGATGTCTTCATTCTGACACCAAAGAGTGTTAGTGAGCAACCACTCAGACTTTATGGAGGGAATGCTGTCCTAAAAAACCTGACAGCTGCATGAAAACAATCAGGAATATAAAAGAGATAGAAGATAAACCAAAACATCATTTGTTTTCATGAGTTCAAGTAGATTTGTTCTGGTGTACTGAAATTATTTAAAAATAATCTTCTCAAATATGTTATGAAATTCAGGCAGTGAAATTCCTACCTTGTCTACATAAATCCAATGTATTTATTACTCCTGTTTGTAAGTGGCTGTCCCTTCTGCGGCAAATCAGAGACGTATCAATGATGGTAGTCAGCTACCAAGGCAGGGAGTGGGAGAGGGATTTTTAGGCCTCTATTCTGAATCCAAAGACACATCCTAACTGAAATAATTCTATGAACTAGAAAACACATTTTGGTGAAAAGCTATGTATTTCTACTTCATAAAGTGTTCACATCTCTCAAGGCTTTTGTTCTAATTACTTTTAAGCCGAAAGACACAACCCTTCCTGAATGGCTCTGTGTTAGCAGTGCTAATACGATCCCAAGGTACTAAGGCTGGTACTGGCTGTTGGATAGGGACTCTGGCTCTCCTTTATCTTGACCTCTCCATGGAACTCTGGAAGCATCCCAGTGACCTGGAGCAAGCTGCTTCCAGTGCTTGAGATCCAAGAAGTTAAAGCAGAAGCTACAATGCAGCAATATCCTTGCTAATACCTTCAGAAACCATATTTCTTTGCTTATACCATATTCTGGGTCACATGGCGACAGCACTGATTCAATGTGGCATATAAAAGGACATGAATACCCAGAGGCCATCCTGAAGAATATCTATCACATATTGTTGAGAGGATTTGTCCTCTTATCTATGAGTTGTTGGACATAGCAGCTCTTAGAAGCATTTGTAAGAAATATCCCTGGCATACAAATGTTAAGAAACATTTCTGATAAGCCTGTGAGATATTATTAAGGCTAACACTGAAATGTCTGAAACCAGTGGTATTCTCTTTCCATAGATAAAGATGATTTTTTGAATGGTAGAAGGATTAAAGATACTGATTCTGCTGTGTCCTCTTGGACTTATCAAGGTTCATATGAAATTTATCCTGAAAAATTTCCTCACAGTAAATGTGATCCTAGGGAGTACCTTAAAATTATACTAGGACTACACACCATTACTCCTACTTTTCCTAAATATTAAAAATTTGGATCGGGCTCAGTTTTTCCAAAAGCCTGTTGTCTGAGCTTAATTTCTGTCCCTGAAAACATTCGTATGATGGCTACTTCTTCCTCAACTTACACTCCTCTCTCAGTGTCATCCGCGTCTCTAGGTAGACAACAGCAGATTTGCAATTTGGCTATTTCACTCCAACCCTCATGCATTTAATGGGACATGGTGACTATGATATGGTGTCGTGTTGCTGATGACAAGGACGTTGATGATTGTGTGACAATGTGGTACCAGTAGTGATGATGTTAATATACTTGTGCAGTATTTTCAGAATAAAAGTTACTTATCGTTGGTGTTATTCCTTCATCATGTGAGATACACTTCATCCCCATTTTACAAGTAAAAGAGAACTCCAGAAATATTAAATAATTCACCATAAATAAAAATGATTCAGACATTTTATGTAACTGAAATATTAGTTTCTAACTTTGCAAACAATTATAGAGCTTTCCTACTGTTGATGTTATGAAGTGCCTAAAATAGCAGTTGTACTAACCCTTTACTTAAAATTTCTTTATTGTTATTCAGGTTTCAGTGTCTTTATGAGTTGATTTTGATTGTTCAGTAGAAGAAAGATTGACTTTATCACAATCCTCGGTGTAGATGAAGAAACCGAAAGCAAGGAGGAAAGAATTAAGTCAGTTGCTTAATGTCACTGAATTTATTTATTTTTTATTGTCTAGATTGATGTCTGAATTTCCAAAGTTTTTTTCATTAAATTTATTGGTGCATTTTAGGCATACAGTTACATTCGTCACTGGGGTCTCGTACCTTTACATGATGTATCTTGGTTCTTGTTTTGTCCCCACTCCCCTGCCCTCCCCTCACCCCCCTGCACCCTTCTCTATTTACAAAGACTTTATTTCCATGTTTTTCCTTTTCTCAGATTTTTTCTTTCCCTCCTTTCCTTTCCTCTACCCCTCTGAGTTCCCCTCCTCCTGTAGACATTTTCTTCCCATGTCACTGAATTTAGTAGCGTACAAATATAATCCGGCGTTCTGTGAATTAGTAGCAGCAGCAGTAATAATCAACAAGCTTTGCATGCTTTTTCGCTGTTAGATTTAAGTCATTTTGATATATAGCTCAATGGTTCAATTCCCATAGAGTTCTGCTTAAGATTCTTGCCTACACAAATTTATCACACTGTAATAATTTAGTGTGTGTAACTGAAGAGATTGTTTAATAGTAATTTCCTTACTAATCACTTTCTAATGACAAATTACTTTATTGGGATAGATTATAATAATTCAACCTCTACCTTAAGCAATGAATAAATTACTCTTTACATTCCACTTTTGAGTTTATAATATTACTTTTTTGTTCCAGATATTTATAATTCTCATTAAGTTGCGTGTGTTTTGACTTATTGAGAGCATTGTACTATAAAATGTCCCCACATGGCTTTATTGTTCAACAGAGATAGACCTTTTGCAGAACTGATTTCTTTTTCCATGTAATTGCCTCTCTAGTTCCTCAGCGTTCTAAGTACTCTTGCACCAGGGGGATTATAGAACCAACACCAGCAGGCTGTTAAAATCATAAATCCTGTTGACACATTTTGATTAAGAAGAACAACAGAAATTACAGTGCGTACTGTGGCACATTGGCCAAAGCCCCGCACTTCATAACGGAGGCATTTATTTCTCCTGCTGCAAGTTTGTTGCTGACGGTGGCGAGTCGGGCCCTCTCTGGGAACCTGAAAGTCGTTGGCCGAGTCTCCGCTCACTCCCGGGGCACCGCACATCTACTAACTTGTTATTCTGGGAGGATAAAAGCGCAGGCCAAGTCTCAGTTTGAGTCATTTCTAAAGGGCCGTCCCAGCTTGAGACCTCTCAGGGCTTGATTCCCACTGCATCCCCATCTGCTTCCTTCTCTGTCCCCAAGGCCGTGGCGTACTGCGTGCGCACACCGCAGCGAGGCCTGGGTATGGCTTTCCCAGGGGAAGGGTTGGTATTGGAGCTTAGATCCCTTGGGCTCAGGTGGATCAGTGCTGCTCTCTGGCCTCTGCCCCTGTTGTCTCTGACTCTGCAGGGCAGCTGCCTTCGCCAGGAAACTCCAGGACATGTTGGCTCCACAAACCGGGACTTGTACCCCATATATTTACTGACAAAGCCACTCCATACTTGGAGATGAAAATATTTAGTGATGGCGGTGGTGTTTTATCAAGTTAGAACCGGTCTTGGCTGTGGTATAATTAAAACATTGGGAAGAAGTATCATTTCTGCCTGGTGACCCTTGGGGGTGTGTGTGTGTGTGTGTGTGTGTGTGTGTGTGTGTGTTTACGCCGAGCATTCTCTGACTTTTGTGGGTCTATGGTTTGGTGTTTGTATTAATTTTAGAAAGTTCTCAGCCATTATATTTCATTATATTTTATATCCTTTGTTGAATTCATTCTTCAATTTGAATTATGTTTCTGTTAGTTCTTTTGAAATTCTCATTTTTTTGGCATTTTCCATGTTCCTTTTTTTTTTCCTTGTTGCTTTTCAATTTGGGAAGTTTATATTCACCTACCTTCAGGTGAACTGTTTCTTTTCTTAATCATGACAGGTTTATTGATGAGCTCTTTGAAGGCATACGTTATTTTTCTTCTACTGTTTCTGGTTCTTAGTAATTCCTTTCAGTTATTTTAAAAGTTTTTTTTTTTTTTTTTCTTTCTTGGTTTTCTTTTTGTTTTTGGTACCGGGGATCAAACTTGGGACCTTGTGCTTACAAGGCAGGAAGCAGAACCACTGAGCTACATCCCCGGCCCAATTTTTCCATTATTACATGGCATCTATTTTCCAGTGGAACTGCTACATGTTATTCAGGGTGATAGAAAATGGAGTCAAAGCAGAAATCAGAACAGTTGGATTCATAGAGATCTATGCAATAGGCTAGTCCATCACGGTGTTTGCAGAAAACAATAGTTTACTGAATTTTTACTTGATCTTTGTGAGCAGACTGTTTCTCGTTACAGTGGACAGAAGTCTATGAATCACCAAGACAGAAAGTCACAGCATCTTAATCATTTGCTGAATGTGAAGCAGGTTTTTTGACCCAAAACACCTCAAATAAAAGCAGAAGCTATTTCCCTTGAGAAAGAATCCTACAATGTTGCTGCAATTTGTACTGAGTAGTTTTTCCCCAGTTTACCAGGGTCATCATGCGCTGCAGAAATAATACTTAGGGGGGACTTCTTGGTATCGGCTCTGAACTGACACTAATTCCAGACAATTTAAAACATCAGTTTGGTCCCCAGCCCAAATATAAGCTCATGAAGATCAGATGGACCATAAAGTCTGAACTCGGGTTTATCTTGCAATGAATCCAGGTGCTCTTTGAACCCATTCTGTGATCGTTTCTCCCAGTCTAGGATGAATAATGGAATAGACATACAAACAGGCAAAATTCCCATATTGATTTTTTTTTCACCCACATTTGATTTTTAAATGAAGGCTATTCTGGCGGGAAAGGTCAAATGGAAGCCATTCACTTTTTCTACTGAGAAAATTACTAATTTGAAAGCAATGCCACATACCTAGAGTGAATTTAGAAATTAGTGCTGTCATTAAGGAATGGAGAAAAACAAGGGTGGTGGTTGCCAGCAACTCCCGTTCAACTCCCCTACGTGTCCTACCCAGAAAACAGATGGATCTTGGAGACTGACAGTGTGTTAATAGAAACTTAATCAAGTGTGACTGCAATTGCTGCTGCTGCTATTCCAAATGCTCTTTCATTTATTAAACAAGTTAACACATCCCCTGTACCTAGTATGTATCTACTGATTTGACAGAATTATTTTTTCTTGATTCTTGCTAGTAAAGATCACCAGACTGGTTTACTTTTAGCTGCCAAGGCCAGCGACAGACCTTCCTTTTCTACCTGACTTGCTTGTCTGTTTATTCTCTAGTGCTATTCTTGGTAACATGAGCATTTCTTATTCTACAAGCCTTCAGACTGGTTCATTATAGATGATGTTATATGGATTGAACTTAGTGAATAAGAGGTAGCAACTGCTCTTAGCTTTTTGGTGAGAGATTATGTGCCAAAGGCTGGAAAATAAATACAAAAACAATAAAAAGCAGTGAATATCCATCTCAGGGAAGTTTCTAGATGCCCATTGTCATAAAGAACATCAAGCTATCTCTTCTAAGGTAAGGGATAAGATGATGCATATGACCCTTCCTAGAACCAAACCAAAACAAAGCAAAACAAAAACAATTGCCTAATGTCGATTGCACATGTTTCTCATTGGGTGTCTTTCTCTGGCCCACTACGAAGTGGATTTGAAAAGCTAACACTCTGGAGTGGATCCCGGAGGGGAGGTCATTCCCATTCTTGCCACTGGATACAGCGAAGTTGATGGTTGACATGTCAGTGGCCAAAGTGTTGCTCAGAGACTTGTACAGGACCTTAAAGGTGAATCATACTTTAAATCCTTAGGGTTTTGGAGCAAATCACCGCCAATTTCTGAGGATAATTACGCCCCTTTTTAGAGAAAGCTTGAGACTCTATTCTGTGCATTAGCAGAGACTGAATGCTTAACAGTGAGCCTCCATATTACCATTCAATAGGATGGGAATAACTTCCTTTTCAATTTCTCCATCCACAGTCCATCCCTTCACCTCTGTATTCCTCTAAAACCGGATTTCCCACTATCCAGAGAATTACTGGCTCAGTCTCTACAATGCATTTGCTTTTGTTCTCTGGGGAGTGGGAAAGTCAGAGCTCACTGACCTCCTAGAATGTAGGCTGGGACAGGATTATCTCAGCAAGAGTTTTCATCCAGTTCTCCTTTCTTCACCTATGTTTTTCTTGATTGAGTTCATTGGTCCATTTTAGGTATACAGTACAGTTACATTCATCGTTGGGATCTTGTACCTTTGCAGGACAGGTCTTGGTTCTCATTTTTTACCCTTTTCCCTGCCCTCCCTTTACCTCCTCTTTCCCTCCCCATTTACAAACATTTTATTTCCATTTTTTCATTTTCTCATATTTTTTTCTTTTCCCTTATTACCTTTCCCCCACCCTTCCCACTTTCCCTACACCTTTAGCCCTTTTCTCCCTATTTCACATTGTCAATTATCTCATTAGGCTCTTATGTACTATTATAATTTTTCACAACAGAGAAACTATTCGGTATTTACACATGTGTGACTTATGTATTTCACTTAGGAGGATATCCTCAAAATGTATCCATTTTCCTATGAATGAATCTAATTTCTCATTCTTTATGGCTGAGTAGTGGGTATCTATCCAAAAGAATTAAAAGAATCATATCACAGAGATATATGTGCACCTATGCTTATAGCAGCACAGTTTGTAATAGCTAAAACTTGGAAACAGCCCATTTGCCCATCAGTTGGAAACTGGATAAAGAGGATGTGGTTTTTCACCTTTGTTTTTTTCAGTAACCCTTAGAACTTAATTTTGGTTGGAATTCTTTGGCAAACATTCTCTGCTCGCTGTTTTTAGTGACTGTTCTCTGTCTTCTGAAAATTCTTTGAAGTCTTCCTATGCTCTTACAACATATGCTGCTGTATTTGTCCTGGACTTTTCCAACTCTTTTATATTGTTTTTATGGGTTTGAGCAAGAAGAAAAAATAAGTTTATGTGTTCAATCTACTTTATCTATCCATGTCACTGCATTGATTTTTTAAAAATGAGACTGTAGTACCATTTCTGCACTAAAGATGAGACAATAGAAACAGAGATATATTAAAAAGCTGTTCTATTTTTGAAGCTCATATAGATAACACTAATATCAGTTAAATCGCAAAAGACAAAGAAAGGCATTTGCAGCTTTATCGATGATTTGTAGTAAGCAATTTAGCTTAATGAAGCAATCTGAGTCTTTTTCTTCATGCTTCGTAACTTTTGGACACATTTTTCTTGTGGGGTTAGGTTTGTTTTGCTTTGTTTTCGGAATGAAAGTCCCACGTTTGCTTTCGTAATCCACTCCCGTCCCTTTCAGTTTGGAGCTGAAGATTGTCTCCTGCAAATTGCAAATGAGGTCACAAGGTACCCCTGGAGGTGCCTCTTCCTCCCACATCTGCTGCTCTGGGACGCTCTGGGCCCTGGTCAGGGAGGAGGCAGCACCAGGAGCGTACCATTTGCTAAAAGTCGTTTGGCTGTTCACTTTCAGATGCTGGTGATTAGTCAGGCCGTTGTTGGTTACAAATCTCCAGGAGTCTGAACGAATAAACAGTCGTTTAGCTAGAAACCTAAAATCAGAATCTACCCTTTGCTTACAGCGGAGTCTCTGTTCCACTAAGAATATCTGTTTCTGGAACTGCTCACTTTTGTATTTTTATAAATAATGGAGGCGAACAGGTAAGAGGAATATTTACGTGACATGGGACTAGAAGTGAAGAGAAACGTGTTATGAGAGAATCAAAATCCACAACATCTCAATAAACTGAATGAAAGGAGTAATGGAAAAATAATGACACATGGTCTTTACATTTTCAGAGCTCGAGCTAGTAATGCTGCCTATCATTTCCTGACCGATAGTAAATATTTACAAGGCATTGTGCTGTGTGCTCACATGTATCACCTGTTGTAATAGTAGCCATCCCCTTGATAATTATTTTTGAGCAATTACTAGGTTCCAAATGCTGTAGTAGGCACATCCTAGAACAGAGGAATATTTGGCCCTCGTACAAGCTGAGAAGGGAGGATAAATAACAGTTTTGTCATTTTTGGGGTGGAGAGACAAAGTAAAAGATATTTTGTAAGCCAAGCTTCTCAGAGCTGGTATATTGCCACTGAAGGGATTCAGGTCCAGTTTCCCTAATATTCTGCAAGTTAAACTTAACAAAACAAAAGAGAACACTTGCACAGGTAAATAAAAGAGCACACGTGAAATGGAAAACTAAAATCGAGAGCACACACAATTGGTGTCAATGCTTTCGTGTGGCTGCCAAGGGCCTGCAAATGTGGCCATGAAACTATGGTTAAAATCGTGAACATTGCGGTTCAAATCCTGGTGCCCCATTAGCTAACTTGCGTGACTTTGGATGAATGTTTTGTATCTATGACTTCAGTTTCCTCCGATGTGAAATAAGTATAAATCTTCCACGTTGCAGAATCTGGGTGAGAACAGTGAGGTACTATGTAATGGTCTTGGTGTAAGTCACAGTGCACTGTAAATGCAGGTTGAACAGTAGTCAATCCACCCTACTACTCGTCCCATGCCACTACCTGCATTGTGCTCAGTCAACAGGTGCTGGTTGCCTGAAAGGCTGCAGGGGCTTCTATCAAGGGGAGGAAGCCCCAAGACATAGTAGCTAGAAGCAGTGAGCTGACTGTGCTCCTCCCTGGTGAAAGACCAGCCGGCTGAGAGGGGATCCACGTGGCTTATATCATGTTGTGCACATCCCTAGTACAGCGATTTGAAAATTCTGTTTACTTTTCAGCCATAGGATACTTGAATGTACAGACTGTTTTGATCTCTTATCTCCAGGAAGTATAAAGTCTGTAGATGCTCAATAATGGTTGAATGAAGACATACAAAGAGGTTGATATATTTAGAGGGCTCTGAAAGGGTTGAAAAAGTTGTCCTACTTCAGAATAACTGATAAACCTATTAAACCTAAGAACTTTCTGGTAATATGCAGAGTGGTCCCTCAGTATGTAAAGAGAACTGTTTCTAAAACCCCCATAAATAATAAAGTCTCGGGATGCTTAAATCCCTTACATAAAATGGCATAGTAGCCCATGTACCCAAATAGCCTACACACATGATGTGTACTTTAAATCATCTCTAGATTACTTATAATTCTTAATACAAAATGCTGCTATGTAAATGTCTTTATATTAGACTATTTAGAAAAATCATGACCCCCCCCCAAAAAAGACTGATACAGGAAAATGCAACAGAAAACTAGAAGAAGGCAAAAGTGTGAAGCCATGGGAATTATTCCCTGGTTCTATCCTTGTGTTTCTTTAACAGGGTGACTACTGTTTTTTGCCTCCTTCTAACTTTGAGTGCTACTCCTTTTCCTCATCTCAAACATTCCTGTGATTGTAAGAACCCTATTGCTGCTTGCCCTAGATTCTTACACTTCTGGTTCTCCTATGTGGCACACACAGCTGTGTACTAATTACAGTTCTTGAAACTCTCATGGTACAGTTTTGGATCGATACCACTGGCCACACTGTGCCTTCCTACTTTTCAAAAAGGGGTTTAAGCAATATGATCACTTATTTCACCTCTTATGTTCCTAACCCCCAGAGTCCTACAGGTTCATCTCACAGCCACGTTGATTCCTCCCAGAAGAATGAATTTAGTGATCTGTTAAGTCAGGGCTGATATAATTGTGGTCTCTGTAAAAGGTTAGATAGATCAAATGGGTAGGGTGAAGGCTGTCCCTCAGCTACATGTTGGAGGAACTTGAGAGGCTCGTGATACAGTTATTTTCCTGTTACCAAAATTTTCAGAGCTCAGAATAAATTTTTCACGACAATGTCCTTAATGGGGTATAGTGATGTCTTCTTTCCACAATAAAATTATGCATTTTCTCTAACTTAGTAGAGCTCTGATTTTAGGGATTAATTTAGAGTCTCATACTCTTTTGATATATGGTATGTAAACCATAATACTTCTTTTTATTACATCTAGAAAGAAGGTTAACTTTCCTAAACATTATTGAATTTTGAGTATGGTTTAAACTCTTTAAAATCATCTGCTATTCTTTGTTAATTCAAATAGTAGCTCAGTAATATATTTATTTTCCTGCTTTTAGATTTATTTTCTATTACTATAGATCATACTCATTGCTGTGGAGGGCAACAGCTTCTGGCTTCACCTTTATACATCCCTACACTAATTTATAAAGGTTAACTGTTAAATTGTGACTAATGTTTGAAAAGTAAAAGAAATGATTTCAAGTCTCATGGCAAGGTAAAATTTCCAGCACTTTCATAGGCTTTCAAGAGATGTGAGGGACAGAAATTACATTAACAGCTACCTTGTACTTACACTTTCATAGGCTTTCAACAGATGTGAGTGACAGAAATTACATTAACAGCTACCTTGTACTTCTCTACTGTGTTTTAGATCTGAGGCATATGTGATCAAATAAAAAGTAGTAGGATTCAATAGATAGGCTATCTCAAAACTGAAGCTGGACTGCTGGACTGTTATCTTTTATGTTAGAAAATATCTTTAAAACTCCTTTTTTATTGATCAAGTGTCACCGAAAGGATTTCTATAAATTATTCACCAGGGAGAAAAGTATATCTTATTTCTTTTTGTAAATTAAGTTTAAAGGGAAATCCTGTAAAACATTTTAGGAAACAGAAATAAAAGGAATAACATTCTTCCCACACAAATATCATCTTAGCTATAGTATTTTTGAACAAAAGGCAATTAATGGAAAACCGAAACATGTACTGTCTTTGTCCTCATCTGGCAGTAACGTAGTATTTCCCAAACTACTATGGCAGGTTAGAGTGGTTTCAGTGTTCATATTATGTTCTATCAACCATCATCAAATTTGAATCCCTGAAAGGGAGCAGTGTATGTTTTAATGCTGCTATCCGGTGTATCAGGCAACTTCACCAGAAACTGGTACCCTGAAGTGGGTGGTAGTGACGGCACACCTAAGACATGCCCTTGCCTTGGAACCCAGCAGAACCAGGGGGATGGTAGTGTAAGGCACATGAAAGGGAAACTGGCATTTTTGGGGGCTGGCAGAAAAGCAACCCTTGTTATGTTGTGGCGGAAAGTTTGTCAGACTCTGACCTACAGTCATGTGGAAAATGGAAAGGGATCATGGATCTGGCTAAAGAGATTTCTAGGAATGATGTTTAAAACGACAGTTTCTTCCAGTACCTGTCAGTGAGGAAATGAAAAGGGAGACAGATATTCTAAAAAAGGAGCTTTTCGAATTTAAGAAAAATTTATATAGTACACAAATTAACCAAATTCAAAATAAGATTATTTCTTATTCCTACTTACTGGGGACCCCTGAAACATTACCAGAAACCTCTGCTATAGGCCCCAGTCTACCGCTCAGTGTACAACACAAGCTGGAGGAAAAAAATAAAAAACAAACTAAAGACAGAACCAAGAGAGACAGGAAATGGGGCACCAGGAGGGCCAATGCCAGTACGACTGACAAAGGTCAGTCCAAGCTACTGATTTTTATTAGTAATCAATTGGGGTAAAGGCAAGTTACATGCAAGGGTAGGACTATGTGCAAGAACATGCAGTTGTGTGGATTCTATGGAAACTAATGTAAGCAAGGCTCATAAAGGAAAAGACAAAGCATTCTTGAATTAGGAACATATATGGTGGTAATTAGAACATTGTCCTCCTATTAAGGAGGTTTTAGTTGTGAGAATGGAATTTGAGTTACTCTAACCTCAGCACATAGGCTTTGGCTGGTCTTGCTTCTCAAAACAAGCCAATTGTGGGGTTGACACTGTTTACAGCCCGTTTGGGGCAAAATCAATACTGTGGTCCCCTGTACCTAGTCCCTTCTGGTACAAAATCCCCTAATTTAGAAAGAGCTTAGGGTGCTGCCAGTGCAGCATGACCTCAAGATAAAGATTTCATGACTGGATGAAAGACTGGATTTGGAGGCTTTTGAGAAATATAAATAATATTTTTTGAGCTTTTCATACTATTAAGTGTGAGCCTCTTAGATCCTCTATGATTAAAAACAGATTTTCTAAAAATATTGAATATGAATCACAGACAATTTAGACCACACAGAAAAAAATTTAAGAATCTTAAGGATGTTGTTCTACAAAATTATTAGCTTAATGAAGATCTGAACCTGTTTTGAAGATATCTATGGGTATGGCCCTTGCAACCCAAGTAAGATTAATAATAAAATAAAAAAATATTTTGTAAGAAGCATAGTAGAGGTGGGTATGGTGTGACACACCTGTAATCCTGGCACTTTAGGAGGCTGAGGCAGGAGGATCACAAATTTGAGCCCAGCTTGGGCTACCTTATTTTATAAGACCTTGTGTCAAAATTAAAATTGAAACAGGGTAAAATTAAAGTAAGAAAGGGATGGAGGTGTAGCTCAATATGAAAGCCCTGGGGTCAATGCTTAGTACTGAAAAAAAAGTTATACTAGTGGGGGGACCACCAATTAAAGCTAAAACTATATTAGGGTACAGTTTTAACTGAACAGAGCTCTGAAAAACCCCTGGAAGGGATAACCTGAGATCACTCATGTTCAACTCTAGCTGTAGATCCTATGAGCAAAGCAAGATATTTTACAAATTCCACCTCGGCACATTGGAAGAACATAGCTGACACAATGAGAGACCCCTAAGCCTTGTGGAGAGGCTGCCATATTTACTCTGGGCAACTGGCCCAGCTGAGCTGCCAATGGCCAGGCAGCACTGGCTTCCATGTTGCTTGTGGGCACTGTGGGTCAGTCCTTTGGCTGATCTAAGCCGTAGTAACCATTTGGCAGCAACCACATAAAAATCCCAAGGAAATACTGCCCCTCTAAGTCTGGCTAACCCACAGAGAAAGTGAGAGGACAAACTGTTATTTTAATTCACTAAATTTGAGGATCATTATGTAGCAGTACACTGTAGTAACTGAATTATACTTCATGACACTGAGTTTTAAGGAAAATCCTTCAAAACATAGGACAATGAGAAAAGTGAGAAACGTTTGCTGTATATTTGTATGTCCTATGTGTAAAGAAAATATATAGTATAAAGAAAATAGATTATGAAAGGCTCATTCATTTACATACCACAAAGAAAGTAAATTATGCCTCTAACTGTGATAATTGTAATTTCTCATATATTAGGATTTTATTTTATACTCATGTTTGTATATGGATTTGAGCATAAAATCTTGAATCATGTATTACAGCTATGTGTAGTGAAATTAAGCAAATTAGATTATTTAATAATTTTCTAAAACTGAAAATTATTCAATCTTATACTTCTGGATCACTTTCTAATTCAAAGTCAGTGATGGTTACACTTTTTCACAATATTTTCCTAAGTTTCATCCTCAGCATCTACAAGGCAGCAATTTTAAAAAACATTCTGTACTCAGGTTCACAGGAACTTCTTGTAAATCGTTTATCCTCATTTATAATATTTTGATATAGAAGCTTCCTTAACTTCTAACACAAGTTTTCAGTAGGAGATTTTCCACAGAATAACTAGAACCCGTATTCCTTCTTCACATGAATTGAGACTACCCTTATTGACTGAAATAACAAGGAGTTATGTTTGCCCATCGGGAATGACAACCACATCACCTATTTTTTCAGTGGGTTGATTGTCAGATAAAGGCTCACAAAATATAGCATGAACAACACCCATGGAAGTTGTATCAGACTCTTGCTGATCTGTCTCAAATATCTTAGCTATCTTCTTCTTTCTTTTCTCCTGAGCATTGGGAGAACCTCTGTCCTATTTTAAAAAACATCATTTACCTTTGTAGTTTATTAGACAGGGTCTGCCATGTTTTCGAATTCCCTTCTTGGGGCTGGGGCTTTCCTTGAGCAAACACTGCCTGTCATTTGGTTGGACTGCTGTTGGTGTGAACAGCTGTGTTGAGTTCACAGCAGTGCATGCAATACCATTTATAGCATGATATCCTCTAATATTAGTAGCTGATATTATTTTTGTTGTAAACTCAAACTTCAGAGGTAAAGGTGGAAAAAAGGTATATCTCAAAATTGATGAGAAAAAGCATGTAACTATACTTGTATATATAATTTATATATATTTAAAATGCATGTAATACATGCACATATATACAATATGGAAATACTATATGTATTCACTATATGTGGACATATATATATATTATACACATGTGAACAAATTAAAATTAAAAATTGCTGATACTGTTGTCAGAGGTTTAGTGTTAAGATGAAATTTTCAACCACAGTTCAGAGAGTGGTTGGAAAGTACATGAAGTGCAAATTTCTAATTTCTGACTTGGAAAAAACTTTAGGCAAAGATCAATCCAGGTGCTTTGAGTTACAGATGAGGAAACCAAGTCCGATGAAGGCAGTGGTTAATTTAATATCATAAAACTCATGGCAACAAGAAAGGATATACCCTGATTTCTAGTTCACCATCTTTCCACTACAGCTGCGATTCTTTGGTGATCTACAGAAATGGAACAGGTAGAATTTTTCGTAGCAGTTAGTTGTTATGATCAAAGTACTCTAATGTTCCTTAAAGTAAAAGAATATTTTCTAGGAAGAGATCTTTCAATAAAATATATGTTGGGCTTTCAGATATATAGATGGCAACACACTCGACTAAATCTATTATATTCTTTGGTGTTACTTTTTCTCAGCCACTTTTTTTCTAAATTAATTCTGAATGGCAAATAGAGGCAATGGATCATATGTAGAAAGTGGAACATGTCTTCACTTATCATTGCAGATATAAATCAAGACTCTAAAGTAATGTGATTGCAATGTTTAAAGACCCATTTCCATATTGATTATTGATGTATTCAAATCTGCGGCAATGCCTAAGCAGCTCTCTTCCCTCTGTGTTGTTATGACCAAGTCAGATTTGCAATTCTTGAACTTTTGAAGCTTGTAAGATATTTTCCCAATAGTGACAGGAGTCCATGTGAAGGTAGATGTATCATTTTTCATTTCTTTTATAACTGGCTGCCTCAGAGTTTAGTGGTTTAAAACAATATTTGTAATTACGATTCTGTGAGTCAGAAATTTGTCTGAGCTCAGCTACTCAGTTTTTCTGATCTTGGTTACATCTATTCATACATCTACCGTCAGTGGTGGGTTGGCCAGGGTTGTAAAATAAATATTCCTGTTGTTGTATATATGTTTTAATATTTTCTTGGCTCCTGAGCAGCTAATTAAGTCCACACCCCAAGAACTCACCTTATCCAAGACTCACCACTTTATACCAGCTCTAGGACCAAATAGCAGATAACTGGACAGAAGCCTATATGCCTTGGGCCCATGAAGTTATCCAAATTGTCCAGCACTAGGAGTGGGTGAAATCTGGCAACCCTCACACACTTCCCATACAGAAACTGCCCCCTATTGCTTCTATCTTGCTGTTAACCTGTCCTAAGCTGCAAACCATAGGTAGCATGGTGCTACCTAACAGCCTTCGCTAATTTGGAGTTGTAAGTAACTACAGCAAACAAAAAAGCCTCTCATCTATCCAAGGGTCACTGTGTGATGTCCAGCCATCAAAACCACCTGAAGTCTTATAAAATAGAGGTCTGGCTGGCCTGTGGTGCACACGAACAAGATGGTGCCTCTGCTCTGTATAGTCCCACATCTTCTATGAAGCCCACCAAGTTTGTTTTACATCACAGTGGCAGAATTTTGAGAAAGAAAGCAATGTCTCTTGAAACCTAAATTTGGTTTCAAATAGCACTACACTGCTATGACCACTGCTTTTTTTTTTTTTTTTTTTTTTTTTTTTTTTTTTTGGTCAAAGAAGTCTTAAACTCCATCTCACAAGGATTGGAGAAAGATTCTACATTTTCATGCAAGAAGCTACCAGTTCACGTTTCAAAAGCCTTGGCTACCAAAGAGTTGAACATGGGGGTATTTTTGTAATCAATTCCCAACAGAGGGTTTGACTTTTGGAGTTATCAAAGCATCACATTGAGGCATGAATGGATGAAAAAGTTGATTAATCTAGACAGTACTTTTCTGAAAATGGGAAATCTATGATTATGGCTTCTATGTTCACCTTCCATTGTCCATAGTTGAGACATTTCCAAAACCCATGTTTCACATATGTTTTGAATGGCCAGGGATTTAGCTCAGTGGTTCTGCTACCTGCTTCTCAAGTGAAAGGTCTGAAGTTTGATCCCTGGTACAAAAAAAAAAAACCCAATCAAATATATTTTGAGACCCAGCTACGTTGGTTTAATGAGTAGTTTTTCAGGCATCTATTCTGCTTGCTGCCCACATTTTCCTTAAAATGTTTGTAGAAATGAACTATATGGGGCTATACCTCACTTAAACTTTAAATTCATAACAGAAATCAAATAATAATTTCTAGTACATCAGTCTGCTACACTCTGAACTACATTACAAGAGGAATCACAGATACCTTAACAATAAATCAGCAAATGTTATTGAAAGCTTACTCTTTCACTTAATTTATCATATCTCTGATAACATGTAACCATTTGTGAGGAACTAATATTCTCTTCTTTTTAGTTCATTAAGGTAGGGCTAAGATGATTAGAGTTGAATAAATTGTTGTCTGTTTAGGTCACACTCATGTTATACCCTTGGGGGGTTGATATTATTTTTCAGCCTTTGTTCCTATTCCTTTTCTGTAGCACAAAAGTTTGTGTGTGTGTGTGTGTGTGTGTGTAGAGAAATGATACACACAGCTTCTTAGTGATTTTCTAACTGTATCTTTTCACATTTATATAAAAACTATGAGCTATAATATCTATTATTTTTAATTTTTTTTTGTTTGCAACCTAGTTATATTTCTATGGAAAAAGATTAAGTTAGAATTTCTAAAAGCTTACCTCAAGTAGTGCTGCAAGGAACATTTGATTGTATGGCTTCTAATAAACGGTAGCAAAAATTCAACAGAAATACAAACCCAAAGACAAGACAGTGACAGAGTGTGCTAAATACAACGGAGAGCCTCGCCCCATGATTTGTGTTGGAGAGTCTCAGTAAAGTCTGTGTTTCACCATTGTCTCAGGCTACTGTAGCAAAATCTCAGGGACTGGATGGTATAGATAACAGAAGCGTTTTCCTGAGCTCCTGGGAGGGGAGGCTGGGAAAGTGGTGATGTCTGATGCCCACCCTCCCCTGTGTGGTGGGAGGCCACCTTCACACTGTGTGCCCTTCGCCCCTTCTTTTGCACGTGTATGGAGAGGGCAAGGAAACTCTCTTGTGTCTCTTTTTATGTGGACGCTGGTCCTGTGGAATCAGGCCTCACCCACGTGACCTCATTCGGGAAGCGTCCTCTCTAAATAAAGTGACCTTGGGGCTTAGCTCTTCAAAATGTGAAGTTTGGAGAGGCATATTCTGTCTATAACAACCATTACTGTTCATTATTATATTCACTTCACCTTTTAAAAATGTTTCACTTTTGACAATAAATGATACGGTCACGAACTATATGCACACTGTACTTAAATTCTTTCAGTCTTGTTAGGCTACTTTCTAAATATATAATTGAACTCCAGGTTCCTACTAAAAGTACATCAGACTCTTCGGTCACATTTTATAAGGAACTTTTATCATCTGGTTTGCTCTCTTTGTCATTCTTTTGGGTTAACTGGTATAGTTGGAAATAAATCTGATACCTATTAGTTTATAGTATTGGCCTTCATAACAACGTCCACACAGGGCCGAGGAATAAAGGCAGTAGGAACATCACCAAGAGTCCGTCTTCCACGATATTAGCGCTCTCTCTCCGTGCACGGTACATCTCCGCTACCAAGTCATCACTCCATAGATGAAATATATTATTATTGTGTAAAGCAGGAGGAAGTTCTTTTTCAGTAGAACAAATACCTCATAATTACGCGATTTTGAACAAAGTACTCAATATCTAAGCTTGTGAGGTTGCAGCAGAGTGAGGAAAGGCAGCAAATGCAGGAGGAGCCGTTAGAGGAAGTGCTGCAGGTGAGTGCCAGCGCTGACCCAGCCGGCCGTCTGGAAACACTGACTCTCTTCCCTCTGCCTGGAAGGTTTCTTACTGAAAGCAGAACAGTGATGTTTCACGCTTTGTATCTGGCCCTTAGCTCTCTGTTCATTTCCAGGTTGCCTTTTTTTTTCCTTGCAGGGAAATTTTATTTTGATTTTCTGCCTTTGAAAGACATGGCTTTGATTCCTGTTTGTTTTCCTCTATCCCAGGGCATCTCGAGGGGTTTGAATCTCATCTTGGGGACTGATAACAGGAGCAAGCAGCCGTCCTGATGGCTCGGAGCTGAGCTCCTCCTGGGGCCGAGCCCCCTCCGCAGCCTGGGAGGCCAAGTTCCCACTGCTGCTTGGAGAAGCAGCTGGAACTTCCTTCCTTTAGATTTATTGTCAAAGGGACGCTGCTTTCTTGGGAATGAGATACTCTTGGTAGTGAAGTGATCTGCGTCCTAGGAGGAACAGAAAGGGCAGGCAGAAGGGGAGGCTGGCTGGGCTCCAGCTTCTGGGGTCTTTGACACTGCCTGTTTCCTCGTGTCCATTTTCAACTATTTAAAGGTCTTTGGAATGACAAAGCACGATGGAAAATTGACAAATGTCAATTAGATACTCAGTTTCCGGAAAAGAAAAGAAAGATTTCTTCCTTAAGAGGCGGTCAAGTCTAATAAGTGTTACAAATGTAGCAAACCGAACCCATTATCAAACCTCCCTGCATAAATCCTTTGCCAGCTTCTGAAAACTCAAAAATAAAGAATGACCATCATTTCCAATAAACATGTACATTTGAGGATTTTTTTGTTGTTACTTTGCCAGAGTAAAATATGTATAACTTTTAAAATTTTAGGTTTATAATATTATATAGATTCTGTCTATATTACTGTTATTAGAAATGAATTTTTTTTATAAAGGGCCATTAAGAAGTTTAGCTAGTATTACAAGGTGGATTGACACTGATTCCGGGGGTTGATTTTGAGATTTCAGTTTTAAAAATGTCTTCAAGGATAGTAGTAAACTAAGATATCTGTATTTAATTCTGTCTCTGTACATAGCTTCTAGTAAAAGTAATTTGTTGCTGATCGCTATAGAAAAAGAGCAAGAAAAATTACTTGGAAAGAAGCAGTTGTTTACCTTAACTGTTTTTGCCAGATTTTGAAACTTTGAATGAATCAGCAGAGGAAAGGTTAAAAATTGCTATGGTTTTAATTGCTTCCCTATTTTTTTTTCTTTAACTAGATTTAGTCTGTTTACTGGAACTGATTGATTCAAATTGATGAGGTTTATCGGTCTTTGTCATGCCCAATTTAATTCAATCAAATTGTTGTTTTCCAAGTGAGGCAAATGAGTTTTATTTTCTAACTCAATTAAGAGAAGCCTATAGGGTTTGTTCATGTAAGAACTGGGGAATGACTAATTCGTTTGTTACTAGGTAAAGCTGGCAGCACATAGACTCCTCCTGGTACAATCCTAAATGACACAAATACTTGTGCCCAGCCAACTCAGAATTAAAACTATCCATTGGTGATGGTGAGTCCTAGACAATGATCTGCCAGAAATAAATGCATGCAGGGATCGACTCGGCCACGGGAGCCAGACGTCTGGATAGTGACCCACGTTATTAGAGCCAGCAAGTGTGACCTCTTAGCCATAAAATCAGTCCTCATTCAAAGTCCAAAGTTCAGTTCTTGCAAGGGCATAAGCTAGAGGAAAAATCTTTTCCATTTCCTCTTGTGCTGCTCTCACAAAATCTACTTTCCTTTGCTTTTACGGTGCTGTTGGGAAACGTCCTAATGATAGAATTAATTTCAGCATCCCATGTATGCAGATTTATCTCAAGATTCTGGAATGGTGTCTCTTTGCTTGACATCAAATGTTTCAGAAAACATCTCTTTAGATGTTTTCTCACATCTTTGCTGCTGAGTAAACAAGTATTGTTATCAAACTTATACTAATTCATATGCAATGTCTGCATTCATGGTTTTTATTTGTACATATTTGCAGTGTGGAGGTAGTATGTGGACGTAACAGATCGTAATTCTTTTTCTTTCATCCTCTTTGCTTCCTGCACCGACCCCTTATGATCCCCTTCTCCTTTGAGAAAGATGACTTCCTGCTTCCTGCTATCTATCTTTTATTTTGCCCTTTACATATATTTTGGGTTTCTCGTATGAGAAAAACCATGTGATATTTAAGCTTGTGTGTATCGTTTACTTTACTTAACATTATGGTGTCAAGTAAATCCATTTTCCTACAAATGACTCATTTATCCTTCTTTATGACGGAGTATTCCACTGTGTGCAAATACTATAATCTCTTTATCCATCTTTCTGTTGATGGGCACATAGGCTGCTTCCAAGATTTTGCTATTATGAATCGTGTTGCTGTAAACTTGGGTATGAGCTTCTCAGTGTACTGCGATGTCTTTCATTGTTTTGGGAAGATACCTGGAAGAAGAACAGCTGAGTTGAATAGAATCTTTAGATTAGTTTTTTGAGGAGTCTTCATACCTCTTTCCATAGTTGTTGAAGTAGAATTAGTTTATATTTCTACCAACACTGAAGAAGGGTTCCTTTTTCCTCACAGCCATTTATAGTGAAATCCATCCCTAAATATTTTACTTACAATGTGACTGGGTTTTGTATGAAGACATTCACATTCATATAATAAGGCACTGAATTAGGAGGAAATATACTGAGTATGAGTACTTCTTAATTAATTGTATAGATATCTGTTATGGAATACCTTTCTCTTCTATTTAATTTTTAAAGGGAAGATACTCAAAGAATTTTACATAAATAATATTGGTACAAATGTTTTATATATATATATATGTGTGTGTGTGTGTGTGTGTGTGTGTGTGTAGATTGTATTGATTTCAGCATCTCTTAACCTTTTTTTTTTTTTTTTTGCATACTATTGGCAGAAAATATTTACTTGCTGATTTTTTACTTAAAGATCCAGGGCTAATATTTCATGGTTGTGATGTGCCAGGACTTTGTAAAAGATACTACATTTATAAACTTGTGAACACAGAAATGCACAAGTATCCTATTCTTCCTGTGGGGCTAATACAGATGAACATTAATGTCACCCTTGAAGAACAGAAGCACATAGCCAAGGTTATCCAATCCAGCTCCCTTTCAAACCAAACTACTTTATCAGAGGGCAATTACAAGTGATGCATGTTCTGAAAGAATAATTTTATATCTATGTTTAAGTGAGGATGCAAAATGAAACCCATTAATATCTGTTTTCAAAGCACTCTTGGGCCGGGGATTTAGCTCAGAGGTTCGGTGGCCTGCCTTGCAAGTGCAAGGACCCGAGTTCGATCTCCAGTACAAAAAAAAAAAAAAAAA
>NW_022900942.1:61466593-61475433 GCF_012274545.1 Fukomys damarensis | reverse complement strand
AAAAAAAAAAAAAAAAAAAAACAACACTCTTGCCCCATTGCAATTTTAATGAGTCAATAACCCAGGTAAAGTGAGAAGAGCACGTTCCCCAAGTATTTCCAGTGTGAACTTCCAGTTGTGAACAGCTGATCAATACTATAACATCCAATGAAGCAAACAGGGTTTTCTGTATTTGAAATCATCTTTGTGTATACTGCAGAAAAAATACTCTTATTAACCTCAATCTCTTGATTATTTAAGGGGCTAAGGCTAGAAAGATGAAAAGCCTGGAGATATTCACCATGCTCTGCTTATATATTATTCTTGTCCTTGCATCCCAGCTGTCTTACCCTTTCCATGCCAGCCATGCACAGAGTATGCTTCTCGGACTATTTCGCCCCAAGAAAATGCATACTTTAGAATTAACTAAAGAATTGTTTGGCAGTTAATATCTCATTTGATGATGCCACCATTGGTTTGTGGCACTCTCATTCATCCCAGGGATGCAGGGATGGTTCAATGCATGCAAATCAATAAAGTTCATAGCAACAGAGCCAAGGACATCATCATATGATCCACTCAATAGATGCAAAAAAATTCATCTGACAAAGTACAACACCCATTCATGATTAAAAAACCCTGAAGGAAATGGGAACAGTCTTTATCGCAATCTGATGAATATTATCTATGACATACCAACAGCCAACATCATACTAAATGGTCAGAAACTGAAAGCTTTCACTCTAAAATCAGGAACAAATCAAGGATGTCCACTATTACCACTCCTCTCCAATATAGTTCTGGAAACATTAGCCAGAACAATTAGATAAGAGAAAAAAATGGAATAAAGATAGAAAAGGAAGAAGTTAAACAATCATTTTTGCAGATGACATGATATTCTACATAGAAGACCCCAATATCTCTACCAAAAGACTTCTAGATTTGATTAAAAAAATTCAGTTGTAATGCTGGATACAAAGTCAACATTAAAAAAGCAATAGTGTTCCTGTACACAAATAACAAACTTACTGAGAGAGAAATTAAGGAAAACATGCCTTTCACAATAGCATTAAAAAATGAAATATTTAGGAATCAATCTAATGAAGTAAAAGATATTTATACTGAAAACTAGAGTATTCCAAAAAAAGGAGATCAAAAGGATATCAGAAAATGGAAAGATGTACCTTGTTCATTATTATGAAGAACCAACATAGTAAAAATGGCCATACTCTCAAAATTGTTATGCAGATTTAATGTAATCACACTCAAAATACCAACAGCATATTTCACAGAAGTGGAGAAAACAACCCTAAAATTCATTTGGAACCAGAAGATACTTAGAGAATTCTGAGCAACAGAGGCAAGGCAGGGGTCATCACAATCCCTGACTTTAAATTACACTACAGAGCTACTGTGATAAAAAACAGCATGGTACCGCAAAAACAAAACAAAACCCTTTTACTCTTTTGCTTTTTAAAAGAGACAAGATTTACTTACTTTATAGCTTTTAAACTTTTTTTATAATCATATTATAAGGGGTTACACTTTCAAGGTTAGGAACTGAAAATTCACTAGCTCTGAGGGAAAACAGAAGGAGAAATTCAACTTCTATGATACAGAAAGGTAAATATCAGAAGAGCATACTTAAGAGATGACTGTGGAGTGGGCAGTGGTTTAGATATGTATTATTTTGCACCTGTGTAAGTAATCCAGGTTCACAAATTTGTATGTGGTAGAACTCTTTGGACCTCTGTCTGCCCGAAGGCAAGGCTTGTGTTGCCTTGATTATCCTTTACCTGTCACTAACCAGAGGATACGAATGAGAACATTCAAGAAGAATGGAAAAAATGAAAAAAGGTCACACCTTTAATCCAGAGGAAAGAGTACTGATGAAAGAATTCAGATTCATAGCAAGAGGTAAATAGGAAGACCGTAGAAACTCCAGTTTTACAAAATGTCAGCACACGATGACCTGGAAACTGACCCACAACCTAAGGTTGACGGTGTCACGTGAAAGTTAATACTGAGCTGAACTTCCAAGAAAGGAGGGCAAACACACAGATGGCAGGAATTAAGAAGAAAGAGAGTGGAAAGTGACACAAAGTGATAGTATTGTAGCCACAGACTTTCTCCAACCTGGGATGTGAGACGTGTGTCCGTTCACGTTCTTCAGGAGACAGGTGCGAGTCTACCTGAGGAGGAGATCGGCAGGTCCTGAGCTCCGTTCAGGAAAGTCAAGACTTCAAAACCCCCACATCAGAGGCAGTGCTGTTTGGAGCAAAGCTTCTTCAGCGTAGGGTGGTGTTCTGTCACTGGTCTGCCTATGCAAGGGCTATGGGTAGGAATTGTAAGAAACGAGAGGAAATGGGAAACTGCAAGCCCGTGTCTCATATGGGTCTGGATTTAAATTCGGAGTGCATAAGTATAATGAAAACCCCCATGTCAGGACAATAGCTGAAAAATTTGTCCTGATTCGCTGATAGTTCAGAGGTGCCTAAACGAACTACAGGCAAAATCATCACACCAATCACTGAGATCAAAAGGAATTCAGCCAGGAAAAAAAAAAAAAAGTCCACTGAAAATGAACTCAAAGTAGACAAAGGAAAGGCTCACACACAAATGAAAATCAGCAGATATTATGAAGACGAAACCCCCAAACTAAAGCACTAACGAGAGCCATGTGAAAGAATATAAATTTGTGTGGAAAACCTACTGAAGAATCAAAAGCCTAAGGGATGGTTATATAAGAAATTGGATGCCAGCTGAAGAGATAGTTATTGAGTTTGAAATTACGTTTGAGAAAAATGCACAGAATGCAGTGCAAAGAATTTAAAAGTTTTTTTAAAATATGGACAATAGATTAGAAACCTGCGTGGATAGGATTCATACAACAGTTTTATAAAGAACAAGAATCTATGACAGAGTGAAAATAAAAAAGAAATATATATTTTAAATGTCTGTTTTTATTGAATACATGGTAACTGTACATATTCGCTATGCTTTTCCCATACAGCATTGATCTTATCCATCCACCCACTCAGCTCCGACCCCAAACACATCCTTCCCAAACTCATTCTACTTTTAGGCCATTTTTTTCTTTTAATTTTCATGGACGGGAAAGAACATGTGGAATTTTTGTCTTTCTATGCCCGGTTTATTTATGTGCTATGGAACAAATCCTTTTATTTAGAATGATGAGATAAAAATCCTTCAATGTGGAAGTTTATCAAAAGTAAGACAAAAACATAATAGAAAGGGGGAAAATCAAAGGCAAGAAACATGTACTTAAATAAAAATAAGTTAAAAGGAGATTTTTATTCATGAAGGAATAATAATTTCATTGCATATAAATTTCATAGTATTGGTAGACACAGTACAAAAGATAATAGTGCTAAGAGAAAACTTGATTTACAAATTATCATCCAAGAGAAATGTTGACTGAGATGATTTACCATTTTTTAAAACTTTTACAGAAAGAATTAATAATGGATAACCTTCATGAAGAAGACACTTGAATCCAGAAAGGAAGAGGAAAAATGCCAGATATAGTCAGTGTGTAATAGTCCTCTTTTCTGACTGAGTAAAAATATATTAAGAAATATTTTTAAGATTTAGGTAGACGGCAATCAGAGCGTCATGTTTATTAGCCATTGCACTTATATATTGGGATATATGGTCTAGTTGCGGAGATCACTAGGGTGGTTTGAACACCTACTCTGAAATAAATTTACTCCTCAAAATGGCTGTCACACTGAGATTTTCATGCAGCTGTGAGCACTGTACGCTTTATAGTTAGCTTGCTGCCAAAGTGAAGAGCAAGGAGTCTATCATACCATGTCCAAGTCCTCCTCCAAAATCCACCATCAGGTTACTTACCACTTCTTCTCTCGGAAGGAGTATCAGTCAGATTAATATAAATTAGGTGGCTGCAATGAATAACATGAGAATCTTTATGGCCTGCCAAAGAAATCCTTTACTTCTTGCTCACAAAAAGCCAACCATTGTTCACCTGTGGATCCTGCCCAGTGACTTCATTCCTGGTTTCATAGCTGGCGTAGGACCCTCTTTGGGTCATGCCGTCCTTGTGGCTAAGAAGGCAGCCATAAAATGCTTCCTCCATTGGGAAGCTGAAGAAGTCACACTATTTATATTCTATTGGATACAATTTCATGCAGTCAAGTGTGATCTAAACAAATAATACAGCCTACTAAAAGATGAATGAGAGAAGGTAAAGCAAGAGACACTCGTTTAGTATTACCTTTCCCATTAAAAAGAAAAGAGGCCAAGGAAGTGGTTTGTTCTCAAGACAATAGTGACTAATTTTGTGTGTATATGGGTGCATGTGGAAGTGGGTGGTTATAAGACAAGATGAGATTAATCTAGACACTAACATAGAATGTGGAAAGAGTAATAAAAATGAAATTTTTGAAGAGAAAAAAGCATTAGTATGGTTAAATTTCTTATGCATGTTAAAAACTAAATGTAATAAATATTAAGTATATATAAAAATAAATGGTAATACATTAAGTTAAAGCAAACAAATAGACTAGTGGCCATAGATAAAAGAAACAAAGAAATTAGAGCTTAATTCAGAGTCTAAATGAGATAGTAGTAGTAAATGAAATTATACTAGAAAACACAATACATGTAAATGGACCAACCTAAGTGAAGGAAAACAAGCTGAAACAGAAGCACCGAGGCAAGGCTTTATTGGGTGAAAGAGCTCAAACAATGGAGAGAGAGAGAGCTTGAGGTTGGCAAGGTAGAGCTCATATAGGGCTTTGTATTTGGTAGAACATGTGGAGGGAGGGCAGTGATTGCTCATATTGTTGGGGAGGGTGATGGAGTTTAAATTTATTGGTGAATAAGGATGGGCCATGTAGCAGGGCAGGGTGGTGAGTTTAGCTTCACTTTTCTGGAGAGGATAAGTTTTGATTTTACTGAAGCTACCATTTATGAGAAATGGGTGCCATTTTGAGTATCAGACCTCTCTGTGGCCATTTTGTCTAACACTAAGCAGTTAAAATCCATTGAGAGCTATAATCATACAATTTTTTATTATTCCATCTATACCTTCTTTTACAAAAAAAAATGTAAGTTCAAAAGAAAATTAAAAAGAAAGAAAACCAATGTCAAGCTGACATTCAGTGAGGACAGGAAATATTGCTAATAACAGACAAAATGGACTTTAGGACCCCAACTGCTGGTAAGAATAAAGAAAAGCACACACTAGAATAATGCATTCTGAAGTTATACATGCCAAACATAATCACAGAACATTTAAAAGGAAAGTTGCTAGAATAGCCAAGAGAGATTGACAAATCTATAACAAACATGAGATATTCTTACAGTTTTAGATAAAGCAGATAGCATATTAGTTAAGAAATCAAAGACTTGAGTACAGGGGAGATTCTATTCATTCCAAAAACATTTATTTAAAACCTTACTTCCCACAATTAAAGAATTATCTGCACACATGAAAGGATTAGATATTTGATCATGTATTAGACCAAAAAGCAATTCTCAACAGATTTAAGTACTCTAGTATTGTGCTAAAATGCTGTGTATCAGTGAATTAGTGTATTTAGTGTATTAGATTATACAGTCCATATATTCTCATAATAATGTAATAAGGATAGAAACTAATTACAAAAAAGATTTGAAAATGCATACTCAAGAAATTAAAACTTTCTAAGTAATTTATGGTTCAAAGAATAAGTCATAATGGGCATTTTTAAATATTCAAAGCTAAGTAAATTGTCAGATGCAGCCTTCATGAGTTTCCTTTTGCTGTTGTAATACCAAAGACCTAATTGCTTAAAACAACACAAATTTATTATCTTACTGTTTTGGTGGTCAGAGGTCTTGAAATGGGTGGGGGTTAAGAAATCAGCAGGGCTTTGATTCCTCCTAGAAGATCCAGGTCCAGGGAATAATCTGTTTTCTTGCCCTTTTGAGGAGAGAATCAGGCTTTGTTTGTTTTTGTGTTTGTTTTCCTCTTCCAGTTTCTACATATGATCTACATGTCTTGGCTCATGGCCCTCAGGACTTCACCTTCAAAGCTAGCAGTGACCCCTAGAGATTTTTTCACTTCCCTTCCCTTGACTCTCGGCTGTCTCTCACTTATGACAATCTTTGAAATTACATTGCATCTAGTTGGGTAATCCAACAAGCATCTTGTCCTTTCAAGATCACCTTATTAGCAAATTTACTTCCATCTGGAGCATAAATTCTCCTTGGCCTTATGGAAAATACACATATGCACAAATTCTAGGAATTAGAATGTAAATCGTGTGTGTGTGTGTGTGTGTGTGTGTGTGCGTGTGTGTGACAGGGAGGTGTTCTCCATACAACACAGCCAAAGCATTGTTTTAAGGGAAAACCATAGATTTAAATGACTTGAGAAAGTAAAACAAGTCTTTGAGATAAACATTCCCCTTAAGAAGACAGAAAAGAAAAACAGTAAGCAAAAGAAAATGGAATGAAATAGTTACAAGGGAAAACTTAATAACACAGAAGTGATGAAGATCACAAAAGGGCTTATGGAATACACATATGCACAAATACTAGGAAATAGAATGTAAATCGTGTGTGTGTGTGTGTGTGTGTGTGTGTGCGTGTGTGTGACAGGGAGGTGTTCTCCATACAACACAGCCAAAGCATTGTTTTAAGGGAAAACCATAGATTTAAATGACTTGAGAAAGTAAAACAAGTCTTTGAGATAAACATTCCCCTTAAGAAGACAGAAAAGAAAAACAGTAAGCAAAAGAAAATGGAATGAAATAGTTACAAGGGAAAACTTAATAACACAGAAGTGATGAAGATCACAAAAGCCAGAGCTACTTCTTTGAAAAGTCATAAAAATTAAAACAGGCTCTCGCAATTTTGATCCAGAAAAAGGACTACTCAGAAAATATTCAGAGTGACAATGAGAGTAATATTGATAATGCCAATATTAAGAAAGACAAGTTAATATGGACATTTAAAATGTAGTTTCTAATGAGGATTTTAAATCATTACCTTGAAAATGAAAATTAACACTTTATGAAAGAAAATTGTATCTTATCAAAACTTACACAAAATATTTTTAAAACCATGAATCTATGTCATAGATTAGTATTAAAACAGGAGAATTGATATTGATAAATTTTTCACCCCCATGAATACATTGTAATCGTCTAAGCCCAGAAGGGATTTTTAAAACAAGTTCGACTAAATTTTCAATGAACAGACATTTTCAATTTCCATAAATCCTTATAGAGAGTTGAAGAATAGGTAACATCCTGCACATTCAGTCAGTGGATTTTGCTACCTAGCTCATAAAGGTCTGTAGGAAAAAACGAGAAACTTAGAGTACAGGTTACTTTCTTTCATTAACATAAATACGAAAATACAAAATAAAATATCATCAAACTAAATCAAGTAATGTGTGAATTTAAGGTAATTATTTTTCAAAGTTTGTTTCTCATAGAAAAACATAATATAATATTGCAGTCTCTATCATATCCTTACATGAAGAGATTAGGAAGAAAAATATAACCTTTCCAAGATCAAAGTTAACTAGGGTGTTTCAGTTTAGGGCTGAGACGTCCTCCGGGTGTCAGGCATTCCGAGGTGGGGCTTTCAGAAGGTGATGGGGACAGAGGAATGCTGTATTATCATCAGGGGACTAACTCAGCTATTTGAAGGCGCCCTTAGGAGCCGGGGTCCAGCTGCTGGAAGTGGGTTACTGGGAGTGTGGCTGTGGAAGGTTTATCTTTTTCTGTGACACTTCCTTCGCTTTGATTTCTGGCTGACATGACTTAAGCAGCTTTCCTCTGCTGGAATTTTTTTTTTCCTCATTGAGTTTATTGGTACATTTTAGGTGTTCAGTACAGTTGCATTCATCATCGGGATCTTGTACCTTACATGACAGATCTTGGTTCTCATTTTTTACCCTTTTCCCTGCCCTCCCTTTACCTCCTCTTTCCCTCCCCATTTACAAACATTTTATTTCCATTTTTCATTTTCTCATATTTTTTTCTTTTCCCTTATTTCCTTTCCTCTACCCTTCCCACTTCCCCTACACCTTTAGCCCTTTTCTTCCTATTTCACATTGTCAATTATACCATTAGGTTCTTATTTATGATTGTAATTTTTCACACCAGAGAAACTATTCAGTATTTACACATGTGTGACTTATTTATTTCACTTAAGAGTATGACCTCAATATGCATCCATTTTCCTATGAATGACTCTAATTTCTTATTCTTTATGGCTGAGTAATACTCCATTTTATAGAAAAACCACATCTTCTTTATCCAGTCTCCAACTGATGGGCAATTGGGCTGTTTCCAAGTTTTAGCTACTACAAACTATGCTGCTATAAACATGGGTGCACATATATCACTGTGATATGATTCTTTTAATTCTTTTGGAAAGATACCCAGCAGAGGGATGACTGGGTCAAATGGAACCTCTAGTCCAAGCTCTTTGAGGTATCTCCATATTGATTTCCACAGTGGTTGCACCAGTCTGCACTCCCACCAACAATGGAGAAGGGTTTCTTTGCAAAGGCGCCAACCATTCTCAGTGGAGGAAAGAGCCCCTTCAATAAATGGTGTTGACTTATCTTATTCTTTTTTTCATTATTTAGAGAATACTTTATTAGTTTCTGTAATCAAACCCACGTAGATATGACCTTACATATTTAATACAATGTGTTACCCCTGTACAAATGGAAAAATAAAAATAAAAAATAAAAATAAAAAAATTAACATTTCTAGACCAATATGGCTGTCCATTTCTGTACAATGCCAACTCAACACAGTAAATTGGGATAACTTTTTCCAAAGTTGACAGCACCGTTAAAGTTTCCCAAA
>NW_022900942.1:61458328-61466528 GCF_012274545.1 Fukomys damarensis | reverse complement strand
GAGTAATAATAGCAGTATGTTATGCATTGATAACAGCAAGAGCAAGAAGCAATTTAAATATGTTAAGGGACCATTTTCATCTTCAGAATTAAGGATTATTTTAATCTTACATCATTGTCTTTTCTCTTTTACTTTCCTTTTTAGTTTTATTTTAGGATCCCCTATTTTTAATGTTCATACAGAGAATTCTTTAACTGAAATACCGAATAGTTTCTCTGGTGTGAAACACTGTAATAGTACACAGGATCCTAATGAGATAATTAATAATGTGAAATAGGAAGTAAAGGGCTAAAGGTGTAGGGAAAGTGGGAAGGATGGGGGAATGGTAATAAGGGAGAGGAGAAAAACATGAGAAACTGAAAAAAATGGAAATAAAGTATTTGTAAATGGGGAGGGGAGGAGGGGGTGAAAGGAGGGCAGGGACAAGGGGAAAAAATGAGAATCAAGACCTACTATGTAAAGGTACAGGATCCCAATGATGAATGTAACTGTATTTTAGACCTAGATTGTACCAATAAACTCAATAAAAAGAAAGAAAAAAATGGTGTTGGTAGCCGGGTGTGGTGGCTCACGCCTGTAATCCCAGCACTTGGGAGGCTGAGGCAGGAGGATCACTGTGAGTTCGAGACCACCGTGGGCTACATAGTGAGCGCCAGGTCAGTCTCAAATACATAGTGAGACGCTGTCTCACACACACACAAAAAAAATTGGTGTTATAAAAACTGGATTTCAACCTGCCATAGATTAAAACTAGACCCTTATCTTTCACCATGCACTAAACTAAAATCCAAGTGAATTAAAGATCTAAATATTAAAAAAGAGTCACTAAATTTGCTGGAAGGTTAGTTAGACAGAACTTTTGAAGACATTGTCATAGGAAAAGACTTTATAAACAAATCCTCAGTAGCACGGGAACTAGCAGAAAAAATCAACAACTGGGATCTCATCTTATTAAAAAGCTGCTGCATTGCAAAAGAAACCATCAACAGAGCTAAAAGACAGCCTACAATGTGGGAAAAAAATTTTACCAGCTGCTCCTCATACAAAGGACTACTATTGAGAATATATAAAGAACTCAAAATAATCAGCCCCCCCAAATATAAAGACCCAATTAAAAAGTGGGCATCTGAAACAAACAGACATTTCTCAGACAAAGAAGTAAAAGCATCAAATAAATATATTAAAAAAATGTTCCACATCACTGGTCATTCGAGAGATGCAGATGAAAACAACACTGACATTCCACCTCACTCCAGAAAGAATGGTGCTATCAAGACATCAACCAATTACAAATGTTGGCGGGGTTGTGGGGAGAAAGGAACTCTGCTGGTATTTTTGACCCGGAGCCACTTGGCCGTGGACTGAAGGCCCCATGAGTCAAAATGAATTTTTTCTCATTAAATTAGCTACATCAGGTAGTTTGTCCTAACAATGAATAATGATGGCTACATAGGCGTAGAGGAGTTAACTTATCATAAATGTGTAGTCATTTAAAGACCTGAATAGTTCTGTAGCTGTTGTGTTGGTTGGCAACAAAGTGAACATAATATATTCTAGTGTCCATCTTCCTGATATCACACAAAAACAAGCATTGCTGCCTTGTCAACATTGGTAGACTCATCAACCTGCATTGGGTACCATAATGACTCATTAATTCTCTCTAAAAATTGTTCCTCAATATCCTCTGTTTTCATCAACTCATACACTTATGGTTCTAGCTGAAAGAGCAACGTGTGGCACCCTTTGATCGGCAGCCTCACCTAAAATTTCACGACAGCTGTCCTTAACAGCAAGCGAGATCATCTCTTCACCAGTAGTAAAGGCCTTGTAAGCTTTAGCCTTGTGGCTAGGCACTAAAAATGATCCCTGTGCAGACACATTTGATGGTTTCCTCGGTTAACTGCTTCCGTTCCTCATGTTCACACTTTCTTTCCTCCAAAGTCTTTTCTCTTAATGCAGCATGTTTGGTCTCCATGTGGCAATGCCGTTTTGAAGGTTTCCTGGCTTTGCTGTGTAGCTGGTTGCCACATATTGTACAAACTGTGCCTGGAGAATATGAATCACCTGTTGCAATAAGCCTGTAATTCTTGGTTTTCCCCTTTTTTTCAAAGAGGATATCCATGACATTTTTTTTTTATTCATTTTGTCTAGGGTTAGTTTGTGCGCTTAACAAAACTATGACTAAGACAAGTGTGCAGTGCAGGAAAGAGAAATGAATGAAAATAGTGCTAGCATCACTACCTCAGCTCCATCTCGAATAATCAGGCATTAGATTGTCTTAAAGATTGTGTAACCTAGATCCCTCACATGCAGAGTTCACAGTAGGCTTTGTTCTTCTATGATAATTATTATGATTTAGGTCTAAAAGGGCTCCCAAAAGACTGTGTTCGGAAGTAGGGCTTTTGGAAGGTGACTGAGCCATGGGACTGTGGTAGTTACCAGTGGATTAAGCCAGGAAGATGCAACATGCGGGGAGAGGACTGGTTCCTAGAATCTTGGGAGTGATTAAAAAGGGTCCCTAAGATGGGAGGAAGGGGGGTGCATATTTATAGAGGTAATCAGCATTAGTTTAATTATTTCCTGTTTTCTGGAAATCATGGGAATTAGAGTGCTGGATGACATTTACTATGGGAATGAAAATGAGCACTAGGTTTGAGGAAATATCCCGAGTATGTCCTGGGGATCAGTTCTAGACTTATGAGTGCTGCCTGAAACATCACCAAAGGAATGTAGATAAATATTAAAGTTAGTTTCAGTGATGATGCACCTAGTCATGACTGAGTAGAATGCAGTGCTGATAATTTTGGTTGTCCTCTTTGCACACCTCTTTGATTCAAGTGAAATCACATTGCAGGATGCAGCAGTGCCAGTGAAGGACAGAATACATGAGAGAATGTGAAGAAATGGTTTTGTATAGTAGGTCTCATCACTGACTAGCAGCTTCCACCAGACGGAATGTGCTAACACTGACTTTTAACACCAGTACTGTTAGAGTGGCCTTGGGTGCTGTAAGGCTAAGCACTGGCCGTATTACGGTCCTCACTGAAATCTCCACCAACATGGCACCATCATCTTAAATAGCGCGTGATAGCTATTAAACAGCCCAACACAACTTTCATCTTTTTGTCACTGTCATTTCATGATTAACACAGACTCTACAAGAATGTAGTAGAGAAGCAATTTTCGTGTACAAAATTAATTTTGTCCCCTCTATGTATACTAGAACCAATGCACTACTTTAAAACATGGGGAAAAAATGACTACACAAAAAGTTAAGCGTAGAATCACTGTAAGACACAGCAATTTGTTCATAGGTATATATCCAAAATGATTGGAATTGGGAACTTAGCAAGTTCTCGTGTGATAATATTCATTGCAGCATTATTCAGAACAGTCAAAAGCTAGGAGAAAATCATGCCTATCAACAGATGATGAATGACTCATCAAAGTGTGCTTTATACATACATTTTATTCTACCTTAAATAGGAGTAAAGTGCTGATACGTACTACAACATAACAGAACCTTGAGAATGTGCTCAGTGAAATAAGAAAGGCACAAAGAAAGACATAAAGAATGAGAAAGAGGGCTGGGGATTTAGCTCAGTGGTTCGGTGGCCTGCCTCGCAAGTGCAAGGACCCGAGTTCGAAGAGCCGCGAAAAAAAAAAAAAAAAAAAAAAAAATGAGAAAGATACAAAACTATTATATGTCCCTATTTATATAAAATATTTTGATCAGGTAAATTCATAGAGACAAATTAGATTGGAGTTTACCAGGAAAAAGAGAGAAAAACGAAGTGTTGTTTAATAGCTACAGAATTTCTCTTTGGAGGAATGACAAAGTTTAGAAATAAATAGAGGAGGCTGGGCGTGGTGGCACACGTCTGTAATCCCAGCACTTGGGAGGCTGAGGCAAGAGGATCACTGTGAGTTTGAGACCAGCCTGGGCTACATAATGAGTTCCAGGTCAGCCTCAACTACACAGTGATACCCTGTCTCAAAAAGCCAAAAAAGAAAAAAAGAAAGAAAGAAAGAGAGGAGGTACTTACACAATTTTGTAAATGCGAATTAATGTCCCTGGATTTTATGGTTTAAATGGGAGATTTTATATTGTATATTTTAGCACAATAAGAAAATTAACACAGAAACATAACACAACTGTAAGGAGGCAAACTCATAGTGATTTTTGTCTTATCTCTAGAAAATTAGAATCTAGTAAATTATATAATCTTATAAACATAGTACAACATTAATATTTTACTAAATGTGTTTTTAAAATTTTTTTCTCATCCATTCTATCACCTACAATTGTGGGCTTCTTTACAGAGGTCAAAGTCCTGTGCTATGGTTTTTCCAAAGCATGGTTTAGCATCTTAATAAAATCACTCCCCTGGAGCACATTTATTTTAAGCAACCAGGCTTTTATTCATAGTACTTTACTTAAAGTCACCATAGAAGTATGTAATAACAACCCACGATCTAAAGAAGCTCCTGAATAAGATTAGCATAGCATGTACCTGATAGCAGGATGTCCCAAATGTTCTATTCTTATGTATTCAGTATTGTCTGTTTTGAAAAATCCACTTAAACATCACATCTTAGTAGGAAAGATTCAGAGCAATGAATTTCTTGTGAAAACGATTCTCTTTATATTTCCTTGAAAAGTAAGAGGAAAAATCAAGTCCTATCCTTTCTCCAGGAGGCAAAGGAAGAATATCCGTGCAGGTGAAATAACTTGTCTTCCTTCTGTTGAAATGAAATTGTTTTCTGTGTGCTAAGTAGCATATGTAAATAGCAGATTGAAACTTGCTCACAGAGAATTTTCTGTTCCCAAAAACATCTGTTATATTTGACGGATGCTTCAGTGCCAACTACTTGCTTTAAATAGTGAGACTACACGGAAAGTAGAAACTCCCACTATTTTGGCTTCCTTTTGGAACCAAAACACGACTAACTAAAAAACTAGGTTTTAACCGAATAAACCATAAATAATATTTGCACTGTGTGGATGTAGAGGCACGTGTGATTTCAGTGAGTCAAATACCACATTCCTCTCTCCTTGCTTCTTACGAGACAGGAGGTCTGGTTTACTTAATCTTACATTTGAGTTTATAACATTTAAAAATATTTTCCTTTTTCTCTATCAGCATTGGAAGGAAGAAACGGAATATCCAAAAAATGTAAGACGTTGAATACCAATCACCAAGACAATGGCACAGTGCTAATAAATGTATAAAACCATAAACAGCAAAAACACTACTCAACAGCAACAGCAAATAACAAGCTCATATTATACAGTATTTCATTTCACTGGTATGGAATACAAATTAAAATAAAACAAATTTACTAGGCATGCGATTTAAAATGTACTGTTACCAGAAGCTAGAGAGTCCATTAAATCTATAATATTGCTGCACTCACTATGAAGTGGACATTTTGGAAAGAGCTGGCCTAGCAAAGGCCATTAAAACGTTTGCAGGACCCTCTTGAGGAAGCTGCTAGTTAATTCTGTGATGATAAATGAGCACAAGCTATCAACTTTTCCCAAAGTTGATACAATCTGCATACGATCCTGGAGAAAGTCGAAAAGCAAAAGAGAAGCCCAATGCAAAAACAAAACAAAAAACCAACAACAACAAAACCCCAATCAAAGCAACTAGATCAGAAAACGGGGCATGTTTTCAGGATTTTCCAACGGAAGGTGAGTAAGGAAGAAGGGGGAGAGAAAGGAAGAGGGGAGCTAGAAGCAGCAGTGGGAAGTCAGTCACCTTTTATTCTTAAGCTTTTATTGAAGCGTCGCATACATAAAGAAAACCATAGAGATTCTAGAGGTGCAGCACATTTCACGATCAGCATGGGAAGCACTGCCAGTCGGAGAGCAAGGATGTTACCGATATGATGATCTAGAAGGTGTACATTCAGTACCCAGTCTCCCTCTTCCCGGAGAGAAGCCAAATGGTTGCATTTGAATTCATATAGATATGCTATTTTCTATCTGGAATGTTTTGCACAAACTTTTAATAAATAAATCCAGGCGTATTTTGCCTTTTGCAGCAATTTAAAATTATTAATTTGTATTGTTTATGTATAGTAATTAGTATTATTATCTATATATTATTTATTATTTGTCACTATGGTTTGAATGTTTCTGTCCCACCAAAATTCATAGTAAAACTTAATCGCCAATGCAGTAGTATTATGAGAGGCTTTAGGAGGTGATCAGCTCAGGAATGGGATCTGTGCCCTTATTAAAGGGTTTGAGGGGGACCCACCAGTCCCTTTGGCCAATGTGAGATGCAGCCAATGGCACCACCATGAAGGAGTGAGCAAGTTTTCACAGGTGTGAAATCTGCAGGTACCCTCATCGTATCCTTTCCAGATCCTAGAATTGTAGGAAATACATTTCTCTTGTTTACAAACTACCCAGCCTAAGGCATTTTGGTACAGCAGACTAATTGGACTAAAACATATTCATTATGTATTGCACAGAACAGTACAGGATATTATGTTGTAGAATTACATCAGGTCTTTTTATCATATTTATAATGATCGCTTGTGTTGCTTCTAGTTTTGGGTACTATGAAAAAAGCAATTAAAATGTCCTTGTGCATAATTTTAGTAAAGGCGTACTTGTTATATTGTTCCTCCACCTACAATGTTTAAATTCGTGACTTTATAAGAAGAAAATGAAATAATGATGTTTAATATTGAAATTAAACAAAATAAATCATAATTTCAAAATGTTCTTATATATGTATGTCCGATGATTTTGAAAACCCTTGTTAAATTAATAGAAAGTGAGAATAGGGGAAAGAACAACCATAAAATAAATGAAAAATGAACTGAACTAGCAATAATTTCTGAAATAACAAATATGTGTGGGTTAAACATTAATTTAAAGACAGTGATTCTGAGATTTGCTTCTGAAAACTACACAAGATCCAATAATCTGATAGTGAGAAAACATTTGATCAAAAAGATAATAATAGTGGGAAATAAAATGTTGGAAAAGTTTACCAAATATGCACGTAGGAAAGACAGCTGGGGTAACAATCATCTTGACAAGGTAAAATTAACAGCAGAAACTGACATAAGGCTCCAAGAATATTACACACACACACGTACATACATACATATATACACTGGGAGAGCTATTAGAAATGAATATCATAAACATATATACAACATTATACATTTAAAAACGTATCCAACACATCAGCTAAGATAATTGCAAGGAAAGGTGTCACAATAGTAATTTCATTGGGTATTTTCATGTACTCCTGTCAGAAATTGAAAGTACCAGCAGATAAAACATAAAAAGCAATAGCAGACTTATAAATAACAGGTTAATTTATTGAAAAGATCTATTATTAGTATGGTTAATTGGTTAGATATATGGAAAATTTTACATGTTACAGAGAACAAACATTTTTAGTAAGATTAGATTGTTAACAAAGATGTATTCTGTGTTAGGCCAGAAAAGAAACCTCAGGACTAAAAATCAATATCAGAGCACATGCTGTTCTGCAAATTATTATGAACTTTTATTTTAAAGCAAAAGGATAACCAAAATATCTTCCCAAATATCTCTAGTCTGTAAGCTACTATTAAATAACTCATATGTTGAAAATATTCTTAAATGAAATTTAAAAAGAGTATTTAAAGTGACCGATAATAAAAGGAACACCACAGATCAGTGTGAGACACAGCTAACACAAGAAATCAATCTTCAGTTCTAATCAAAATTTTGGTTTATGAACTTTCTCTAACTGAAAAACAATCGTGTTGCACAGGAAACACATGAAAGACTCTAGAATGTGTCCTATGGCCAGAAATGAGAGAAAGTAAAAAGGGAAAATACATAATTTTCTCCACAAAAATTAACTAGTTGAATGGAATGGTTTACAAAAAAATATGTTAAAAGTAATTCAGAAGAAAATATTTGTGTACAAATGCATTTATTGCAGTATTTTCCGTGAAGAGTTGTGGTCATGCATTTCAAAGTCCCAACCTAGAGGAATAAAAGTGGGTTAACTCAGTGATTCATTGTGCATGCCTTGGCACAATAAGGAAGATCACATGCACGCATCTGTGAATGCATTTTTAAACAGAAACAACAATGAACAAAATAAAAGCATTTTAGAAAACTGATTTAATTTGCTTATAGCGTTAGAGATCCCAATTCCATGTAAGATATATATAT
>NW_022900942.1:61375746-61457940 GCF_012274545.1 Fukomys damarensis | reverse complement strand
ATATGAATGACAGTAAGGATAAAATCAGAGATATAAAAAAACATTATGTTAATGTAGGTAAACATGTAACCTGATAAAACCTTTCAGTTTTTAAAAATACTTTATTATATTGTCTTTGAAAAGAAAAAAAAATTAGCGGAAGGATGGTTTTAATTTGCAATGTTAAGGATTTGCTTTAATGTGGTTATATAAAAACGATGAATTTAATACATTACAGGTAATATTATCCAGCTGCTAATTATCTTTCCGTGCTTTCAATTCCGTCTCTGTTGTCCTCTGTGTCCATTCACTGATTCTAGCCACGTCCGATTTGATTTACCCTGCCTATACACTATTGTCTTCATTTCAGTAGGAAGTCGTGATGAACCTAGTGAGGAAACTGTTGGATTAATCCAAGACACCAGATTTCTTTCTTCATGAAAATAACAAATGATCACTTACTAAGCAACCAGTATGTGCCTGGTCATATACAATATTATGCTTTATATGTAAAATTATGAAAGACCAGATACACAGCAATGAACAGTGAGAATGTGTCCATGCCCTTTGTACAGCAGACTTGGATGGTAGTAGATGTGTAAATACTATAAGGACTGTGAGTGATGCACTGGGTTTGCAGAATTTCTCCTCAGTTGATGTGCCACACAACACTGGCACATCTTATTATTAATGTATGTGACTTATTTTTCTGCCACTGATTAAACATTTCTCACTAGCCACCAATCAGACTGATGTTGTCAGGTTATGTGATTTAGTACATAGGGAACATGAGCTCGTGAGAAAATGTGTGACAGAACTTTGCTTCTTGAAGGAGTGAAATTCTATTTGGGCACTGAGGCAGTCTAGTAAAAGTAGAGTATTATGGCTTATGCCTAGATGTTCTGCTAAGGCCTCATGCACTCATGAGTGAGGCTTTTGGAATTAACTGGATAACAGGTGTGTGGTACTGGATTATAGTGGGCTGTGATGCTGGGAGGTGGGAGGAGGTGGGACACTGAGCATGGCCTGGAGATACAGATACAGATACAGATATTCCTCCCCTAGCGTACACACACACACACACACACACACACACACACATGGCTTCCTGTCTGCCCTGCCATGGACTGTTTCTCCTCAGCCCTGCCCCTCTGCCATACTGCCCTGCCTCAGAGCCAGCTGACTACAGACTGAAACCTCTACAAACTGTGAACTAAAATAAACTTTTCTTCTTTTAACTTGTGGGCATCTGATATTTTGTCCTGGCAACAAAGAGAAAATAACTAAGACTCAAGGCTCATGAGCAGTGAAGAAAACTGCTTTCGTAAGCAGTAGGAAACATCGTTCTATGTGATGATAGTATGGTGATTACTGACCCGTTTAGGAGATTCTGTTTCCCCCTTGAATCCCTTCAAGAGTGCCACCAAAATACTAATTTGGAGAGTTCTGTGAACCTAGGAGAGATAAGCACTGTGTTAATCAATACTTTAAATTTATTTTCTCAAAAAATCGAGCTCCTTCCTGGAGCTTTTCTGGAACAACCTGTTCTTAGGATGAGCACAAGCTGCCGTGAAACTAAAGCAAAGAGGAGACAGGTCCGGCACTGCACTGAATGCATTCATTGAGAGCTTACTGATAGCAGTGAGGTTTGGGGTGGCAGCAACATTGGGGAACTCCCCCCAGTTCGGGTCAGAAGATAGGGGCTTATAAAATCCCCAAGGCAAAGTGATTTCATCCAAGTTGAGTATATGTGTTTTATCTGAAGCCAATATCAAAGAAAAGTTCTTGGCAGCAAGCTAGGGCCACCAAGCTCTGTACCCTGCTTTCATGGTTCTGTCTATTATCAGTATGCTGGGAAGCAGTGTGGACAAAACTGCACAGGATTACATAGGGGCACTCAAGGTTGTTACAGCTCAAGGTGGCTGTGCTCATATCAGCTTGAATCCACACAATGACCAAAAGGAGCAAACAGGTCAAAATAAAACCCAATAAAATGCTTGCCAGTAGACAAAATCAATTACCTTTCTGAGGTGCAAAGGCTCTTTCCTATTGTCATTAACCAAGTTTCTATCTTTATTTTTGCAGTTATTACAAAAGATTTTCTTTTCCTACCATGCAAAACTGCAAAATAGCTTTGTATCTGTCTAGAAATGTCACTGTGCACACATATTACATATACAAGAGGATGTACACACACACACACACACACACACATGCACACAGTGTTTATTTCAGATGGTCGCGGAGTGTTCAGTGGAGATTAAGAAGCTATCTGTTTCTTCTTACAGAATCTTTTGGTCTATGTCTTACATACAGGGTAACTACTTTGAAGGTAATGGTACGGAGTATACTGCTGTTATTCTCTTACTATTTTGTTGTGACATTTTGTTTTACTTTTTCATAAAATAAGGCAAAAAGAAGCTAAGGCTGCACAGTTACAAGTAACCCACTGGCATTGCTGCTCATGAAAAGCTCTTCTATCAGTTGGAAGTCAGACTTGAGCTTCTAGAAAACATTATGATTCAGTAAGAATCTCTCCCTATATTAAATATAATATCAATTTAAATATATAATTTCTTAAAGGATATTTAGTATTTTAGAGAATAGATTTTGGAAAAGATGCCAAAATCTGGAAAATAGTACATCCTTGAAAAATTACACAATGTAAGGAGTCCCCATTTCTGTCAGAGAGAACTAGAGCTTAAAGTTCCCCCCAATGATCAAAACTTTACAATCAAGGCCAAAAGACAACACTTATGCACAGAAATAGACTGAGAAATATATAGCTCATTCCACTGCTAAGAAATGTTTAGCACATCCAAAGGTCCTAGGGATAATCTAATCGTTAGTAAAATGTCATTAATTAGTGAATATCACACCTTTTAAACTTCATGATCATTATAATTGCTCTTTTAAAAGTGAATCATAAATCACAGTTTTTCCTCGAGAATTAAATGAACATCTCTGGAGAGTTTTCATATCTGTTGTTTAAATTGGTTGGATTATATTCAGGCTCAATGCTAAGTTATTAAGAGTCCAAGTCATACATGTGCTTTTAACAAAATATTAACAATGTCTACTTTAACAATGTTTATTAAATATATTTCTTTTGTCTGGCACCACCTGAGGCATGAGGGATTCAATAGTGAACAAGATATAGTCCTCAAGAGAAACTGACAAAAAAACCCAAAAACTATACCATGGGTGCTATAAGATAGAACACTAAGAGAATTATGAGGAAAATGATCTAGGCTTACAGAATAAGAAAATAATTTGAAGAGAAAAGGATATTTATCTACATTGAGACAATGATAGACACTACTTTATTAATAATTCTTTAAGTCAGATTAGGCGCTCCATATTATATAGATAAAATGGTTATTTAAATATATATACACATGTAGAGAAAACTCCTTTCTTCATAAATATATAATTAAAATCAGCCACACACACTCGCTCATATGTAATCACACACATATATATTTATGGTTTAAAATAATACCCACCTAGACATATTGTGTGTACTTTCTCCAGGTCTTCATAGTGATTCCAGACTCATTGGTATGATTTTATATGACTTTTGGTTTAAACTATGTATCATTCTGCATTTTGAACTTGTACGTTCAAGTGAAGTTCTTTTGCAAAAGTCTTTATATAAAATATGTTTACAGACACATATGTGACATGTGAATGCTGTATGTGTGCCAGCAATATGTTTAAGAAATGCGATATGTTCATGGTAATGTGGGCACGTGTATTACAGATCTTCAATGCTCTTTAAGTGAGGTATACTTTACATTTGCATGTTATATATATTTACATAGTTGTGTAAATTATTTACATAGTTATATATAAGAAGCAAAAGTAAAGTATACTTCATTTGTATATATGTATGTACATATATATATGTAATTATAGTCCAAATTCAGTTACAAGTGTTTTATTACTCTAGAAAATTCCCTTGTGACTCTTCAAAGTCAGTCACTCACACTTTTTGCTGAGGTACTGTTATGTCCTGTACTCCTATGGACTAATTTGGCCTGTTCTTTCACTTCACAGAAATTGCTTTTTAAACATAGCATAATATATTTGTTTGCATGTATCAATAGTCTTTTTTTATAGCCGAGTATTACTTCATTGTACAACTATATCACAGTTCATCTTTTCCACTAGTAATTGGAATTGAGTCTCCATATTTTAAATGGTTTTCTAGCCATCATTCTATTATTGATTTGAGGTTTAATTCCCTGGTGGTCTGAGACATTCTTTGCATGATTTCCATTCCTTTCAAGTTGTTAAGGTGTGGCCTGTCTTGCTGAGTGTGCCATGTGGATTTACAAAAAATGAATATTCCACCGTTGCTGGCTTAGGGTGTTCTGTTCATGTCACACAAGCCACGTGCATTGATACTGTGTGAGTCCTTCATAAATGAATTCGGCTACTTCCACTTTCTCGTGATCAGTGCTAACAGGTATCTTTCTCCATCACTTTACTTCTAACCTCTGTCTTCATTTCAAAGTAGATTTCTTTAGGCAGTCCACCGTAATGGGTCTTGCTTTTACATCCCGGACAAACTCTGTCTTTTAATTGGTGAATTCATCCTTCACATCTCAAGAGATCACTGATAATAATAGGATAAATGTCTATTGTGTCTGTGAGTGTTTTCTGTTTGCTGCACCTGTTGTTTCTTTTTTCCCTCATTTTCATTTTCATATAGTTGTGATAACGTTTCATATGATTTCATTTTCTTACCTCTCATGGATATCAATTATGCATCATTTTATTCTTTAACGCAAAAGGCTTTCAGTATTTACAACTAATCTGAGTCAATGTTTAAATAATATTCTCCTGCTTCATGAATAGTGAGGGTAACATGTAACAGATAATTCAATTCCTTCCTCTCATCTGTTATATCTATATGCACACACACACATATATGCACATATATGCTACAAACACTGATAGTTTCTACAGTATAATTATTAGTACTCTTGTCACTTTCAAAAGGCGTGTATGTGATCAGTTATCAGTTAACAAAAATAAAACCAAAGAGTTTCTTCAACCCTAATTCCTTCTCTGATGTTCTTTACTGATGTACAGACAAGTTACCCATCTATATAATTTCCCTTCCACTTGAAAAAAAACTTTAAAAAATTGGTGCGTAGGTATGCTGGTGATGAATTCGTTCCGAACCTTTTCATTCTTGCTTGAAAAAGGCTCATATCTCCTTAGTTTTCAGTGATAATAAGTATAGAACTCTGTTGCTTTTTTCCCCTCAATATTTTAAAGATTTCACTCACTTCTACTTTGCATATGTGCTTTTCAGTGAGAGGTCAACAACGATTCTTGTCTTTGTTCACTTATAGATAAGGTGGGCCCTGTTACTTTTATCCGATTCTCTAGTTTTTTTCTGCAATTTGAATTTGATATGTCTAGTAGTCTTGTTTGATACTGATTTGTTTCTGTGTTCTTTAATTATCTTAAATCTGTAGTTTGATGACCATCATTGTTCATTTATTTTTTTTAATCTTTATTACATTTATTGGTACATATTAGGTATACAACACAGTTACATTCATCATTGGGATCTTGTACCTACATATGGCTTATATTTTCTTATTTTGCAGTTCTTATTTTTCCCCATTCCCTAGCCTCCTGTTAGCCCCCTCCACCCTTCCCTTTTTACAAAGGCATTTTTCCATGTTTTTTCTTTTCACACATTTTTTCTTTTCCCTTTTTACCTTTCCCCTGCCCCTCCCACTTCCTCTACTCTTTTAGACTTTTCTTCCTATTACACAATATCAATGATATATTTTAATCCTTATTTACACTTTTACTTTTTCATTTTACACCAGAGAAACTATTCAGCATTTACACATGTATAACTTATTAATGTCACTTAAGAGTATGGCCTCAAAGTACATCCACTTAGCTATAAACCTTTCTAGTTTCTCATTCTTTATGGCTGAATAGTATTCCATTTTGTAAAAAAAAACAAAACAAAACAGATCTTCTTTATCCTGTCTCCAATTCTTGGGCATTTGGGCTGTTTCCAAGTTTTAGCAATTACAAACTGTGCCTCTATAAACATGGTGAGCATATATCGCTGTGGTATGATTCTTTTAATTCTTTTGGGAAGATACACAGTAGAGGAATAGCTGGGTCCAATGGAACTTCTAATCCCAGCTCTTTGAGGTATCTCCATATTGATTTCCACAGTGGTTGCACCAGTCTGCACTCCCACCAACAATGGAGAAGGGTTCCTTTCTCCCCACATCCCCACCAGCATTTGTTATTGGTTGATTACTTAATAGCAGCCATTCTTACTGGGGTGAGAGGGAATCTCAGTATTGTTTTCATCTGCATCTCTCGAATAACCAGTGATGCTGAACATTTTTTCAAATGATTATTTGCTACTTTTACTTCTTTGTCTGAGAAATGTCTGTTCATTTCAGATGCCCATTTTTGAAGCAGGTCTTTATTGGGGGGGGCTTTATTTTGAGTTCTTCATTTATTCTAGATAGCAGAACTTTGTCTGAGGAGCAGCTGGTAAAAATTTTCTCCCACATTGTGGGTTGTCTCTTAGCTCCACTTGTGATTTCTCTTGCAGTGCAGAAGCTTTTTTAAAAGATGAGATTCCAGCTGTTGATTCTTTGTGCAAGTTCTTGTGCTGATGGGGATTTGTTCATAAAGTCTTTTCCTATGCCAATGTCTTTGAGAGTTCTACCTCATTTATCTTCCAACAAATTTAGTGTTTCTGTGTTAATATTTATATTTTTAATCCATTAAGTTTAGAACAGTTTGTCTATTGCTAGATCAACCCTGGTAGAGGTCCTGTAGTTAACACCCACAAAAGGAGTAGGCCCCCCAAAGACTGCAGCCCCAAGTAGTTTTTTGTTGTTGTTGTTTTGTTTTGCTCTGCTTTATTTTGTTTTTTGGTACAGGGATAGAACTTGGCACCTTGCACTTGTGAGGCCAGTGGCGGCACCACTGAGCTAATTCCTGGCCTTCCAAGTGGCTTTTCACTGTACCTCTAGTACGCATTCAGCCTCTGGTGATCCATCAAAATTATCCTTTATGTGTTCCTAAAAGGGAGAACTAGTAGAAGAATAAGCAAAGAAAAGAATTACAAACTTTTTTCATATTCAAATCAGGAAAGCCTCATTTTTTAAAATGTATTTTATCCTTTTAATGGCTACATTCTATAAAAATTGTTCATTTGTTTTTCCTGATTTTGATGGTATTTTTGAAATACAGAGTTTTCACTTTTATTTAACAGGTTAAACACAGATTTATGTCTTTCTCTACTGATTTTTATACTAAAAGTACTTCCTGCACTCATTCAGATGACATGTTTGCAACAAATTTATAGAATTAAATATGAAAATATTAGCATAAGTAGAAAAAAGAAAATAGACTAAAATATGATAGACAAACGTGATAGACAAGTCATTGATTACACTGTCATTCTTTAAATATAATTATTGCATATTTATTATATACTAAGCACTATTCTAGGCACTGGGCACAATAAATCAGGTTTAAAACTAATTTTAAAAATCACATTCGTGGCCAAGCATGGCTGCTCCTACCTGTAATTCCAACACTCAGGAGACTGAGGCAGGAGGCCCCTGAGTTTGAAGCCAGCCTGAATTACATAGTGAAAACTGATCTCAAAAACAAAAGAAAAAAGAAAAAGAAAGCATCCCATTCATGATGCTGGCTTTCTAGAGGTAGAATGAGATATTAAAGGATATTAACATTTGAACAATTCATTAGACAGTGATAAAAGCTATGGATTAAAATAGAAGCAGGAATAGGACCTTGAGAAAGTGAAAATTAAACAAAAGTTTGAACTCAGTGAAGGAGCAAAGCCTGGGAACTACCAAAGAAATTGAAATGACAAATAGAAAATGTCTAAAATAATAAAGACAAGTTTCTAAAATAAATAAAAGAACCTACGTTTGTGCATAGTGTACTCTCAGATGTGTGGAACTGTGTATAGAAAACACTTACTTAGAAAAGCAAAATTAAGATTAGGAATGATTTTGTTCAGTTTTTTACTTTTTTTCAATTTTTTTTTCTCAACTGCAATTTCCTCCTACATTAGAATTTGTATTAAACAAATGGGGCAGAATGAATTGAGCAGCTGAAAGAACTGCACCATTATAGAATGTGGAAGGAGACCAGATACCTGATCATAGGCCACATACCTGATATTAAGTACCAGGATTTAATGTACAAACATGCTGAATTTATTCTTATATTCAAGACAAAACTGATGAACAGAGAGCCTCATACAGTAAATATGATTCATCATCTTCCTTGAAGAATTGCTCAGCCTGCAAAAATCCACACAAGCAACTTACTGTCTTAGTGTGAGAACATCAGCCTTTTGCTCGATTTAATTTATGACTTCATAACAACCCACCAAATTTGAGGTAATGTCCTCACATTCTTGATTAGTTTAATGAAACATCTAAGAAGGCACAGCTGGACCCTTAGCAGATGGCGAGCTGCCGTTCCTGAAGTGGGATTGTAGTTCTTTCTTTGGCAGTGTTGACAGATGGGCGACATTCACCTACCTTGCAGGCCCCACGATTACACAGGGACAAATCTGAGACCGCACTCTGGTTCTCCCAGCTGCATCAATGCGTGATATCTGAGACTTGGAACTATCGAGTCACGAGGGTTGGGAAACTGCTCTTAACTTTGCTTCCTTTGTGACTGCCAATTGTTTAAGGAAACTTTCAAATTATGAAGTATCAGATGATGGGTGCAGGGGCATTCTGATTAGGCTACTGTGTATCTAAATGGACTGCAGGGTTGTTAACTCATAAGCTAAGTCTCTTTCTCTTCCCATTGTATCTCTGACACATTCCCAAGAACACAGGTGGAAACTATGTGTCTGGGGCTGCTCCTCCATGTTGGACTCCTGCACACAGGGCAGAAGAGGCCATGCATGCTCAGGGGTCAGCCAATATTCTTTTCTTCCATTTCTTCCTCCTCCTCCTCCTCCTCCTCCTCCTCCTCCTAAATCCTCCTCCTCTTCCTCCCACTCCTCCTCCTTCTCCTCCTTCTTCTTTTTTAGTTTTGTTTGGTTGGTTGGTTTTTTGTTTTGCTTTTTTTGGTACCGGGGGTCAAACTTGGGCCCTTGTGCTTACGAGGCAGGCAGGGGAACCACTGAGCTAAATCCCTGGCCCTGGACTGTAGCTCTTTGCAGAACCATTTTCCACTGAGTACATTCAAGAAGGTAGATAATTGTGTTTTTAATGGATAATCATCTATGAGAACAGCTCTAATTGTGTTCTTGTCAGCATTTGGTAATTTTTAGAAGGTGGTGTATCAGAGTTCCAATCCCACCCTTTTTAGGGTGAGAACTTTATTGTGTTGAAGAAAGCAGAAGGAGAAGAACTTCAGGTGAGTTTTTCCAGACATCTGAAGCCCAGAACATATAGGTTGTGGACTCATCACTGCCTGCCCATGGGCTGGAGAAGGCCTTATTGCCAGCTCCCTTAGGCAACACAGAGAGACGATAAGTTCTTGGTTGTTGGTAACCTTCCCCACTGTTTTCTTTTATACTTGTGGCTTTTTCTTAGTAGTAATGTTCTTTAAATCTTGAATTGGGACAGCCTCATATGCTAGAAAAGCATGGACTTCGAGGTTAAAGAAGGGAATAATAGCAACCTAATTTTGAATCCCGGTCTCATTTTCTTTTTATCAGTATATGACTTGAAGCAGTCAACTAAGCCTTGAATTGAATTCTCTGTCTTTTCTCTTGAGTGTACCTCAGCTGTCTGCAAGGTTCTCCCCCCACATACATTTACCACTCAGTAAACTGGGTCTATTTTCTTATCTAGGTGATGATTACCACAAATTATTCAGAAGCAGGGTATTAGGAAGGTAAGCTTTGCATTTGGTTTTTGGTAACGAATACCTAAAGTACATTAATATACTGTAAGGCTCATCATAATCTAAGAAGAAATATTAGCATATTGGTCCTTTTTTAAAATGGAAAAATATTTTTTTCAGCTTAAATTGAGTTTTTTGGTACATTTTAGGGATACAGTACAGTTACATTCATTGATGGGATCTTGTACCTCTACATGACAAGTCTTGGTTCTCATTTTTTCCCCTTACCCCTGCCCTCCCTTCACCCCCTCCTCCCCTCCCCATCTACAAACACTTTATTTCCATCTTTTCATTATCTCACATTTTTTTCTTTTCCCTTATTACCCTTGCCCTACCCACCCCACCTTCCCTAGACCTTTAGCTCCTTTCTTCCCATTTCTAAATGTTAGTAATCTTATTAGGATCTTCTGTATTATTGCAGATTATTCACACCAGGGAAACTATTCGGTATTTACACATGTGTGCCTTATTTATTTCACTTAGGAGTATATCTTCAATATGTATCCATTTTCCTATGACCGAATCTATTTTCTCATTCTTTATGGCTGAGTAATATTCCATTTTATAGAAAAACCACATCTTCTTTATCCAGTTTCCAACGGATGGGCAAATAGGTTGTTTGCAAGATTTAGCTATTACAAACTGTGCCGCTATAACCATGGGTGCGCATACTTCTCTGTGATATGATTCTTTTAGTTAGGGAAAAATATTTTTAAGGTCCATGTTAAGCATCTTTCAGGTTTTGCTGGTAAAGACTTGGAGGGCTAGGAACACAGAAAGAATCAAGAGGGTGAAGGAAGAGACATTCCCCCAATGTCCTACTTCATTGCAAGAGTGATTCTGGAGTTCATTTTCCTCCATTCATGGTTGGCAGGATTTCCGCCTTTGGCGGGGCAATGCTACCCACTGCGCTTTTCTGTTGGGTAATATGCAATGATTCCAGTCACGATTTTGGCCCACCCAGTCTCGGGGCATGGAGGGAGTTATTCCTGGACTGTCAGCTCCCATTCCTCCTCAAGCATAAGAAGGCAGTATAGACAAATGTCATTTCTTGCTGTTAAATTCTGTGTGCTATCTCACAGCAGGGGCCTTGGTTGGTTCTAGGAAAATCAGCTGTAAAATGACTCTATTTTATTTACTGTTTTTGAACTGATCATTGCACAACTTGCATTCACTGTGTCCCAGATGAACGCCACACCACCTGATAGATTTAACTAATAAAGCTCAGACTGCAGCTTCATAAGTGCAAGACCATGGCAAGGGAGGTAGCAGTATGTTCAGGTGGTTGTGCAGTTACAGAACGAACTACAAATGGTGTAGGTTTCAAGCTTCACAAAGCCTAGCTTCATCCTGTTCTTGCCATGCTCAGCTTTGCTCAATGTTATATCTCTGGGGGCGTGAAAAGGACAGGGCTCCAGTGGCCTCAGCCAACAACCGGGCATTTTCCTTCACTGTTTTCCTGTCCTTGCTCCACTCAGACAAATCAACAATTGCTACTCTTAACATCTCAGATCAGTCCGTTCTAATCTTCTGTATTTTCAGGAAAACTATCAAATTCAAATTTCCATTTCCTCCTGTATAGATTAACATGAAAGATCCTTTAACAGTTCCCAGAAATATCCTTTGCTCTCTTATTGACAATGTATCCTACAAAGTGATCTTTCCAAATTCAGATTTGACAGAATACTCCTAAGATAACACATGACTTTTAGGATAAATTCTAGGATTCTTGAATGAGCCTAAGAAATCCTTGGTACCCTACATCCTTTTTGGTCCCTTTTGTGCTGCTGAGTTAGGTCTCAGCTTGTGTGTTGCTTGAACCAAGAACTGCTGCTCTGTCACTACCAAAGACCATTAGATGTTTTCTGTAATTATGTGTATACATATATACTTAGTATACACATACATGTATATGTATTATCATATACATATACATGTATAAAGCTGTCTATATACAAATATAAAATTGTGTGTATCTTGTAGTTTAGAATGTAGTTTGGGCTGATTTGTCAGAATTACGAATAAGTAATAAAAATCACATTTCTGGGCCTCACTTCTGGTTCTAATGAATGAGAAATCACACTGGAAACTAAAGAACATTTATCTTCTTCATAAGCAACATTTAAAACTACTGGCTAAGAGATGCCTGCCATCTAATAAGAAAATAATACATTATTAAATTAATACACAAATAATATGTTTCATGAGTAATGGAGTTTTTGAGGTCACCACACTCCTGTAGTCAGCTTCTGTGTCTTAGGACCACAGCAATGTAAAATTTTCCCACAAGAAAGAGAGGCAGAGAGACTTGTAAGTGAACAGAGGTTGAACTCTTCTCTGTAGTATTTTAAGCAAGCACTCTAACAATTTGGTCTGTATCTCATTAATATCATGGAAGAAACAGAACTAATGTATGTAAAAGAAACTTACAATATTAATATTCTTAATGTATTGTGGCCTTTTATTAATAAGAAAAAATTATGCCACTGGGGACATAAGAGAATGACTGCATAATAATAATAAAAATAAATGGCCCAAGAAATGCAAAATTTAATGTCAGTACCCTTTCAAGAAATATAAAGTAAAATAAAAACTAGCCATTTTATCCCCCTAACTGGTGATATTTTTACAAATAATTCTTTTTTGTCAATAGTATATAGAAATAAACACTTTCATATATTATATAAAGAGTGTAATTGGTCCAAATTTTTTAGCAGATACTTTGAAAATATGTGTATATGCTTAAAAGTTTTAATGCACACAATATTTGATTAGTAGTTTACCTTTTATGAACTTAGTAAATATCCAGAGAAATACTCCAAATGAGATTCGAGGGAGTTTATTGCCAAATCATTGGTAAGAAATGATAAAATAGCTTAAAAGTTCCTAAATTGGAAGATGTTAAAATAAAATATACAACATCCAGATAGTATCTAAAGCACTACTCCATCAAAAGCAGTTCTGGGCAGGGATTTAGCTCAGCGGTTCCTCTGCCTGCCTCACGAGCACAAGGTCCCAAGTTCAATCCCTGGTGCCCTCCAAAAAAAGCAGTTTTAGAAAAGCTCACAATATAAATACTGGGTGCAAAGTACAGAGCCTTGCACAAGTCCTTTCATTCTATCGCTGTCAGTGATGGACAGAAACTTGCTTGTGGCACTGAAATATGAAAGTCGTCGTAAAGCATTCCGTGTACTACTGAGAAGATAACTCTTAAGGCACATTAGCTATAATTGGAAATTTATTTGAGAGCCTGAGCAAATGTTTGTGAACATAGTTAATAAAAACGCAAGTTTCACAAGAATGTATAAAAGATTGCCTTCCTTTCTTACCCCCCCCCAGTATCTCTTTCCCTCAGTGCCTCTCTCTGTTTCTCTTGTATTCATCCAAACTTCAGCAATGTTTACATTTGGATTATAGAATTACGAAAGCTATTTTTTTTCCGTGTGAATTTCTATTTAGCCAAAGTATTTATTAGTGATTTGGTGATAGGGGAATTCAAGGATTATTTTTTTAAAGATAAGATACCTGAGCTACATTTTAAAGAATGAAGAGATGTTTGCAGGTGACCAAAGATAAGAGAGAAGACATTCCACAAAGACAGTAACAGGAACAGTGTGATAGGAGTAGGAAAGGAAGTGGAGCATTTGGAAAAGTGCATGTCTGGAACACTGGAGTGTTAAATTAGAGCAGTGCTTGAAAGTAAAACTGCAGATGCTAGTGGGATGTAATCCATTTGCATCATGGGTTTTAAAATTCACCGCAGTACTGAACTGCAGGTACTGTACTGACAAAGCATTTTAGGTATGGCAGTGATATGGTGCCATTTGCATCTTAGCTAAAAAATTTGTCAAGTATGGAGTATGTGTTTGACATTCACTCTGACAAAATTTATCATTTGGTTTATTTCCATATATGTCGGTACGGTCGCTCCTTACTCCTCCGACGGCAATGCGACCGTGGAAACGTTAGGTGATCTGTTTCTGAGCCCTGATCGTGAAAGGAGGAGAGTAGGTCCTATCTCAGAAAGTGAGAGTAACACTTTAATGACCCGACATGTATAAAGTGCTTACACTAATTCCTGCAGTGTAACAAGGGTTCAACAGATGAAAGATAATTAAATTTTGTTTAAGTGAACTCGTGCCTCAATGTTCTACCATTCAGAAAATGTTAAGATGAGAATAAAGAAAAATGAAGGTCCCTGGGGAACCATCTTTCTGATGAGGATTATAAATATATGTATGTGAAAGTTTAGAATGAATAATATTATATGTTCTGTGATGATTTCCCAGCCAACTGTGTGAACTTTGTGTTTGGCAAGAAGATCTAAAAAAGTTCTGCAAACTCCTGAGTAGAAAACATAGACGTTTTTTAATCAGAATGTGACATTCACATCCATTTGTTTGCGTGCCAGAGTGCATTTCATTTTTGCAGAAACACCAGATTCCTGTTTGCTCAACAGCTTGGAGCTCACCAGGTAGAAGATCAAATGGCACATTTCAGACTCAGAGAAACAATGAAAAGGGTAAATGGGCTGTGTGAGACTCCTCTGACTCTCATGGCGCTCTCTCTGGCCTCCGCCCCAGGATGCTCTTCCAATCCTCCCCCAAATCAAACTGTCTCATAGATGGATATTTTGTGCTTAACATGGTCTTTAAAGTAGGGTGAGCAATGCATTTAGGAAATAGTATTTTCAAAGTTATGCCATTCCAGAAAAGGTTTAATAGCTAAGCTAATTTTTATAGACTTTCAAGAAAAGTAAATCTATGTGAATTTACTGTATTTTATTCTATGTACATATAAAAAGAAAAATGACAGGAAATGCATTTAGTGTAAAAACGAATGTGATTACTTCCATCATACTAATGTTAATTCTGATGGTTTAAGATAATTTTGCTGAGAATATATGAGTTTATGTTTGGAAAATATGTGGAAAACTATACAATCAGTATTTTTAAATAATCACATAGATCTAAAAGAAAGTTTTAACTCTGCAACAGAATCAGCATGTGTAGACTTTTAATACTTTTATACGGTGAAATTCTCTATTTCTCTATTTCACAGAGGGAAATACTGTGATTTGCATTTTAAGAGCTAGAGTTAAGCTTTTAAAATGGAAATGTAATGCAAAGAATTATTTTCGGAGAATCTATTTTTAAATCCAAAGATTTAAGCATTCTAATTATTACATGAATTAATTAAATTCCAGTGAACAAAAGAAATGCCTAAAATTATGGAGAGTAAATATGCTACCATTTAAATAAAGGAAAAACCTCTCATAACTATCTTTTTTCTCGATAACAATGTTTTGGGAATTTTTACATTCTCTTAAGAAACTGTATGAAGAATATCAAATTCTGATTTCTGAGAAGGTCAACAATTCTCATTTCCACGTAGTGATTAAAATGTGACAAGAGGCAAACTTTGTATGTTATTCTTTCTATTTCTGTGTAACCAATCAGCCCACAACTTAAAGTCTCAACAGCAGCCATTTTATTTTGCTTATAGGTTTGCAACTCAGGAGAGTTAGGAATTTGGAAAGCACAACCGGAACAGCTTTCCTTTGTTCTATAGAACTTTCAGGCTCAGCTGGAAACTTGGGAGGCTGGAGGTGGCTAGATGACTTGGGTTTAAATGGCATATAATGTCTAATATAGTGGGTGACTTTGGACAAAGCAGTTGACGTGAATATAATTGTCTAATCTGCCAAACTGAGATAATGATATGTACTGTTTTTTTGTGGTGATGAATCACGTGCATGTAAATATATGGATTGTATATGTTTCTACATGTAGACACATGTACATATAGATGACATTTCTATCTCTTGTCCTTTCCCCCACAGTTTCTTTTTTTTTTTTAATTTTTATTAGTATACTTTTGTCCTACATAATGATCACAATCATCACAGGGAATTTGTATCTGAAGGTAATATGCCCTAATTCTTTTTTCTCCACCATTTATTTCCTTCCATCCTCACTTTTAAAAAAATTATTTTCTGAAATAAACTGGCCAACTCACCTTTTTTGACAGGGAATTTGATTTGCTTCCAATCCACCTGTGCACCAAAGCCATTTAAGAGCATGGTCGTGTTTCCAGTGTTAATAAGTGTGGAGAGGTGGTAAGATATTTATGTCTGTGTGCATTTATCTTAATATGAAATCTGTTAAATTATTTTTGACATTTTGAATATTTACCATGTGTGAGACTTAGTGAGTCAGGAGATGTCGGTTAGACCGGTCAGAATCTTTGGGAATTCTGATGGCAATTTGCAATCTTATAACTTACCAAATCAGTCAGGTGGGACAGCAACAGAATATAAGTAAAAAGAATGCTTCGTTTTCAACATTATGCGAGGCGATATATGATAATGATTAAAAGTGTAGGCTCCAGGGCAGAATTCTTGGGTTCAAAAGTCAGCTCCACAAATTAATAGACAAAAGTGAGTTAAGCTTTGCCCTTCAACTCTCCCCATCTATAAAATTAGGGTAGTGTTAGTGCCTATGTTATAATGAGCTGCTACATATAATACCTTAGCATAGTAAAAGGTACATGCTAAGTACCCAATAAATATCAGGTATTATTATTGATGTCATTATTACTACTAATGTAAGAGTTAATATGCTATTTAAAATGAAATGTATATGATTATAATCAGAATCTTTGTGTGCAGTTACTTTTCTATATTGTTAAGCCACCTTGAGAATGGTTTTCATGATCATTTCCCTGATGTAAGGTGGGGTAAGGGAGAGAGGGGTAAGATTCTTGATGATTTTCTTTTTTATGTGTACAGGTTTCTTTAAACATTTTTAATGAAAACATTTGTTGATTGCACACAATCTTCTGCATACAGTGATGGACCTGGAAGATGTTATAAGAAAGGCATAATCTGTTTTTTCTGTGCATTTTCATCTTTGTGGGAGAACAAGGCAGTAAGAAGCTAACAGTACAACCTGATTATGTTCCCCAGGGAATGAGAGTGAAGCTCTGGAAATAGGAGGAGGAAGGAATTAGCTTGCTTAATCTCAGAGTTGTGACTAACTTTCGACAACTTTTGCCCATCCGCCTCTATTTCCTGACTCTCTATAAAGTCAGTATTTTCATGTTTTCTCTCCTGCCTTTGGAGCAGCTATTATCCTTTTTTATACATATGTGGCTCATTTGTCATCTGTATTTTTGTGGAGTGAGCTGTAATATCTCCAAGCAGAATTAAAGCTTTTTATATTCTTAAATAGATTTTTTTTATGAACATGGACATGAATCTACAATATTCCTAATTACAATTTAAGGGAAGATTTTATGTAGAAAACATTTTAAAGAACAAAAAATATGTACAAATGTTTTAAGAATCTTTATGTAGACTATCTGTTGTAATGCCCGTCACAAAAGTTGAACAGTGTGATTGTGTGTGTGTGTGTGGGCATCTATGTGTTTAGTAGGTACACTATCCCAGCTTAAAATGATGAGAAAGTTCTGGAAGTGAACGGTAGCAATAGCTACAAAACAATGGGGATGTATTTTTTACTGAGCTATACACTTAAAAATGATGACAATGGATAGTCTCAGGTTATGTATACCTTATCAGGTTAAGAAAGTAAAAAGAGTGCTTTAAACCTTGATAAGATTTATAACTAGGGGGTTGGGAATTTAGCTCAGCGGTCCGGTGGCCTGCCTTGCAAGCGCAAGGACCCGAGTTCAATCCCCAGGAACAAAAAAAAAAAATTTATAACTAGGAAATGATATCTATATGCATGCTTGTCTATAAATTTGTATATATCCCTAAATCTGCTTTTTTATTTTTTTTTTTGGCCAATGACTTACATTCTTTCATTGTGCCATGGGTGATCTGTAGTGTTTCATTACAGCTCTGGTGGTTGGGCTGTGGTGAAGGGAGCAGACAGGATAGTACCCAGCTATTGGTGACTCTGAGGAAACAAACATAAAAATACCCAAGCAAACGACATAACAAAATGGTTACTCTGATTTAAAATGTAGAAAAAACATAATCTGCACAGTCAGTGAAAGGAAGGGTGAAGTCTGAGTTGTGAAGACTCTGGGCCAAGACTTTTGGCAGAAATGGTAACTGACCCTCAGCATGAGGTACGAGTTGATGGGGGCTGACAAGTTTAGGACGAGGGTTTAGAAAGAAGGAGCAGAACGAAGTCTCAGAGACAGGGAGGTTCACATTCAGAAGCACAAGAGGAGGAGAAGGCGTGCTGTGTGGACTCTGAGTTTGCAGTTTCAGGCTGGAAACACCGAGGGACCCAATCCCTGAAAGGACTGGGTACCTGATGCTTATTCCTTATGCAGCGCTGCTGCGGAGGGAACGGAGGGAACCGCTGTGCCGTCCACTTGCTCTGACCACCTGGACTGAAGGCTTTGGGTGTTAGTAATGTGAAAGGAACCATGAACTGAAAGTAGTTATCCAGTGACTTACAAACAGACAAGGAGTTACACTGAACATCTACCATGTGCCAGGCACTGGGCTACACAGTTTGAGTGCTATGGGATACATCTTGAGAGTTCTAGATTTTGATTCAGTTGGGCTTTTTGTTTAGCAGTCTGGCTGCCACATTTTAATGAAAACACACTATGGGGATGTAGAATTTTAAGTAGAGTTTCTACTGATCCTGCTTAGAGAAGATACCATCTCTACTTTGAAAATGGAAACTATGAGGTCCTCACACAAGCCTTGGTTACCTAATCTTTTGCTCAAGCTTTTTCAATCTTTATAGCATAAAACTATAAATCTCATTAAAAGTAGCCATGTTCTTGACATCATAAATGCTATAAACAGAGTATTTTGTTAGATACATAGATGCTGAAATATATTTATAATTTTCTCTTCTTTAATTATTATGGTCACACAGTCTGGAATTAAAACTTTTTGATACGACGCCTGCATGTTGTATCCATTAACACCAAACCTATAGTCACACTGGATTTATAAGTTGGGAATATATTTCCATTAAAATATTTAGAATTAAACCTTATAAAAGATCAAAAATATGATTTTGGATAAAATATTCAGTGAATTAGAATGTGAATACCTTCTGCTTTAATTATGTTTAAAGATTCAAGTAAATGTCTAAATAATGCATAATTTAGCACTAAAGATCTACTGCAAAGAATGATGGGGAAATATTTACTAAATAATACCTCTATAACTAGTTAAAATGCAATTTCCTAGTAAAGCTTTCAAACAACCACACAACATTTATGTAATCCCTCTAGCTGAAATGTGAGTTTGTCACTCAATAAAATAGTTTCATCTATTTTTAAACGTGCGATTCTTCACTTTGAACACTTCCTGTGTGAGAGCTTGGCCAGCACTGTGGCTGGAGTTACTGCGAGAGGGGAGAAAAAGCCTTCTGCTTTAGGACACAACAGAAAATGTCCTTCCAGAAGGATGAGCTTTGTGTAGTAAACAACCCTGAAAGTACTGCAAGTGACATAGCTGACTGTGACCCTGGACTGTCTCTGTCCACGTGAAGCTGAGCCAGAGACATAAGCCACAGCAATTAAACTTTGTAAGTTGGCAGGGAGAGCTAGAAATACCATACTTACTTCTGTGCACAGGTGTGAAGGCGCTCATGATCTGTCTCAGAACTCCAACACTGGCTCTACCAGAAACTGAATATGATCCCTTTTCTCATAATATCCAGACAGGAAGGAACAAACCATCTGTTGGATTACCAAGGTAGAAATCACATTATAATGCGAGAAATTAACCATAAGGTCTGAGTCAGTTGGACCATCGCGGCAGATCTGTCTCCGAGGAGAAAATAAACTCTGACAAATGTGCACTATCCTTGGGATGGCAGTTAATCTACCTCAACCCAAATATGTTTGCTTCAAGCATATGGACTTTATAAAATGTTAAGTTCTTTCTGTGTGTGGTGATGTCTGAAATCGTCCAGTGATAGAGCAAGGGCTGCTGCTCATTGTGAGCGAGTTACTGGGTGTCATCTTGAAAAGAGCATTAGTCTCTAAATCCTGCTTTTAGGGGAAAACGTGTGTGCTGATGCTCCCAGTGCACCTGGGTCTACGTACAGGCTGGTGTCTAAATTAGAAAAGCATGGATACAGCTGGTAAAAAGGGTGGAATTTTATGGTACAACACAAGGCAAACATAGGTATGAATTCCAGAGATTTAAAAAAATGCCCCGAGTACAGAAATGGAAAGACTGATTAAAAACCAATTATTTCTCCCCAATATGTATCTCTGTTACAGCTTCCTGGGTCCACCAAAGTGGCCTGACACATCCCTTGTTCTCCCTCATGTCTCTTTCAGCTGCTAGCTCTTCTGTAAGACTCCCCTGCCTATCTGGCCTTGGCCAGTTATCTGAGTTATGCTTGGTTCACACATTCCCAACTTGAAACAGTGTTTACATTCTAAGATACACATGTCAGTAGTCAACTACATCTTATATTGTATTTTCATCCGTTCAAATACTACCAAGTCTCGGAACTTTCTATGATCTGTCCCCTCAGGGATGAAGACTCCTCCTCTGTAAGTGTGAAGTAAATATTTGGCATAAAGGCCCCTGCGGCTCTTCTGAAACTAGTCAGAGACTGAAAGTACAGTTTCCATTTGGGTCGGCTTACTGTTGGGAAACAACTTATGACAAGAAAAAGCCAGCAGGAAGGTCCCACGGAAAGAACGAGCAATACCTCATCAGAACGGGAAGGAAGTGTAAATGAAAGATTAAAAGAAATGAAAATAAAGCATAAGAGAGAATTTATATAATCTCTGGCATATAATGAAGGCGTATCAAAGATGAAATGGAAAACTGGTAGGAAGATGCAGACTGCTAGTCTTGAATGTGTGAAACATAAACGTGTATACATCACGGGACATTGTGGATGCCGCCTTTGCTCTCCGCTGCTTGCTGTATGTTCCAGGAAGCTCACGCCCATGAATGACAACACTGAGTCACCGCTGCCTTCCAGCCCCTGGGTTATGCTGGTCTGGGGGAGGCACCCACAGGACACCAGCAACGTCCATTTCCAAGACCCCGGCTCTTCCCGGCCTCTGACAGCGTCTTTCCTCCTATTGCTCCTCTACGTCGTAGAGATGGTAAGGGCGCCTTCCCGCTGATAATCCTCGGGTGTTTCATTACCCAGTGTTGGTCCCTTCACCCAGCCCATAGCTCTGTGAACTCATTAAACTCTTCTAAATGAACTCCTGGAGTGTGCTATCTGTATCCCGCAGTGATCCAGACAGAAACGGCACAATCCAAACAGCGAAGAGACAAACTTGGAAGGAGAATGCAACCTGCGTTACTGGATCAGACCTTCTCTGAATTTCACAGGTGTATTATAAAGCACTTCAAATTATTATGAAAACAGAAGATGGATTATCTCAACAAAAGTGCATGGGTGAACAGGATATTTTAAGATCTTGAAATCGCTGGATCACTAAGAAATGTTGAGATGCTCGAAATACAGGGGCTTTTCATTATATATAAATTGCTGCATTTCCTGAATTTGCTATCAAAATTAACTCTTTTGATATTAAACAATGGAGGGCAGGGGTAAGGGGAAAAAATGAGAAGCAAGACTTGTCATGTGGAGGTACAAGATCCCAACAATGAATGTAACTGTACTGTATCCCTAAAATGTACCAATAAACTAACTCATTTGAAGCTGAAAAAAAAAATGTGGCCAAAACTAACCCCAAGACCAATGCACGGTACACATTTCATCAGATTCTACAGCCCTGAGGTGCCCTCCCAGCTGCTGATTCCAACAGCTGAGAGAAGCCTTACAGTGGCTGAAGCAGGGGACAGGAGGCCTGGGAGACGTCTGGTGCAGGCCACGCTTTAGCGCTCAGAAAAGGCTGCCTTGCAAAGTTCACTCCTGGACTCAGATTCAACCTCTGTTTCTGACATTGACTTTTAAGAGTGTTTACGTAACCTGACATAATTCCTTTTGAGCATTTTCTCCTGTCTACAGCTTACATTGTCGCTTAGCAGAGAACGTGGAAGAGCAACCCCTTTTAAGTGTAGTTTTGATAAATTACAATTTAGCAATTTTTTCTCTTTACACTTTTTTTCATTCCAAAATGTTATTCAGGTCTATTCTTCTAGCAGCTGTATAGCTTCACTCTTATGACTAGAGTCATGATTTGTGGAATGTTAATTGGTGTACGTGGTTCACCTGAGTTGATAGTTTTATTTAATGTTGATATCCGAGTCTTCCAGCACGATTTATTGGACAGATTAACTTTTCCTCATTCAATTTTCTTAGCATTCAAATATCAAATGATTTATAGTTGTATTTGAGGCTCTCTGATTTGTCCATCGAACCACTGTATCCACCCATATATTACCATACCATCTTCATTATTGTAGCTATTCTTGAAATTATGTAGTGTGCTTTTGCCAAGTTGCTATTTTTCGAAATTGTTTGTTATTCTAGATCCTTATTGTTTTCCATATAAAATCAACGATTCCACTGTAAAATTAGCATTTTTGCCCATCCCACGTTCTGTTCTCTGAGCCAAGGCACCGAGTACGGCACATCCTCAAGGCAGTTTAGCTTAACTTCCTCCTCACAGAAGGGTGATTTCTTCATATAAATTCTGGAATTCTATAGAGACATTTTGGAAACCCTCCACAGTTTTAGTTATTTCTATATATCAAGGTGGACCCGTGTGCATTTATTTTACTTTGGCCGTTCACACTTAGTGCAGACCTTGGTGTTGTTGAGATTCCAAGTGAACGGTCCACTCTCTTGCTAATTATTTTCTGCCCATATTTTCTTTGTTCCTTTTTCCCTTTGAAGTTTTTTTTTTCAAATTGAGTATTTTTTAAAACTTGCATTGTATCTCCAGGCTACCTAATTAGTTAAACATATTTGTCTTACTTAATGGTTGCTCTAGTAATGTAGTTGTATTTGTGTGAATTTAAATCAATATACAAAATCTATCTCCAATAAAATGTATTTTAATTACATAATACTTTCCAATTATATTTATACCACTTCATATATAACTTAAGAATCATATAGCCGTGTATTTTCACTTCCCAAGTCCTGTCATTTGTTCTATGCAGTTAAGATTGTAAGATATTTAACATCCTAATTATACATAGATTGTAAATCTCTACATATATTGTATTATTTATCTTTGTAAAACGGCACCTCATTTTTTATTTTGAATATTTATTTAGTTTCAAGAAAATTAATTATTTGTTAAAGAAGTTTTTTAAAAGTCAGTGATGTGCACCCACTAGTAACTCATTCTGGCATTGTTCTTGGGTCAAAATTTCCAGTCTGCTTCAGCCTCAGAAATGTCCTTTAGCACTTCTTATAGCACACGTTTGTCATTAATGAATTATCTTAGATTTTATTTGCCACAATGTATATATTTTGTATTCAGTTTTGAAGGATATTTTACGTATAATTTTTTTTTGCATTTTTGCAGAGTTATTTATTAGGCCAGGCAACAGGAAATCTCTACATGGTTCGTAAAAATTAACACCTTACTAAGCTGTTTATACCCTCAGAGTTGTAACGCTTGGTGTACTAGGGACAGAAACATCAGATAATAACAGCTCAATTGCCCATCAACTGGAAACTGGATAAAGAAGATGTGATTTTCTATAAAATGGAGTACTACTCAGCCATAAAGAATGAGAAAATAGAGTCATTTATAGCTAAATGGATGCACACTGAGGCCATACTCTTAAATGAAATAAATAGCATACACTTGAGTAAATACTGAGTAGTTTCTCTGGTTGAAAAACTAAAAGTATAAATAAGGTTCAAATGGTATAATTGATAGTGTGAAGAAAAAAGGATAAAAAGGCTAAAGGTGTAGGGAAAGTGGGAAGGGTAGGGGAAAGGAAATAAGGGAAATGAAAAAATAGGAGAAAAGGAAAAATGGAAACAAAGTCTTTGTAAATAAGGAAGGGTGAAGGGGGTAAAGGGAGGGCAGGGGAACGGGGAAAAATAAAAACCAAGATATATCATGTAAAGGTACAAAATCCCAATAATGACTGTAACTGCATTGTTTGCTTTAAATGTATCAATAAACTTGGGGGAAAATAGTTGGAAACAAATGTTTAGAAACTGAATATATAAATTTAAGTTTGCATATGAGGTTTTCTGGTTTTGTTCATTTGTTTGTTTCACATTACATATAACATTAAACTGTCATTTGGTTCATGGTATTTCAATAAGAAATCTTTGGACTGCTCTTCACTTTGTAATAGTTATTTTCTGCTATTTGTTTTTCAGTTTTTCTCTTCCATTCAATTAATTTTTTTTTTATTTCTTGCTTGCATTTTCTTTATGTTTGTGTAGCCTGGGTTTAATTGAACTGCTTAAATATGTTGGTTTACAGTTTGCATGAAATTCAGATGTTTCTAGCCATTATTTCTTCAAATATTTCCACAACCCTTGAAAGTCACTTTACATTGACCTGATACTACACCATTTGAGGTTTTTTCTGGGATTGTGATTTTTTTTTCACATTATTTAACTCTGCTTCATTTTGAATATTTCTTGCTGTTTCCTGGAGTTCATTTTTCTTTCTTCTGTGCTAAAGTATTTTTATGCTTTTCCAATTACTTTTAAAAGTCAAACACTCTGATTTTTATCTTCAGAAGTATCATTTGATAGTTTGCATGTCTTTCATTTCTCTTATTATTTTCTAAATTTGGGACATTTTAAAAATAATTCATTATTTTACTACTATATAGTCAGCTTTCTTGCTGCCTAGACACAATATTCAACACCCACAATTTAAAGGAAAGGTTTAATTTACTCATAGTTTCAGTTCATGATCGATACCCATACCACAACTTAAATGTTAGGCTGCCTTGAAATATCGTCTACCAGATTAATTATTTACCACCCTTAACTTCAGTCTTCCACAAAATCTCAGGACATGGGCAAATCATAGACAAATTTTCTTCCAGAGCATAACATGCATGCCTTTTAATCCAACTGCCACTGGAGTCCTTGTTCCCACCTGAAACCTTAGCCTGGCCTTTACAGTCTACCTTTCTATCAGTATATAGTCTTCTGAGCAATGAGCAGAGTCACCCATTAATTCTAGGCCTTCTTTAGCATCTCTAAAGCTTTCCTGATTTTCCCCATAAAGTACTTCTAAAAGCTTCTAAACCACATGGTCAAGAATAGTCATAGCAGCCAGGGATTTATCTCAGCGGTTCGATGGCCTGCCTCGCAAGCACAAGGACCCAAGTTCGGTCCCCGGTACCAAAAAAAAAAGAATAGTCACAGCAATGACCTCATTATTGGTACCCATTTTCTGTGTGAGTCACCTTTCTCATCACTGAGCATAATACCCATCATCAATGACTTGAAGGAGGAGAGGTTTCATTTGTTCACAGTTTCAGTGCATGGTTGGCTGGCTCCAAGGCAGAGACATCAGGGCAGTAGGATGTGGTAGATCAAAGTCTCTTAGTTCACAGCAGCTGGGAAGAGCAGGGAGGAGTTGCCAGAAAAGAAAGCACCACAGACCGTACATGCTACCCAAAGTCCTGTCCTTATGACCCACCCAGAGCCACCCAAAGGTGTGTTTCACCATAGCTGCCACAACTACTAATTTCATACACTTGTCATTTTCACCATTTCCGTTTTTATTTATACTTACCACGGGACATATTTTCCTGTCTTTTTTTTTTGTTAGATGCCTGGTAAGTTTTCATTTGATATAGAAAGTTGATTGTTATGGGGAGAGAGGGAGGTTTAAAATGTTACTTGAGGGGCTGGGGATTTAGCTCAGTGGTTCCACCACCTGCCTCAGAAGCACAAGGTCCTGAGTTCGATGCCCGGTACCCCACCAAAAAATGTTATTTCAGACTTTGATAGTAAGGAGCTACTGTATTTGTGAGTCAATTTAAAACTTTAATGAGTTGATTTTGAGATCTGTAAGGGTAGGTATGATATAGTTTTCTTTAGATCTAATTCAGAGTTCCTGCTAAGGCATGACCATTAATGAATGTTCAAAATATCTAACTTGTTCTCTTAACTGTAGTTGATTGGTAGTCAAATATCTTTTTAGCACTGTGTGGACTCTAGAATGTGTTCATATAACAGCTTCCTGTAGAGTTTAACTTACTGTGCACATATGAAAATGTATTCATAGACTCAAGGTAAATCCAACACCTATTTATGTTGCTCGTCTTCCCTGTTATTCACCCTACACATCTGACTCTTAACAAATATTCAGGGGCTACTCATGCAAAATTTGAGCTTTATTTCTGTATGTTTTCCTCTTCTCCAGACCTCTTCACCATACTTCTTGCTGCCTCAATCTCCTGTGAATTTGATCTCAGTCAAATCAACTCATGAATGCTTTAGCTTTTCAGCAGCAGGCTTAAGAGTTCTCTACACAGATCCCTGGAACTTGTTCCTCAGGGAGATTTCTACTCTTTAGCACTCTGGTTTACCAATTTGAATTGCCTCCATTTTCCAATACTCTCAGTTTTTCTCATAAATAAAACAAGATTTTTTTGCATTGCTTGTTTCCTTTATTACTGAATGAGAATTGCTTCGGCGAGGAAACTTGGGGCACATGCTGGACCCAGTTTTTTAGCTTAAATTTTTTCAGGGATCACAGTGCTCTGCTGCTTTTTCATGGAAAACTAAGAGCTGCCTAAATGAATATGAAAATGAATAAGAACTGCCTAAATGAATGAGAAAACTAGGAACTTTGTAAATGAATAAGAACAAAAAAGATGATATGTAAGGGCAAAACACTAAATAGTAAAGAATTGAGAAATTTTTGTCATGGTACAAACAGAAAAAATCATATGATATAACTAAAGCATATAAGCATAAAACAGAAGCTGACATTAAGATACTAAAAGTTCTAATTAAGAGGCAGATATAAGCATGTACATGATCGAAGTATAATACTATTCTTTCTGTAAGATCATGACATAAGATACAAGGTATATATCAATAGAGTTGCAAAGCAAACGTTATTCAAGTCTGATGAAAACTTCAATCAGAAAAAGTAATTCATTAAGCAGATACAATTCTGAATATTTATACTCAATAAAATGACTTCAAAATATATAAAGCAAATTTGGACACATAAGTAGAGATAAACAGATCAACAGTAGTAGACTTCTTTTTTTTTTTTGTACCAGAAATCAAACTAAGGACCTTGCACTTGCCAGGCAGGCATGGTGACACAGAGCTACATGCCTGGCCCTGCACAGTAGTAGACTTTTTTGTTGTTGTTGTTTTTTGAGACAGGGTCTCACTATGAAGTTGAGACTGACCTAGAACTCACTATGTAGCCCAGGCTGGTCTCCAACTCACAGTGATCCTCCTGCCTCAGCTTCGTGAGTGCTGGGATTACAGGTGTACACCACCACACCTGACAATAGTAGACTTTTATTTGTTTGTTTTTTGAGGCAGGGTCTCACTATGTAGTTGAGACTTAACTTGGAACTCACTGTGTAGTCCAGGTTGGTCTCGAACTAACAGAGATCCTCCTGCCTCAGCCTCCTGAGTGCTGGGATTGCAGGCGTGTGCCACCATGCCCAGCTAACAGTAGACTTTTTAATACACTATTTTCTACAATGATACAATAAATGAACCAAAAAATCAGTAAGCATGTATTTGTACAACACAAGTAATATCACATGATAAAAATAATCAATTGGTCAAAGAGGAATGAAAAATAGAAAATATTTGGATTTAATGATGGCCCTCAAAATATTAGGGCTTTTGTTTTTTCTCACTCATGAGAATCCACGTTTGGTACGAGCAGTTCCACAGAATTACCATGTAGCTCTCGGTCTAGTCTGTGGTTCTAGGCTTCTGTTCCAGCTAAGTTGAGCCCCGTAGCTATATTTGCCCACAGAAGCAACCCTTAGCTTGCTCTAGAATTGCATGTGGCAATTTAAGCTGTCTTCAATTCTCTGAAAGTGTTTTAGATACATGTTCAGATTCCACTTTATTCTTGCCTGTTGGAAAATTTAAACCCAACTGATACTAAGAATTGAACAGCTAGGTGTGGTAGTGCGCACCTGCAATCCCAGAACTCAGAAGGCTGAGTCAGGAGGATCACCAGTAGGAGGCTACTCTGGGCTACATAGAAAGTTCAAGGCTGGCATGGACTACATAATCAGACCCTTTTGAACAAACAGAGCAAAACAAAACAAAACAAGAAATAAAAATAAAATGTAATGGTGTATTTGTTTTTAATAAAAGTTATTATTCTCTAAGTTTAAGTATCTTCCCAAGTGCTTCAAGATTCTCTAAAAATGACTACTTTTAATTCTTAAGTTAGTGCTACATCTTTCTATAGTAAGTAATATGTATTTTTAGACTTTATAATGACTTTTTATTATGCATTAGAAAAATCAATCTGAATTACTGCTGTAATTCATCATGTTTGTTATGTACAGGCTCATGACAGGAATTATTGCTGGAAATGTCTGTTAATATGTAAATGAGGGTTCTATCCCTTCAAGCTTCATCTAGTAATTATTTAGCCTCTCTTAAAATATGATTTGTTGATCAGCGATTTTTAAAGATGAAATTTCAGCTTGTTTGTCCTTATAGGTGTTGAATCTGTTGGAGTTTTGAAATACGCATTGTCTGTTCGTGCTGTATCCTTCATGCAAAGCAAACAGTACTTAATATTGTATATTGTGAAGTTGTGCACATAATATTTCCAGATTTAAGGTTCCCATTTTTTAAACAGTTAATAGTTGAAATATACTAACTTTTAAAATGTGAATAATCAGATCATTGATATAATCCTACCTTAGGGGTTGGGATATCTCCAAAATAATTAATTTTGGTAGTTTTACCTTTCAAAAGAGTTTAGAGTGTATGGACAGCCATAACTTAAGGGCATGTTAAGGCTATTGCCTTAACAAAGATGTTTCTGACTCCCCACAATATACCAAGAATAGAAAAATGAAAAGGCATAACAAACGACTTCATTGGAGCTCTTTAGGAGATCACAAAATCATTTGTATTTTCACAACCAGTATTACTTAATTTAGGAAAGAATTTATCACATATGAAAGTGTTGGTATTTTCTAATATCTCAGATCAACTCTCCCAAATACAAACTCTGTACCCATAAATTATTCTTAAAAAAATACCCGTCGCTGAGGTATTTATTTACTTTTATTATATTTATTTACTTATGGTACTGGGGATTGAACTCGCGGCCTTGTTCCTGTGTATATCCCCAGCATCGTTTCATTTTTTGTTTTGAGATAAGTTTTTTCTAATTGCTGTTTTCCATACTGGGCTCAAATTTGCAATCGTCCTGCCTCGATCTCCCAGATACTGGAATTGCAACAATGTGCCCCAAAGCCTGGCTCATCCACGCTTTTAATACAGGTCAATACATTCCTAAAAGTTCAAAATGTGATTTGAAATCAGTGTAAGAGTGTTAGGTTCATCCTTGATTCTCATCTTAAAGATACTAGCATCTGAGTTATGTTCAAAAGATGAAGGTAATGTTTAAATAAGTTAGATAGATTCTTATCATTTCTGATGCAAGTAATATTTGCTTTTATGTCTCAAGTCTTTTTAAAAATTTTTTGTTAGTAAATGTTTGCACTGCAAAACAGTCACGTTCATGGTAGGAAGTTTGTGCTTGGGCTTAACACATCTTAGTGCTCTGTTTTCATCCCTGGCCTCTCCGTCCCCTCCTTGCTCCTGCCATCTCTTGGGGCCCTTCCCATTCCCAAAGGCCCTATCTCCATTATTTTCCAGTTTTTTAATCCCCTTTCTTTCCCTCCTAGCCCTCTTCATCTCTTGATCCTTTTCTCATTGGAAAAAGATGTTTCTACTTCCTATTATCTTTTATTTTGCTTTTTAGTTATATTTTGGATTTCTCACATAAGAAAAAGCACGCAGCATTTAACCTTCTGTGTGCTATTCATTTCACTTAGTATTGTGTGCTCAAGGTGCATCCATTTACCACAAGTGACTCGTTTGTCCTTCTTTATGGTAAAGTAGCACTCCACTGTGCATGAACACCACATTTTCTCTATCCATGTGTCTGTTGATGGGTGTGTAAGCCTTTTCCAAGATTTAAGTATGACGAATTGTGCTGCTATGAACATAGGTATGTATGTATCAGTGTAATGTGTGGTCTATAATTCTTTTGGAAAGATACCTAGAAGGGCCATGGACAATAGTTGTTGACCCTAGTTTTTTGAAGAAATTAGTCTCCAAAAATATACATTCTAATAAAAACTTATGACAAAGCATTTTTCACTTAAACAGTAATTTTCAAAATAATAGCTAAAGGAGATGATTAATAATGATGGTAGATCAGTACCAAACCCAACCTCTTCTACCTCCAGTCCCCCTTTTAAAAATTCTTCTGAAAATAGAATTATTTATCAGGGAGGTAACAAGTGCCTGGATGATTTTCACTTTCCAAACCTATGTGCATCCAGAGGGGATATTATTTTTATACAATGACAATTTACCTCCCTTAGTGTATTATCTTACTGTCAGACACAACTTTTCCTCATAGGAAACACAAAGACCCTTACACATATGTAAGCACATGTAGTTCTCTAGATAGTTTTCTGTGATAGGCAGTACTGTTTCTTAACCCAATTTTCCCATTAACCCATCCTTTACTAGAATGACTCAGAGGTTACCAGATTGAACAAGCAACAAAAAGGAACGAAGGAAAGTCAACTATAGGAGACACTTTATATTGCATAATGGAGTTTTAATGGAATTAACTTGGAATTAGTCAATGGTCAAAGTATTCTAGAAGTTGTACATATTCCTGTTCAATTTTTGCAAGGAAAAAATTGAGTCTTTTAGCTAACACATATGAGTAAGGATAAGTAAGAGTGAAAATTTCTTATATTGTTTTTATGGAATTCTTCAACCTAGAAAATATATCCCAAAATAAGACAATAACACAGATAAGTTAATTGGAAATTAGGCACTATAACATATGTCATTTAAGACGGGTAGATATTGGATAGACACAAGATGATGGACTGGGAGGCTTTCATGGAAACACAAGCAGTCATAAGTAATTCCCTCAAGACTCTAGCATACCAGTGAGTTGGAAAATAACCACATCAAAATCGATGTGAAATGTAGACACATACTCATTCCATACACCCTTTCAGCAACACAGCATCGAACAATTGGAAAAGAATTCTCACTTCCCAGCTCTCCCTGAGGAGTAAGGGGTTGGACCACACACCCAGCACCCCCTTTTGTCTTGCTGCTATTGGATGATCTTGTCGCTAACTCGCCTGTCTCTAGGAGCTGGCGGCCCAGCACTCACAGTCACTCAGGGACTGCAGAAAATAAAAGTCGTGGTTTGAGTGTACAAACAAGCATTTCCAATGTCTCATCCCCTCGGGCTCAACACAGGGACAGGCTTTTGCTCAGCCACTGGAGACGACACAGCACAGTGTGACAACTGAAAGAACGTATGGCTTGAACAAGCAACGCGCATCTGCCAGAGCTCTGCTTCCTGTCCCACAGCAGAACTGGTAGATGAAATTCTATCTCCCAGCTTCTCCTGGAGGAGAAAGGGAAGTGGGTCATACATCCAGCATTCGTATTTTCTCGGCAGCTGCTTGGAGGACTGGCTTCTGTCTTACCTGACTCAGAGCCTGACGAGATCTGCATACTCTGACCCCTGGAGGGACGCCAAAGACAAGGACATTTGGTGAAGACCGAGTCACTAACAGAGGATCCAGATAAATGAATGAACAGAAGATACATTCTACATAAATATAAATCCCCAGATTGCACTATGGCAATGGAGATGTGTGATTTGTATAACCGGGAATTCAAAGTAATGGGCATTAAAAATTCATTGCTGTTAGTCCAATAGTGCAGGAATGAAGTTAGAATTTCAACAGAGATTAGAAAGCCACCAAATGTAAACCATAGAGTGGAAGAATACAATAACTGAACATAAGCTTTCAATAGAATGGTTCAAAAGCAGACTAGCTCAAGCAGAAGGAGAATCAGCAAACTTGAGGACAGATCATTGGTAATTATTAAAAATTTTAAAAAGAGTAAATATAGCCTAACAGCTTTTTGGAACACCATCAAGCAGAACAATACACACACACACACACACACACACACACACACACACACACACAACCGTTTTGGCACAACCAAGCAGAACAATACACACACACACACACACACACACACACACACATTATAGGAGATATTCAAGAACAAGACAAATGGGACAGAAAGTTTCTTCAAGAAATAATAACTAAAATCTTTCCTAATATTTGAAAGGATAGGATGCCCAAATCCAAGAGGCCAAAGGATACCAAATGAGATAAATGCAAAGAAATGCACACCAAGACACATAAGCAAAGTGTCAAAAGACAAAGACAAAGGTAATGCTGAAAGCAGGAAAAGGAAAAGGAGAGTGACTTGTCACAGAAAGGGCACATCCGAGAGCATCATTGACTTCCGTGAACAGAAACCTTATGGGCCAAAGGAAAATGCGATAATATTATCTCAAGTAGTGAGAGGTGGAGAAAAACTTCCCATCAAGAATACCTCACCCAACAAAGCTGCCTTTTAAAAAGGTAACAGGAAGGAGGGAAATACTTTTCAAGTGGGAAGGGGAGCAACAGATGGAGGGAGGAAAGGGGAAGGGGAGGGATAGAAAAATTTAAAAAAGAATTGAAAAGAATGAAAATAGAACTTTTGCAAATGTGAAGAGACCAAGAGTTGGAAGGGGCAGGGTAGGACGGCGGGGGGGTAGGAGGTGAAAAAAGAATTAAGATGTGTTGTGAGTGTGTACTAACTGCACATGATAAATATAATGATAAATATAATATGGCCTTGTGCTGCCAACAGACTTTATGAAACAAAACCACCAGTACACCAACTTTACTAGGACTGCTAAAGAGTTCTTCAGGATGAGACAAAGGGAAAAGAAACAGGCGCATTATAACGTAAGAAACACTGAATGCAAAGGCAGCTTTATAGACTAGTATAGAATACTGTATTATTATGAGTTGTGCATAATCCATTTAATTCTAGTAAAGAGAAAAGTACTTTAAGTAACTTTAACTAAAATTTATGTGTGTGGATACCCAACATCAGTAGATGTGAATGCGTGAGGTCGGAGGGGCAAATGTTTCAAGGCTTACATGTGCATAAGTTGCTATCAGCTTAAGGTTTTTGTAATATTGAGATATTTTATGTAAGCCCATTGCAACCAGAAAGGAAATACCTATGTAAGTTACACAAAAGGAAAAGAGAAAGCAAACAAAGCCTATTAATACAAATTATCTGTGATGGTTAAAGTTAATTGTCAACTTGATTGAATTTGGGAGCCACTCAGGAATTAGCACGCTACTGGGGGTGTTACAGAGGCGCGGCCATGGAGTGAAGTGTGTGTGTGTGTGTGTGTGTGTGTGTATCACATGTACATCACCTGTGCCCTTCATCTCTGCTGGTGTCTCCCTGCTCGGCTACTTGGCCACCATGAGTTAAGCAGCTTTGGAACTATACCCATCAGCTACGATGGTCCGCCTTGGAGCAAGTCAGCCAAGGCCTGAATCCTCTGAAACCATCAGCTAAACGTAATTCTCCTCCTTTAAGTTGTGGCAGGTTTTTGCCCAGCAATAGGAAAGTTGACTGATTCACCAACAAAGAAACAAACAAATACAATGGGGCTCACAGGAAAATGGCAAGAGACAGAAAATAGGTCCTCCCTGGAAATCATTTAACAAAATGACAATACTGAGTCATTGCCCATAGATAATTATTTTAACTGTAAATGTATTAAACTTCTGAATGAACAAAGAGGGTGGTTGGGTGAATAAAAGCCCACTACCCACCTGTATATGCTGTCTTTAAGAAACTCACAGTAGATATAAGGAAGCTCACACGCTGAAAGTGAAGGGATAGAAATGTTCCATCACTGTACTTATATCCGATGAAAGTGCCATTGTCAGAGTGTTCCACTAGATACAGAAAAATAATTATATAGGACAAAGTTTCAACTAAACAGGAAAACATACCAATGACAAATACATATGAACAATGATGTTTAATTTTATACATGAGCTTGATTAGGCTACAGCATGCCTAGAGAATTGGTAAAATGTTATTTGTATTTGTCTCTAGGGGAGTTTCTTCAACAGATAAGCTTTCGAACTGATGCATTAACTAAAAACAGGTGATCCTCTCCGTGCAAAGGCAACAGCCAACCCACTGAGGGCCTATCTAGGACAAAAAGATAACATAAGGGAGAATTCAACCTGCTTGAGCTGAGACCTCTCCTACCTCCATACATTGGCATTACTGGGTCAGAATCAAACTAGGACTTACCTCATCACTCCTGATTCGCAGGACTTTGAACAAGGACTGCGTTATATCACCAGTTTCTGTGCTTACAGGCAGCAGTGTGGGATTTCCTAGCCTCTGCAAGGGTGTCTGCCAAGTCTTCCAATCAACCTCTTATTGACAGTGTCTATCTGGAGTAGACCACCGTGAAAAGCACTCAGCATAGAGCGTCTAAATCTATAGAACAAATATTAATAAAGGGAGGAACTGACGGCAACACAGTAACAGTAGGAAACCCAGTGTTTCCACTTTCAATATGGATGGAACATCTAGACAGATAATCTTTAAAGAAATAGTGTACCAAATGGAATACTACTCAGCCATAAAGAATGAGAAATTAGATTCATTCATAGGAAAATAGACACATTTCCTAAGTGAAATAAATAAATCACATGTGTGTAAATACCGAATAGTTTCTCTGGTGCAAAAAACTATAATAGTACACAAGATCCTAATGAGATAATTAACAATGTGAAACAGGAAGAAAAGGGCTGAAGGTGTAGGGAAAGTGGGAAGGGTAGGGGAAAGGGAATAAGGGAAAAGAAAAAAATATGAGAAAATGAAAAAATGGAAATAAAGTGTTTGTAAATGGGGAGGGGAGGAGTGGGTGAAGGGAGGGCAGGGACAAGGGGGACAAATGAGAACCAAGACCTGTCTTGTAAAGGTACAAGATCCCAATAATGAATGTAACTGTACTGTATACCTAAAATGTACCAATAAACTCAATAAAAAGAGAGAGAGAAAAAAAAGAAATAGTGTACCGGCACAGGACCATAGACCGCATCATGTCTGTAAAAGATGTGTACATAGGGCTGGGGAGTTAGCTCAGTGGTTCCACCACCTGATTCATAAGTTCAAGGTCCCAAGTTTGACCCCTGGTACCAAAAAAAAAAAAAAAAAAAAAAAAAGATGTGTACATATATTCTTCTCAGGCACATATAGACTCTTCTGCAGAATAAATTACACGTAAGGTCACAAAATGAGTCTGAACAGATAGAAAAGATTTCTAACTACAGTGAAATGAAGCTAAAAATCAGTTAGAAAATGAGAATATTCATAAATACCAAGAAACTGAACAGCACACTCTTCAATAATCATTGGAATAAAGAGGAAATCAAAAGTGAATTTAAAAATACCTCAAGAAAAATAAAGATAAAAGTACAGCATTCTAAACCATGAAATGTAGCAGAAGCAGTACTAATGGGGAAGTTGACTGCAATAAATGTCTACCTAAAAAAATACGAAAGACCTCAAATAAACTTTATACCTGAATGAAGAAAAGAAACCTCCTTAAACCCAAAGTTAGAAGAAAGAGGAAATAACAAATGTTAAAGAAGAAATAAATAGAAAATGAATAAATTTAAATTATTTTTAAAAAATATAAAATTAATAAATCTTTAGAAAGCCTAGCTAAGACAAAAAGGAGACATCTCGAATAAATACAGTAATAAGCCTAAAGAGAAGCATTAAAACAGATGCCTCGGTGGGAACATGCATTATAGGGAGCTGTGAAAAACAACTATATGTCAACATAACCAAGGCGAAGTGGATGGATTCCTAGAAATACACAGTCTATCAAAACTGAATCAAGAAATAGAGAGCCTGAACAGACTAACAACGAATACCAGGATTGGATCAGTAATCAAATATCTCCCCTAAAAAGAAAACCTAGGGCCAGGTAACTTCACAGGTGAATGCTAGCAAATATTCAAATAAAAATTTATAATGACCCCCATAAACTCTTCCAAAAATACAACAGGGAACACTTCTGTCTCAGTCCATTAAGGACACCATAACAAAATTGGGAAGATGATAGCAATATATTTCTCACAGTATTAAAGGTCCAAGACCCAGACACTCACTGATTCAGGGCCTGGTGAGGGTTGTTCTCTAGTTGGCTCGTGGTCACCCACATTTTGGCTATGCTCCCGCATGGCAGAAGAGGCACTGGGTTGATTTTTAAGGCACTGTTCCCATTAATGAGGGCTCTTTGGTCTAAACAGGCCATAGACACTTGCAGAATCCCTCAGTGAGGCCAGTGTCTCCCGATACCAAAGGCAAAGAAACCACAAGTAAATAAAACTCTAAGCAACCCAAAATCTTCAACAACAATCAAGAAATTGAAACATGAAGATAGTACACAAATAGGTAAGAATATAAAACATAGGAGGAAAAAAAACAGTTGAAGCAGAGCTAGATCAGAAAATTAGTGAAAGAAACTAAAGGAAAAATTTTCAAATTATTTAAAAATCTCCAAGAATATGTACAAATGACATCAAACCTGCACAAAAACATGGAAAATCAGTGACATGAAAGCCAGCCAAAAAGCTATTTCAAAATGCAGAAATAAAAATGAAATGTTGATAATATCAGACATACACATACTCACATAAGTGGTGCACACAGAAAAAATAACCTGGAAGCAACTGATGCATGAAAAAAAAATGGGAGCAATAAAAATGGGAAAAGTGGGGGAAACATTTCCTAAAGACTAACGTGCTTTGTATATAAGAATCACTGGCCTCATGATGCTAGGTAAGTGCTCTACCACTGAATAGACCCCATCCCCAGAAAAACTGATTTTTATTTAGTTATATATTTTTGAAAAACTGATTTTTAAAAGTCTAAGTGTTTTTAGTTAAAAATTTTAACTTTTAAGTATCATGTGGGGAAACAAGATAAAATGAAGAGAATAAAATACACTTTAGATGCAGTCAATAACAGAAAAAGAGAAAGCAGCACCAAAAGATCAATCTGCAAACATTCCATACTAAACTGGATTATTGTTAATGTGCAGGACTATTCAAATTACTTGAGCTTCGGTGTCTCATCTATATATAAGACTAACCCTAATTCCTTTCTCATAGTATTGCTGTGATGACCACGTTAAGTGCTACACATAAAGACCCTGGTGGATCAAAACTGCCTTCACATGACTTCTGGAAAACTACCCTATTGAGAGTGTATATAAATGTCAATGAACACCACAATGACGAACTGCAGTTTAAAATTACAAACTTAAAATAGTTTAAGGATGGTGGTCATTTTTCCTGTTCCTGCTGTTAATGGGAATTTTCTGATGGTTTCACTGTTACACGAATAGAGTCAAAGTATTATAAGTCTGTGGTACATTAGTTCCTCCTTGCTAAAATATCAGCCAGGGACTGACTATCCTATTGTGATTGTAACCTTACTGATCCTATTGCAATCAGAAAAACTGCACGTGTGTGCGCGCGCGCACACACACACACACACACACTGGTTTCTCTTATCCAGTTAAGAAAGTATCCTATTCGGCAGAAGTTTTTACCTAGATAAACTAAATTCAGGATTTTAACATTAAAGGGGATGTTAATATAAGTTTTGTGATCACTTCAGTCATATCAAAGACACATCTTTCTGTGTGAAGCTATAAGGTAGCTTATTTTCTCAAGACCCTTTACTACCAGTGTCACAGTAGAAAGCTGTGGAAATCACTTCGTCTTGGGATTTTTCCTGTGTGAAGCCCAAAGGCTCCTTTTCCTTGTCCCACACCTACCTCTATTTCTGTTGGCTATGAGGTAGGGTAGGGGACTGAGCAACTACCCTGGTTTGGGATTTCTATCTAACTTTTCCCTTGAGAGTGGCAGGAGCTATTGTGGTTTTGTATTTTTATTATAATTTCTGGGGTAGCTTCAGATTTTCAGTATCTTGAGTGTCTATTTTAACCCCTTCACATGGACTAGCTGCTCTCAAAAGTGCAGCACCCTTGTGGAATTCTTAGAGCACCGTTTATGACGCTCCCCATATATGTTCACTTAGCGGCTGAGTATTATCAAATAAATGACTGACTCGGTTTTACTGGTTGTTGCTACAAAGAGTGATCCCTGAAGTTGATCCAGAGAGCTGTGTCTGCACAAAGGAGGCTTCTGTGTTGTTACTGGGAGCTATTATTTAAAACAAGGTGGAAAAGGTTGTTGTGCGCAGGTTGTAAGAATTTTGACTGACGAATTCTAGGAAGAATTAAGTAACTATACGCACAATTGATTAATAAGAGATTAAAATCAGTGCATGCAGCAAATGCATATTGTGACTGCTCTAATTTGATACCAGGGCAGGATTTGTTGTACCTTTTTAAATTCCTAAGTGAATAACTTGAAATACTGTTTTCAAATACTCATGAATACTCATCCTTCCATCCTTCCTCCTTCTCCACTCTTGCTTTCTTTAATTTTTACTCTTCCTTCTGTTTCTGTGTAGGAAAATTGAACTTTTTTCCTTCTGAGAACGGGTAGCTTGCTGGAATGTTTAGCATGTGAAGTTTCAGTTTTTTTCTCAGGCAGTCATAAATTATAAATTCTGAACTGAATCTGGTACTCTCACTCTTTAGCAATTCTCCAGGAAACTTGAGATGCACTTATCTTATTAATATTAAATGCTCCTGGTGATTTTTATTTGAATTGTTTCCCCAAAAATATAAGGGAAAGATGAAGACTCTGCATTGTGAGTCACATTTGAAGAAAAACGGTCACTGAGGGATGTGGGAATCCTGTTTCATATTCAACTCAGCTTCCTACCAGCCTGTCTGAGGTCACCCCAGGAGGTCCATCAGTTGACAATTCGCTCAGCTCTGCCTCTGGACTGGAAGTCAGCGGTCCAGGTTCTAGCCCTCACTCTGTTATAAGGCAAAACATGTGATTGAATAATTTACAGTGTCACGGCTAAAATGTTAATAACCAAAGTGAGCAGCATTACCTAATCCTGGTGGTCTGAATGAGATAAAAGGAACAGGAAGACACTTTTAGGCTCCCTTGTTGCTTTCGCTACTGTGCACACCCCATGTTGTTTCCCCGTGGTGTCTGTTTGCCATACCTGCCTTTGAGCCTGCTGACTATGGACTGAACCTCTATGAACTGTAAGCCAAATAAACCCCTTCCCCTCTAACTTTGAACGTCAGGAATTTTGTCTCAGCGAGAGAAAAGTAACTAAAGGAGGCTCTTCTTTTGTGCTCTGCCCCAATTTTGGTATCATTTCATGATCACCAACTGTTTTACATCTATGAATACCAGTGGCTCTCAGTGCATATAATTTCTAATGTTCTTTCATTCAGTCACTGAATACTTGTTAAATTCCTATTCGGAGCCGTGCACTATCCTGAGTATTGGGATATTGTGCAAAATGAGTCAGGTTCTGGCCTTGCCCTTCTAGAATTTATATTCTATAGGAGCTGATTATAAGCCATGTATTTAAATGCCCCTGCATGATTTGAGAGTCATGTTCCTCCCACAAGCTTTCTCTTGAGAGTTTTATTAACCGTTTCAGGGCAAGGTAGATTGTTCAGCAGAATGAATCTGAAAAGAGCCTGCACTAAGGAATGTGTGATGCCCAAAACACAGGAAATACATGTTAGCTGGGGGTTGCTTGATTCAGTTCTCAACAGACAGTTAAGTTATGAAGTGGCAATGGAGCCTAGACAGAGGCAAGTAGAAAATGGCCAAGTAATTAACTATAGGCAAAGGAAGCAGGTGAGAGCAGGAGAGACAGAGACACAGAGAGAAGGGCTGGCAGGTAAGTAGTATTCTTTTGAAGCTGTTTCCCATGCCCATGTTCAAGCACTTCCTGCTGCTTTATGCAGAGAGCAAACCCACAGGATACAGGCAACCAAAGCCGCGGAGCCTCTTGGCATGATCTTAATGCCACCACTAATGCAATGAAGAAAAACAAATCCAGCTAAATTTAAGTAATTTTATATTTGATGGTAGCAAAGATATTTCTTATATGTGTGTGTGTATCCTGACATTTGAAGGCTCTCAGTTATTAATGAAAATATCGTTTAATTCAGTTGAACTTTCAGATAAAACAGCCAGAGACTCAAAAGATCAGTAAATGAAAAAATATCAAGAAAATTAAAGAATTAAGTAGATGAAAAGGAGGATCTGTACCCACAACTAGTTATGTTGATGAAGGGATTCAGGAAATTATTAGAAAGGAAAAGAAAGCTGTATAGGCTGATGTCAGATCACATTAATAACGGCAAACGTTTATTGAAAACCCTTTAGATACTAATTATCAGAGCAGATTTTGCAGAGAGAACTCAGACCAAGGGTTCTATCTTCATGGAGCTTACACCCTATTGGTAGTTTGTTGTAAATATATCTAGCTATAGTTACCTTTTAGAAACCTTATGTGGATAATTCCATTGATGAGATTAAGTTATGCTCAATTACTCTCTTATGTTTCAAAAGCAAATTCCCCCTGCTTGTGAGTACAGGGAACTACCCTGTGCAACATATCACTATGTGACCAGCTTCAGAACCACACATACATGACTTCTCGGATCGGCACGCTAACATCATCTTGAACTATACAGCCTCATCCTTGTGCTCCATGAAAGAAAAAAATCCAGTGGCACCCTCTCTATGCACAGGTGTAGCTGGGATCCCGCAGGATTAGCACCAGCACTGATGGCCTTGAAAGGAGGAAAAGAGCCTGAGCGTCAATGGATTATTTTCTGTTAAAATTACCAGTCTGGAATTATATTTAAAAACTTGCATTTCCATCACCCTTTACCTCATACTTTAATGAAACTTAATTAATAGAATTGCTTCTCTTTGCTTCTTATCGTTTATTGCCTTTAAAGCACTCTAATAGGACTTTTTATTTGTTATATCCTTCTTTTCCTATTAAGAAGTTTTCAGTTTTATCCTTTACAAAGTGACATTTTCCATTTTGAAATAGGTACTGGAAATACAGCAGCTATTATAAGTTCTTAACAGGTTGCAGAACAAAGCAATAAATCAGGTGGGTGAGGCAACAAATCTGGAAATATCCAGGAATAGATGACATCAGACAGACGACTTGTGAGGGGCAGTCTCTGGAAAATGCATGATACGAGTTGTAAGACTTTAAAAGCTCCCTGCTGTCATTCACCATTAAATACACCTGATCTTTAAATTTGGCACCTGCTTTTCAGGGAGAACTCCAAGTTGAAAGAGTGACCCGAGTGATGTCAGACACAAAACAGCTTTCAAAGCAGACACGTTGAATATGCCTTATTCTGTTCCAAACTCAGCCAAAGATACCCATGTATTCAATTCCTTGTGTTCAACTAGTGTTGCAAACTCTCTAACTGACAAAATATTAAGGAACATAAGGAAAGACAGAGTGATCGGTCATGAATCTAATCTGTTGCCAGGATTCTCCATCAAATCCTGTCTTCAAAATTTGGGTAAACTGTTCAGTTAATATAACATTCAATATTTGATACTAAAAAAGTAACCTTCAAAATGAATAGCTCTTGTATATGAACAAATACCAAAGAAAATCTGTGGGTGAACAATGACCTTTTGCAAAAACGAGGAAATGGTTAAATAAAATAATTTTTTAAAGCACAGCATAATTATGATGAAGACACCCAGCTACTGAAGTCAACACAGTGACTAATCTTCAAGTTAACTTTTCACTGGCAAAGAGAATTCTTTGAAGAAAACGAAGGTTGTTTCATCGTCAAGGCTGCACCAAATACTTCAGCTATTTTCTCACCTAAATCAAATATCATCATAGATGATATTTTCATGTATTTCCCCTGTTCACCCTTTATTTTGAATGTCTTTTTGGTTTCTAGGCAACCATCCTAATACATCTTTTTTCAATAGTCCCTCCCTCTCCTGCACAGCAATAATTATTCTTAGAAAAAGATCGGTGGCCTTGCTGGAAAATATAAAGCTAGAGCTCAATGCTAAAGAGAACAAGAGAAAAACCGATCACAATTATAACAATTCACTTTTTAATCCTACAGCACAGTTAAAAAATATATATGTAGCCTGAACACTATTACAAGCTTAACAGTGATAAAGACAGAAAAAGAAGGTACAATATAAATTTATTTCCAAAAAGAATGTCCAGAGAAAAACTCCATTCATCAAATTCTGCCGGGACTTGTGCCATTTCTGTTCATCATGTTCATAAACCGCCTTCTAAGGGGATGATCCGTAGCTAGAAAACCATTTGAAATGAGAGGTGGTGAACATGCAAGGCCCTCCCGGACAGGAAATGACCAGTCAGGGAGAATGATCCGCCGGCGTGTGCAGCTTACGAATTGCTCACATTTTTCTTCCAGAATGTGCATTGGGTATAAAGCAGAAGGATAATTTTGTCTTAATTTGTTGAAATGTTCTAACACTCAGTGTCGGCTATTGGCTATCCGGGGATCAGACTGCCTCAGAAGTTAGTGAAGTCAGTGACTGAGGATTTAAAGTAGACACTGACTTCCTCCGTGACTCTCCCTGTGGACCAAGATAACTCAGTGGATGTCAAATGGTCACGTCAAATTTGCTATGCCTCACATGAGCTCCGATTCTGACTTACTCTTCTTCCTCTGCTGTTTTGTTTTTTTGTTTTTTTTTATCTCTGTGGTAACTGTTCCACCTAAGAATGGAACAGTCACTCATAACTCTTCTCTTTCCTCGTATTTTACACCCAATACTAAAGCAAATTCTGTGGCTGCTTCACCTTCGTAATAAATGTGACTGTTTCTCCACTTTCTCCATTTGCATCGCTTACACCTACCTCGCTGCTGGCATCTCGTGCTTGGCTTTTTCCTGCATTCGCGTGTGACGTGCGGTCTGCTCCCTGCAGAGCTCCAAGATCTTTTTAAAAATGCATCTGGGGTCAGGTCTTTCTGGTAACATTTCGTTGTACTTCAAACTCTGATCTTTCTTTCTTCCTTCCTTCCTTCCTTCCTTCCTTCCTTCCTTCCTTCCTTCCTTCCTTCCTTCCTTCCTTCCTTCCTTCCTTCTTTTTTGGCACCGGGGATCAAACTCCGGACCTTGTGCTTGAGAGGCAGGCAATGGAACCACTGAGCCGCCCCAAACCCTGCTTTCCTACTGTGCTAAAGTCACAGCTGCACCGCTGCTGCATGTCTGAGTGACCGGACTTCCACAGCTCTCTCCCTCCCTTTCCTGTTCCAACCTCTCAGATACCATCGCTGTCTTTAGGAATTGCCGTATCACCTGGCACTGCTTCTCGCTCCTCATTATTTCTCCTCCCTGGAACTTCTCTCCATTGATCTGCTTTCCCTCTCATTTCAATTAAAGTAGTGCTCAGATATCACCTTGTCAGAAAACCCTTTGGAACAGTTTATTCATTACCTTGTATTTCCTTTTCCTCCACTGAGTTTGTTAGACTTTGTTTAATCTCCAACTCTTGGGACTACAAAACAAGCTCCATCTTTGTATGAGTGACTATAGCCCCCAGACCTAAAAGAATGCTAGCTCAGAGAAGATGCCCAAATATATTTTAATAAACATTATGGAAATTATTTCAGCACGAGTAAGAAATTGGGACATCATCGTTAATAAAGCTCTTCCAAATCTACAAATCTGTTATCACTACCAAAGATATACATCCTCATTCTTCAAGTTGACTATAACTTGAAAATTAATTTGTGTCCTATTTCTAGATAGACTTGGCAAACATATCCTAATTTCTTATGAAGCTCGTGAATTTTATGAATAATATTTGTAGCATAATAGGTTGTTTTGCTGCAAAATATTAAATTCTCTTCACTTACCCTGCTGTGACCATTTTAGCCATCTGGCTTTCTTCCTGAGGTATCTTTTGGGCATAATTGTAAGAAAGCTATAAACACCTTAGCCTATAATTTATAAGTAGTTTTGACACTCAAGGTTGTATATCAAAGTAGTTTTAATTTAACAAAAATACAAATGCTATCATTATCTTTTCAAGTTCTTATTATAAGGGCTATATAAAAATAGCTTTTGGTTTTGAAATAACAACTATCAGAGATATATGAAGTCAAGACATTTTTATTCATTAAATTTATTGGTATATTTTAGGTATACAATTTGATCACATTCATCATTGGGAATTTGTACCTGTATATGATATATCTTGACTCTTATTTTTTCCCCTCCCTTTAGCTCTTTAACCCCTCCCTATTTACAAAAGCTTTATTTCTGTTTTTTTTTCTTTTTTCTTTTATTTTTCTTTCCCCTGCACCCTCTCCATAGTTCCCTTCCCCTTTGAACATTTTCTTCCTATTTCACATTACCTATTATACACTTTGGTCATCATTCATAATTTTGATTTCTTAAACTAGAGAAACTATTCAGTATTTCCACATGTGTATCCTATGTATTTCACTTGAGTATCGCCTCAATGAGCATCCATTTAGTTATAAATGTCTCTAGTTTTATTCTTTACAGCCAAGTAGTACTCCCTTTTATATTTTTTAAAAACTCCTCATCTTCTTTATTCAGTCACCAGTTGATGGGCATTTGGGCTCTTTCCAAGCATTAACTATTACAAACTGCTGCTATAAACTTGGGTGCACATATGTCATTGTGGTAGGATGCTTTTAATTCTTTCAGGAACATACCCAGAAGGGAAATAACTGGGTCAAATGGGCCCTCTAATCCTAGCTCTTTGAGGTGTCTCCATACTGATTTCCACAGTGGTTGCACCAGTCTGCGCTCCCACCAACAATGAAGAAAGGTTCCTTTCTCCTCACAGCCCCACCAGCCTTCACTCTTGGTTGATGTCATGTTGTCAGCCATTCTTTCTAGAGTGAGGTGGAGTCTCAGCGTTGTTTTCATCTTCATCTCTCGAATGAGCAGTGATGTACATTTTTTTGTACGTTTATTTGCTGCTTCTACTTCTTCATCTGAGACATAGAAGACGCTTTTTTTCAAATGAGTCTCTTAAAAACCAGTGTAATATATGGGTGAGCAAGTTGCCCTTCAGATCCCGAAGAGTAGGAGATGCATAGTTTACATTGTATTAGAGGAGTCCAAAACGATCAGAGATACCGGAGCTCGACAGAATAAACAAACCAAACCTTACTCAATGTTACCATTGATTTACTCGGCGTTCGCTCACAGTCATTACAGTGAATGCCCACCTAGGTCACACGTTCGTGATGACACGGTGGTTTTTAGAAGCTCACAGTCACTCCACAGGACAAATAAACGGTCCTATACAGTGTGTTTTATGCCACAGTATCAGTGGATATAGAGTGCAGGGGGTAAATAAGGCCAGTTTTGTTTGTTGACTTACAGTTAATGTGGGTCTTTAATCTCAGAAACACGAATTATACCTGTTTATAAAAAGAAAGCAAAAAATATTATGTGGAAAAATGGTACCTTCAGTAAATACGAGTCTCAGTCTGAGTCTGAAAATGGTGCTCTATCCCGGTCTCAGAAGACTTAGTTCTGACTAACATAACTTGATGAATAACCAATGATTTCTCGGTGAGTTTGATAACTTGGTCATTTGCTTATATGTATCTCTGTATTAATAAAATCCCAAGAAAGAAATGAGCTTTATGAGGCCGTGTGAACGGTAGGATGAGAAATGAGCGACACGTCAGTAGACTTGAATCTGAGTGCAGCATCGGCACGGGCTGACCAGCCAACAGCTTGTTTGCCAGCTCATAATGCTCCCTGGAATGTTCTTTCTCTGACTAATGGAAGGGGTGGCAAAATAATCTCCAGGTGAACGCATAGCCCGTATTTTGTCCTTAAAATACATTTAAAGAGACTCTAGTGCAAGTAATTGTTTTCTAGTTTCACCCAGGCCTTTCCAAAAATACACATAATTTCTAACCCCAAGCTTCTGAATACCCTAATCAACTGTGTTCCAAATAGTGTGTGTGATGACAGAAATATTTACATCTGCCTTTCTGATATGGTAACACCTGGCCATATTTAGCCATTGCCCATTAAAATGAGGCTAATGCACCCGAAAAACATTTTTTTAATGATTGAATTTTAAACAATTTTAATGTAAATAGTTCCATGAAGCCAGGGATTAGTACAGCTCAAATGATCGTGTACTATGAATATAAACCGGTCTCATAGCATTTTAAGTTTAAAATAAAACACAATGTTAATTGAAGCTGCTTTGAAATGTCCTGTATTTATACTTTAATAAAGCATTATTATTTGTAGAAATACACCAGTAATAAAAACTTAATGCTGTAAGAGTGCCGACAACACATTATAGACAATGAATGTCACTACCCACCCATGCTATGCCTTAGTCAAATGGCATTTATATAAATTGGAAAGGATCATTTCTTTCATTAACCTTTTCAATGAGGTTCCCTGCTCCATTTTTTTTCTTGAACAGCCGGGAATGTCATTATGACAAAGGAGGCACGTGCTTTACAGGGCAGGGGATTAGTACGTAGATAATGTATATGTCCCAGTTCTTCAAGAGCAATTGTGCATCCTATCTTTTTCTTCATTGACCTGATGTATATTAAATAAAATCAAATTTGAATAAATGATTCCATATTTCAAAAAGATGAAACTATCATGGAGGTTTTTCAGTAGCTTTTAAAGAAATGGAAATAAAAAGTTTTCTGGAAAGACAATTATATATATTTAATAAATCAATAGTAAAGTAAGAATAAAAATATTAAACACTGCTGCATGTGTGTTTAAACTGGCTTTGCCATTTTCTTTTTTTTGACAAAGTTTTAATAAAACTTTAATGTAGATATTTATCTTTGAGCTTATCGCAACAGAAAATATTAACCATGTCAATGAACACAGTTGTATATAGCACCCATGTAATTGGAATAATTAACAAATATAATTGATTAGCCATACTTACATGGCCAATAAAACATCATACTTCAAGATATGTAAAATGAAAGATTCTTATGGTACAGTGATTATACATTTTTCATTCACTAACAAGAATATGTGTGGTACATCTGAAGTGGAAACTTTCCTCCATAAAGAAATGATAAGTATTTGAGAATATTCATATATTTGACTCTATTTAAACATTACAATATACTGAAATATTATAGTACATACTCTGATTACGGAGACTTTTAATACTTTAGCATGTATCAATTAGCAACTTTAAATTATAAAAGGTACAAATATGAAAGAAAATAAAAGCTAGAGTAAATGTGAGGTATATGTATGAACTGGCCTTTAACAAAAAATAGATATACAAAAAATTGCACATCTACCTGAAGAGACAAGCGTCAGACTTCCAGTCTGAATTATTGGGAGGATGTGGTACCATCGGGGATGCATGTATGAGTGAGAGTATAAATTGATGCTATCGCTTTGGAAAACTGCCATCCAGTAAAACTGAAAACAACATATCACACCACTCAAAATTCCGCTCTTGGGCTCCAGAAAGACCCACACAGCTACACTAGGAGACATGCAGTCCAATGTCTGCAGCAGGCTTTATCATTGTATTCTTAAGTTGGAAACAACCTACACCCTTCCAGAGCAGAACAGTTAACCTTATATTCATAAAAGGAAGTTAATGCTACAAAGAAGATGAGCAATTATGACACTGCATGAAAGAAACATGAAGGTCGAAAGCAAGTGAAACTGAACAATATTGTTCAGTGCTCAGGATGGAGGTGGTTAAAATCATGAAGAAAAAGGAAGGGTGTGATTATTTGCAAAGTCAAAATTGTGTTTTACTTCAAGAGGAAGGACTTGTAAAGAATCTTGTTTGTTCTAGAAAGTTATCAATTTATTATTTTTTAACTTGGATAAAGGGCTCACAGGGTTGCGTATTGCAACTATAAGTGAGCCTACAAGGAAGATAAGTTTAGGATATGGCATCACATGAAAATAAAAATGCCTGAGAACTCCTATAATTCCAAGAAACTCCTAGAGTCCTTTCTGAGTAGCACAAAAAACACACTTTGTCTTTGAATAATGAATGGCCAAAATAAATGCAAGCAATCATGATTTAAGGTGATCCTGGGCAAACTTTTGTCTTGGGCCTTTTAAAGGACTTCTTGGTTACTTCCCATTTTTCAGATTATAAATTACACTGTGTAAATATTCATCGGCAGATTTCTGTGTGGACATAACATTTCAACTCAGTCTGGCAGATATCAGTGTTGCTGGGGTGGATGATGAGATTGTTTAGCTTTGTGAAAAATTGCTAAACTGTCTTCCAAAGCAGCTGAATTAATTCACAAATGCACCTGCTGTTGCTGCACATCCTTGCTAGCATTTGATAATGTCAGATTTTTATTTTAGCCATTAATGGATATATAGTGACATCTCATTGTTTTTATTTACAATTCTCTAATATGATATGAACATGAATATCTTTTCATGTCTTGTTAACCATCTACATAATTTTTCACGTCTTTTGCCCACTTTTTAGTTGAGTTATTATTGTCTTATTGTTGACCTTCAACTGTTCTGTGTATATGTTAACTACAAGTCATTTATTAAATATGTGTTTTACAATTACTTCCAGTTTATGGCCATTTCTTTTCATTTCCATAACCGGTATATTGCCATAGAAAAAAAACATTTTAAATTTTAATGAAGCCCAAATTATAATTTTTTTTAATTTCAAGGATAATGCATTTGGTGTTGTAGCAAAAAACAAATTGCAAAGTAACAGATTTTCTATAGGTCTGTCTTCTCAAAACTATTGCTTTGCATTTTGTATTATGTCTATGGTGTATTTCAAGTTAGTTTTTATATAGGAGGTATAAGGTCCACCAGTGTCCAGTTTAATTTTTTGATAAGTTTTTATTGAAAAGGTAATTTATATCATATTGTATTATTATAGTCATGGGATAAATTTTATATTCTTTTGTCATTTTATACTCCATGGGACAAGTACTGATGAACATTCTTTCATGCCTAATACTAGTAATTTGTGTTATCTTTCCTTCATTCTTTTTTGATTAGTGGCTAAAGGTTTATGAATTTTATCAATTTTCTGAAAGGATTAGCTTTTGGTTTTATTGGTTTTCTTTTGTTTTTGTGTTTTCCATTTTATTGATTTGTGCTGTTTCTTATTACGGTATTCTCTTTTTGGGGGGGTACCAGGGATTGAACTCAGGTCCTTGCACTTGCAAGGCAGGCCACCGAACCGCTGAGCTAAATCCCCGGCCCTTTCTCTTTTCTTTAGATTTATATTTTTTCCAGTTTTTTAACAAAAGCTTAGATGAATAGTTTCAGTTCTTTTTAAAATAGTTTTAGACTTTCTTCTTTTCTTAAGTGTTCAATGCTGTAATTTCCCCTCTTTTAACTGCTCTGATTGCATTCCACAAGCTGTGATAAATACAAGATTGGTGCTGGGCCTGGGATTTAACTCAGTGGTCTGCCACCTGTCTAGCAAGAGCAAGGTCCAGAGTTCGATCCCTGGTACCACAACAAAACAAAACAAAACAAAAGATTGGTGCTTTCATTTTCATTGAAAATATTTTAAATTTTCTAATGAGATTCTTCTTTGATCCAAGCTCTATTTGGAAATGTTTTTCTATGACCAATATCTTTCTATTGTTCATTTGTAGTCTAATTACACTGTATTCTAACAGCATATTTTGTATGATTTCTATTCATTGAAATTTGTTAACAATGTGTTTCATATCTCAGAGTATATTTTACATCGAAGAATGTTTTTTGTGAATTTAAGAGGAGTGTGTGCTCTACAGCAGGCTAGATTTAGCCCATGAATGTTCACTTGCCAGTCAAAAACAGTGTCAATTAGAAACAGATGGTTAATAGTGATGTTCATTTCAACCAAATTCTGCCTTTTAAATCAGTCAATTATTGACAAGAACACTGGAATTTCTAACAATACAAATGGACTAATTTCTTTCTCCTCATCGTTCTATTGTTAGGTATATATCTTTCAAATACCGTTATAACTTCTTAGTGACCCATTTATGTAATGATATAATACCCAACTTTGTCTGCCGATTTTGCTTGCTCTGAAATCTAACATTTCTAAAATCAATATGACCACCGGCATTCTTTTGAACAGCGTTAGCATGGTAGGCGTACCTCTATGCTTTAGTTTTTATGTATCAGTGGTTTTGTATTTAAAGTGATTTATTATAGACCAGCAGTTCCCAAAAGATTTGATGCCAGGGACTTGTTTTGTGGGAGACATTTTTTCCCAGGGTGGTGGGTTGGGCCACGGTGGTTTCAGGACGATTCAAAGGAACACTCACCTTAGATCCCTTGCGTGGTGCAGTAGGGTTCACTTCCTATGAGAATCTACTGCGGCTGCTCATCTGACGGGAGGCGGAGCTCAGGTGGTAAGGGCGGCTGTAAATACAGAGGAGCCTTTGCTGCTCATCTCCTGCTGTACAATGGGGTGGCTTGGTTGGACCCTGTGTGTAGATAACATACAGCATGGCCTTGTTATATTTTAATCCACTCTGTACCTTCCTGACTTTTAATTTATATACTGAGATCATTCATACTTAAAGTGATAACTGATACAGCTGCAATAATAGCTATGATATTAGTAAAAGTTCTATATTCATTGCACTTGTTTTCTATTTTTATCTTTGCCTTTTCTGCCTTCTTTGATTTTTAATTGTGTCTTTTATATGATTTTATCTTCTGTCTTCTCAGTAAAAGAATTATTTTTAATGGCTGCCTTAAAAGTTTGTGGTATACATTTATATCTAACCAAAGGTCATTTTTTAAATAACACCATACTAATTACATTTAGTGGAGATACATTATGAGCATTCCCAGTCTCCCTCCCAACCCTTAAAACACTGTTGTAATTTGTTTCATTTATCCATACACTAAAATCACCCAATATATCATTGTTATTATTATTCTGAGCCAATGAGAATCTTTAAATCACTAAGGCATATGAAAAATAAAATAATTTGTCATATTTTACATTCATTTACTCGTCCTCTCATGTTCTTATATTTTATATAGCACTAATAATCACAGATACTTTAAATACCCAGGATGGTAATTTCTGAATCTCTGCCCTAGTTGAATATGGTTTTGATGTTTTTCTCTACAGTCTTTTATTATAATGCCTTTTAGCATGGCTTACCATTTTTTGTTGAAAGGCAAACATGATGTATTTGTAGTAGTGGCTGAAGGAAACATGACTTTAGTGTGAGATGTTAAATTTATCTGGCCAGACAATAGGTTCATTTGCTGTTTGGTGAGGTTGTGGGTTCCAGAGGCTTCAACTTCTTCCACTTTCCTTTATTTCCCTACTTTGCTACCTTTGGGTTTCCCTAAGAACTCCAAATTAGCTGAAACCACATTGTTATATGAATCATGTTGATACAGTTCTAATGGAAATGTCCTATGGTTCTATAATGAGGTTTCAGTACTTAGTTGGACCTGTGTCCCTGGCTATCACATTTGCAAATACTTCTCCATTATTTTGCGTCTTGTAATGGACATTAGTCAAGAAGGGTAGATGGGGCTGGAGTTTTGTGTTTCCCTTCCTTCACATTGGCTGGGTTCTGGTAAAGTAATTTTGCTATAAAGAGCATAACAATACTACAGAATATTATGAAATTATAATTTTTCCCTTAGGTGGATTTCAAAGTATTATTTCCTCTCCATCTGATTGAAGCATGAGATTTTCTTTAATCTTCACTGAGAACCAAGGGGAGGGGGATTCTGCAGGGAAAACTTACAAAATGTGGGTGCCTGTAATCCTAGGCCCTCACGCAGCCACCAGTAATTATCAATTGTAGAACAGTAATGACGGAAATACAGTAGAAGTCTTCTAATGGTCCCTGGCTGCAACAGCTTCTTCTTTCCATGAAGTATGATTCTTCCTATCCCGGTGCCACTTCAAGCTTGGGGGCTGCAGGTTGCTCTGTGACTTAAATGCTTTGATGATTCTAAGAACATTGCTTGATTTGCAGTTTGTTCCATTTGCTATGAAGATGAGTTTCTGTGTTAAGATGGGGAAAGCAAGAAATGCAGAGTTGAACTACTTTCTCCAAGGTCATGTAACATACCTATCCTTTCTTATTTGTGCTTTATGATTTTTAAAAATCTGCTAATACTTAAAGACCATACCATCTTCTGAGGAAAATTGTAACCCAACAGTAGACTCTGAATCACCAGCTGGTTAAAACATCAAATTTGAGGGGTAAAGAAAAAATTCTTTTTTTAATTGAGTTTATTGGTACAATCTAGGTATACAATGCAGTTACATTCATTACTGGGATCCTGTACCTTCACATGACAGCTCTTGGTTCTCATTTCTTCCCCTTGTCCCGGCCCTCCCTTCCCCCCCCTCCCCATTTACAAACACTTTATTTCCATTTTTTAATTTTCTCATTTTTTTCTTTTCCCTTGTTCCCTTTCCCCTACCCTTTCCAGTTTCCCTACACCCTTAGCTCTTTTCTTCCTATTTCACACTATTAATTATCCCATTAGGATCCTGTGAAAGAAGATGTGGTTTTTCTATAAAATGGAATACTACTCAGCCATAAAGAATAAGAAATTAGAGTCATTCATAGGAAAATGGATGCATATTGAGGATATACTCAAGTGAAATAAATAGATCACACATGTGAAAATACCAAATAGTCTCTCTGGTGTGAAAAACTATAAGAAATAATTCTTTATATCTTCATACAGAAAATCAATTGCATGTCAAAAAAGATGAGAGTATCTAGCTTTGCATTTCTTTGCAACCACATGCAAATACATAACACAGTGGAGATTTTCCTGTACATTTGGGTAACAAAAAAGTAATCCAACATTATCAAACTAAGTCAATATGTCACTGAAATGGATACACAGAAATTCTTCACCAGGTTAAAATTTAGAGACTAAAGTGTCACGTATGTTGTGCTTTAAAAAATATATTTTATGAAAAAAAATATATGTGATGATATCTAGTAAAAGGTGAGTCAAAGTAGAAATAATGAATAAAGACATGGTAAAATCTAATGGTGAGTAATGAAATAATTGAAATAGGAAATTAATACTAAGTGCATAGGAAGTGTGCCTATGACAGACAGCATAAATGTTATGAACTTTGATAATAGGAGAAAATAATACAACTGAAAATAAAAATAGGGAAGAGAAATAAATGTAACCATAATGATCCTCAGTTCTTCATATGACTGAGTCGATCAATAGTGCCTCGAGCATTGTCTCATCCTGGAATTGAAAAAGAAATTGCAGAAAATGATTTCTTTATTAATATCTAAAAATATTTTTTCATGGGACAAGTGAAATTGACACACAAGTTTGAGCTCTGTAACAGTAATGTGAGTAGCTATCTAGGGAAGAAAAGAAGTCATTGACCATTTTAGAGGACTGGAATAAAAACAGGCTAATAAATTAATTAAAAGGGGGGATGTACTTTTTAGCAAGGAAATTTAAGTGTCAGCTATCAGAAGAAGAGAGCCATCAGGGAAATAAGATTGTGAGGGAAAGAAATTACCACATTTTAAAAGAAGTGATTAAAAAAATTATGTATAGGTATTAATTTTGTATACATCCATTCAGTGTATTGATCCTTTCATTTGCCAAATTATTGTGAAATCATGATATGCCAATGAGGCAGGGAGATAACAGATTTGCACTATTAAGACAAATGTGCTAATTACAAAAGAAGTACAATCTCTCATGAAAAGGAGCAAAGAGAACTTTGCTGACATAGTATCATTTTATCTGAAATTAAATTGATGGGCTTCCACTACCTATATTAATGAGACCATTGACTGGTAGTCAGGAGAAAAGGCTTTCTACTTAAAAAGAATAGCATGGACAAAATGTGTCAGACAGAAAATAAGCGACATCCAAAAGGAGCTAACAGAATCAGACCTGAATTGTAGAAATGTCAGTCTGTCAAAGACCAAGACTTGTGGGCTTGAGAGTGTTTAACAACCAGTCTTCACTTGAGCTACACATACTCAGCTATGAGTTCACATGCCTGCTGTCTAGCTCCTAGGCCACATCTAGCTTTGAGGCAAAATAAGTAAACTTATTAATGACACCTGAAACATGTGCATATACAGAAGTGTGAGTGCACAGACACACACACACACACACACACACAGATTAACAAATAAAAACTTTACCATAAAATACATGCAAAGTCTGGTATCCTATACTCTTTCAAGAGTTTATTTGGTACTTGGAAACTTCCAGCTGATTGTTACTGGCCTCATTTACTACAAAATTTCTATTTCTATTTTATTGGCCAAAGAAGTCACAAGGCAGTGTATAACTTCGAGGGACTGAGGAAATACAAAGTTCTGAGTGCCCAGAAGATAGACATATAGGTGAATAACAATAGTAACTGCAGAACAATCACGGTCTAACATGGTTCAATGAAAAAGCATTTGTTCTCTATTTTTAACTGCAATGGAATGGCATTCAGAGCTAAAGAGGGTTTTAAAGTTATTAATCTCCCTTGTTTTTACATAAGGTGGGATTTAGGGTCATACTGTGAGTATTCCCAAACTGACAAGGCGGGTTTTGTGATGAATCAGTTTCAGACGCAGAGAGATCTAGAAAGTGATACCTCTGACCTGAAGACTTTCTGTATCCTAAGATAGGAGACCTCGCACTCGGATCTGTGTCACTGCCAACAAAGAGCAAAGGTCCCTCTCAGTATGTTTGTTTAGAAATTCTAATCTTAAATGTAAGAAAGTCGTCTATTGCTGGTACATCTGCACAAGAAGAAAACATATGTAAAATAATTGACAATGCATGGGAGGAAAGGTTCCCTAGAGAACAGATACTAGAACATAGTTACCTGGCGTGCTTTCCTGCTTTTGAGCAATTCACACAGCGACTGTGAACGGTGAGGATCTGGCTAGTAGAATTTCTCTCTGCTTCTCCTAAGTCTCTCATCACTTGCTTGACTAAAACTGTTTGCTACCTTAAGTCTCAACGTTCAAATTTGTCAAAGAAAATGGTGGCTCTGTATAAACTTCAAGAGTGTTTTCTAAGTCTAAAATTATGAGGCTATAATTCTGCTGTCATCCGCACTAATTACAAACAAAATAAAAAACAATCTACTAGAAGTTTATACCCCATTACTCACGAGGAGAGAGAACAAGTGTAGCTTGTTTGTCATTTATGTAGCTCTTGGTGGTGAGGTGAATGTGTGACACCTAGTAGGTGCTTATTCCATATTTGTTGAAAAATTAATTAGTACCTTAAGAAATATGGTAATCATTATACTTCGGTTGATTTAAAGGGCTGGAAGTAGAGCCACATTCCTCTGACTGAACACTGAATTGCTTTATTATAGAGCTGCTTAGATTAGAATTGGGCAATTATAACATATGTAGTGAAAGTTAACAAACGTTGATATGATTCGAACATAATCGGATGCTGGTAACGCGTGTATTTCAGAATGCTGAGATTTTTAATTAAGCTGATTGGCATACATGTGGTAGGATCTGTATGGTATGACAACAGTCAGGCTACTTTTTACATTAAAATAACCTCCGAGGAGGAGATCATCTTAATGATCTTTAGCTATCTAAGCCCCTTAATGACAAGTGCTTGCTTAGCACACACAGTAAATTTTCATGATGATGAGTTCATTGATCACAGGATCACACTTATTCAGCCAGAATTAATGTAGTCACTGTAGACACATCCATGTGGCCCACAGTGATTTATGTTCAACCTCTGTGTAGGTGTAGGTCACTTGGTTGACCATCAACCAACTCTGAAATGTTCTCCAGTGTTTAAATGTCACCTCCATTGTAAAAGATCAAATTTTATTAGTTTTGTTGACTTAGAACCCATGTAAATTAATGCTGAATATATAATAAAATCACCCTTGCAGCTATTTTACCAATCAAAAACAGTTTATATTCCATGTCTTTATCTATTGAAAAATACAGAGAAAAAGACTACATATTGCTAGACTTGTTTATCGAGAATATTTGTAGCCTCACATTGAGATACAGACGATGGAGTTAATTCTCTGTCTTGACCCAAAACTTTACTTATTATTTTAAACAATTTCATTTTTAACTTTAAAACAGATAACTACCTAGAACGCACACATAAATTTAAACTCTGTGGTACATCTAAAGAACCCCATGATTTTGTGAAACACCATTTGTAATGTTTAGCTCTAGGTTTGTCTGCACACAGAAGAGGTGCCATTCCTTAATGTACACAAGGAAAGGATTCACATATTGATTTATTTGTTGCATAGCATTTATTAAATTTTTGCTGCATGTACCACATTGTGTTGGGGACTTTAAGTTTGAAAAGGTACAGATTTAAAGTGTCTATCCTCAGAGTTTATACTTCAGCTCATTTGTCTTTTTGTTGTTCACTAGTTTTTATTGGAGGACTAGCTACCTTTACCTTACCAAACCTAATTTAAAAGGAGGCTCAGACTTGAGGTTCTATACGTATTTGTTTTAAATCACAGCAGTTTCTAGGTTTACCATTGCTGGTCATTATAATGAATGCAAAGTAATTATTTGAGTCTATACTAAATAAATATCAGATTGAACTTAAAACCCCTTATGTCATTTAAAATTGTGTGTGGTTCAGGTTCACTTACATTTTTTCTGGTTAAATAGAATAACCATACAAACAGTTAATAATATCTCTGCTGAAGTTCTACAAACATTCAAATATAATAGGTTTAAAGTCAGTTAAATAAAATTTATTGAGCACCCATAATTACAGTGAACTAAGCTCTAAAGTACTAGTGATTTCTTTTGAAGAAAATCACCATTAGATACTAGCTTGTTTTATGCATGAAAAACCAAAAATTTTTGTCTTTCTCTAATTGCATTTTATAGTGCTGAACAGATGTACCTGATAGTACCTGATTGACTCTTGTTTGTAAGATTAATGTTCTTTTAAATCAATGTACAACTGAAATAAGTAAAATTTACCAGCTTAAAGTATACAGCTCCAAAGTTTTTAAGTACATGCATAGAACTGTATAACCATTACCATGTCTAGTTACTCAATAATGCCTGTTCTCCATTCCTTAGGCCCTGATAACCACCAATCTACTTTCTTCCTGTATAAATTTACTTATTCTGGACATTTCTCTTTTTTTCATTGAGTTTATTGGTACTTTTTAGGTATACAGTACAGTTACATTCATCATTGGGATCTTGTACCTTTACATGACAGATCTTGGTTCTCATTTTTCCCCATATGCCTCTCCTCCCTTTAACCCCTCCACCCTACAGTACAGTTACTCATCATTGGGATCTTGTACCTTTACATGACAGATCTTGGTTCTCATTTTTCCCCATATGCCTCTCCTCCCTTTAACCCCTCCACCCTTCCCTATTTATAAAGACTTTGTTTCCATCTTTTCCTTTTCTCATGTTTCTTTTCTTTTCCCGTATTTCCTTTCCCCTACCCTTCCCACTTCCCCTACAATGTTAGCCCTTTTCAACTATTTCACATTATCATTTATACAATTTGGATCTTATTTACACTTTCACTTTTTCACACCAGAGAAACTATTCAGTATTTACACACGTGGGTCCTATTAAAGCATATGGCCTCGATATGCATCCATTTTCCTATGAATGACTCTAGTTTCTCATTCTTTATGGCTGAGTAGTACTCCATTTTATAGAAAAACCACATCTTTATCCATTCTTCAGTTGATGGACAATTGGGCTGTTTTCAAGATTTCGCTATTACAAAGTGTGCTGCTATAAACACGGGTGCATATTTTTCACTGTAGTATGCTTCTTTTAATTCTTTTGGAAAGATACCCAGCAGAGGGGTAGCTGGGTCAAATGGAACCTCTAATCCTGGTTCTTTGAGGTATCTCCATATCGATTTCCATAGTGGTTGCACCAGTCTGTGCTCCCACCAATAATGGAGAAGGGTTCCTTTCTCCCCACAGCCCCACCTGCATATGTTATTGGTTGATTTCTTGTTAGCAGCCATTCTTTCTGGGGTGAGATGGAATGTCAGTATTGTTTCCATCTGCATCTCTCAAAACACCAGTGATGTTGAACTATTTTTTCATATATGTAGTTGCTGCTTTTACTTGTTTGGCTAAAAAATGTCAGTTCATTTCAGATGCCTATTTTTGAATCAGATCTTTATATTTGGGGGGTTCTGATTTTTTGAGTTCTTCATATATTCTAGATAACAGTCCTTTGTCTGAAGAGAAGCTGGTAAAATTTCATTCCCACATTGTAGATTGTCTCTTAGCTCTGTTGGTGGTTTGTTTTGCAGTGCAGAAGCTTTTTAATGAGATGAGATTCCAGTTATTGATTCTTTGTTCTAGTTCCCATGCTGCTGAGGATTTGTTCATAAAGTCTTTTCCTATTTCAATATCTTTGAGAGTTCTGCCTAACTTATCTTCCAGCAAGTTTAGGGTTTTTGCTTTAATATTTAGATCTTTAATCCATTTTTATTTTAGTTTGATGCATGGTGAAAGATAAAGGTCTAGCGTTAATCTTTGGTGGGTTGAAATCCAGTTATTCCACCACCATTTATTAAAGAGGCTATCTTTCCTCCACTGAAAATAGTTGGCTCCTTTGTCAAAGATGAGGTAGCCGAGTACATCTGGAATTGTTTCTGTATCTTCCAATATATTCCACTGATCCTCAGGTCTTTTTCTTTGCCAGTACCATGCTGTTTTAATCACAGTGGCTTTGTAGTATAGCTTGAAGTTGGGGATTGTGATACCCCTGTCATGTGTCTGTTGCCTAGAATTGCTTTTGCTATTCTAGATCTCTTCTTGTTCCAAATGAATTTTTGGATTGTTTTGTCTAGTTCTGTGAAATATAGTTTTAGAATTTCAATCAGGATTGCAGTGAATCTGTATAACAGTTTTGGTAGTATGGCCATTTTCACTATGGTGATTCTTCCTACCCAGGAGCAAGGGATATCTTTCCATTTTCTTGTATCCTCTTCTATCTCAGAGTGCTGTAGTTTTCAGTGTAGAGGTCTTTTGTCTCCTTCATTAGATTTATTGATAGATATTTCATTTTTTTATGTTATTGTGAAAAGAATTGTTTCCCTGATTTCTCTCTCAGTAGGTCTAATTGTGTACAAGAAGGCTATTGATTTTTGAGTGTTGACCTTATATCCAGTTACTCTACTGAATCTGTCAATTAAGCCTAGAAGTCTTTGGGCAGAGTTGTTTGGGTCTTCTATGTACAGTATCATATTATCACCAAATAATGACAGTTTAACTTCTTCCTCTTCTATCTTTATTGTGTTTATTTCTTTCTATTGTCTAATTGCTGTAGCCAATGTTCCAAAACTATATTAAACAGGAGTGTGTAATAGTGGACATTCTTGTCTTGTTCCTGATTTTAGCCTGAAGGTTTTCTGTTTTTGACCATTTAGTATGATATTGGCTGTTGGTTTTTCATAGACAGCCTTTATCAGCTTGAGATAAATACCATCTATTCCAAATTTCTGCAGGGTTTTTATCATGAATGGGTGTTGAATTTTGTCAAATGCTTTTTGTGCATCTATTGAGATGATCATATGGTTTTTGTCTTTGCCTCTGCTAATATAGTATATTGCATTTATTTATTTATGTATATTGAACCATCCTTGCATCCCTGGGATAAATCTGACTTAGTCAGGGTGTATGATCTTCTTGATGATCTTCTGTATTCTGTTTGCCAGTATCTTATTGAAGATTTTTGCATCTGTGTTCATTAGGGAGATTGGCCTGTAGTTTTCTTTTTTGGTTTTCCCTGGTTTTGGAATCAAAGTAATACTTGCTTCCAGGGATGAATTCGGAAGTATTGCTTCCCTCTCAATTTCATTGAAGAGTTTAAAGAGTAGTGACAATAGTTCTTCTCTAAATGTCTTTTAGAATTCAGCAGTGAAGCCATCAGGACCTGGGCTTTTCTTTGTTGGTAATGTTTTAATTACATTTTCAGTTTCACTGAATGTAAGTGGGGTGTTTAGACTTTTTATATCTTCTTCATTCAACTTTGGAAGTTCATATGTATCTAGGAATCTGTCCATTTCTTCTGATACCTTCAACTTACCAACTGTGGAGGTTTGGTATGGCTTTATTGCAGTTGTTCACTTCCATTCTATCTTCTGGACCTCAGTACAAAGGCCTTTATGACCGCCTGTGTCTCTGCAGTGTGGATCCAGGTACCGGCACAACCAGGAGGCCCAAGAGCATGGGGGTGGGGTGGGGAAGCAGCCTAGTCCTCCTCATTGGCTGGGCAATTCTCACTGGTCTCTCTGGACACTTCATATAAATGGAATCATATAACATGTATTTTGTATAGCTTACTTCCTTCACTGAGTATAATCTATTCAGTATCCATTCATATTTTACCATGCATCAATAACTGATTCTTTTGTGATTGGCTAGGATTCCATTGACAGGCATATCAATTGTGTTTTTCCATTCATCTTTCTATGGATATTTGATTTGTTTTCAGTCTTTGGTTATTCGGATATAGAATGATATTAACTTCAATGTATAACTTTCATGTAGTCATCTTTTTAAAATTTTCTCTTGAGACCAACAAACCAAAAACAGAATTTTTGGGTCATATGGTGCCTATAGTTTCGGCATTTTGAGAACAGACAAACTGATCTCTTAAGTGGTTTCACTAGTTAAATTCTCACCAGCAAAACATGAAGGCTCCAATTTGTTCAAATTCTCATTATCAGGTGCTATTGTTCATCATATTGACTTTAGCCTCCTAATCGTGTGAAGCACATTGCATTATGGTTTTGATTTTCAGTGTTCAATATTCTTCTGCTTTTATATTTCCTAAGATTCTCTCTACACACCATGATAAAAATAAATTAAATCCCTGATTCTAGCTAAATTAAATTAACTCTGAACTTAAAAACAGAACAAAAATCTTGAAAGCTTAGGTATTTATCATATGTCTTGTATCCTTTTGTATCTTGCTGCAAATAGAATTTTACATATTTATATATAATATATATTCATTCACATTCTCTACATTCTTGCAAATAATACATTAATCAATATCATGATAAATTAAAAAAATATAAAATTGTGGATTTATGCCATTATGCCATTTGGATTATCTTGTGGTATTGATTTCCTAGGAAATACTTCTGTATGGTATTTTCATCAGAGCATTACTTTAGATGCTTCACAATTTTCAAAAACCATGGAGGCACCAACGGGACTTAACACTGGAGCCTGCTGAATATATTTGCTGCCCTAGATCTGAAACACCTGTAGTTTCAAAGAAGCTGCTGTGCAAGTAATCCGCAGAGTTGTTTGCAAAATCCTGAGTACAGGGAGCAGGTGTTCACTTGTCAGTAAGAAAATAAAGCAAAGTTACAATCTGGGTTAGTTAGTAATACAGAATAAGTAATCTATACTTTCAAACAGGTATTTCAATTTGTTTCTCTATTTAATTTTCACAATCTTTGCTAGAAGGTCCCAGTCCTTGAAAATGATCATAATGGACATCTCACTCTCTACTGATACCAACCAATATCTGCTTCACTAAAATTGTGGCAGGTGGCTCATTCTCTTTCTGTCTCTACAATAATATTCCACATTTACTTCATGAGAAGATTCAACACATCCACTTCATAAATTATGACCTTTGATAACTAAAACAGCCAATTGAAGGGATTTGTAAAGGTGGTAAGTTTAGCATCATGTTAAGGAATAAAAAGAAATGAGATAAAAAGTAAAAAAATTAAAGACTATTATATTGTACAGTTTTTCTTTATCATTGTATTTGATAGTCTCTTGGGGATGGGTTATAGTTCATGAAATTTAAGGAAATCCATGCAACACGGGGCTTATTATCAAAATGGCTAATACTTATTGATCATTTCTGCATAGTGACATTTTGTAGATACACTGCACTATGAAGTCTTTAATTCTCAAAACAATCCTATGAAATAAGGACTATTATACTTTGTATATTGAATAGACAGACATAATGAAGCAATTAAGTAATTTGTACATTGAATCAAAAAGAGACAGAATTGGGTTCAAATCTGCAAAACTAGGTCCTAATGCTAGTTCTATGTAACATAGGACAGTATCACTGCATAAGACTGAGATATTGATTCTACATTTTTCCTTTAAAAGGAACAACTGAATAAAACCATTAACCACCTCTGCTTTCCAAAATCCTAATGGATATACATTGAACATGAATGTTTAAAAATCTGTAATATAATTGAGGCAGGGAGTGTTTAGAAGAGCAGAGATATTCTTAGGAGTATCTGGAGGGCAGACATATGAAAATTCACTGACAGTCTTCAAGGAAGAGACCATCATCCAGAAAAGTCCCCGGGGAAGTTTCAAGTAAAGGTACATATTAGTCATTTTGCTGCTGCTGGGACAAAATACCTGGCATGCACAAACTAAAGGTAGAGAGGTTTATTTGTGCTCATGGTTTCAGTGGACTCATGAAACCAAGGTAGATGGAAGGGCTTGGAGGAGGATAACTGCTCACCTCATGGTGGCCAGGAAACAAAGGGGGAAAGCAGGCGCCTGGTTCAGAAATGTACCATTCCAGTTCACATCCTCAGTGATTTGCCTTTTCCAATTAGACCCTACCTCTTAACAGCACCTGCAGCTATGATTAGTCCACTAATGAATATAGTGATCTAATCACTTTCCAAAAGCCTGCGCATAAACAGATGAGGCTTTGGGGGGACATAGTGTAGTAAAACCATAAAAATGGGTTCTGTAATTTTTCAGGATCACACAGAGTCCAGAATTTGGACATTGGATGTGAAGGACAAGCACAGTGAGAATATAGTCAAACTGGTAATTGAAAGGCAGCCTGTTGAACTGTGGCAGGTTCACCACCTCATTAGCCTTCACAGTTACAGAATAACTACAGGATCTACTGTTGTAGTAAATTAGAATGACCTTGATAAAAATGTCATGTTATTTTTCCCTGGAGAAATCTAGGCTCCAAGGTTGGAGGCACATATTTTAGGATAAAGATTCCTTAATTCTGCTCTGAAAGTGCAACGTAGTCTGTTCTCCCTAAAGCAATGTCAAGTATGTACTTCTTTCTCTTGTACACAGAGCTCGCAGTGTAAGAGTCTGAAAGCATGCTAAGAAAATTAAGAATAGCTATGAACATTATCCAGCATAGTTCTTCATTTATAAATTTGGCTGGGTAAGCAAGATTACGAGACATATGAGAAAGAGCACACAAGAGAAAGACCATGATCAGTCCACTGGGAGAGTGAATCTGGAAATAAGCAATAATGAAAGAAACAAGTTTATATAGTTCCAGTGTAGAAGACGAGACTGCATTGTCTGGAGAAATGGCACCAGACACTCAACTCAGTGTCTGCTGGTGGAACATATCAGGAGCTCAAGGGTAAAAAACTTTACAAGAGCTTCTTGCCAGCAAACATAAAGCACAACAGGTGGTCTACAAAGGAATAAAGATCAGATGGATGCCAGACACCTCATTAACAGTCTTACACAGGCTGCAAGAAAATTGAAAAGAGTCCTGAAGAAAATTGAAAAAAAATCTTCAAAATTTAGGGGGAAAATTACATAATATCTACATATTTTTTGCAACATATAAGAACTAAACTGTTCAGTGCCAGATATCCTTCTGTTAAAAAAACATATTTCAAGATACCCTCCAGAAGAAATAAAAAAGAATTCAACATAATAAAAAAGAAAGATATTGGATCTGATCAACAATGGTATTTACTGGAATATCAGAATAAGGAACTACTGGGTTACAGTTATGCAGCGGTCCAAGAAATTAAATAAGTTAAATTAGAAAAGACTTGGAGTATAAAAACTTTGCAATAAAAAAGAAAACATTATTCAAATGCATGATTAAGAAGTCACACTATCGGACTGATTTATAAATAAGCATATACTTTATCTTTCTTAAGGAAAGTCAGTTATAAATCTGAGTAAAGAAAACAAATGTATATAAAAATTCTGCAATATAGGCATGGAATAATTTGAAAAAGTGATTACTGAAAGGAAAGATGTATTAGTAATAGTTAAAAAACTCATAAAAGAAAAAATAAGAACCAAGGTACATCATGTAAAAGTACAAGATCCTAGTGATGAATGTAACTGTATTGTACACCTAAAATGTACCAATAAACTTAATGGAAAAAAAACTCATGAAAGAGTACAGTAAATGTAGTCCACAATGATATTTAATCACACTATTATAAATGATGGTTTTCCGTTTTAGACTACACAGATATTCAAAGTACTAAATATTGAATTGCTATGAACATGAAATAATTATTATATTTGATAACATAAAAGTAATAATTTCAGAAACAAGAGTAGTCCTGAAGATCAGCATAGAGATGGAATTTCTTATTTGAGACATTACCACTCCTACAGATACTAGAACAAGAAATAATATTTAAAGTTGTGAAAGTACCACAATGATATATCATCTCACCCAAGTTAGAATGGCTGATATAAAAAAGACTGAAGATACCAAGTGTGGATGAGGGTGTGGAGAAAAATTTATCCTTGCACACAGTTGGTGGGAATGTACAGACATTTGGACACAGTACAGATATTCTTAAAAAATTAAAAACAGAATGACCATGTGATTGAAGAATCCTACTCTAGAGTACCTGTCTAAAGGAAAGGAAATTGTGTGACAAAGAGGCATATGCATTCCTATGTTTACTGCCACACTCTTCACAAAAGCTAATAAATGGAAATAAGTGTGCCCCAGCTGATGAATGGATAAAGCGAACGTGGTACGTGAGCATGGTGGAATGCTATGCAACCGTAACAAAAAGTGAGATCCTCTTTTGTGACAACCTGAGTGGACCTGGAGACCACCGCACTGAGTGAAGCAAGCTAGGCACGAAAGACAAGCGTCACATAACCTCTGCTAGACGCAGAGTCTAAAAATGTTGCTCTCAGATGAGTTAAGAGTAGAGTAGTGGTCACCAGGGGAAGGGGGAAGGGAAGGATGGGGAGACAGGGCAAGGGTGGTAAGTGGGTATTAAGTTACAGTTACACAGGAGGAAGCGGTGTGTCATTTCACAGTAAGGCATCGAGAGACAATAATGTACTGCGCTTGAAAAAAACTTTAAGAAAGTATTTTGAAAATTTGCACTATAAAGAAATAATAAATATTTGAGGAGATATTTTAACCTAATTTAAATTATATCATGTATACATGTGCATACATCACATCACCACAAAAATGTACACAGGTTTCACTTGTATACATCAGTAACAAAATCTCATTTAAATTTAAAATAAAATATAAACATAACCCAGGAAGAATCAGAAGTTACACGACAACTATCTAAACTTAGGACAAGAGAAGGGAAGGATTACGGTGAGATGAATTCGTATCTTTTATATAAAGAATGATAGTGACTAAAGCGGGTACAATATTATAAATAAGGTATATCATTTAGAAGCATGATGTTGTCTCCAAAATAAGCAAAAACACAGTGAAAAAGCTTACCATGGGGAATGGGATCAGAGGTATCTGGAAGATTTGCATAGTCCTATGCTCAGGATACTTTGTGCTTTTATTGTTTTATTTGGATTCAAGCATATATTTCAAGTGATTCTGTTACCTTTTCACTAGAAAGGCTAACTGTATTCCTTGAGTTTTACCAATTACTAGCAAAAGTGTCCTTGGATACATCTGTGAGTCAGGTGATAATACACCAAGTCAAGGGTTCGTTCGTATCATTTCAGACTCATTCCAGGGGCTCAGCCACAGCGCCTGCTAAAGTCCTGCGAGGCCAGAGAAGGAAAGACCTGCGAGTCCAGCTGGTTCAGCCGAGGAACAATATTGCTTTGAAGGCTTTTCTTTTCCTCCTGTGTAGCAGTTTAACGAACCATCTGTGGTACCTCGAAAAGACGTGCCTTTGGAGATTTAAGGACTGAACGTCCAAATCACTGGCAAAAATTTTAAACCAAAGCATAAATGATTTACTCTGAAGAAAAGCACGAAATCTTGAACTAGATTTCCATAAACCTTACTTAAATTGCTGATAGCTTAAGTACAGGAATTTTGAATGGAATTTGCAGTATTAAAAGAATCTAAGCTACTTGGCTCATTAGCTGTAACCGAAGTGATCTCTGCAAGGGTTAAGCTTATGTATGTGAGCATGGTTCTGACAATAAGCAATGTGCGGCCATCGTTTGGCAACTTTCCAGCTCCTCTGTGAGATTTCATTGCTTTTTGAACTGGGCAGTGGAGATCTATGTATGTTGCACTGATTGACAGGTGTAAAGAGGTGTACATTCCTGTAAAAGTGGGGAGAAATGCTTGCTACGTCTCAATATTTGTTATAAGAAATAATAACATTCTTTGTAACTTTCAATGCTAAATTGGGGATATTCATTCCACTCTCTAGCACTTGACCTTTTTTTCAGTGCTGGGGCCTGGACCCAGGGCCTCATGGATTCTAGACAAGGGTTCTACCACTGAGCTCCAGCACCAGCCTGATGTTTTTGTTCGTATTCAATGAGCCAGCTAAGGTAAGAACACTAATTACTTTTAAAGATAAAGGTTAACATTGCCTTCTCTAAAATTCTAATACTTGGTTTTCCAGTATGATGATAAATACATTAAATGTTCTTTATTAACATCATCCTGAGATTTCAGAATACATTCAGACTTTCTACCATTTGGGGACCAAAGGATCCCTGTTTTAACCATTGAAAGTACATGTGAAATCAAGACTTGTCACGTAGAGGCACAAGATCCCAACAATGAATGTAACTGTACTGTATCCCTAAAATGTACCAATAAACTCAATTAAAGCTGAAAAAAAAAAGTACATGTGAAGTTAAAATTTGTGAATGGGATATAGGCTGCTATTTTAAAGTTTCTAGAGGTTTAAAGCTTCCTCAGCATTTTAACTCATAATATGATTTTCTCATCAAAATTTAGTTAAAGGGAAACCTTGAGCCTATACTTCTTAAAGAAATCCAGCAAATATTTAGCCCAGTACTATATTTAATTCTAAATGTGTGTTCTGGATAAGAGTAATTACTTGACTTTTCAATATATGTTTTATTTTAAAAAATGCTTTGCTAAATATTAGACAAGAAGAAGTTGATGAGGAAGCTTTAACATAATTATTTTCTAATTTACTTGGCTGATCATCAACAGTCATATTTCTAAGGGCTAAAAAGAAGAATCTGTAAGAAATTTGCAATCAAATAAATATCGTGATCATCGAGTTAATAACTCATACTGAAGTAGGATTTAGTTTTAAAGGTAAAAGACAAGCATTTAGAGGGCAAAAGCAGATGGTACTGTTCTTGCTGTGAGTCTCATGGAAAGGATTAAGCACCCTGATGCTAGTTTGGACAGCCGTGTGTGGAGCACACATACCAGCCTGGTCTCAACGAGGCTCTGGAAACTCCTCGCTGCTGCGTTTATTTGGACTGGAGACAAACAATGCAACTTGAAATCTGTTGTGCTGGGTCTCTTCTTGCCAATGTTCAGTCTTCTTAACTGACCCTGCGTCATTCAATAGACCAGGCTGATTCCTCTTGGTTCCATTTAAGGAATGAAGTAGCTACTTGAAAGGTTTATTTGGTGACAGGAGACAAAAGACGGCCAGAAAGGCTCCAGATCCTGAGAAACTCTTATTGTAATTAAGTATCATAAATCAAAAGACTTAGGCTGTTCCAGAACAATATGTAGAATCATTTTTAAGCTTACTAATCATTCTTAGCTATAACTATAAATAACTTAAGCCAATAGCTACGCAATGATCTTTGATAAGTATACTTCAAGGTAATCTTAAATTTTCCTTATGTATATTTAACAAAGAAAGTATGGTATTGTCTTATTAAAGGACAAGGACTTGAGTCAATAGCTCATGAATATAACTTCAGGTGTTGCCAAGGAACCACAGATACATCAAAGAAGAGTAGCAAACACAATTCCCTTCATTTATATTCCAGAGGAATCAGAAGTACAAAGTAGAGCGGACTCAGAAAGTACTCAAAATCCCTGATTAATGCTCTAAAATTGTGGATCCAGATGAAATTAGACACATAACTTGAGTTCAATGAATTGAGATTTTTTTCCAACCATGACTCATATAATATAATGCTGGTGACTCAGTCTCTGGCTGTTTGCTAACCTCAAATCACACCTGTACATCTATTACTGAATTTAGAAATGCTAGAGCATTATGTACCCAAGAATGTAAAGGTTTCTGGCAGAGTGTCTTTCCTTCCTGAAGGTCACAGCAGGTACTGACGCAGTGAGAGATCGCCACCAGGGGCTCTCCAACAACAAACTCCTTTCTGCGTCTCAGCTTGCTTCCAGGTGAACAAGCTACCTTCATGATTCTAAAATAAACATTTTATGAGGACTTTCTAAAGTCAGTCTTACCAGTGACTTTCACAGTTCACTTTGTGCATAAAAGCCAAGCAGTTCCTGGAATGCAAACCCGGAAGAAAAGCCTAATTGGGGCAATTGACCTCTGGTGTCCTTCATTTAGAGTCCTTATCAATTTAATATGGATTCGTCTACTTGTATTAAGCATTACCTCTATCCAAGTGGGCTTTGGTGATGTTGTTAGAACGTCATCACATGAGGGAAATGGGAAATATTAGAAAAATTAATCGGTTTGAGCAGAAATAAAATTTGAAATAATAAATTTGCGATTCCTGCTAACAATGGATGATGTTTAAATACATTGAGATTTCCGCCATCTTCTCATCTATTAGAGGAAATCTGAGTAATCACTGCAAGCCTAGTGTGTGTTTAAAAAAGTGTTCTTTGGTAATTCCTTTAAGAATATAAAGACATGGTAGAAAAATTGATTTTCAAATATTTGTGAGAAAATTGTTTTCTTTAAAAACTGGAAGTCACATGATTTTCTTTAATTAAAGCTGTAATTCCAAACTTCAAACATCAAACATAAAGATTCAACTTATCACAAATTTAACAAAGCAAATTATTCAAAATTAATGAGTGGACTCGATAGTAACTATAAATGTAGGGATCTTGTTTCATACATCTTCAGAGTTATTTTGTTTTTGTAACAAGGAATTTGAGATAGCACACAGTACTGTATTCAAAATACAGTAACACCTCATTCATCCAGAACTGTCTTACCTGGATAACTGGAATTTTTAAGAACAAAATTGAAAACATGACAATAATCAAAGGGACGCACTAATGATCAACACAGTCATCTCAAAGTTGACTAATGTGCTGGCGGAACAACTTCTGAAGATATATGGAAAAGATTATGTTAGGCACAGATTTCACAAACTGTAACTCAGATGCAAATTGGCAGCACAAAGAAACAACATCATCACATGACATCTGGAATGAACAAGAAAGATAAATTTAAAAATGCAAAAGCCAACATAGGAACCCCTAACCACAGGGTATTTGGAAAAGTCAACATGAAGGAAACAAAGTTTGAGATTTCCGTAGGGTGCCATAGACCACATTAAATCTCAACTTTGAATCACCTAAAGAAATATACATTATATTTAAATATACTAAGAGAACCTAAGGTTTTTTCCACATTCTGGGGGAGAATAACCAGAAAGATAATTAAAACCAAGAATAAATTCTAGAGATATAAATTTTCCAGAAAATTAACACTCCAGACACATGGAGAGATGCAGGTTAAGCATTCTATAATGTCTGTGCAGATTATCTCTAAATTGTTCACTCTGAAAAAAGGGGAAAATATTAAAATACTTTAAATTTCTCAAGAGTTCTAAAATAGAAACTGAAAAAAGAAAAGGGAGTCAGTTCCAACATTAATAACTTGAAAATGAACTCCTGCTTTTATTAGAGAAGAAAAAAATTTGAATAAACTGAAAAACCAGTTACATCTCCTGGAACCATCAGGTTCCTGAGGTTTCAGTGCAAACTGCCACCAGAAGATCTGGAGAGACAGGTGACTCTGGAATCACAGCTGGGATATGCTTCCCTGGAGCAAATATCCTACCATCATAAGTTGGCACAGGCAATTCAGTACTAATAGTGACAAAAGTCTGGAATCCAAATGTGGATAAGCGTGAGAGTAAGAAACTCCCGGAGGAAGATCTCATTCTTAGGAGAACTCCTCATTTGATTGGCTTTACTTGTAGAAAGCCCAGCAAGTATCACGGTGAACCTAAGAAAGAGCTCTCTGTCCCTGAGGCAGGGGAGGGATCGTTGTGAAATGTACCAAGAGCCTCTCCACAACAGAATACTTCTTGCCAAGGAAAACACTTTCCCAGAGCCTTATTCCATCTGGCGGAAGGACATTCTTCCCAAACTAGCCTCCCCTAGTTTTTGCCTTTCAAATAAAGGATAGAAATAGCCAATTGGTCAATAGGGTTAAAATATATTGAGAGCTTGCAACCACAGAAGAGAGTAGAAGAGAGAATGTTGCACTGAACTGGAGAAATATTTACAAAGATCACAGTTCACAAGCACAAGTCCTCTAAAAGACACATTTAATGAGGATGTTGCAGAATACTCGCCTTTGCCCCACACTTCAGCAGTCCAACAGGGTTCCATATAATGAGTGAACTGCATACAGAAGAGCTGCAAGGTAGAGACTTTCTCTAAAAACAGTTGCGTTGGGAACCCAAAGCCAAAGGGGAGAGGAAAAACAAGTGCACAAGAGAGATCTGGAGCCTCCAGCAGCATACGTGCTCTCATGAGAGATCTGGTACCATCAGCCAGTTCCCGTTGGGCAGCACAGCATGTCTAGCTTTCAACAAAAGGAAAGAGTCTTAAGAAAGCAAACGTCTTGTATACAGATAAGGGAAATGCATGGTAACAGTGACATAGGGATATGAGAGAGGAATTGGGAATTCTGTTAAAAAGTACTAGTCTACTTGTGAGATGTTATTGGAAGAGCTTATGTCTGTTAAAAATGTATACTGTAAGCTCCAAGGCAATCATGGGCTTTTTAACAAGATGATTGATTGCTTGAGAGCAAATAAAATGAAATTATGAAAGGTTCAATTAAAAACAGAGAAAAGCAGAAAAAAGGTGGATGAGAGCAACTATAATGAATATAAAAGTTAAGAGCAGAGTATGTATAACTGCAAATATATTGATATTACTCTAAAGAATGGTATAAATACATTCATTGAAAAGTAGAGATTGTCAAGCTGGGTTTAAAAAAAACATTTAATTTTAATTGCCTATAAGAATCATGCATTGAATATGAAGAATCAGACTAGTTAAAAATAAAAAATAAAATTATACCGTACCAGTAACAATAAAAGAAAAACTGGAATAACTATAGTAATTTCTGACAAAGGAGACTTGAGAACAGTTATCAGAAATAAAAAGGAGTATTACTTGTTGATAATCTGTTCTGCAAAAAGTTACAACTATTTTAAAGGTGCACGCACCTAGCAACAGAAAATCAAAATACTTGGGACAAAAATGTATAGATCTGAAAGGAAAAAATGGATAAATCCACTTTTATATCTGGAAACTTCACCACTCTCTCTCAATGACTGACTGATCAGGCAGGCAGAAAATCAGCAAAGGACGTAGTTCAGCTGAACAGCACCAGGCACCGGCTGGATCGAATTGATACTTAGACCATACTGAACAGCAGCAAAATAAATGTTCTTCTCATGCTCTTGTGGAACAGTCACCCTGATAGCTTGCATTCTGGACCATAAAACACATGCTCAAAAATGTACAAAACAGAAATTATACAAAGTATTATCTTGATACGACTAATTTGAACTCAGTAACAGAAAAATTACTGTAAAATCTCCACATATTTGGTAATTCAGCAACACATCTCTGAATTTTTAAATAATGTGAATCAAAAAGAACTACTAAGGGGGAATTAGGATATTTTTTAAAAATGTACACAAAAATACTTATTAAAATTAATACTTCTCAAAATTGGGGGATATAGCAAAACTGTATTTAAAATAAAATTTATAGCATTACACACATGTGTAGGAAAAATTATCTAAAATTAATAACCTAAACATCCACATTAGAAAACTAGAAAATTAAGAGTGATGTATGCCTAAAGCAAGCCAAAGTGAACAACTACAAAAAGGTTAGGATAGAAATGAATGAAATTCACAAGAGAAAAACAATGGAAAAATAAACCAAAAGCTGGTTCTTTATCATTAAAATGGGCATATTGAGAAGGGAGAGGGACAGGTAGAAGGAGGAAGGGAGGAAGGGAAAGAGGAAAAAGAGAACCTAGAAGAAGGGACAGGAAGAAAGAAGAGAAAGAAGAATGAGGGATGAGTGAACACAGAAAACAGAAGAAACAGGAAATACAGGTCCTCATCGGAAATTTTAATGATGATTATTATTACCTATCCACAGCCCTTAAGCAAATACTAATGGAATATCAAGCAACACTGTGTCCGTACTTGGTAAGTTATATGACATGGGTCAATCGCAGAAAATACACAGCCTCCCAAAACCCAAACAAGGGGATACAAGCGGACTGGTCAGCGCTGCACCTAATGAAGAAATCTATCAATACTCAACAAAAACAGTAGCAAATGGAATCCAATTGCAGACAAACAGAATTAAACTTCACAACCAAACGGGCCCTGTTCCAGGTATGCAAAACTGGCACAGCATTTGAAAATTCAATTGAGACAATCTAGTAATCAATGGGCTAAAGATGATAAATCCCATGATTATACCAACTGATACTGAGAAAGCGTCTGACAAAATCTAACACCCATAATAAAAATTAGTGAACTAAAAATAGAAGACTTCTTAACTTAGTAAAGAAAATCTAAAAGGAACTAAAGCTAAAACCATACTGAGTGATGAAGCTATGTAACTTTTCCTCTAAGAATGAAAACCAAGCAAAGATAGCCTATCTCACAAGTGCTATTTAAAATCTAATAGAGTTCCTATCTACTTAAAAAAGAAAAACAAACATAAGGCATGCAGATTGCAAAGGAATAAATAAATCTGTCTTTATTCACAGGTGACATATTTGTATATGTTCCAAATTCTAAAAAGGCAACAAATACAGTCAATCTCTAAAAGCAAGTGAAAAGATTACTATGTAAAAGATAATTGTTTTCCTATATATCACCAACAACCAACAGCAGCTTAAAATCAATTAAAAAACTACTCACGACACCACCAAGTTAAAAAACACCGAAGTATAAATTCAACAAAAATATACTTCATTTGTATATAGAAAATTTCAAAACACTGGTGGAAGAAACCAATGGAGAGTTATATGTTCATGATTGAAAGACTCAGTATTGTTAAGATACCAATTCTTGCCAAGCCGATGTTTAATTCAATCCCTATCAAAATCCCAGAAGGCTATTTTGTGGATATCAACTGATTCTAAAGGTAACTGGAAATGCCAAAGACTCATCATAGCCACTGCAATACTAAGAAGCAAATCAGATAGAGGACTGAAGTCCCCAACTTCAAAACCAAATGGAAGGTTATATGAAGACGGCATGTCATTGGTGAGAGCAAAGATGAATATACCAGAAATACAATAAGTACCCCCAAAATAGGGTCCTAACGATATAGTCAGCTGTTCTTTTGCAAACCACAATAATAATTCAATGGAGAAAGAATAGATTTTTCACCAGAGTTAAACAAAACCTAGACAAATAATTTACACTATTCCACAAAAGATAGCTCAGAAAAGTGATCAGACATAAAAATCAAATGCAAAACCATAAAACTTCTAAAAATTAATGCAGAATGCAATCCATATGAGTGAGTTTGGAAGTGAGATTTTTAGATACGACACCAACAGAAAAATACAAGACAGAAAAACACTGATAGGTTAACTGTTAAAAGTACAATTCATTGCTTCAAAATACTCTGCTAATCGCTTGGTTTCCTTCCCTTTTGCAAAATGTTATAGCTCTCTGTTTCTTACCATCTAGCCTTTACTTTGCCCTTTAATTTATTTATAATTTGGGTTTTCTCATATAAGGGAAATCATACAATATTTAAGCTGTGTGTCTGATTTATTTCACTTAACTTATGGTCTCCAGGTTGGAGGGGGAGGAGAGAGAAGGGTAAGAGAATGAAAAAAGAATTATGTTTCTTGTACATGTACCGCCTGCCCACAGTGAATGTACTCATCATGTACTACAAACACGAACTAATAAAAACCTGACAAAAAACACACTATTAAGAGAACAAAAAGATAAGAAAATGGAAGGGGGAAATATTTGTAAAGATATATCTGATGAAAGACTTATCAAAATAATTTTTGGACTTGCCAGAAATATTTTTAAAGCTTCCTAACTTTCATCAGTAAGAAAATGAAATAGTTGGTTTAAACACAGACCAAACACCTAACAGACACATATCTCACCAAAAAGTGTCATACAAAGAGCATATATGTTACATGTCATCTTTTATCAGGGAATTGCAAATGAAAACAAAAAGAAGATAATCACTGTACATTTATTTAAATGACTAAACCCCCCAAGAAAAAAACCCTGTTGATTCCAAATCCTTTTAGCACGCAGGGCCGGAGATATTCTCATTTGTTGGTAAATACAATATGCCATGAGCCATTTGGAAAAGTCTGGCCTTTTTTTAAACAAAATAAATGATCAGGAAAATGCATTCTCAGGTGTTTGCCCAACTGACTTGAAAATTTCTCTTTATACAAAAACCTGCACCTGGAGACTTTGATGATTTTATAACTGCCAGGAAGGGAAGAAATCAGATGTCTTCCAGTAGCTAAATGGATAAACAAACCATGGTATATCCAAACAGTAAAATATTAGTGAGAAACAAAAAGGAATAAGTTACCAGACCTTGAAAAGACTTGGAAAAATCTTAAGTATATTTTGCTGAATGAGACAAGCTTATTTACAAAGGTGATATTATTCCAGTTATTTCAATTATTCTGTATTATCCCAGTGATAAGACATTCTGTAAAACACAAAACTATTACAGTTGCAAATATATGAAATTTGTTTCTGTATTATAAGTGAAATGCACTGAACGGGGTGTGGGGAAAGGCGCTGATCTGAGTACGCGGAAATGAATGCAGTCCATATAAGATGAAGAAGAAAGGAAGTGTGGGCAAGCACTGTATTCAAATAATAGCTGTTTTGCGTGGGTACCTGGGTTAACAGTTAGAAACCTCTGCCCCTGAGGGCTGGAGTTGAACAGTTTAGCAGTAAATGAGTGACACATGGTAAGAGCCAGAGCTCTCACTGGAGAGGACGATCATAGACAGGCAAGGAAAGGGCACTGCGATGGCCCAAGGGGTGAGGGTTCAGAGTTGGAAAATCAGTATGAGCTCACGTTTAGCTTCCTACGGATTCTGGTGATTATTTTGGAAGTATATATAGATAATTGCACGTAGACTCGTTCTATCTCTCTCTGTGTCCACGTCTACCTCTGTCCCTACCCCTGTTCCTGTCCCTGTCCAGCCCAATCCCAGTCTTTATCTCTGTGTCTGTTTCCATCTCCCTTAGCTCATGAACCCTACAAGAACCCACACTGTGGAAGCAACATAAGAAACTAAGTATCTGTGGAGAAAGAGCTGAGTCTAAGACTAGAGCAGGGAAGATACAAGATGAGCCTGGACTCTCTTGTGCTCAAACTAACAAAAACCAAGAAAAATATACTGTCAGGCATATATTCAAGGAACTCATGCATGTAGCTCCCCAAATCCAAAATTAAAACAAGAAAATGTATAATGCAGTCTTGGACTATTATCCAAAGCATAAAATAACCTTGAGTGTGATCTTATATAAACAAATATTTGAACGAAGAACCGACAGACGTATAAATAATGGAGATGAGACAAGAACCCCATGCAGAAGAACTCCGTATAATCTACACAGCCTGTGGCTGCTCTCTACTTCAGTGTCAAAAGTAAAATGACTGCCTTCAAAGAGCAGACGTGGAAAGCAGGGTAGGGAGAATGTAAATTTACAGTCAAGAGACTTGACAAACCCAGCATTATCCATGGTGAGTCACTGGTGGTGTGTACCCTTCATACAAGGCAATATGTATGACACTTTATTTTTTATCATCTTTCTCTTCGAGACCCATGACTTCAGTGGAATCACAAGAAAAAAAAATCAGTCAGATATAAATCAAGGGGAGGCCTGGGATTTAGCTCTGTGGTTCCACCGCCTGCCTTGCAAGTGCAAGGACCCGAGTTTGATCCCCGGTATCAAAAAATAAAATAAAATAAAATAAATAAATCAAGGGGAGTTCCCTCCAAAAGGTAGACCTGATCAGCAGGAGATAAGTTTCAGTTACCAGCTTGCCATGGGGCTCTGACAGTAGTCCTGGACTACTTATGTGTCACCACCTCCCTGAGGAAATAAGGAAACAGTAGTTCACCCTCAACAGGTTCAAGAGGGCCTCAACACGCCGCCTGGAACAGAGCAAACTTGGAATAAAATGCAAATATCATTTTTAATAACATTGTTACTTTTGCCAGAAAATGCTGGCTTCTGACACGAGGTCCACGCTCGAAGATGCTGTCCCCAAACAGCCAGCCTCCCTCTAGAGTCTGTTGGCCTTTTCCCCCTTGATTGTGACCAAGCCACACCATCCCTTTTCTCTTCCACCTTTGCGATGGAGACAGTGATTGTAGTTGAAGCCTGTTTGTTACAAAATGGTTTCTTAATGGTAAGCTCATTCCTCATCTGTCTTCTTATTCACATGGGCAACACTGTAGAAATAACAGCAGAGCGGAGGGCTGTGAGAACCTGTGCTTAGCATCCAGTATTCGAGTCTTGTCCAGAATTAAAGGCAGATTTGCTCTCTGTGGTGCCACAGTGTGTTGTGTGATGTTCTTTTTCACATATGAAACACTCAGCATGGCTATGACCAGTATTTAAGGGTTGGGCAGGGTTTTGAAAGTGAAGTTACTGTCCGTGAATCTGTCTGCATGTCTTACTTACATCACATAGACTAACAGGTAGGCTGATTATTAATCTGCATTTGTGCTTTGATTTTGCCATTATATAGTCACATTGCACACTGAAGCAAACACTTTTCCACTCCCTTGTGTGTGCAGTGAAAATATTTAATAACCAGTAGATAACTAACATTAACTGCTTCTGAATTTATGCTCTATGGCAGTGATGGCGAACCTTTCAGAGGCAACGGCCCAAACTGAAACCCAAAACCCACTTACTCATCACAAAGTGCCAACACTGCAATTAAATCTGAATTACTGAGGTTTTAATTTAGAAAAAATATCTGATATATTAACATCCTTTGTTTTAAGAGAAAAATAAGTAGCAGGCATATCATAAGTGTGCCACTAGTGCTATAGAACATGCTAATATATGTTCCTTGGCCATGTGTGTTTCAATAATAGCTTGCAAAAGAAGAAGAAAAAAAAAGAAGGAACGACAGTGTGCCAACCCAGTCCCTGACTAAACTTCCCTTTTGTAATCAGTCACTCTTTTAACAGTTACTATATACTGGTGTTTTTAGTTGGGTACAAATGAATGAAAAACTTAGGAACACTGTTAACAGAATGACTTTTCGTTAAGAATAAAAGTGTGCAGAGGCTGGGGATCGAGCTCAGTGGTTCCACACCGCCTGCTTTGCAAGCACAAGGACCCGAGTTTGATCCCTGATACCGAAAATAAATAAATAAATAATAAAAAAGTGTTGAAATTGGTCTCTCTGGTGATGACCAGATTCCGAAACGGGAAAGAAGACCTGTGGAACGGAGAGAGAGGAAAGTGGGGAGGGAGTGAGTTACAAATGATCAAAGCGCTTGTGTGTATGTACCAGGCCCCCAGAAAAAAAATGTAGTTCTATATGTATGTATGTTTTTTGTTTTTTGTTTTTTGTTTTTGTACCAGGACTCAGACTCAGGACCTTGTGCTTGCGAGGCAGGTGGTGGAACCACTGAGTCAAATCTCTGGCCCCTAATGTAGTCGTTATGTGTCACGAACATAGATGAATAAAAAAGCAGAGTGGTTTTATAAAAAATACTAACAGTTCAAGCAATGAAATATGCCATAGTTAAATGAAACGCCCTCTTTCTCAGTGTGATTGGTCAGGTTTCCGCATTGGAGAGGCTCCTGAGGTTAGCAGCGTGTCTGTGGTGATCCCTGGGCGCAAGCTGAGATGCGCAGAGTGGCTGTTGTTATCAAAGGGTTTCTGGTACTGTGCTCCATCCTCTGTCAGGGAATCCTGCCTGGGTTTTACATTAGGTTCTTGTTGCTCAGACTGAACATTCAGATTTTTAAAATAATGTACTTGACAAACAACAATACATATTTATGTGATATTTTGATACATGTACACATTGTGCAATGATTAAACATGGGTAATTGACATAGCTATTACCTGACATACTTTCCTTTTTGTGGTAAGAACATATAAAAAGGATTATTTTAGTAATTTTGAATTATGCAGTATATTATCATTAACTCTGGTCATCTTGCTATGCAGTAGATCCTTAAAATCTGTGTTCATTCCAACTGAGAATTCATACCCTTTGGCATCATATTCTCTTTACCCACACTCAAGCTAGGGTAACCTCCATACTGCTCTCTAGTTCTAGGAGTTTGACTTCTTATTTTCCATATATAAATGAGATCTTGCCATATTGGCTTTCTGGGTCTGACTTTTAAACTTAGCACAATATTTTCCAGATGTATCTATGGTGTAAAAAATGATAAAACGTCCCTTTTAAAGGCTGGATAGTATTTCAGTGTGTGAATGTACCACATTTTTCTATCTATTGGTGGACAGGTTGCTTTTATATTTTTGGCTATTTTGAATAATGCTGCAATGAACATGGGAGTGGAGATATGTATTTAATGTACTGATCTCAGTTCCTTTGGGTTTTTATCCAAATTGCTGGTTCATATGTTATTTCTGTTTGGTTTTTTGTTTTGAGGAACTCTCATAGGATTTTTTATAGCATCTATACTAATTTACATCATCATCAAGAATACCTTTCCATTCTTCACTTAAAAATTAAACAGAAAAATGTGATTACATTATATAGCCTCAGAATTTATAGCACTTCCCTCCTGCTGAATGCAAAGCCTAAATTTCTGAATTCTAATCTATAAATGCATGGATCCTGTCTTATAACACATTGTGGATGAGTTCCTGTTTTTTAATCAGAGTATTTCTTTTCCATATAAATGCAAACACATTCTACTTTTCCAAAAAATTTGGGGCAGTAAAGCAATCACACAAAATCCAGAAATCATTTGAGGTTACACTACATAGTATTTTAAATATAAAAGTATTATTCTTAGGTTTTTCCAAATGCCTATGGTATTTTAAGCTCATTCAAGGAAAAAAAATCTGTCTCTGCCAACACATTTTGGTGAATTCATCTCCTTTCATAGAAATCTCTAAGGATTTCCTAATTAGATGGACTTACAGGAAATTTCAGACATTCTAAATAACTGATGTGCTCTAATTAGGGTCTCAGTAATTGAGCAAATTAACCTTTATACATGTACAATCTCACTACATGACAGTCCAGACCATTTCTAAGCAATTGTGGGAATAATCAGAAACAAGGGAATGAAGGAGAAAGACATTTGTGTGTTATTACTACAGTGTTTTAAATGTGCAATTAAATTGACAACAGTGGTCTTTCTCCAAAATTAAAAACAGTGAGAGATCTGTTGTTAAATATATGACACTAATATTTTTCAACTAATGTGCAATAAGGTGAAGGTTACATATACTTTTGCATCATCATCAATAATACTTTTCCATTTTTAATTCATGTTTGTATATATATATATATATATACATATATATGTATATATATATATATATAATGCCATCGTATATATCCATCTATACTTTTAGTTGTTAGCACTCTAAGAAAATATTCAAATTTTAATTTATGCTGTTATATTTTAAAATATATAAATAAAACGACTTTAAATGATAGTAATGCCAAAAGATTGAAAAATGAACATGAACTGTGAATTATTAAATTACTTATATATAAGATTTTGAATACTCAGACTATTCCATAACTATATAGAAAAAGAAATCATAATTTTATAATTGAATTTATTTTTTCACTTGATTTATTTGGAAGGCATGATATCTCCAAATCACAATCAATACAAGTAAGCTGAATAAGTAAAATTACTGACAGTAAAACATCAGCAATATAAATAGCTAAATAAATGCATTGAAATTAAATTTCCTTGTGCTTTTAATTAAATCTAGCAAATCAAGAAAATATCCAGAAAAGAATGTTGCATGAAATAATCAATAAAGAGCTGATTCTTTACATCTGAATTTCCCTAGTTGTATGTTTATGGTTGAAAGATGCCCTTATTTTTTATGTATTTTAGTAGAACTTTAAGATGCTGGAGATAATTTAGTAAAAGCAATTCAAAATAGTTCATTTGGTTCCACCTAATTTTTCCAATATTCTGTTATTCTAGGTCTGCTCCTAATTACGTTGAATTTATATAAGTGGCAAGTGCATCTTAGATAAAAGATGCACCCTGTCTACCCTCTTTTCCTTTAAGTCTTCAAACAAACCTTTGGTTTTTTCCTAAATAAGCATTAAGCTGAGTGGAACTCAGTGCTGATCCTGATCCTGCATCCATACATGAGAAGTTTCTCCATCTCCTCTATCACTGTACCACACTTTTTGGATATTATTTTGACCTCATTGGCAGAGAAGGCTTCACACATTTCATGATCTTACCCTTGTGTTTTAGAAAGGTGTCAATGGTTGAACGATTCATGTCCTTTAGAATGAGCAATGTTCGCCGTCTTTTCGCCTGGGTCCACTCTTGATCATTTTCACATTTGTCTCCATGGTTATTGCTTTGTGATTGCTAGCCGTCCCCTCCACATCACAACTGCTCTTCCTCTTACTTCCGGACATCCGGGGCTCCGACTGAGCACAGTACCACTGTCCACTGTCACAGGGTACAGCGAGCACACAGCAGCACGACGGTGACAGTGTCCGGCAGACACGTGAGCCACTTCCGTGATTTGTTTGATTCTGCAAATGTTTGTAATGCGAGGTGCATTGGTATCTGCGGAGATTCATAACTCAAACGTTTGTGAGTCAGGGACTTGCTATACTATGGTCACTTTGCCAGTTGATTTCCTTGTGCCACGGGGGTAGCCTCCATGGAACTCACTAGAACATCAGCCTGCCCCAATGCCCGTTACTTGTGCATTTCTGTATTCACTGACAGAGTAGGGCTCAGAACACACTTCACTAAGTTAGTGAATTGTTTCTACTTCTGTCTAATGAGCAATGATAGATTGGCGCTCTCTTTATCAGGAATTGTTTAGGTCCCATCTGCAAGATCTCACATTAAAAGTTAAGGAAGGAAGAAAAGAAGGAAGGAAGATAGGAGAGAAATATATTCACTCACTCGGGCTTTAGGAATTAGTGCTTCAGGATTTCACAGCAGCTTTAAAAATACAGGATGATACACGAAATCATCATATGTCATGTTTATTTCCTCAGCCCTTTGTACATGTGAGGATACTGAAATATAGTAAGAGTTTGCAAGCCTTTTAAATTTATATGGCAAATGCTGAGATTGCTCCAATTTAACCTGGGAAATTCGGTATTACTTGTTCTCTTTGTAACCAAAGAGATGTTCATTTTTTATTTAAAAATAAAGTGAGAATAAATCAGCGTCTGTGACAGTAATAGGTGATGTTCCCTGTGTGATCACTGATGACTACCACTTTTGAAATGTTGCAGCAGCCAGGAATATATGACTGGACTCTGAGTACTCACCATGATGGAAAGGTCCAGCATGTGCCAAAAAGAAGGGTAAATATGTATGTACAAAAAACCAAAAAAAAAAAAAAAGAAATAAAATGCCGCCCACCTACTTCTCCAATTGTGCACTCCCGACTTCATTAAAATTGCATACCACTCCCGTCGCTTGCCTCATTAATAGCCCCACAGAGGAATGGCCATTGCTGGGGCACGAATACTGTGATCCACTGCCTCTGATTACTGTTTTGCGATCTTGCTAATTTGACAGCTCCTGCTGAACATGGGCTCATTATTCTGTGTCACTGTTTTGGGAACAGGAATATCAAACGAACAGCCAAGTAACTTACAAAGAATCGTGTGTTGTGGGTAGGTTGGGGCCTGAGCAGTTTTTCTCCACACATGGTGACAGAAGAGCCAAAATGCAATGGTAAGGACGAGCTGCTAGACTCTTGTGAGATAAACTACTCATCTTTCAAGACTCAAACAGAATGACACAACTCCCATCCCAAATGAGAATGTGCCTGTTTTTCCACTTGTGTTCTACCTGCATATCAGTCCCTCTCTCTCTCCCTCCCTCCCTCTCCCTCCCTCTCTCTCTCTCTCTC